>NW_027646425.1:0-634324 GCF_951394435.1 Stenella coeruleoalba | reverse complement strand
TTCACATGGTTGATCATACTTGGGTTCCACATGCATGTTTTAGCTGAAGGAAGAATACCTTAAACCTGGGTAGTTGAAACCCGTGGAATGGGTACCATGCAATATGACTTCAAACGGTCTTCATTTGCTCACCGAACCTCTCCAATCCTATCACTGCTGCGTTTATGCCCCTGTACACATGCTTGATTCTCTTTCGGAGACATAGCAATCCATAGGTTTTAAGATACTTACTAGTCAGGTACATTCTTAGGCGTTTAATATGCGGTGTTGAGTCCATTTCGTTGAGCAAGGAGTAGCTCTTGTCTATTCCATATTTGACTTAAGGAACTTTATCTGTGCTCATTTCAATCTCTGGTTTTATGCAGCACCCCAACTCACCTTTACCCTTAAGCAAGCATAAGTTGGTTTTCTAAATTTGAGAACCTGTTCTGTTCTGTAATTCAGTTCCTGTGTAGCCAAGTTTACATTCCGTGTATTACTGATATCTTATGATGTTTCGTTTTCTGTGTGACTTATTTCAGTTAGAATCATCATACCTGAATCCACTCATTGTGCTGCTAAGGGCCTGATGACACAGATTTCATTGCTGAGTGATATTGCTTTGTAAGTAAATACCACAACTTCTTTATCCATTTTTCACTTTCTGCGATGTTGAACTTGTACTGTAAACGAGGTTCTTGTAAACAGAGGCGTCCAAAACTTTGGGGTGGCTGTGTCTTTTTGATTTTAATTTCCCTAAGCTATAGGACCATAAGTGGAAGTGCCCTAGGCTCTGTTGCTTTGTTTTTTAGATGTTTCAGGAAACACCATACACTTCTGCCTAGTGTCTGTTGGCGATTTACATCCCGCCCATCAGCATAACAAGGCTCCCAGTTCTCCATGGCCTGTCCTGCCTTTCTGGATTTTACACTTTTTTCAGATGGCCCTTTGGACCGGGGGGAAGTGAGACTTCATTGTAGTGCAGATTTCCTTTGCAAGCTTGCTTGGTTGGCCAAAAAGGGCGTATGCGTTTTTTCCTGAATATATTCAGGAAAAAACGCATACGCCCTTTTTGGCCAAGTGCATCATTGTGGACGTTCTGCCTCTTTTCCTATGCTTTCAATGCAATTCCAGTCTACCTCCTGAAATCGGTTTCCTGCAATTCTGCCCCGCTTTCAAGTCCTCTTGGCAGCCTTACTTCAGTCTATTTTTGGACGATAGCTGTCATTTATAACTCTGCAGTTTTGTGAATTACAGCGCCCCTGAGCTCCTTTCTTCAACTCGCTTTCTTGTGAGCTGGCCGCAACACCGCAGGATGTCTTCAGGCCCTAATCTGGTTCTGGCACGGCACGCTGAGCCTTTGGTTAATTCCTCTTCCTGGTGGGAAATGAGAGTTAAATTTGCCCATCCAGACATCTCCAGCTAGCCTCTCATTGGTTCTCGCTATTCCTGTTCATCTTCCGCAGAAATTGCAAACTGGGCCAAACAGGAGGTTAAAGGGACTGACTCTCCAAGTCGGGAGAGTGTTAGTAAAGCGTCTGGAATGTTGCACCCGAGTACCAGCGTACGAAAACTGAGACATATTTGAACACGTCTCCCGATCACATGGTTGATCATACTCTAGGTTCCACATGCATGTTTTAGCTGAAGAAAGAATACCTTAATCCTGGGTAGTTGAAACCCGTGGAATGGGTACCATGCAATATGACTTCAAAGGGTCTTCATTTGCTCAAGAACCTCTCCAATCCTATCACTGCTGCGTTTATGCCCCTGTACACATGCTTGATTCTCTTTCGGAGACATAGCAATCCATAGCTTTTAAGATACTTACTAGTCAGGTACATTCTTAGGCGTTTAATATGCAGTGTTGAGTCCATTTCGTTGAGCAAGGAGTAGCTCTTGTCTATTCCATATTTGGCTTAAGGAACTTTATCTGTGCTCATTTCAATCTCTGGTTTTATGCAGCACCCCAACTCACCTTTACCCTTAAGCAAGCATAAGTTGGTTTTCTAAATTTGAGTCCCTGTTCTGTTCTGTAATTCAGTTCCTGTGTAGCCAAGTTTACATTCCGTGTATTACTGATATCTTATGATGTTTCTTTTTCTGTGTGACTTATTTCAGTTAGAATCATCATACCTGAATCCACTCATTGTGCTGCTAAGGCCCTGATGACACAGATTTCATTGCTGAGTGATATTGCTTTGTAAGTAAATACCACAACTTCTTTATCCATTTTTCACTTTGTGCGATGTTGAACTTGTACTGTAAACGAGGTTCTTGTAAACAGAGGCGTTGCAAATTTTGGGGTGGCTGTGTCTTTTTGATTTTAATTTCCCTAAGCTATAGGACCATAAGTGGCAGTGCCCTAGGCTCTGTTGCTTTGTTTCTTAGATGTTTCAGGAAACACCATACACTTCTCCCGAGTGGTTGTTGGCAATTTACATCCCGCCCATCAGCATAACAAGGCTCCCAGTTCTCCATGGCCTGTCCTGCCTTTCTGGATTTTACACTTTTTTCAGATGGCCCTTTTGACCGGGGGGAAGTGAGACTTCATTTTAGTGCAGATTTGCTTTGCAAGCTTGCTTGGTTGGCCAAAAAGGGCGTATGCGTTTTTTCCTGAATATATTCAGGAAAAAACGCATACGCCCTTTTTGGCCAAGTGCATCATTGTGGACGTTCTGCCTCTTTTCCTATGCTTTCAATGCAATTCCAGTCTACCTCCTGAAATCGGTTTCCTGCAATTCTGCCCCGCTTTCAAGTCCTCTTGGAAGCCTTACTTCAGTCTATTTTTGGACGATAGCTGTCATTTATAACTCTGCAGGTTTGTGAATTACAGTGCCCCTGAGCTCCTTTCTTCAACTCGCTTTCTTGTGACCTGGCCGCAACACCGCAGGATGGCTTCAGGCCCTAATCTGGTTCTGGCAGGGCACGCTGAGCCTTTGGTTAATTCCTCTTCCTGGTGGGAAATGAGAGTTAAATTTGCCCGTCCAGACACCTCCAGCTAGTCTCTCATTGGTTCTCACTATTCCTGTTCATCTTCCGCAGAAATTGCAAACTGGGCCAAACAGGAGGTTAAAGGGACTGACTCTCCAAGTCAGGAGAGTGTTAGTAAAACGTCTGGAATGTTGCACCCAAGTACCAGGGTACGAAAACTGAGACATATTTGAACACGTCTCCCGATCACATGGTTGATCATACTCTAGGTTCCACATGCATGTTTTAGCTGAAGGAAGAATACCTTAAACCTGGGTAGTTGAAACCCGTGGAATGGGTACCATGCAATATGACTTCAAAGGGTCTTCATTTGCTCACCGAACCTCTCCAATCCTATCACTGCTGCGTTTATGCCCCTGTACACATGCTTGATTCTCTTTTGGAGACATAGCAATCCATAGGTTTTAAGATACTTACTAGTCAGGTACATTCTTAGGCGTTTAATATGCGGTGTTGAGTCCATTTCATTGAGCAAGGAGTAGCTCTTGTCTATTCCATATTTGACTTAAGGAACTTTATCTGTGCTCATTTCAATCTCTGGTTTTATGCAGCACCCCAACTCACCTTTACCCTTAAGCAAGCATAAGTTGGTTTTCTAAATTTGAGACCCTGTTCTGTTCTGTAATTCAGTTCCTGTGTAGCCAAGTTTACATTCCGTGTATTACTGATATCTTATGATGTTTCTTTTTCTGTGTGACTTATTTCAGTTAGAATCATCATACCTGAATCCACTCATTGTGCTGCTAAGGGCCTGATGACATAGATTTCATTGCTGAGTGATATTGCTTTGTAAGTGAATACCACAACTTCTTTATCCATTTTTCACTTTCTGCGATGTTGAACTTGTACTGTAAACGAGGTTCTTGTAAACAGAGCCGTTCCAAACTTTGGGGTGGCTGTGTCTTTTTGATTTTAATTTCCCTAAGCTATAGGACCATAAGTGGAAGTGCCCTAGGCTCTGTTGCTTTGTTTTTTAGATGTTTCAGGAAACACCATACACTTCTCCCAAGTGTCTGTTGGCAATTTACATCCCGCCCATCAGCATAACAAGGCTCCCAGTTCTCAATGGCCTGTCCTGCCTTTCTGGATTTTACACTTTTTTCAGATGGCCCTTTTGACCGGGGGGAAGTGAGACTTCATTGTAGTGCAGATTTCCTTTGCAAGCTTGCTTGGTTGGCCAAAAAGGGCGTATGCGTTTTTTCCTGAATATATTCAGGAAAAAACGCATACGCCCTTTTTGGCCAAGTGCATCATTGTGGACGTTCTGCCTCTTTTCCTATGCTTTCAATGCAATTCCAGTCTACCTCCTGAAATCGGTTTCCTGCAATTCTGCCCCACTTTCAAGTCCTCTTGGCAGCCTTACTTCAGTCTACTTTTGGACGATAGCTGTCATTTATAACTCTGCAGGTTTGTGAATTACAGTGCCCCTGAGCTCCTTTCTTCAACTCGCTTTCTTGTGACCTGGCCGCAACACCGCAGGATGGCTTCAGGCCCTAATCTGGTTCCGGCCCGGCATGCTGAGCCTTTGGTTAATTCCTCTTCCTGGTGGGAAATGAGAGTTAAATTTGCCCGTCCAGACACCTCCAGCTAGCCTCTCATTGGTTCTCGCTATTCCTGTTCATCTTCTGCAGAAATTGCAAACTGGGCCAAACAGGAGGTTAAAGGCGCTGACTCTCCAAGTGTGGAGAGTGTTAGTAAAGCGTCTGGAATGTTGCACCCGAGCACCAGGGGAGGAAAACTGAGACATATTTGAACACGTCTCCCGTTCACATGGTTGATCATACTTGGGTTCCACATGCATGTTTTAGCTGAAGGAAGAATACCTTAAACCTGGGTAGTTGAAACCCGTGGAATGGGTACCATGCAATATGACTTCAAACGGTCTTCATTTGCTCACCGAACCTCTCCAATCCTATCACTGCTGCGTTTATGCCCCTGTACACATGCTTGATTCTCTTTCGGAGACATAGCAATCCATAGGTTTTAAGATACTTACTAGTCAGGTACATTCTTAGGCGTTTAATATGCGGTGTTGAGTCCATTTCGTTGAGCAAGGAGTAGCTCTTGTCTATTCCATATTTGACTTAAGGAACTTTATCTGTGCTCATTTCAATCTCTGGTTTTATGCAGCACCCCAACTCACCTTTACCCTTAAGCAAGCATAAGTTGGTTTTCTAAATTTGAGACCCTGTTCTGTTCTGTAATTCAGTTCCTGTGTAGCCAAGTTTCCATTCCGTGTATTACTGATATCTTATGATGTTTCTTTTTCTGTGTGACTTATTTCAGTTAGAATCATCATACCTGAATCCACTCATTGTGCTGCTAAGGGCCTGATGACATAGATTTCATTGCTGAGTGTTATTGCTTTGTAAGTAAATACCACAACTTCTTTATCCATTTTTCACTTTCTGTGATGTTGAACTTGTACTGTAAACGAGGTTCTTGTAAACAGAGGCGTCCCAAACTTTGGGGTGGCTGTTTCTTTTGGATTTTAATTTCCCTAAGCTATAGGACCATAAGTGGCAGTGCCCTAGGCTCTGTTGCTTTGTTTTTTAGATGTTTCAGGAAACACCATACACTTCTCCCGAGTGTCTGTTGGCAATTTACATCCCGCCCATCAGCATAACAAGGCTCCCAGTTCTCCATGGCCTGTCCTGCCTTTCTGGATTTTACACTTTTTTCAGATGGCCCTTTTCACCGGGGGGAAGTGAGACTTCATTGTAGTGCAGATTTCCTTTGCAAGCTTGCTTGGTTGGCCAAAAAGGGCGTATGCGTTTTTTCCTGAATATATTCAGGAAAAAACGCATACGCCCTTTTTGGCCAAGTGCATCATTGTGGACGTTCTGCCTCTTTTCCTATGCTTTCAATGCAATTCCAGTCTACCTCCTGAAATCGGTTTCCTGCAATTCTGCCCCGCTTTCAAGTCCTCTTGGCAGCCTTACTTCAGTCTATTTTTGGACGATAGCTGTCATTTATAACTCTGCATGTTTGTGAATTACAGTGCCCCTGAGCTCCTTTCTTCAACTCGCTTTCTTGTGACCTGGCCGCAACACCGCAGGATGGCTTCAGGCCCTAATCTGGTTCCGGCCCGGCATGCTGAGCCTTTGGTTAATTCCTCTTCCTGGTGGGAAATGAGAGTTAAATTTGCCCGTCCAGACACCTCCAGCTATCCTCTCATTGGTTCTCGCTATTCCTGTTCATCTTCCGCAGAAATTGCAAACTGGGCCAAACAGGAGGTTAAAGGGACTGACTCTCCAAGTCGGGAGAGTGTTAGTAAAGCGTCTGGAATGTTGCACCCGAGTACCAGGGGAGGAAAACTGAGACATATTTGAACACGTCTCCCGATCACATGATTGATCATACTCTAGGCTCCACATGCATGTTTTAGCTGAAGGAAGAATACCTTAAACCTGGGTAGTTGAAACCCGTGGAATGGGTACCATGCAATATGACTTCAAAGGGTCTTCATTTGCTCACCGAACCTCTCCAATCCTATCACTGCTGCGTTTATGCCCCTGTACACATGCTTGTTTCTCTTTCGGAGACATAGCAATCCATAGGTTTTAAGATACTTATTAGTCAGGTACATTCTTAGGCGTTTAATATGGGGTGTTGAGTCCATTTCGTTGAGCAAGAAGTAGCTCTTGTCTATTCCATATTTGGCTTAAGGAACTTTATCTGTGCTCATTTCAATCTCTGGTTTTATGCAGCACCCCAACTCACCTTTCCCCTTAAGCAAGAATAAGTTGGTTTTCTAAATTTGAGACCCTGTTCTGTTCTGTAATTCAGTTCCTGTGTAGCCAAGTTTACATTCCGTGTATTACTGATATCTTATGATGTTTCGTTTTCTGTGTGACTTATTTCAGTTAGAATCATCATACCTGAATCCACTCATTGTGCTGCTAAGGGCCTGATGACACAGATTTCATTGCTGAGTGATATTGCTTTGTAAGTAAATACCACAACTTCTTTATCCATTTTTCACTTTCTGCGATGTTGAACTTGTACTGTAAACGAGGTTCTTGTAAACAGAGGCGTCCAAAACTTTGGGGTGGCTGTGTCTTTTTGATTTTAATTTCCCTAAGCTATAGGACCATAAGTGGAAGTGCCCTAGGCTCTGTTGCTTTGTTTTTTAGATGTTTCAGGAAACACCATACACTTCTGCCGAGTGTCTGTTGGCGATTTACATCCCGCCCATCAGCATAACAAGGCTCCCAGTTCTCCATGGCCTGTCCTGCCTTTCTGGATTTTACACTTTTTTCAGATGGCCCTTTTGACCGGGGGGAAGTGAGACTTCATTGTAGTGCAGATTTCCTTTGCAAGCTTGCTTGGTTGGCCAAAAAGGGCGTATGCGTTTTTTCCTGAATATATTCAGGAAAAAACGCATACGCCCTTTTTGGCCAAGTGCATCATTGTGGACGTTCTGCCTCTTTTCCTATGCTTTCAATGCAATTCCAGTCTACCTCCTGAAATCGGTTTCCTGCAATTCTGCCCCGCTTTCAAGTCCTCTTGGCAGCCTTACTTCAGTCTATTTTTGGACGATAGCTGTCATTTATAACTCTGCAGGTTTGTGAATTACAGTGCCCCTGAGATCCTTTCTTCAACTCGCTTTCTTGTGAGCTGGCCGCAACACCGCAGGATGGCTTCAGGCCCTAATCTGGTTCTGGCCCGGCATGCTGAGCCTTTGGTTAATTCCTCTTCCTGGTGGGAAATGAGAGTTAAATTTGCCCGTCCAGACACCTCCAGCTATCCTCTCATTGGTTCTCGCTATTCCTGTTCATCTTCCGCAGAAATTGCAAACTGGGCCAAACAGGAGGTTAAAGGGACTGACTCTCCAAGTCGGGAGAGTGTTAGTAAAGCGTCTGGAATGTTGCACCCGAGTACCAGGGGAGGAAAACTGAGACATATTTGAACACGTCTCCCGATCACATGATTGATCATTCTCTAGGTTCCACATGCATGTTTTAGCTGAAGGAAGAATACCTTAAACCTGGGTAGTTGAAACCCGTGGAATGGGTACCATGCAATATGACTTCAAAGGGTCTTCATTTGCTCACCGAACCTCTCCAATCCTATCACTGCTGCGTTTATGCCCCTGTACACATGCTTGTTTCTCTTTCGGAGACATAGCAATCCATAGGTTTTAAGATACTTACTAGTCAGGTACATTCTTAGGCGTTTAATATGGGGTGTTGAGTCCATTTCGTTGAGCAAGGAGTAGCTCTTGTCTATTCCATATTTGGCTTAAGGAACTTTATCTGTGCTCATTTCAATCTCTGGTTTTATGCAGCACCCCAACTCACCTTTCCCCTTAAGCAAGAATAAGTTGGTTTTCTAAATTTGAGACCCTGTTCTGTTCTGTAATTCAGTTCCTGTGTAGCCAAGTTTACATTCCGTGTATTACTGATATCTTATGATGTTTCGTTTTCTGTGTGACTTATTTCAGTTAGAATCATCATACCTGAATCCACTCATTGTGCTGCTAAGGGCCTGATGACACAGATTTCATTGCTGAGTGATATTGCTTTGTAAGTAAATACCACAACTTCTTTATCCATTTTTCACTTTCTGCGATGTTGAACTTGTACTGTAAACGAGGTTCTTGTAAACAGAGGCGTCCCAAACTTTGGGGTGGCTGTGTCTTTTTGATTTTAATTTCCCTAAGCTATAGGACCATAAGTGGAAGTGCCCTAGGTTCTGTTGCTTTGTTTTTTAGATGTTTCAGGAAACACCATACACTTCTGCCGAGTGTCTGTTGGCGATTTACATCCCGCCCATCAGCATAACAAGGCTCCCAGTTGTCCATGGCCTGTCCTGCCTTTCTGGATTTTACACTTTTTTCAGATGGCCCTTTTGACCGGGGGGAAGTGAGACTTCATTGTAGTGCAGATTTCCTTTGCAAGCTTGCTTGGTTGGCCAAAAAGGGCGTATGCGTTTTTTCCTGAATATATTCAGGAAAAAACGCATACGCCCTTTTTGGCCAAGTGCATCATTGTGGACGTTCTGCCTCTTTTCCTATGCTTTCAATGCAATTCCAGTCTACCTCCTGAAATCGGTTTCCTGCAATTCTGCCCCGCTTTCAAGTCCTCTTGGCAGCCTTACTTCAGTCTATTTTTGGGCGATAGCTGTCATTTATAACTCTGCAGGTTTGTGAATTACAGTGCCCCTGAGATCCTTTCTTCAACTCGCTTTCTTGTGAGCTGGCCGCAACACCGCAGGATGGCTTCAGGCCCTAATCTGGTTCTGGCCCGGCATGCTGAGCCTTTGGTTAATTCCTCTTCCTGGTGGGAAATGAGAGTTAAATTTGCCCGTCCAGACACCTCCAGCTATCCTCTCATTGGTTCTCGCTATTCCTGTTCATCTTCCGCAGATATTGCAAACTGGGCCAAACAGGAGGTTAAAGGGACTGACTCTCCAAGTCGGGAGAGTGTTAGTAAAGCGTCTGGAATGTTGCACCCGAGTACCAGGGGAGGAAAACTGAGACATATTTGAACACGTCTCCCGATCACATGATTGATCATTCTCTAGGTTCCACATGCATGTTTTAGCTGAAGGAAGAATACCTTAAACCTGGGTAGTTGAAACCCGTGGAATGGGTACCATGCAATATGACTTCAAAGGGTCTTCATTTGCTCACCGAATCTCTCCAATCCTATCACTGCTGCGTTTATGACCCTTGTACACACGCTTGATTCTCTTTTGGAGACATAGCAATCCTTAGGTTTTAAGATACTTACTAGTCAGGTATATTCTTAGGCGTTTAATATGGGGTGTGGAGTCCATTTCGTTGAGCAAGGAGTAGCTCTTGTCTATTCCATATTTGGCTTAAGGAACTTTATCTGTGCTCATTTCAATCTCTGATTTTATGCAGCACCCCAACTCACCTTTCCACTTAAGCAAGCATAAGTTGGTTTTCTAAATTTGAGACCCTGTTCTGTTTTGTAATTCAGTTCCTCTGTAGCAAAGTTTAAATTCCATGTATTAGTGATATTTTTTGATGTTTCTTTTTCTGTGTGACTTATTTCAGTTAGAATCACCATACCCGAATCCACTCATTATGCTGCTACGGGCCTGGTGACATAGATTTCATTGCTGAGTGATATTGCTTTGTACATGAGTACCACAACTTCTTTATCCATTTTTCACTTTCTGTGATATTGAACTTGTAAGGTAAACGAGGTTCTTGTAAACAGAGGCGTCCTAAACTTTGGGGTGGCTGTGTCTTTTTTATTTTAATTTCCCTAAGCTATAGGACCATAAGTGGAAGTGCCCTAGGCTCTGTTGCTTTGTTTTTTAGATGTTTCAGGAAACACCATACACTTCTCCCGAGTGTCTGTTGGCAATTTACATCCCGCCCATCAGCATAACAAGGCTCCCAGTTCTCCATGTCCTGTCCTGCCTTTCTGGATTTTACACTTTTTTCAGATGGCCCTTTTGACCAGGGAGAAGTGAGACTTCATTGTAGTGCAGATTTCCTTTGCAAGCTTGCTTGGTTGTCCAAAAAGGGCGTATGCGTTTTTTCCTGAATATATTCAGGAAAAAACGCATACGCCCTTTATGGCCAAGTGCATCATTGTGGACGTTCTGCCTCTTTTCATATGCTTTCAATGCAATTCCAGTCTACCTCCTGAAATCGGTTTCCTGCAATTCTGCCCCGCTTTCAAGTCCTCTTGGCAGCCTTACTTCAGTCTATTTTTGGACGATAGCTGTCATTTATAACTCTGCAGGTTTGTGAATTACAGTGCCCCTGAGCTCCTTTCTTCAACTCGCTTTCTTTTGAGCTGGCCGCAACACCGCAGGATGGCTTCAGGCCCTAATCTGGTTCCGGTACGGCACGCTGAGCCTTTGGTTATTTCCTCTTCCTGGTGGGAAATGAGAGTTAAATTTGCCCGTCCAGACACCTCCAGCTAGCCTCTCATTGGTTCTCGCTATTCCTGTTCATCTTCCGCAGAAATTGCAAACTGGGCCAAACAGGAGGTTAAAGAGACTGACTCTCCAAGTGGGGAGAGTGTTAGTAAAGCGTCTGGAATGCTGCACCCGAGTACCAGGGGAGGAAAACTGAGACATATTTGAACACGTCTCCCGATCACATGGTTGATCATACTCTAGGTTCCACATGCATGTTTTAGCTGAAGGAAGAATACCTAAAATCTGCGTACTTGAAACCCGTGTAATGGGTACCATGCAATATGACTTCAAAGGGTCTTCATTTGCTCACTGAACCTCTCCAATCCTATCACTGCTGCGTTTCTGCCCCTGTACACATGCTTGATTCTCTTTCGGAGACATAGCAATCTATAGGTTTTCAGATACTTACTAGTCAGGTACATTCTTAGGCGTTTAATATGCGGTGTTGAGTCCATTTCGTTGAGCAAGGAATAGCTCTTGTCTATTCCATATTTGGCTTAAGGAACTTTGTGCTCATTTCAATATCTGGTTTTATGCAGCACCCCAACTCACCTTTACCCTTAAGCAAGCATAAGTTGGTTTTCTAAATTTGAGACCCTGTTCTGTTCTGTAATTCAGTTCCTGTGTAGCCAAGTTCACATTCCGTGTATTACTGATATCTTATGATGTTTCTTTTTCTGTGTGACTTATTTCAGTTAGAATCATCATACCTGAATCCACTCATTGTGCTGCTAAGGGCCTGATGACACAGATTTCATTGCTGAGTGATATTGCTTTGTAAGTAAATACCACAACTTCTTTATCCATTTTTCACTTTCTGCGATGTTGAACTTGTACTGTAAACGAGGTTCTTGTAAACAGAGGCGTCCCAAACTTTGGGGTGGCTGTGTCTTTTTGATTTTAATTTCCCTAAGCTATAGGACCATAAGTGGAAGTGCCCTAGGTTCTGTTGCTTTGTTTTTTAGATGTTTCAGGAAACACCATACACTTCTCCGGAGTCGCTGTTGGCAATTTACATCCCGCCCATCAGCATAACAAGGCTCCTAGTTCTCCATGGCCTGTCCTGCCTTTCTGGATTTTACACTTTTTTCAGATGGCCCTTTTGACCGGGGGGAAGTGAGACTTCATTGTAGTGCAGATTTCCTTTGCAAGCTTGCTTGGTTGGCCAAAAAGGGCGTATGCGTTTTTTCCTGAATATATTCAGGAAAAAACGCATACGCCCTTTTTGGCCAAGTGCATCATTGTGGACGTTCTGCCTCTTTTCCTATGCTTTCAATGCAATTCCAGTCTACCTCCTGAAATCGGTTTCCTGCAATTCTGCCCCGCTTTCAAGTCCTCTTGGCAGCCTTACTTCAGTCTATTTTTGGACGATAGCTGTCATTTATAACTCTGCAGGTTTGTGAATTACAGTGCCCCTGAGCTCCTTTCTTCAACTCGCTTTCTTTTGAGCTGGCCGCAACACCGCAGGATGGCTTCAGGCCCTAATCTGGTTCCGGTACGGCACGCTGAGCCTTTGGTTATTTCTTCTTACTGGTGGGAAATGAGAGTTAAATTTGCCCGTCCAGACACCTCCAGCTAGCCTCTCATTGGTTCTCACTATTCCTGTTCATCTTCCGCAGAAATTGCAAACTGGGCCAAACAGGAGGTTAAAGGCGCTGACTCTCCAAGTGGGGAGAGTGTTAGTAAAGCGTCTGGAATGTTGCACCCGAGTACCAGGGGCGGAAAACTGAGACATATTTGAACACGTCTCCCGATCACATGGTTGATCATACTCTGGGTTCCACATGCATGTTTTAGCTGAAGGAGGAATACCTAAAATCTGGGTAATTGAAACCCGTGGAATGGGTACCATGCAATATGACTTCAAAGGGTCTTCATTTGCTCACCGAACCTCTCCAATCCTATCACTGCTGCGTTTATGCCCCTGTACACATGCTTGATTCTCTTTCGGAGGCATAGCAGTCCATAGGTTTTAAGATACTTACTAGTCAGGTACATTCTTAGGCGTTTAATATGCGGTGTTGAGTCCATTTCGTTGAGCAAGGAGTAGCTCTTGTCTATTCCATATTTGGCTTAAGGAACTTTATCTGTGCTCATTTCAATCTCTGGTTTTATGCAGCACCCCAACTCACCTTTCCCCTTAAGCAAGCATAAGTTGGTTTTCTAAATTTGAGACCCTGTTCTGTTCTATAATTCAGTTCCTGTGTAGCCAAGTTTACATTCCGTGTATTACTGATATCTTATGATGTTTCTTTTTCTGTGTGACTTATTTCAGTTAGATTCATCGTACCTGAATCCACTCATTGTGCTGCTAAGGGCCTGATGACACAGATTTCATTGCTGAGTGATATTGCTTTGTAAGTAAATACCACAACTTCTTTATCCATTTTTCATTTTCTGCGATGTTGAACTTGTACTGTAAAAGAGGTTCTTGTAAACAGAGCCGTTCGAAACTTTGGGGTGGCTGTGTCTTTTTGATTTTAAATTCCCTAAGCTATAGGACCATAAGTGGAAGTGCTCTAGGCTGTGTTGTTTCGTTTTTTAGATGTTTCAGGAAACACCATACACTTCTCCCCAGGGTTTGTTGGCAATTTACATCCCGCCCATCAGCATAACAAGGCTCCCAGTTCTCCATGGCCTGTCCTGCCTTTCTGGATTTTATACTTTTTTCAGATGGCCCTTTTGACCGGGGGGAAGTGAGACTTCATTGTAGTGAAGATTTCCTTTGCAAGCTTGCTTGGTTGGCCAAAAAGGGCGTATGCGTTTTTTCCTGAATATATTCAGGAAAAAACGCATACGCCCTTTTTGGCCAAGTGCATCATTGTGGACGTTCTGCCTCTTTTCCTATGCTTTCAATGCAATTCCAGTCTACCTCCTGAAATCGGTTTCCTGCAATTCTGCCCCGCTTTCAAGTCCTCTTGGCAGCCTTACTTCAGTCTATTTTTGGACGATAGCTGTCATTTATAACTCTGCAGGTTTGTGAATTACAGTGCCCCTGAGCTCCTTTCTTCAACTCGCTTTCTTTTGAGCTGGCCGCAACACCGCAGGATGGCTTCAGGCCCTAATCTGGTTCCGGTACGGCACGCTGAGCCTTTGGTTATTTCCTCTTCCTGTTGGGAAATGAGAGTTAAATTTGTCCGTCCAGACACCTCCAGCTAGTCTCTCATTGGTTCTCGCTATTCCTGTTCATCTTCCGCAGAAATTGCAAACTGGGCCAAACAGGAGGTTAAAGGCGCTGACTTTCCAAGTGGGGAGAGTGTTAGTAAAGCGTCTGGAATGTTGCACCCGAGTACCAGGGTACGAAAACTGAGACATATTTGAACACGTCTCCCGATCACATGGTTGATCATACTCTAGGTTCCACATGCATGTTTTAGCTGAAGGAAGAATACCTTAAACCTGGGTAGTTGAAACCCGTGGAATGGGTACCATGCAATATGACTTCAAAGGGTCTTCATTTGCTCACCGAACCTCTCCAATCCTATCACTGCTGCGTTTATGCCCCTGTACACATGCTTGATTCTCTTTTGGAGACATAGCAATCCATAGGTTTTAAGATACTTACAAGTCAGGTACATTCTTAGGCGTTTAATATGCGGTGTTGAGTCCATTTCGTTGAGCAAGGAGTAGCTCTTGTCTATTCCATATTTGGCTTAAGGAACTTTATCTGTGCTCATTTCAATCTCTGGTTTTATGCAGCACCCCAACTCACCTTTACCCTTAAGCAAGCATAAGTTGTTTTTCTAAATTTGAGTCCCTGTTCTGTTCTGTAATTCAGTTCCTGTGTAGCCAAGTTTACATTCCGTGTATTACTGATATCTTATGATGTTTCTTTTTCTGTGTGACTTACTTTAGTTAGAATCATCATACCTGATTCCACTCATTGTGCTGCTAAGGGCCTGATGACACAGATTTCATTGCTGAGTGATATTGCTTTGTAAGTAAATACCACAACTTCTTTATCCATTTTTCACTTTCTGCGATGTTGAACTTGTACTGTAAACGAGGTTCTTGTAAACAGAGCCGTTCCAAACTTTGGGGTGGCTGTGTCTTTTTGATTTTAATTTCCCTAAGCTATAGGACCATAAGTGGAAGTGCCCTAGGTTCTGTTGCTTTGTTTTTTAGATGTTTCAGGAAGCACCATACACTTCTCCCGAGTGGTTGTTGGCAATTTACATCCCGCCCATCAGCATAACAAGGCTCCCAGTTCTCCATGGCCTGTCCTTCCTTTCTGGATTTTACACTTTTTTCAGATGGCCCTTTTGACCGGGAGGAAGTGAGACTTCATTGTAGTGCAGATTTCTTTGCAAGCTTGCTTGGTTGGCCAAAAAGGGCGTATGCGTTTTTTCCTGAATATATTCAGGAAAAAACGCATACGCCCTTTTTGGCCAAGTGCATCATTGTGGACGTTCTGCCTCTTTTCCTATGCTTTCAATGCAATTCCACTCTACCTCCTGAAATCGGTTTCCTGCAATTCTGCCCCGCTTTCAAGTCCTCTTGGCAGCCTTACTTCAGTCTATTTTTGGACGATAGCTGTCATTTATAACTCTGCAGGTTTGTGAATTACAGTGCCCCTGAGCTCCTTTCTTCAACTCGCTTTCTTTTGAGCTGGCCGCAACACCGCAGGATGGCTTCAGGCCCTAATCTGGTTGCGGCCCGGCATGCTGAGCCTTTGGTTAATTCCTCTTCCTGGTGGGAAATGAGAGTTAAATTTGCCCGTCCAGACACCTCCAGCTAGCCTCTCATTGGTTCTCGCTATTCCTGTTCATCTTCCACAGAAATTGCAAACTGGGCCAAACAGGAGGTTAAAGGCGCTGACTCTCCAAGTGGGGAGAGTGTTAGTAAAGCGTCTGGAATGTTGCACCCGAGTACCAGGGTACGAAAACTGAGACATATTTGAACACGTCTCCCGATCACATGGTTGATCATACTTGGGTTCCACATGCATGTTTTAGCTGAAGGAAGAATACCTTAAACCTGGAGAGTTGAGACCCGTGTAATGGGTACCATGCAATATGACTTCAAAGGGTCTTCATTTGCTCACCGAACCTCTCCAATCCTATCACTGCTGCGTTTATGCCCCTGTACACATGCTTGATTCTCTTTCGGAGACATAGCAATCCATAGGTTTTAAGATACTTACTAGTCAGGTACATTCTTAGGCGTTTAATATGCGGTGTTGAGTCCATTTCGTTGAGCAAGGAGTAGCTCTTGTCTATTCCATATTTGGCTTAAGGAACTTTATCTGTGCTCATTTCAATCTCTGGTTTTATGCAGCACCCCAACTCACCTTTCCCCTTAAGCAAGCATAAGTTGGTTTTCTAAATTTGAGACCCTGTTCTGTTCTGTAATTCAGTTCCTGTGTAGCCAAGTTTACATTCCGTGTATTACTGATATCTTATGATGTTTCTTTTTCTGTGTGACTTATTTCAGTTAGAATCATCATACCTGAATCCACTCATTGTGCTGCTAAGGGCCTGATGACACAGATTTCATTGCTGAGTGATATTGCTTTGTAAGTAAATACCACAACTTCTTTATCCATTTTTCAATTTCTGCGATGTTGAACTTGTACTGTAAACGAGGTTCTTGTAAACAGAGCCATTCCAAACTTTGGAGTGGCTGTGTCTTTTTGATTTTAAATTCCCTAAGCTATAGGACCATAAGTGGAAGTGCCCTAGGCTCTGTTGCTTTGTTTTTTAGATGTTTCAGGAAACACCATACACTTCTCCCGAGTGGTTGTTGGCAATTTACATCCCACCCATCAGCATAACAAGGCTCCCAGTTCTCCATGGCCTGTCCTGCCTTTCTGGATTTTACACTTTTTTCAGATGGCCCTTTTGACCGGGGGGAAGTGAGACTTCATTGTAGTGCAGATTTCCTTTGCAAGCTTGCTTGGTTGGCCAAAAAGGGCGTATGCGTTTTTTACTGAATATATTCAGGAAAAAACGCATACGCCCTTTTTGGCCAAGTGCATCATTGTGGACGTTCTGCCTCTTTTCCTATGCTTTCAATGCAATTCCAGTCTACCTCCTGAAATCGGTTTCCTGCAATTCTGCCCCGCTTTCAAGTCCTCTTGGCAGCCTTACTTCAGTCTATTTTTGGACGATAGCTGTCATTTATAACTCTGCAGGTTTGTGAATTACAGTGCCCCTGAGCTCCTTTCTTCAACTCGCTTTCTTTTGAGCTGGCCGCAACACCGCAGGATGGCTTCAGGCCCTAATCTGGTTCCGGCACGGCACACTGAGCCTTTGGTTATTTCCTCTTCCTGGTGGGAAATGAGAGTTAAAATTGTCCGTCCAGACACCTCCAGCTAGCCTCTCATTGGTTCTCGCTATTCCTGTTCATCTTCCGCAGAAATTGCAAACTGGGCCAAACAGGAGGTTAAAGGCGCTGACTTTCCAAGTGGGGAGAGTGTTAGTAAAACATCTGGAATGTTGCACCCGAGTACCAGGGGAGGAAAACTGAGACATATTTGAACACGTCTCCCGTTCACATGGTTGATCATACTTGGGTTCCACATGCATGTTTTAGCTGAAGGAAGAATACCTAAAACCTGGGTAGTTGAAACCCGTGGAATGGGTACCATGCAATATGACTTGAAAGGGTCTTCATTTGCTCACCGAACCTCTCCAATCCTATCACTGCTGCGTTTATGCCCCTGTACACATGCTTGATTTTGTTTCGGCGACATAGCAATCCATAGGTTTTAAGATACTTACTAGTCAGGTACATTCTTAGGCGTTTAATATGCGGTGTTGAGTCCATTTCGTTGAGCAAGGAGTAGCTCTTGTCTATTCCATATTTGGCTTAAGGAACTTTATCTGTGCTCATGTCAATCTCTGGTTTTATACAGCACCCCAACTCACCTTTCCCCTTAAGCAAGCATAAGTTGGTTTTCTAAATTTGAGACCCTGTTCTGTTCTGTAATTCAGTTCCTGTGTAGCCAAGTTTACATTCCGTGTATTACTGATATCTTATGATGTTTCTTTTTCTGTGTGACTTATTTCAGTTAGAATCATCATACCTGAATCCACTCATTGTGCTGCTAAGGGCCTGATGACACAGATTTCATTGCTGAGTGATATTGCTTTCTAAGTAAATACCACAACTTCTTTATCCATTTTTCACTTTCTGTGATATTGAACTTGTACGGTAAACGAGGTTCTTGTAAACGGAGGCGTCCCAAACTTTGGGGTGGCTGTGTCTTTTTGATTTTAATTTCCCTAAGCTATAGGACCATAAGTGGAAGTGCCCTAGGCTCTGTTGCTTTGTTTTTTAGATGTTTCAGGAAACACCATACACATCTCCGGAGTGGTTGTTGGCAATTTACATCCCGCCCATCAGCATAACAAGGCTCCCAGTTCTCCATGGCCTGTCCTGCCTTTCTGGATTTTACACTTTTTTCAGATGGCCCTTTTGACCGGGGGGAAGTGAGACTTCATTGTAGTGCAGATTTCCTTTGCAAGCTTGCTTGGTTGGCCAAAAAGGGCGTATGCGTTTTTTCCTGAATATATTCAGGAAAAAACGCATACGCCCTTTTTGGCCAAGTGCATCATTGTGGACGTTCTGCCTCTTTTCCTATGCTTTCAATGCAATTCCAGTCTACCTCCTGAAATCGGTTTCCTGCAATTCTGCCCCGCTTTCAAGTCCTCTTGGCAGCCTTACTTCAGTCTATTTTTGGACGATAGCTGTCATTTATAACTCTGCAGGTTTGTGAATTATAGTGCCCCTGAGCTCCTTTCTTCAACTCGGTTTCTTTTGAGCTGGCCGCAACACCGCAGGATGGCTTCAGGCCCTAATCTGGTTCCGGTACGGCACGCTGAGCCTTTGGTTATTTCCTCTTCCTGTTGGGAAATGAGAGTTAAATTTGCCCGTCCAGACACCTCCAGCTAGCCTCTCATTGGTTCTCGCTATTCCTGTTCATCTTCCGCAGAAATTGCAAACTGGGCCAAACAGGAGGTTAAAGGGACTGACTCTCCAAGTGGGGAGAGTGTTAGTAAAGCGTCTGGAATGTTGCACCCGAGTACCAGGGGAGGAAAACTGAGACATATTTGAACACGTCTCCCGATCACATGGTTGATCATACTCTGGGTTCCACATGCATATTTTTGCTGAAGGAAGAATACCTAAAACCTGGGTAGTTGAAACCCGTGGAATGGGTACCATGCAATATGACTTCAAAGGGTCTTCATTTGCTCACCGAACCTCTCCAATCCTATCACTGCTGCGTTTATGCCCCTGTACACATGCTTGATTCTCTTTTGGAGACATAGCAATCCATAGGTTTTAAGATACATACAAGTCAGGTACATTCTTAGGCGTTTAATATGCGGTGTTGAGTCCATTTCATTGAGCAAGGAGTAGCTCTTGTCTATTCCATATTTGGCTTAAGGAACTTTATCTGTGCTCATTTCAATCTCTGGTTTTATGCAGCACCCCAACTCCCCTTTACCCTTAAGCAAGCATAAGTTGTTTTTCTAAATTTGAGTCCCTGTTCTGTTCTGTAATTCAGTTCCTGTGTAGCCAAGTTTACATTCCGTGTATTACTGATATCTTATGATGTTTCTTTTTCTGTGTGACTTACTTTAGTTAGAATCATCATACCTGAATCCACTCATTGTGCTGCTAAGGGCCTGATGACACAGATTTCATTGCTGAGTGATATTGCTTTGTAAGTAAATACCACAACTTCTTTATCCATTTTTCACTTTCTGCGATGTTGAACTTGTACTGTAAACGAGGTTCTTGTAAACAGAGCCGTTCCAAACTTTGGGGTGGCTGTGTCTTTTTGATTTTAATTTCCCTAAGCTATAGGACCATAAATGGAAGTGCCCTAGGTTCTGTTGCTTTGTTTTTTAGATGTTTCAGGAAGCACCATACACTTCTCCCGAGTGGTTGTTGGCAATTTACATCCCGCCCATCAGCATAACAAGGCTCCCAGTTCTCCATGGCCTGTCCTGCCTTTCTGGATTTTACACTTTTTTCAGATGGCCCTTTTGACCGGGGGGAAGTGAGACTTCATTGTAGTGCAGATTTCCTTTGCAAGCTTGCTTGGTTGGCCAAAAAGGGCGTATGCGTTTTTTCCTGAATATATTCAGGAAAAAACGCATACGCCCTTTTTGGCCAAGTGCATCATTGTGGACGTTCTGCCTCTTTTCCTATGCTTTCAATGCAATTCCAGTCTACCTCCTGAAATCGGTTTCCTGCAATTCTGCCCCGCTTTCAAGTCCTCTTGGCAGCCTTACTTCAGTCTATTTTTGGACGATAGCTGTCATTTATAACTCTGCAGGTTTGTGAATTACAGTGCCCCTGAGCTCCTTTCTTCAACTCGCTTTCTTTTGAGCTGGCCGCAACACCGCAGGATGGCTTCAGGCCCTAATCTGGTTGCGGCCCGGCATGCTGAGCCTTTGGTTAATTCCTCTTCCTGGTGGGAAATGAGAGTTAAATTTGCCCGTCCAGACACCTCCAGCTATCCTCTCATTGGTTCTCGCTATTCCTGTTCATCTTCCGCAGAAATTGCAAACTGGGCCAAACAGGAGGTTAAAGGCGCTGACTCTCCAAGTGGGGAGAGTGTTAGTAAAGCGTCTGGAATGTTGCACCCGAGTACCAGGGGAGGAAAACTGAGACATATTTGAACACGTCTCCCGATCACATGGTTGATCATACTTGGGTTCCACATGCATGTTTTAGCTGAAGGAAGAATACCTTAAACCTGGAGAGTTGAGACCCGTGGAATGGGTTCCATGCAATATGACTTCAAAGGGTCTTCATTTGCTCACCGAACCTCTCCAATCCTATCACTGCTGCGTTTATGCCCCTGTACACATGCTTGATTCTCTTTCGGAGACATAGCAATCCATAGGTTTTAAGATACTTACTAGTCAGGTACATTCTTAGGCGTTTAATATGCGGTGTTGAGTCCATTTCGTTGAGCAAGGAGTAGCTCTTGTCTATTCCATATTTGGCTTAAGGAACTTTATCTGTGCTCATTTCAATCTCTGGTTTTATGCAGCACCCCAACTCACCTTTACCCTTAAGCAAGAATAAGTTGGTTTTCTAAATTTGAGACCCTGTTCTGTTCTGTAATACAGTTCCTGTGTAGCCAAGTTTACATTCCGTGTATTACTGATATCTTATGATGTTTCTTTTTCTGTGTGCCTTATTTCAGTTAGAATCATCGTACCTGAATCCACTCATTGTGCTGCTAAGGGCCTGATGACACAGATTTCATTGCTGAGTGATATTGCTTTGTAAGTAAATACCACAACTTCTTTATCCATTTTTCACTTTCTGCGATGTTGAACTTGTACTGTAAACGAGGTTCTTGTAAACAGAGCCGTTCCAAACTTTGGGGTGGCTGTGTCTTTTTGATTTTAATTTCCCTAAGCTATAGGACCATAAGTGGAAGTGCCCTAGGTTCTGTTGCTTTGTTTTTTAGATGTTTCAGGAAACACCATACACTTCTCCCGAGTGGTTGTTGGCAATTTACATCCCGCCCATCAGCATAACAAGGCTCCCAGTTCTCCATGGCCTGTCCTGCCTTTCTGGATTTTACACTTTTTTCAGATGGCCCTTTTGACCGGGGGGAAGTGAGACTTCATTGTAGTGCAGATTTCCTTTGCAAGCTTGCTTGGTTGGCCAAAAAGGGCGTATGCGTTTTTTCCTGAATATATTCAGGAAAAAACGCATACGCCCTTTTTGGCCAAGTGCATCATTGTGGACGTTCTGCCTCTTTTCCTATGCTTTCAATGCAATTCCAGTCTACCTCCTGAAATCGGTTTCCTGCAATTCTGCCCCGCTTTCAAGTCCTCTTGGCAGCCTTACTTCAGTCTATTTTTGGACGATAGCTGTCATTTATAACTCTGCAGGTTTGTGAATTACAGTGCCCCTGAGCTCCTTTCTTCAACTCGCTTTCTTTTGAGCTGGCCGCAACACCGCAGGATGGCTTCAGGCCCTAATCTGGTTGCGGCCCGGCATGCTGAGCCTTTGGTTAATTCCTCTTCCTGGTGGGAAATGAGAGTTAAATTTGCCCGTCCAGACACCTCCAGCTAGCCTCTCATTGGTTCTCGCTATTCCTGTTCATCTTCCGCAGAAATTGCAAACTGGGCCAAACAGGAGGTTAAAGGCGCTGACTCTCCAAGTGGGGAGAGTGTTAGTAAAGCGTCTGGAATGTTGCACCCGAGTACCAGGGTACGAAAACTGAGACATATTTGAACACGTCTCCCGATCACATGGTTGATCATACTTGGGTTCCACATGCATGTTTTAGCTGAAGGAAGAATACCTTAAACCTGGAGAGTTGAGACCCGTGTAATGGGTACCATGCAATATGACTTCAAAGGGTCTTCATTTGCTCACCGAACCTCTCCAATCCTATCACTGCTTCGTTTATGCCCCTGTACACATGCTTGATTCTCTTTCGGAGACATAGCAATCCATAGGTTTTAAGATACTTACTAGTCAGGTACATTCTTAGGCGTTTAATATGCGGTGTTGAGTCCATTTCGTTGAGCAAGGAGTAGCTCTTGTCTATTCCATATTTGGCTTAAGGAACTTTATCTGTGCTCATTTCAATCTCTGGTTTTATGCAGCACCCCAACTCACCTTTCCCCTTAAGCAAGCATAAGTTGGTTTTCTAAATTTGAGACCCTGTTCTGTTCTGTAATTCAGTTCCTGTGTAGCCAAGTTTACATTCCGTGTATTACTGATATCTTATGATGTTTCTTTTTCTGTGTGACTTATTTCAGTTAGAATCATCATACCTGAATCCACTCATTGTGCTGCTAAGGGCCTGATGACACAGATTTCATTGCTGAGTGATATTGCTTTGTAAGTAAATACCACAACTTCTTTATCCATTTTTCAATTTCTGCGATGTTGAACTTGTACTGTAAACGAGGTTCTTGTAAACAGAGCCATTCCAAACTTTGGAGTGGCTGTGTCTTTTTGATTTTAAATTCCCTAAGCTATAGGACCATAAGTGGAAGTGCCCTAGGCTCTGTTGCTTTGTTTTTTAGATGTTTCAGGAAACACCATACACTTCTCCCGAGTGGTTTTTGGCAATTTACATCCCACCCATCAGCATAACAAGGCTCCCAGTTCTCCATGGCCTGTCCTGCCTTTCTGGATTTTACACTTTTTTCAGATGGCCCTTTTGACCGGGGGGAAGTGAGACTTCATTGTAGTGCAGATTTCCTTTGCAAGCTTGCTTGGTTGGCCAAAAAGGGCGTGTGCGTTTTTTACTGAATATATTCAGGAAAAAACGCATACGCCCTTTTTGGCCAAGTGCATCATTGTGGACGTTCTGCCTCTTTTCCTATGCTTTCAATGCAATTCCAGTCTACCTCCTGAAATCGGTTTCCTGCAATTCTGCCCCGCTTTCAAGTCCTCTTGGCAGCCTTACTTCAGTCTATTTTTGGACGATAGCTGTCATTTATAACTCTGCAGGTTTGTGAATTACAGTGCCCCTGAGCTCCTTTCTTCAACTCGCTTTCTTTTGAGCTGGCCGCAACACCGCAGGATGGCTTCAGGCCCTAATCTGGTTCCGGCACGGCACACTGAGCCTTTGGTTATTTCCTCTTCCTGGTGGGAAATGAGAGTTAAAATTGTCCGTCCAGACACCTCCAGCTAGCCTCTCATTGGTTCTCGCTATTCCTGTTCATCTTCCGCAGAAATTGCAAACTGGGCCAAACAGGAGGTTAAAGGCGCTGACTTTCCAAGTGGGGAGAGTGTTAGTAAAACATCTGGAATGTTGCACCCGAGTACCAGGGGAGGAAAACTGAGACATATTTGAACACGTCTCCCGTTCACATGGTTGATCATACTTGGGTTCCACATGCATGTTTTAGCTGAAGGAAGAATACCTAAAACCTGGGTAGTTGAAACCCGTGGAATGGGTACCATGCAATATGACTTGAAAGGGTCTTCATTTGCTCACCGAACCTCTCCAATCCTATCACTGCTGCGTTTATGCCCCTGTACACATGCTTGATTTTGTTTCGGCGACATAGCAATCCATAGGTTTTAAGATACTTACTAGTCAGGTACATTCTTAGGCGTTTAATATGCGGTGTTGAGTCCATTTCGTTGAGCAAGGAGTAGCTCTTGTCTATTCCATATTTGGCTTAAGGAACTTTATCTGTGCTCATGTCAATCTCTGGTTTTATACAGCACCCCAACTCACCTTTCCCCTTAAGCAAGCATAAGTTGGTTTTCTAAATTTGAGACCCTGTTCTGTTCTGTAATTCAGTTCCTGTGTAGCCAAGTTTACATTCCGTGTATTACTGATATCTTATGATGTTTCTTTTTCTGTGTGACTTATTTCAGTTAGAATCATCATACCTGAATCCACTCATTGTGCTGCTAAGGGCCTGATGACACAGATTTCATTGCTGAGTGATATTGCTTTCTAAGTAAATACCACAACTTCTTTATCCATTTTTCACTTTCTGTGATATTGAACTTGTACTGTAAACGAGGTTCTTGTAAACGGAGGCGTCCCAAACTTTGGGGTGGCTGTGTCTTTTTGATTTTAATTTCCCTAAGCTATAGGACCATAAGTGGAAGTGCCCTAGGCTCTGTTGCTTTGTTTTTTAGATGTTTCAGGAAACACCATACACATCTCCGGAGTGGTTGTTGGCAATTTACATCCCGCCCATCAGCATAACAAGGCTCCCAGTTCTCCATGGCCTGTCCTGCCTTTCTGGATTTTACACTTTTTTCAGATGGCCCTTTTGACCGGGGGGAAGTGAGACTTCATTGTAGTGCAGATTTCCTTTGCAAGCTTGCTTGGTTGGCCAAAAAGGGCGTATGCGTTTTTTCCTGAATATATTCAGGAAAAAACGCATACGCCCTTTTTGGCCAAGTGCATCATTGTGGACGTTCTGCCTCTTTTCCTATGCTTTCAATGCAATTCCAGTCTACCTCCTGAAATCGGTTTCCTGCAATTCTGCCCCGCTTTCAAGTCCTCTTGGCAGCCTTACTTCAGTCTATTTTTGGACGATAGCTGTCATTTATAACTCTGCAGGTTTGTGAATTATAGTGCCCCTGAGCTCCTTTCTTCAACTCGGTTTCTTTTGAGCTGGCCGCAACACCGCAGGATGGCTTCAGGCCCTAATCTGGTTCCGGTACGGCACGCTGAGCCTTTGGTTATTTCCTCTTCCTGTTGGGAAATGAGAGTTAAATTTGCCCGTCCAGACACCTCCAGCTAGCCTCTCATTGGTTCTCGCTATTCCTGTTCATCTTCCGCAGAAATTGCAAACTGGGCAAAACAGGAGGTTAAAGGGACTGACTCTCCAAGTGGGGAGAGTGTTAGTAAAGCGTCTGGAATGTTGCACCCGAGTACCAGGGGAGGAAAACTGAGACATATTTGAACACGTCTCCCGATCACATGGTTGATCATACTCTGGGTTCCACATGCATATTTTTGCTGAAGGAAGAATACCTAAAACCTGGGTAGTTGAAACCCGTGGAATGGGTACCATGCAATATGACTTCAAAGGGTCTTCATTTGCTCACCGAACCTCTCCAATCCTATCACTGCTGCGTTTATGCCCCTGTACACATGCTTGATTCTCTTTTGGAGACATAGCAATCCATAGGTTTTAAGATACATACAAGTCAGGTACATTCTTAGGCGTTTAATATGCGGTGTTGAGTCCATTTCATTGAGCAAGGAGTAGCTCTTGTCTATTCCATATTTGGCTTAAGGAACTTTATCTGTGCTCATTTCAATCTCTGGTTTTATGCAGCACCCCAACTCCCCTTTACCCTTAAGCAAGCATAAGTTGTTTTTCTAAATTTGAGTCCCTGTTCTGTTCTGTAATTCAGTTCCTGTGTAGCCAAGTTTACATTCCGTGTATTACTGATATCTTATGATGTTTCTTTTTCTGTGTGACTTACTTTAGTTAGAATCATCATACCTGAATCCACTCATTGTGCTGCTAAGGGCCTGATGACACAGATTTCATTGCTGAGTGATATTGCTTTGTAAGTAAATACCACAACTTCTTTATCCATTTTTCACTTTCTGCGATGTTGAACTTGTACTGTAAACGAGGTTCTTGTAAACAGAGCCGTTCCAAACTTTGGGGTGGCTGTGTCTTTTTGATTTTAATTTCCCTAAGCTATAGGACCATAAATGGAAGTGCCCTAGGTTCTGTTGCTTTGTTTTTTAGATGTTTCAGGAAGCACCATACACTTCTCCCGAGTGGTTGTTGGCAATTTACATCCCGCCCATCAGCATAACAAGGCTCCCAGTTCTCCATGGCCTGTCCTGCCTTTCTGGATTTTACACTTTTTTCAGATGGCCCTTTTGACCGGGGGGAAGTGAGACTTCATTGTAGTGCAGATTTCCTTTGCAAGCTTGCTTGGTTGGCCAAAAAGGGCGTATGCGTTTTTTCCTGAATATATTCAGGAAAAAACGCATACGCCCTTTTTGGCCAAGTGCATCATTGTGGACGTTCTGCCTCTTTTCCTATGCTTTCAATGCAATTCCAGTCTACCTCCTGAAATCGGTTTCCTGCAATTCTGCCCCGCTTTCAAGTCCTCTTGGCAGCCTTACTTCAGTCTATTTTTGGACGATAGCTGTCATTTATAACTCTGCAGGTTTGTGAATTACAGTGCCCCTGAGCTCCTTTCTTCAACTCGCTTTCTTTTGAGCTGGCCGCAACACCGCAGGATGGCTTCAGGCCCTAATCTGGTTGCGGCCCGGCATGCTGAGCCTTTGGTTAATTCCTCTTCCTGGTGGGAAATGAGAGTTAAATTTGCCCGTCCAGACACCTCCAGCTAGCCTCTCATTGGTTCTCGCTATTCCTGTTCATCTTCCGCAGAAATTGCAAACTGGGCCAAACAGGAGGTTAAAGGCGCTGACTCTCCAAGTGGGGAGAGTGTTAGTAAAGCGTCTGGAATGTTGCACCCGAGTACCAGGGGAGGAAAACTGAGACATATTTGAACACGTCTCCCGATCACATGGTTGATCATACTTGGGTTCCACATGCATGTTTTAGCTGAAGGAAGAATACCTTAAACCTGGAGAGTTGAGACCCGTGGAATGGGTTCCATGCAATATGACTTCAAAGGGTCTTCATTTGCTCACCGAACCTCTCCAATCCTATCACTGCTACGTTTATGCCCCTGTACACATGCTTGATTCTCTTTCGGAGACATAGCAATCCATAGGTTTTAAGATACTTACTAGTCAGGTACATTCTTAGGCGTTTAATATGCGGTGTTGAGTCCATTTCGTTGAGCAAGGAGTAGCTCTTGTCTATTCCATATTTGGCTTAAGGAACTTTATCTGTGCTCATTTCAATCTCTGGTTTTATGCAGCACCCCAACTCACCTTTACCCTTAAGCAAGAATAAGTTGGTTTTCTAAATTTGAGACCCTGTTCTGTTCTGTAATACAGTTCCTGTGTAGCCAAGTTTACATTCCGTGTATTACTGATATCTTATGATGTTTCTTTTTCTGTGTGACTTATTTCAGTTAGAATCATCGTACCTGAATCCACTCATTGTGCTGCTAAGGGCCTGATGACACAGATTTCATTGCTGAGTGATATTGCTTTGTAAGTAAATACCACAACTTCTTTATCCATTGTTCACTTTCTGCGATGTTGAACTTGTACTGTAAACGAGGTTCTTGTAAACAGAGCCGTTCCAAACTTTGGGGTGGCTGTGTCTTTTTGATTTTAATTTCCCTAAGCTATAGGACCATAAGTGGAAGTGCCCTAGGTTCTGTTGCTTTGTTTTTTAGATGTTTCAGGAAACACCATACACTTCTCCCGAGTGGTTGTTGGCAATTTACATCCCGCCCATCAGCATAACAAGGCTCCCAGTTCTCCATGGCCTGTCCTGCCTTTCTGGATTTTACACTTTTTTCAGATGGCCCTTTTGACCGGGGGGAAGTGAGACTTCATTGTAGTGCAGATTTCCTTTGCAAGCTTGCTTGGTTGGCCAAAAAGGGCGTATGCGTTTTTTCCTGAATATATTCAGGAAAAAACGCATACGCCCTTTTTGGCCAAGTGCATCATTGTGGACGTTCTGCCTCTTTTCCTATGCTTTCAATGCAATTCCAGTCTACCTCCTGAAATCGGTTTCCTGCAATTCTGCCCCGCTTTCAAGTCCTCTTGGCAGCCTTACTTCAGTCTATTTTTGGACGATAGCTGTCATTTATAACTCTGCAGGTTTGTGAATTACAGTGCCCCTGAGCTCCTTTCTTCAACTCGCTTTCTTTTGAGCTGGCCGCAACACCGCAGGATGGCTTCAGGCCCTAATCTGGTTCTGGCATGGCACGCTGAGCCTTTGGTTAATTCCTCTTCCTGGTGGGAAATGAGAGTTAAATTTGCCCGTCCAGACACCTCCAGCTAGTCTCCATTGGTTCTCGCTATTCCTGTTCATCTTCCGCAGAAATTGCAAACTGGGCCAAACAGGAGGTTAAAGGGACTGACTCTCCAAGTGGGGAGAGTGTTAGTAAAGCGTCTGGAATGTTGCACCCGAGTACCAGGGTACGAAAACTGAGACATATTTGAACACGTCTCCCGATCACATGGTTGATCATACTCTAGGTTCCACATGCATGTTTTAGCTGAAGGAAGAATACCTTAAACCTGGGTAGTTGAAACCCGTGGAATGGGTACCATGCAATATGACTTCAAAGGGTCTTCATTTGCTCACCGAACCTCTCCAATCCTATCACTGCTGCGTTTATGCCCCTGTACACATGCTTGATTCTCTTTTGGAGACATAGCAATCCATAGGTTTTAAGATACTTACAAGTCAGGTACATTCTTAGGCGTTTAATATGCGGTGTTGAGTCCATTTCGTTGAGCAAGGAGTAGCTCTTGTCTATTCCATATTTGGCTTAAGGAACTTTATCTGTGCTCATTTCAATCTCTGGTTTTATGCAGCACCCCAACTCACCTTTACCCTTAAGCAAGCATAAGTTGTTTTTCTAAATTTGAGTCCCTGTTCTGTTCTGTAATTCAGTTCCTGTGTAGCCAAGTTTACATTCCGTGTATTACTGATATCTTATGATGTTTCTTTTTCTGTGTGACTTACTTCAGTTAGAATCATCATACCTGAATCCACTCATTGTGCTGCTAAGGGCCTGATGACACAGATTTCATTGCTGAGTGATATTGTTTTGTAAGTAAATACCACAACTTCTTTATCCATTTTTCACTTTCTGCGATGTTGAACTTGTACTGTAAACGAGGTTCTTGTAAACAGAGCCGTTCCAAACTTTGGGGTGGCTGTGTCTTTTTGATTTTAATTTCCCTAAGCTATAGGACCATAAGTGGAAGTGCCCTAGGTTCTGTTGCTTTGTTTTTTAGATGTTTCAGGAAGCACCATACACTTCTCCCGAGTGGTTGTTGGCAATTTACATCCCGCCCATCAGCATAACAAGGCTCCCAGTTCTCCATGGCCTGTCCTTCCTTTCTGGATTTTACACTTTTTTCAGATGGCCCTTTTGACCGGGGGGAAGTGAGACTTCATTGTAGTGCAGATTTCCTTTGCAAGCTTGCTTGGTTGGCCAAAAAGGGCGTATGCGTTTTTTCCTGAATATATTCAGGAAAAAACGCATACGCCCTTTTTGGCCAAGTGCATCATTGTGGACGTTCTGCCTCTTTTCCTATGCTTTCAATGCAATTCCAGTCTACCTCCTGAAATCGGTTTCCTGCAATTCTGCCCCGCTTTCAAGTCCTCTTGGCAGCCTTACTTCAGTCTATTTTTGGACGATAGCTGTCATTTATAACTCTGCAGGTTTGTGAATTACAGTGCCCCTGAGCTCCTTTCTTCAACTCGCTTTCTTTTGAGCTGGCCGCAACACCGCAGGATGGCTTCAGGCCCTAATCTGGTTGCGGCCCGGCATGCTGAGCCTTTGGTTAATTCCTCTTCCTGGTGGGAAATGAGAGTTAAATTTGCCCGTCCAGACACCTCCAGCTAGCCTCTCATTGGTTTCGCTATTCCTGTTCATCTTCCGCAGAAATTGCAAACTGGGCCAAACAGGAGGTTAAAGGCGCTGACTCTCCAAGTGGGGAGAGTGTTCGTAAAGCGTCTGGAATGTTGCACCCGAGTACCAGGGGAGGAAAACTGAGACATATTTGAACACGTCTCCCGTTCACATGGTTGATCATACTTGGGTTCCACATGCATGTTTTAGCTGAAGGAAGAATACCTTAAACCTGGAGAGTTAAGACCCGTGTAATGGGTACCATGCAATATGACTTCAAAGGGTCTTCATTTGCTCACCAAACCTCTCCAATCCTATCACTGCTGCGTTTATGCCCCTGTACACATGCTTGATTCTCTTTCGGAGACATAGCAATCCATAGGTTTTAAGATACTTACTAGTCAGGTACATTCTTAGGCGTTTAATATGCGGTGTTGAGTCCATTTCGTTGAGCAAGGAGTAGCTCTTGTCTATTCCATATTTGGCTTAAGGAACTTTATCTGTGCTCATTTCAATCTCTGGTTTTATGCAGCACCCCAACTCACCTTTACCCTTAAGCAAGCATAAGTTGGTTTTCTAAATTTGAGACCCTGTTCTGTTCTGTAATTCAGTTCCTGTGTAGCCAAGTTTACATTCCGTGTATTACTGATATCTTATGATGTTTCTTTTTCTGTGTGACTTACTTCAGTTAGAATCATCATACCTGAATCCACTCATTGTGCTGCTAAGGGCCTGATGACACAGATTTCATTGCTGAGTGATATTGCTTTGTAAGTAAATACCACAACTTCTTTATCCATTTTTCACTTTCTGCGATGTTGAACTTGTACTGTAAACGAGGTTCTTGTAAACAGAGCCGTTCCAAACTTTGGGGTGGCTGTGTCTTTTTGATTTTAATTTCCCTAAGCTATAGGACCATAAGTGGCAGTGCCCTAGGCTCTGTTGCTTTGTTTTTTAGATGTTTCAGGAAACACCATACACTTCTCCCGAGTGGTTGTTGGCAATTTACATCCCGCCCATCAGCATAACAAGGCTCCCAGTTCTCCATGGCCTGTCCTGCCTTTCTGGATTTTACACTTTTTTCAGATGGCCCTTTTGACCGGGGGGAAGTGAGACTTCATTGTAGTGCAGATTTCCTTTGCAAGCTTGCTTGGTTGGCCAAAAAGGGCGTATGCGTTTTTTCCTGAATATATTCAGGAAAAAACGCATACGCCCTTTTTGGCCAAGTGCATCATTGTGGACGTTCTGCCTCTTCTCCTATGCTTTCAATGCAATTCCAGTCTACCTCCTGAAATCGGTTTCCTGCAATTCTGCCCCGCTTTCAAGTCCTCTTGGCAGCCTTACTTCAGTCTATTTTTGGACGATAGCTGTCATTTATAACTCTGCAGGTTTGTGAATTACAGTGCCCCTGAGCTCCTTTCTTCAACTCGCTTTCTTGTGACCTGGCCGCAACACCGCAGGATGGCTTCAGGCCCTAATCTGGTTCCGGCACGGCACGCTGAGCCTTTGGTTAATTCCTCTTCCTGGTGGGAAATGAGAGTTAAATTTGCCCGTCCAGACACCTCCAGCTAGTCTCTCATTGGTTCTCGCTATTCCTGTTCATCTTCCGCAGAAATTGCAAACTGGGCCAAACAGGAGGTTAAAGGGACTGACTCTCCAAGTGGGGAGAGTGTTAGTAAAGCCTCTGGAATGTTGCACCCGAGTACCAGGGTACGAAAACTGAGACATATTTGAACACGTCTCCCGATCACATGGTTGATCATACTCTAGGTTCCACATGCATGTTTTAGCTGAAGGAAGAATACCTTAAACCTGGGTAGTTGAAACCCGTGGAATGGGTACCATGCAATATGACTTCAAAGGGTCTTCATTTGCTCACCGAACCTCTCCAATCCTATCACTGCTGCGTTTATGCCCCTGTACACATGCTGGATTCTCTTTTGGAGACATAGCAATCCATAGGTTTTAAGATACTTACTAGTCAGGAACATTCTTAGGCGTTTAATATGGGGTGTTGAATCCATTTCGTTGAGCAAGGAGTAGCTCTTGTCTATTCCATATTTGGCTTAAGGAACTTTATCTGTGCTCATTTCAATCTCTGGTTTTATGCAGCACCCCAACTCACCTTTACCCTTAAGCAAGCATAAGTTGGTTTTCTAAATTTGAGACCCTGTTCTGTTCTGTAATTCAGTTCCTGTGTAGCCAAGTTTACATTCCGTGTATTACTGATATCTTATGATGTTTCTTTTTCTGTGTGACTTATTTCAGTTAGAATCATCATACCTGAATCCTCTCATTGTGCTGCTAAGTGCCTGATGACACAGATTTCATTGCTGAGTGATATTGCTTTGTAAGTAAATACCACAACTTCTTTATCCATTTTTCACTTTCTGCGATGTTGAACTTGTACTGTAAACGAGGTTCTTGAAAACAGAGCCGTTCCAAACTTTGGGGTGGCTGTGTCTTTTTGATTTTAATTTCCCTAAGCTATAGGACCATAAGTGGAAGTGCCCTAGGTTCTGTTGCTTTGTTTTTTAGATGTTTCAGGAAACACCATACACTTCTCCCGAGTGGTTGTTGGCAATTTACATCCCGCCCATCATCATAACAAGGCTCCCAATTCTCCATGGCCTGTCCTGCCTTTCTGGATTTTACACTTTTTTCAGATGGCCCTTTTGACCGGGGGGAAGTGAGACTTCATTGTAGTGCAGATTTCCTTTGCAAGCTTGCTTGGTTGGCCAAAAAGGGCGTATGCGTTTTTTCCTGAATATATTCAGGAAAAAACGCATACGCCCTTTTTGGCCAAGTGCATCATTGTGGACGTTCTGCCTCTTCTCCTATGCTTTCAAAGCAATTACAGTCTACCTCCTGAAATCGGTTTCCTGCAATTCTGCCCCACTTTCAAGTCCTCTTGGCAGCCTTACTTCAGTCTATTTTTGGACGATAGCTGTCATTTATAACTCTGCAGGTTCGTGCATTACAGTGCCCCTGAGCTCCTTTCTTCAACTTGCTTTCTTGTGACCTGGCCGCAACACCGCAGGATGGCTTCAGGCCCTAATCTGGTTCTGGCACGGCACGCTGAGCCTTTGGTTATTTCCTTTTCCTGGTGTTAAATGAGAGTTAAATTTACCCGTCCAGACACCTCCAGCTAGTCTCTCATTGGTTCTCGCTATTCCTGTTCATCTTCCGCAGAAATTGCAAACTGGGCCAAACAGGAGGTTAAAGGCGCTGACTCTCCAAGTGGGGAGAGTGTTAGTAAAGCGTCTGGAATGTTGCACCCGAGTACCAGGGGAGGAAAACTGAGACATATTTGAACACGTCTCCCGTTCACATGGTTGATCATACTTGGGTTCCACATGCATGTTTTAGCTGAAGGAAGAATACCGTAAACCTGGAGAGTTAAGACGCGTGTAATGGGTACCATGCAATATGACTTCAAAGGGTCTTCATTTGCTCACCGAACCTCTCCAATCCTATCACTGCTGCGTTTATGCCCCTGTACACATGCTTGATTCTCTTTCGGAGACATAGCAATCCATAAGTTTTTAAGATACTTACTAGTCAGGTACATTCTTAGGCGTTTAATATGCGGTGTTGAGTCCATTTCGTTGAGCAAGGAGTAGCTCTTGTCTATTCCATATTTGACTTAAGGAACTTTATCTGTGCTCATTTCAATCTCTGGTTTTATGCAGCACCCCAACTCACCTTTACCCTTAAGCAAGCATAAGTTGGTTTTCTAAATTTGAGACCCTGTTCTGTTCTGTAATTCAGTTCCTGTGTAGCCAAGTTTACATTCCGTGTATTACTGATATCTTATGATGTTTCTTTTTCTGTGTGACTTACTTCAGTTAGAATCATCATACCTGAATCCACTCATTGTGCTGCTAAGGGCCTGATGACACAGATTTCATTGCTGAGTGATATTGCTTTTTAAGTAAATACCACAACTTCTTTATCCATTTTTCACTTTCTGCGATGTTGAACTTGTACGGTAAACGAGGTTCTTGTAAACAGAGCCGTTCCAAACTTTGGGGTGGCTGTGTCTTTTTGATTTTAGTTTCCCTAAGCTATAGGACCATAAGTGGAAGTGCCCTAGGTTCTGTTGCTTTGTTTTTTAGATGTTTCAGGAAACACCATACACTTCTCCCGAGTGGTTGTTGGCAATTTACATCCCGCCCATCAGCATAACAAGGCTCCCAGTTCTCCATGGCCTGTCCTGCCTTTCTGGATTTTACACTTTTTTCAGATGGCCCTTTTGACCGGGGGGAAGTGAGACTTCATTGTAGTGCAGATTTCCTTTGCAAGCTTGCTTGGTTGGCCAAAAAGGGCGTATGCGTTTTTTCCTGAATATATTCAGGAAAAAACGCATACGCCCTTTTTGGCCAAGTGCATCATTGTGGACGTTCTTCCTCTTTTCCTATGCTTTCAATGCAATTCCAGTCTACCTCCTGAAATCGGTTTCCTGCAATTCTGCCCCGCTTTCAAGTCCTCTTGGCAGCCTTACTTCAGTATATTTTTGGACGATAGCTGTCATTTATAACTGCAGGTTTGTGAATTACAGTGCCCCTGAGCTCCTTTCTTCAACTCGCTTTCTTTTGAGCTGGCCACAACACCGCAGGATGGCTTCAGGCCCTAATCTGGTTCCGGTACGGCACGCTCAGCCTTTGGTTATTTCCTCTTCCTGGTGGGAAATGAGAGTTAAATTTGCCCGTCCAGACACCTCCAGCTAGCCTCTCATTGGTTCTCGCTATTCCTGTTCATCTTCCGCAGAAATTGCAAACTGGGCCAAACAGGAGGTTAAAGGCGCTGACTCTCCAAGTGGGGACAGTGTTAGTAAAGCGTCTGGAATGTTGCACCCGAGTACCAGGGGAGGAAAACTGAGACATATTTGAACACGTCTCCCGTTCACATGGTTGATCATACTTGGGTTCCACATGCATGTTTTAGCTGAAGGAAGAATACCTAAAACCTGGGTAGTTGAAACCCGTGGAATGGGTACCATGCAATATGACTTCAAAGGTCTTCATTTGCTCACCGAACCTCTCCAATCCTATCACTGCTGCGTTTATGCCCCTGTACACATGCTTGATTCTCTTTCGGAGACATAGCAATCCATAGGTTTTAAGATACTTACTAGTCAGGTACATTCTTAGGCGTTTAATATGCGGTATTGAGTCCATTTCGTTGAGCAAGGAGTAGCTCTTGTCTATTCCATATTTGGCTTAAGGAACTTTATCTGTGCTCATTTCAATCTCTGGTTTTATGCAGCACCCCAACTCACCTTTCCCCTTAAGCAAGCATAAGTTGGTTTTCTAAATTTGAGACCCTGTTCTGTTTTGGAATTCAGTTCCTGTGTAGCCAAGTTTACATTCCGTGTATTACTGATATTTTATGATGTTTCTTTTTCTGTGTGACTTATTTCAGTTAGAATCATCGTACCTGAATCTACTCATTATGCTGCTACGGGCCTGATGACATAGATTTCATTGCTGAGTGATACTGCATTGTACGTAAGTACCACAAGTTCTTTATCCATTTTTCACTTTCTGCGATGTTGAACTTGTACTGTAAACGAGGTTCTTGTAAACAGAGCCGTTCCAAACTTTGGGGTGGCTGTGTCTTTTTGATTTTAATTTCCCTAAGCTATAGGACCATAAGTGGAAGTGCCCTAGGCTCTGTGGCTTTGTTTTTTAGATGTTTCAGGAAACACCATACACTTCTCCTGAGTGGTTGTTGGCAATTTACATCCCGCCCATCAGCATAACAAGGCTCCCAGTTCTCAATGGCCTGTTGCCTTTCTGGATTTTACACTTTTTTCGGATGGCCCTTTTGACCGGGGGGAAGTGAGACTTCATTGTAGTGCAGATTTCCTTTGCAAGCTTGCTTGGTTGGCCAAAAAGTGCGTATGCGTTTTTTCCTGAATATATTCAGGAAAAAACGCATACGCCCTTTTTGGCCAAGTGCATCATTGTGGACGTTCTGCCTCTTTTCCTATGCTTTCAATGCAATTCCAGTCTACCTCCTGAAATCGGTTTCCTGCAATTCTGCCCCGCTTTCAAGTCCTCTTGGCAGCCTTACTTCAGTCTATTTTTGGACGATAGCTGTCATTTATAACTCTGCAGGTTTGTGAATTACAGTGCCCCTGAGCTCCTTTCTTCAACTCGCTTTCTTGTGACCTGGCCGCAACACCGCAGGATGGCTTCAGGCCCTAATCTGGTTCCGGCCCGGCATGCTGAGCCCTTGGTTAATTCCTCTTCCTGGTGGGAAATGAGAGTTAAATTTGCCCGTCCAGACACCTCCAGCTAGTCTCTCATTGGTTCTCGCTATTCCTGTTCATCTTCCGCAGAAATTGCAAACTGGGCCAAACAGGAGGTTAAAGGCGCTGACTCTCCAAGTGGGGAGAGTGTTAGTAAAGCGTCTGGAATGTTGCACCCGAGTACCAGGGGAGGAAAACTGAGACATATTTGAACACGTCTCCCGTTCACATGGTTGATCATACTCTGGGTTCCACATGCATGTTTTAGCTGAAGGAAGAATACCTTAAACCTGGAGAGTTGAGACCCGTGTAATGGGTACCATGCAATATGACTTCAAAGGGTCTTCATTTGCTCACCGAACCTCTCCAATCCTATCACTGCTGCGTTTATTCCCCTGTACACATGCTTGATTCTCTTTCGGAGACATAGCAATCCATAGGTTTTAAGATACTTACTAGTCAGGAACATTCTTAGGCGTTTAATATGGGGTGTTGAATCCATTTCGTTGAGCAAGGAGTAGCTCTTGTCTATTCCATATTTGGCTTAAGGAACTTTATCTGTGCTCATTTCAATCTCTGGTTTTATGCAGCACCCCAACTCACCTTTACCCTTAAGCAAGCATAAGTTGGTTTTCTAAATTTGAGACCCTGTTCTGTTCTGTAATTCAGTTCCTGTGTAGCCAAGTTTACATTCCGTGTATTACTGATATCTTATGATGTTTCTTTTTCTGTGTGACTTATTTCAGTTAGAATCATCATACCTGAATCCTCTCATTGTGCTGCTAAGTGCCTGATGACACAGATTTCATTGCTGAGTGATATTGCTTTGTAAGTAAATACCACAACTTCTTTATCCATTTTTCACTTTCTGCGATGTTGAACTTGTACTGTAAACGAGGTTCTTGAAAACAGAGCCGTTCCAAACTTTGGGGTGGCTGTGTCTTTTTGATTTTAATTTCCCTAAGCTATAGGACCATAAGTGGAAGTGCCCTAGGTTCTGTTGCTTTGTTTTTTAGATGTTTCAGGAAACACCATACACTTCTCCCGAGTGGTTGTTGGCAATTTACATCCCGCCCATCATCATAACAAGGCTCCCAATTCTCCATGGCCTGTCCTGCCTTTCTGGATTTTACACTTTTTTCAGATGGCCCTTTTGACCGGGGGGAAGTGAGACTTCATTGTAGTGCAGATTTCCTTTGCAAGCTTGCTTGGTTGGCCAAAAAGGGCGTATGCGTTTTTTCCTAAATATATTCAGGAAAAAACGCATACGCCCTTTTTGGCCAAGTGCATCATTGTGGACGTTCTGCCTCTTCTCCTATGCTTTCAAAGCAATTACAGTCTACCTCCTGAAATCGGTTTCCTGCAATTCTGCCCCACTTTCAAGTCCTCTTGGCAGCCTTACTTCAGTCTATTTTTGGACGATAGCTGTCATTTATAACTCTGCAGGTTCGTGCATTACAGTGCCCCTGAGCTCCTTTCTTCAACTTGCTTTCTTGTGACCTGGCCGCAACACCGCAGGATGGCTTCAGGCCCTAATCTGGTTCTGGCACGGCACGCTGAGCCTTTGGTTATTTCCTTTTCCTGGTGTTAAATGAGAGTTAAATTTACCCGTCCAGACACCTCCAGCTAGTCTCTCATTGGTTCTCGCTATTCCTGTTCATCTTCCGCAGAAATTGCAAACTGGGCCAAACAGGAGGTTAAAGGCGCTGACTCTCCAAGTGGGGAGAGTGTTAGTAAAGCGTCTGGAATGTTGCACCCGAGTACCAGGGGAGGAAAACTGAGACATATTTGAACACGTCTCCCGTTCACATGGTTGATCATACTTGGGTTCCACATGCATGTTTTAGCTGAAGGAAGAATACCGTAAACCTGGAGAGTTAAGACGCGTGTAATGGGTACCATGCAATATGACTTCAAAGGGTCTTCATTTGCTCACCGAACCTCTCCAATCCTATCACTGCTGCGTTTATGCCCCTGTACACATGCTTGATTCTCTTTCGGAGACATAGCAATCCATAAGTTTTTAAGATACTTACTAGTCAGGTACATTCTTAGGCGTTTAATATGCGGTGTTGAGTCCATTTCGTTGAGCAAGGAGTAGCTCTTGTCTATTCCATATTTGACTTAAGGAACTTTATCTGTGCTCATTTCAATCTCTGGTTTTATGCAGCACCCCAACTCACCTTTACCCTTAAGCAAGCATAAGTTGGTTTTCTAAATTTGAGACCCTGTTCTGTTCTGTAATTCAGTTCCTGTGTAGCCAAGTTTACATTCCGTGTATTACTGATATCTTATGATGTTTCTTTTTCTGTGTGACTTACTTCAGTTAGAATCATCATACCTGAATCCACTCATTGTGCTGCTAAGGGCCTGATGACACAGATTTCATTGCTGAGTGATATTGCTTTTTCAGTAAATACCACAACTTCTTTATCCATTTTTCACTTTCTGCGATGTTGAACTTGTACGGTAAACGAGGTTCTTGTAAACAGAGCCGTTCCAAACTTTGGGGTGGCTGTGTCTTTTTGATTTTAATTTCCCTAAGCTATAGGACCATAAGTGGAAGTGCCCTAGGTTCTGTTGCTTTGTTTTTTAGATGTTTCAGGAAACACCATACACTTCTCCCGAGTGGTTGTTGGCAATTTACATCCCGCCCATCAGCATAACAAGGCTCCCAGTTCTCCATGGCCTGTCCTGCCTTTCTGGATTTTACACTTTTTTCAGATGGCCCTTTTGACCGGGGGGAAGTGAGACTTCATTGTAGTGCAGATTTCCTTTGCAAGCTTGCTTGGTTGGCCAAAAAGGGCGTATGCGTTTTTTCCTGAATATATTCAGGAAAAAACGCATACGCCCTTTTTGGCCAAGTGCATCATTGTGGACGTTCTTCCTCTTTTCCTATGCTTTCAATGCAATTCCAGTCTACCTCCTGAAATCGGTTTCCTGCAATTCTGCCCCGCTTTCAAGTCCTCTTGGCAGCCTTACTTCAGTCTATTTTTGGACGATAGCTGTCATTTATAACTCTGCAGGTTTGTGAATTACAGTGCCCCTGAGCTCCTTTCTTCAACTCGGTTTCTTTTGAGCTGGCCACAACACCGCAGGATGGCTTCAGGCCCTAATCTGGTTCCGGTACGGCACGCTCAGCCTTTGGTTATTTCCTCTTCCTGGTGGGAAATGAGAGTTAAATTTGCCCGTCCAGACACCTCCAGCTAGCCTCTCATTGGTTCTCGCTATTCCTGTTCATCTTCCGCAGAAATTGCAAACTGGGCCAAACAGGAGGTTAAAGGCGCTGACTCTCCAAGTGGGGACAGTGTTAGTAAAGCGTCTGGAATGTTGCACCCGAGTACCAGGGGAGGAAAACTGAGACATATTTGAACACGTCTCCCGTTCACATGGTTGATCATACTTGGGTTCCACATGCATGTTTTAGCTGAAGGAAGAATACCTAAAACCTGGGTAGTTGAAACCCGTGGAATGGGTACCATGCAATATGACTTCAAAGGTCTTCATTTGCTCACCGAACCTCTCCAATCCTATCACTGCTGCGTTTATGCCCCTGTACACATGCTTGATTCTCTTTCGGAGACATAGCAATCCATAGGTTTTAAGATACTTACTAGTCAGGTACATTCTTAGGCGTTTAATATGCGGTATTGAGTCCATTTCGTTGAGCAAGGAGTAGCTCTTGTCTATTCCATATTTGGCTTAAGGAACTTTATCTGTGCTCATTTCAATCTCTGGTTTTATGCAGCACCCCAACTCACCTTTCCCCTTAAGCAAGCATAAGTTGGTTTTCTAAATTTGAGACCCTGTTCTGTTTTGGAATTCAGTTCCTGTGTAGCCAAGTTTACATTCCGTGTATTACTGATATTTTATGATGTTTCTTTTTCTGTGTGACTTATTTCAGTTAGAATCATCGTACCTGAATCTACTCATTATGCTGCTACGGGCCTGATGACATAGATTTCATTGCTGAGTGATACTGCATTGTACGTAAGTACCACAAGTTCTTTATCCATTTTTCACTTTCTGCGATGTTGAACTTGTACTGTAAACGAGGTTCTTGTAAACAGAGCCGTTCCAAACTTTGGGGTGGCTGTGTCTTTTTGATTTTAATTTCCCTAAGCTATAGGACCATAAGTGGAAGTGCCCTAGGCTCTGTTGCTTTGTTTTTTAGATGTTTCAGGAAACACCATACACTTCTCCCGAGTGTCTGTTGGCAATTTACATCCCGCCCATCAGCATAACAAGGCTCCCAGTTCTCCATGGCCTGTCCTGCCTTTCTGGATTTTACACTTTTTTCAGATGGCCCTTTTGACCGGGGGGAAGTGAGACTTCATTGTAGTGCAGATTTCCTTTGCAAGCTTGCTTGGTTGGCCAAAAAGGGCGTATGCGTTTTTTCCTGAATATATTCAGGAAAAAACGCATACGCCCTTTTTGGCCAAGTGCATCATTGTGGAGGTTCTGCCTCTTTTCCTATGCTTTCAATGCAATTCCAGTCTACCTCCTGAAATCGGTTTCCTGCAATTCTGCCCCGCTTTCAAGTCCTCTTGGCAGCCTTACTTCAGTCTATTTTTGGACGATAGCTGTCATTTATAACTCTGCAGGTTTGTGAATTACAGTGCCCCTGAGCTCCTTTCTTCAACTCGCTTTCTTGTGACCTGGCCGCAACACCGCAGGATGGCTTCAGGCCCTAATCTGGTTCCGGCACGGCACGCTGAGCCTTTGGTTATTTCCTCTTCCTGTTGGGAAATGAGAGTTAAATTTGCCCGTCCAGACACCTCCAGCTAGTCTCTCATTGGTTCTCGCTATTCCTGTTCATCTTCTGCAGAAATTGCAAACTGGGCCAAACAGGAGGTTAAAGGGACTGACTCTCCAAGTCGGGAGAGTGTTAGTAAAGCGTCTGGAATGTTGCACCCGAGTACCAGGGTACGAAAACTGAGACATATTTGAACACGTCTCCCGATCACATGGTTGATCATACTCTAGGTTCCACATGCATGTTTTAGCTGAAGGAAGAATACCTTAAACCTGGGTAGTTGAAACCCGTGGAATGGGTACCATGCAATATGACTTCAAAGGGTCTTCATTTGCTCACCGAACCTCTCCAATCCTATCACTGCTGCGTTTATGCCCCTGTACACATGCTTGATTCTCTTTCGGAGACATAGCAATCCATAGGTTTTAAGATACTTACTAGTCAGGTACATTCTTAGGTGTTTAATATGCGGTGTTGAGTCCATTTCGTTGAGCAAGGAGTAGCTCTTGTCTATTCCATATTTGACTTAAGGAACTTTATCTGTGCTCATTTCAATCTCTGGTTTTATGCAGCACCCCAACTCACCTTTACCCTTAAGCAAGCATAAGTTGGTTTTCTAAATTTGAGACCCTGTTCTGTTCTGTAATTCAGTTCCTGTGTAGCCAAGTTTACATTCCGTGTATTACTGATATCTTATGATGTTTCTTTTTCTGTGTGACTTACTTCAGTTAGAATCATCATACCTGAATCCACTCATTGTGCTGCTAAGGGCCTGATGACACAGATTTCATTGCTGAGTGATATTGCTTTGTAAGTAAATACCACAACTTCTTTATCCATTTTTCACTTTCTGCGATGTTGAACTTGTACTGTAAACGAGGTTCTTGTAAACAGAGCCGTTCCAAACTTTGGGGTGGCTGTGTCTTTTTGATTTTAATTTCCCTATGCTATAGGACCATAAGTGGAAGTGCACTAGGTTCTGTTGCTTTGTTTTTTAGATGTTTCAGGAAACACCATACACTTCTCCTGAGTGGTTGTTGGCAATTTACATCCCGCCCATCAGCATAACAAGGCTCCCAGTTCTCCATGGCCTGTCCTGCCTTTCTGGATTTTACACTTTTTTCAGATGGCCCTTTTGACCGGGGGGAAGTGAGACTTCATTGTAGTGCAGATTTCCTTTGCAAGCTTGCTTGGTTGGCCAAAAAGGGCGTATGCGTTTTTCCCTGAATATATTCAGGAAAAAACGCATACGCCCTTTTTGGCCAAGTGCATCATTGTGGACGTTCTGCCTCTTTTCCTATGCTTTCAATGCAATTCCAGTCTACCTCCTGAAATCGGTTTCCTGCAATTCTGCCCCGCTTTCAAGTCCTCTTGGCAGCCTTACTTCAGTCTATTTTTGGACGATAGCTGTCATTTATAACTCTGCAGGTTTGTGAATTACAGTGCCCCTGAGCTCCTTTCTTCAACTCGCTTTCTTGTGACCTGGCCGCAACACCGCAGGATGGCTTCAGGCCCTAATCTGTTTCCGGCACGGCACGCTGAGCCTTTGGTTATTTCCTCTTCCTGTTGGGAAATGAGAGTTAAATTTGCCCGTCCAGACACCTCCAGCTAGCCTCTCATTGGTTCTCGCTATTCCTGTTCATCTTCCGCAGAAATTGCAAACTGTGCCAAACAGGAGGTTAAAGGCGCTGACTCTCCAAGTGGGGAGAGTGTTAGTAAAGCGTCTGGAATGTTGCACCCGAGTACCAGGGGAGGAAAACTTAGACATATTTGAACACGTCTCCCGTTCACATGGTTGATCATACTTGGGTTCCACATGCATGTATTAGCTGAAGGAAGAATACCTTAAACCTGGAGAGTTGAGACCCGTGTAATGGGTACCATGCAATATGACTTCAAAGGGTCTTCATTTGCTCACCGAACCTCTCCAATCCTATCACTGCTGCGTTTATGCCCCTGTACACACGCTTGATTCTCTTTTGGAGACGTAGCAATCCATAGGTTTTAAGATACTTACTAGTCAGGTACATTCTTAGGCATTTAATATGGGGTGTTGAGTCCATTTCGTTGAGCAAGGAGTAGCTCTTGTCTATTCCATATTTGGCTTAAGGAACTTTATCTGTGCTCATTTCAATCTCTGGTTTTATGCAGCACCCCAACTCACCTTTCCCCTTAAGCAAGCATAAGTTGGTTTTCTAAATTTGAGACCCTGTTCTGTTTTGGAATGCAGTTCCTCTGTTGCCAAGTTTACATTCCGTGTATTAGTGATATCTTATGATGTTTCTTTTTCTGTGTGACTTATTTCAGTTAGAATCATCGTACCTGAATCCACTCATTATGCTGCTACGGGCCTGATGACATAGATTTCATTGCTGAGTGATACTGCATTGTACGTAAGTACCACATGTTCTTTATCCATTTTTCACTTTCTGTGATATTGAACTTGTATGGTGAACGAGGTTCTTGTAAACGGAGGCGTCCCAAACTTTGGGGTGGCTGTGTCTTTTTGATTTTAATTTCCCTAAGCTATAGGACCATAAGTGGCAGTGCCCTAGGCTCTGTTGCTTTGTTTTTTAGATGTTTCAGGAAACACCATACACTTCTCCCGAGTGGTTGTTGGCAATTTACATCCCGCCCATCAGCATAACAAGGCTCCCAGTTCTCCATGGCCTGTCCTGCCTTTCTGGATTTTACACTTTTTTCGGATGGCCCTTTTGACCGGGGGGAAGTGAGACTTCATTGTAGTGCAGATTTCCTTTGCAAGCTTGCTTGGTTGGCCAAAAAGGGCGTATGCGTTTTTTCCTGAATATATTCAGGAAAAAACGCATACGCCCTTTTTGGCCAAGTGCATCATTGTGGACGTTCTGCCTCTTCTCCTATGCTTTCAATGCAATTCCAGTCTACCTCCTGAAATCAGTTTCCTGCAATTCTGCCCCGCTTTCAAGTCCTCTTGGCAGCCTTACTTCAGTCTATTTTTGGACGATAGCTGTCATTTATAACTCTGCAGGTTTGTGAATTACAGTGCCCCTGAGCTCCTTTCTTCAACTCGCTTTCTTGTGACCTGGCCGCAACACCGCAGGATGGCTTCAGGCCCTAATCTGGTTCCGGCCCGGCATGCTGAGCCTTTGGTTAATTCCTCTTCCTGGTGGGAAATGAGAGTTAAATTTGCCCGTCCAGACACCTCCAGCTAGTCTCTCATTGGTTCTCGCTATTCCTGTTCATCTTCCGCAGAAATTGCAAACTGGGCCAAACAGGAGGTTAAAGGCGCTGACTCTCCAAGTGGGGAGAGTGTTAGTAAAGCGTCTGGAATGTTGCACCCGAGTACCAGGGGAGGAAAACTGAGACATATTTGAACACGTCTCCCGTTCACATGGTTGATCATACTCTGGGTTCCACATGCATGTTTTAGCTGAAGGAAGAATACCTTAAACCTGGGTAGTTGAAACCCGTGGAATGGGTACCATGCAATATGACTTCAAAGGGTCTTCATTTGGTCACCGAACCTCTCCAATCCTATCACTGCTGCGTTTATGCCCCTGTACACATGCTTGATTCTCTTTTGGAGACATAGCAATCCCTAGGTTTTAAGATACTTACTAGTCAGGTACATTCTTAGGCGTTTAATATGCGGTGTTGAGTCCATTTCGTTGAGCAAGGAGTAGCTCTTGTCTATTCCATATTTGACTTAAGGAACTTTATCTGTGCTCATTTCAATCTCTGGTTTTATGCAGCACCCCAACTCACCTTTACCCTTAAGCAAGCATAAGTTGGTTTTCTAAATTTGAGACCCTGTTCTGTTCTGTAATTCAGTTCCTGTGTAGCCAAGTTTACATTCCGTGTATTACTGATATCTTATGATGTTTCTTTTTCTGTGTGACTTATTTCAGTTAGAATCATCATACCTGAATCCACTCATTGTGATGCTAAGGGCCGGATGACATAGATTTCATTGCTGAATGATATTGCTTTGTAAGTAAATACCACAACTTCTTTATCCATTTTTCACTTTCTGCGATGTTGAACTTGTACTGTAAACGAGGTTCTTGTAAACAGAGGCGTCCCAAACTTTGGGGTGGCTGTGTCTTTTTGATTTTAATTTCCCTATTCTATAGGACCATAAGTGGAAGTGCCCTAGGCTCTGTTGCTTTGTTTTTTAGATGTTTCAGGAAACACCATACACTTCTCCCGAGTGTCTGTTGGCAATTTACATCCCGCCCATCAGCATAACAAGGCTCCCAGTTCTCCATGGCCTGTCCTGCCTTTCTGGATTTTACACTTTTTTCAGATGGCCCTTTTGACCGGGGGGAAGTGAGACTTCATTGTAGTGCAGATTTCCTTTGCAAGCTTGCTTGGTTGGCCAAAAAGTGCGTATGCGTTTTTTCCTGAATATATTCAGGAAAAAACGCATATGCCCTTTTTGGCCAAGTGCATCATTGTGGACGTTCTGCCTCTTTTCCTATGCTTTCAATGCAATTCCAGTCTACCTCCTGAAATCGGTTTCCTGCAATTCTGCCCCGCTTTCAAGTCCTCTTGGCAGCCTTACTTCAGTCTATTTTTGGACGATAGCTGTCATTTATAACTCTGCAGGTTTGTGAATTACAGTGCCCCTGAGCTCCTTTCTTCAACTCGCTTTCTTTGAGCTGGCCGCAACACCGCAGGATGGCTTCAGGCCCTAATCTGGTTCCGGCACGGCACGCTGAGCCTTTGGTTAATTCCTCTTCCTGGTGGGAAATGAGAGTTAAATTTGCCCGTCCAGACACCTCCAGCTAGCCTCTCATTGGTTCTCGCTATTCCTGTTCATCTTCCGCAGAAATTGCAAACTGGGCCAAACAGGAGGTTAAAGGGACTGACTCTCCAAGTCGGGAGAGTGTTAGTAAAGCGTCTGGAATGTTGCACCCGAGTACCAGGGGAGGACAACTGAGACATATTTGAACACGTCTCCCGTTCACATGGTTGATCATACTTGGGTTCCACATGCATGTTTTAGCTGAAGGAAGAATACCTTAAACCTGGAGAGTTGAGACCTGTGGAATGGGTACCATGCAATATGACTTCAAAGGGTCTTCATTTGCTCACCGAACCTCTCCAATCCTATCACTGCTGCGTTTATGCCCCTGTACACACGCTTGATTCTCTTTTGGAGACATAGCAATCCATAGGTTTTAAGATACTTACTAGTCAGGTACATTCTTAGGCGTTTAATATGGGGTGTTGAGTCCATTTCGTTGAGCAAGGAGTAGCTCTTGTCTAGTCCATATTTGGCTTAAGGAACTTTATCTGTGCTCATTTCAATCTCTGGTTTTATGCAGCACCCCAACTCACCTTTCCCCTTAAGCAAGCATAAGTTGGTTTTCTAAATTTGAGACCCTGTTCTGTTTTGGAATGCAGTTCCTGTGTAGCCAAGTTTACATTCCGTGTATTAGTGATATCTTATGATGTTTCTTTTTCTGTGTGACTTATTTCAGTTAGAATCATCGTACCTGAATCCACTCATTATGCTGCTACGGGCCTGATGACATAGATTTCATTGCTGAGTGATACTGCATTGTACGTAAGTACCACAAGTTCTTTATCCATTTTTCACATTCTGTGATATTGAACTTGTACTGTAAACGAGGTTCTTGTAAACGGAGGCGTCCCAAACTTTGGGGTGGCTGTGTCTTTTTGATTTTAATTTCCCTAAGCTATAGGACCATAAGTGGAAGTGCCCTAGGCTCTGTTGCTTTGTTTTTTAGATGTTTCAGGAAACACCATACACTTCTCCCGAGTGGTTGTTGGCAATTTACACCCCGCCCGTCCGCATAACAAGGCTCCCAGTTCTCCATGGCCTGTCCTGCCTTTCTGGATTTTACACTTTATTCAGATGGCCCTTTTGCCCGGGGGGAAGTGAGACTTCATTGTAGTGCAGATTTCCTTTGCAAGCTTGCTTGGTTGGCCAAAAAGGGCGTATGCATTTATTCCTGAATATATTCAGGAAAAAACGCATACGCCCTTTTTGGCCAAGTGCATCATTGTGGACGTTCTGCCTCTTTTCCTATGCTTTCAATGCAATTCCAGTCTACCTCCTGAAATCGGTTTCCTGCAATTCTGCCCCGCTTTCAAGTCCTCTTGGCAGCCTTACTTCAGTCTATTTTTGGACGATAGCTGTCATTTATAACTCTGCAGGTTTGTGAATTACAGTGCCCCTGAGGTCCTTTCTTCAATTCGCTTTCTTTGAGCTGGCCGCAACTCCGCAGGATGGCTTCAGGCCCTAATCTGGTTCCGGCACGGCACGCTGAGCCTTTGGTTAATTCCTCTTCCTGGTGGGAAATGAGAGTTAAATTTGCCCGTCCAGACACCTCCAGCTAGCCTCTCATTGGTTCTCGCTATTCCTGTTCATCTTCCGCAGAAATTGCAAACTGGGCCAAACAGGAGGTTAAAGGGACTGACTCTCCAAGTCGGGAGAGTGTTAGTAAAGCGTCTGGAATGTTGCACCCGAGTACCAGGGTACGAAAACTGAGACATATTTGAACACGTCTCCCGATCACATGGTTGATCATACTCTAGGTTCCACATGCATGTTTTAGCTGATGGAAGAATACCTTAAACCTGGAGAGTTGAGACCCGTGGAATGGGTACCATGCAATATGGCTTCAAAGGGTCTTCATTTGCTCACCGAACCTCTCCAATCCTATCACTGCTGCGTTTATGCCCCTGTACACATGCTTGATTCTCTTTTGGAGACATAGCAATCCATAGGTTTTCCGATACTTACTAGTCAGGTACATTCTTAGGCGTTTAATATGCGGTGTTGAGTCCATTTCGTTGAGCAAGGAGTAGCTCTTGTCTATTCCATATTTGACTTAAGGAACTTTATCTGTGCTCATTTCAATCTCTGGTTTTATGCAGCACCCCAACTCACCTTTACCCTTAAGCAAGCATAAGTTGGTTTTCTAAATTTGAGTCCCTGTTCTGTTCTGTAATTCAGTTCCTGTGTAGCCAAGTTTACATTCCGTGTATTACTGATATCTTATGATGTTTGTTTTCTGTGTGACTTACTTCAGTTAGAATCATCATACCTGAATCCACTCATTGTGCTGCTAAGGGCCTGATGACACAGATTTCATTGCTGAGTGATATTGCTTTGTAAGTAAATACCACAACTTCTTTATCCATTTTTCACTTTCTGCGATGTTGAACTTGTACTGTAAACGAGGTTCTTGTAAACAGAGCCGTTCCAAACTTTGGGGTGGCTGTGTCTTTTTGATTTTAATTTCCCTAAGCTATAGGACCATAAGTGGAAGTGCCCTAGGCTCTGTTGCTTTGTTTTTTAGATGTTTCAGGAAACACCATACACTTCTCCCGAGTGGTTGTTGGCAATTTACATCCCGCCCATCAGCATAACAAGGCTCCCAGTTCTCCATGGCCTGTCCTGCCTTTCTGGATTTTACACTTTTTTCAGATGGCCCTTTTGACCGGGGGGAAGTGAGACTTCATTGTAGTGCAGATTTCCTTTGCAAGCTTGCTTGGTTGGCCAAAAAGGGCGTATGCGTTTTTTCCTGAATATATTCAGGAAAAAACGCATACGCCCTTTTTGGCCAAGTGCATCATTGTGGACGTTCTGCCTCTTTTCCTATGCTTTCAATGCAATTCCAGTCTACCTCCTGAAATCGGTTTCCTGCAATTCTGCCCCGCTTTCAAGTCCTCTTGGCAGCCTTACTTCAGTCTATTTTTGGACGATAGCTGTCATTTATAAGTCTGCAGGTTTGTGAATTACAGTGCCCCTGAGCTCCTTTGTTCAACTCGCTTTCTTGTGAGCTAGCTGCAACACCGCAGGATGGCTTCAGGCCCTAATCTGGTTCCATCACGGAACGATGAGCCTTTGTTTAATTCCTCTTCCTGGTGGGAAATGAGAGTTAAATTTGCCCGTCCAGACACCTCCAGCTAGCCTCTCATTGGTTCTCGCTATTCCTGTTCATCTTCCGCAGAAATTGCAAACTGGGCCAAACAGGAGGTTAAAGGCGCTGACTCTCCAAGTGGGGAGAGTGTTAGTAAAGCGTCTGGAATGTTGCACCCGAGTACCAGGGGAGGAAAACTGAGACATATTTGAACACGTCTCCCATTCACATGGTTGATCATACTTGGGTTCCACATGCATGTTTTAGCTGAAGGAAGAATACCTTAAACCTGGAGAGTTGAGACCCGTGTAATGGGTACCATGCAATATGACTTCAAAGGGTCTTCATTTGCTCACCGAACCTCTCCAATCCTATCACTGCTGCGTTTATGCCCCTGTACACATGCTTGATTCTCTTTTGGAGACATAGCAATCCATAGGTTTTCCGATACTTACTAGTCAGGTACATTCTTAGGCGTTTAATATGCGGTGTTGAGTCCATTTCGTTGAGCAAGGAGTAGCTCTTGTCTATTCCATATTTGACTTAAGGAACTTTATCTGTGCTCATTTCAATCTCTGGTTTTATGCAGCACCCCAACTCACCTTTACCCTTAAGCAAGCATAAGTTGGTTTTCTAAATTTGAGTCCCTGTTCTGTTCTGTAATTCAGTTCCTGTGTAGCCAAGTTTACATTCCGTGTATTACTGATATCTTATGATGTTTGTTTTCTGTGTGACTTACTTCAGTTAGAATCATCATACCTGAATCCACTCATTGTGCTGCTAAGGGCCTGATGACACAGATTTCATTGCTGAGTGATATTGCTTTGTAAGTAAATACCACAACTTCTTTATCCATTTTTCACTTTCTGCGATGTTGAACTTGTACTGTAAACGAGGTTCTTGTAAACAGAGCCGTTCCAAACTTTGGGGTGGCTGTGTCTTTTTGATTTTAATTTCCCTAAGCTATAGGACCATAAGTGGAAGTGCCCTAGGCTCTGTTGCTTTGTTTTTTAGATGTTTCAGGAAACACCATACACTTCTCCCGAGTGGTTGTTGGCAATTTACATCCCGCCCATCAGCATAACAAGGCTCCCAGTTCTCCATGGCCTGTCCTGCCTTTCTGGATTTTACACTTTTTTCAGATGGCCCTTTTGACCGGGGGGAAGTGAGACTTCATTGTAGTGCAGATTTCCTTTGCAAGCTTGCTTGGTTGGCCAAAAAGGGCGTATGCGTTTTTTCCTGAATATATTCAGGAAAAAACGCATACGCCCTTTTTGGCCAAGTGCATCATTGTGGACGTTCTGCCTCTTTTCCTATGCTTTCAATGCAATTCCAGTCTACCTCCTGAAATCGGTTTCCTGCAATTCTGCCCCGCTTTCAAGTCCTCTTGGCAGCCTTACTTCAGTCTATTTTTGGACGATAGCTGTCATTTATAAGTCTGCAGGTTTGTGAATTACAGTGCCCCTGAGCTCCTTTGTTCAACTCGCTTTCTTGTGAGCTAGCTGCAACACCGCAGGATGGCTTCAGGCCCTAATCTGGTTCCATCACGGAACGATGAGCCTTTGTTTAATTCCTCTTCCTGGTGGGAAATGAGAGTTAAATTTGCCCGTCCAGACACCTCCAGCTAGCCTCTCATTGGTTCTCGCTATTCCTGTTCATCTTCCGCAGAAATTGCAAACTGGGCCAAACAGGAGGTTAAAGGCGCTGACTCTCCAAGTGGGGAGAGTGTTAGTAAAGCGTCTGGAATGTTGCACCCGAGTACCAGGGGAGGAAAACTGAGACATATTTGAACACGTCTCCCATTCACATGGTTGATCATACTTGGGTTCCACATGCATGTTTTAGCTGAAGGAAGAATACCTTAAACCTGGAGAGTTGAGACCCGTGTAATGGGTACCATGCAATATGACTTCAAAGGGTCTTCATTTGCTCACCGAACCTCTCCAATCCTATCACTGCTGCGTTTATGCCGCTGTACACATGCTTGATTCTCTTTTGGAGACATAGCAATCCATAGGTTTTACGATACTTACTAGTCAGGTACATTCTTAGGCGTTTAATATGCGGTGTTGAGTCCATTTCGTTGAGCAAGGAGTAGCTCTTGTCTATTCCATATTTGACTTAAGGAACTTTATCTGTGCTCATTTCAATCTCTGGTTTTATGCAGCACCCCAACTCACCTTTACCCTTAAGCAAGCATAAGTTGGTTTTCTAAATTTGAGACCCTGTTCTGTTCTGTAATTCAGTTCCTGTGTAGCCAAGTTTACGTTCCGTGTATTACTGATATCTTATGATGTTTCTTTTCTGTGTGACTTATTTCAGTTAGAATCATCATACCTGAATCCACTCATTGTGCTGCTACGGGCCTGATGATACAGATTTCATTGCTGAGTGATATTGCTTTGTAAGTAAATACCACAACTTCTTTATCCATTTTTCACTTTCTGCGATGTTGAACTTGTACTGTAAACGAGGTTCTTGTAAACAGAGCCGTTCCAAACTTTGGGGTGGCTGTGTCTTTTTGATTTTAATTTCCCTAAGCTATAGGACCATAAGTGGCAGTGCCCTAGGCTCTGTTGCTTTGTTTTTTAGATGTTTCAGGAAACACCATACACTTCTCCCGAGTGTCTGTTGGCAATTTACATCCCGCCCATCAGCATAACAAGGCTCCCAGTTCTCCATGGCCTGTCCTGCCTTTCTGGATTTTACACTTTTTTCAGATGGCCCTTTTGACCGGGGGGAAGTGAGACTTCATTGTAGTGCAGATTTCCTTTGCAAGCTTGCTTGGTTGGCCAAAAAGGGCGTATGCGTTTTTTCCTGAATATATTCAGGAAAAAACGCATACGCCCTTTTTGGCCAAGTGCATCATTGTGGACGTTCTGCCTCTTTTCCTATGCTTTCAATGCAATTCCAGTCTACCTCCTGAAATCGGTTTCCTGCAATTCTGCCCCGCTTTCAAGTCCTCTTGGCAGCTTTACTTCAGTCTATTTTTGGACGATAGCTGTCATTTATAAGTCTGCAGGTTTGTGAATTACAGTGCCCCTGAGCTCCTTTCTTCAACTCGCTTTCTTGTGACCTGGCCGCAACACCGCAGGATGGCTTCAGGCCCTAATCTGGTTCCGGCACGGCACGCTGAGCCTTTGGTTAATTCCTCTTCCTGGTGGGAAATGAGAGTTAAATTTGCCCGTCCAGACACCTCCAGCTAGCCTCTCATTGGTTCTCGCTATTCCTGTTCATCTTCCGCAGAAATTGCAAACTGGGCCAAACAGGAGGTTAAAGGGACTGACTCTCCAAGTGGGGAGAGTGTTAGTAAAGCGTCTGGAATGTTGCACCCGAGTACCAGGGGAGGAAAACTGAGACATATTTGAACACGTCTCCCGTTCACATGGTTGATCATACTCTGGGTTCCACATGCATGTTTTAGCTGAAGGAAGAATACCTTAAACCTGGGTAGTTGAAACCCGTGGAATGGGTACCATGCAATATGACTTCAAAGGGTCTTCATTTGGTCACCGAACCTCTCCAATCCTATCACTGCTGCGTTTATGCCCCTGTACACATGCTTGATTCTCTTTTGGAGACATAGCAATCCATAGGTTTTCCGATACTTACTAGTCAGGTACATTCTTAGGCGTTTAATATGCGGTGTTGAGTCCATTTCGTTGAGCAAGGAGTAGCTCTTGTCTATTCCATATTTGACTTAAGGAACTTTATCTGTGCTCATTTCAATCTCTGGTTTTATGCAGCACCCCAACTCACCTTTACCCTTAAGCAAGCGTAAGTTGGTTTTCTAAATTTGAGACCCTGTTCTGTTCTGTAATTCAGTTCCTGTGTAGCCAAGTTTACATTCCGTGTATTACTGATATCTTATTATGTTTCTTTTCTGTGTGACTTATTTCAGTTAGAATCATCGTACCTGAATCCACTCATTATGCTGCTACGGGCCTGATGACATAGATTTCATTGCTGAGTGATACTGCATTGTACGTAAGTACCACAAGTTCTTTATCCATTTTTCACTTTCTGTGATATTGAACTTGTATGATAAACGAGGTTCTTGTAAACGGAGGCGTCCCAAACTTTGGGGTGGCTGTGTCTTTTTGATTTTAATTTCCCTAAGCTATAGGACCATAAGTGGAAGTGCCCTAGGCTCTGTTGCTTTGTTTTTTAGATGTTTCAGGAAACACCATACACTTCTCCCGAGTGGTTGTTGGCAATTTACATCCCGCCCATCAGCATAACAAGGCTCCCAGTTCTCCATGGCCTGTCCTGCCTTTCTGGATTTTACACTTTTTTCAGATGGCCCTTTTGACCGGGGGGAAGTGAGACTTCATTGTAGTGCAGATTTCCTTTGCAAGCTTGCTTGGTTGGCCAAAAAGGGCGTATGCGTTTTTTCCTGAATATATTCAGGAAAAAACGCATACGCCCTTTTTGGCCAAGTGCGGCGAGCCGTTTCCGACCAGCAGAATAACGAGCCTCCACACGCAAGATTCTTCTCGTATCACACTTTATTGGAGCACAGCTTGGTTGAAGAAAGATGGAAGGAAGACCCCGCAATCCTATAGCAGTCTGCTTATATAGGGATTAAGAACATGTGTCGCTCTGTGATTGACTTTCGCCGATGGTGCGATTTGTGAGCCAGCATCGGATAGGTCGCTACTTTAAAACCTCATTAGTATACTTAGCGCAAGCGCAGTGGCCACAGGAAGGATGACTCAGCTTATTTCAGCTTCCTGCCGCGTAGCAGTTAGCTGACCGCGCCCTACATCTCCCCCTTTTTTATTTATTAGAACACCAAGCAGAACATAGCCCGTACGAGGGCAGTTTTCTGTTGGCATGTCTGAGGCACCCTCCTGCGTGCAATGCCAACAAGGGCCGCAGGGTGCAAAGGCTGCCTCAGAATAATGGCTGATTCCCTATAGAGGTGCGATGGCGACAAGGCCTCTCTGTGCAAGGGCAATCAGGACTCCCTATAGAGGTGAATGGATGACTCCCTATAGAGGTGCAATGGCAACAAGGCCTCTCTGTGCAAGGGCAATCATTTCGAATTATTCAGGGCGGAGAGCCAGGCTGCGGGAGAATCTCCTTCATTAATAGCCAGAAGTGCCTGAGTGAGCAGGACCCTATCTCGATGTGCCCTGATGCGCACACGACAGACCAACCAGAGACACAGCATAATCCCAAATACACAGCAGACTCCAAAGATTCCTACCCCCACCCACTCCCCAAAGAAGGAAAAGGCAGAAGAGAGCCAAGAGGCAAAATCTCCAAAGGCAACAGGCTCCAGCCCGGCAGCACTCAGTTGCACAATCTGAATTATCCTTTGTGGAATTCCAACTAATACAAAGACTTCGATTAAGAATCATCAGGAACATCCAGCTCAGCATCTTCTCCGAAGTTTTCTTCAACAATTCTCGTCAGTCTTGATGGCACCCAGATCGGATCTTGATCCTGACTGGACTACTCACCGACGGTTACCACTCCGTGTGTCGAGTTCTGAATCGGTCCTCCATGCAGGGCGCGAAGTTCCCGGGTTTCGGCACCAAATGCGGCGAGCCGTTTCCGACCAGCAGAATAACGAGCCGCCACACGCAAGATTCTTCTCGTATCACACTTTATTGGAGCACAGCTTGGTTGAAGAAAGATGGAAGGAAGACCCCGCAATCCTATAGCAGTCTGCTTATATAGGGATTAAGAACATGTGTCGCTCTGTGATTGGCTTTCGCCGATGGTGCGATTTGTGAGCCAGCATCGGATAGGTCGCTACTTTAAAACCTCATTAGTATACTTAGCGCAAGCGCAGTGGCCACAGGAAGGATGACTCAGCTTATTTCAGCTTCCTGCCGCGTAGCAGTTAGCTGACCGCGCCCTACAGCCAAGTGCATCATTGTGGACGTTCTGCCTCTTTTCCTATGCTTTCAATGCAATTCCAGTCTACCTCCTGAAATCGGTTTCCTGCAATTCTGCCCCGCTTTCAAGTCCTCTTGGCAGCCTTACTTCAGTCTATTTTTGGACGATAGCTGTCATTTATAACTCTGCAGGTTTTTGAATTACAGTGCCCCTGAGCTCCTTTCTTCAACTCGATTTCTTTTGAGCTGGCCACAACACCGCAGGATGGCTTCAGGCCCTAATCTGGTTCCGGCACGGCACACTGAGCCTTTGGTTATTTCCTCTTCCTGGTGGGAAATGAGAGTTAAATTTGCCCGTCCAGACACCTCCAGCTAGCCTCTCATTGGTTCTCGCTATTCCTGTTCATCTTCCGCAGAAATTGCAAACTGAGCCAAACAGGAGGTTAAAGGCGCTGACTCTCCAAGTGGGGAGAGTGTTAATAAAGCGTCTGGAATGTTGCACCCGAGTACCAGGGGAGGAAAACTGAGACATATTTGAACACGTCTCCCGTTCACATGGTTGATCATACTTGGGTTCCACATGCATGTTTTAGCTGAAGGAAGAATACCTTAAACCTGGAGAGTTGAGACCCGTGGAATGGGTCCCATGCAATATGACTTCAAAGGGTCTTCATTTGCTCACCGAACCTCTCCAATCCTATCACTGCTGCGTTTATGCCCCTGTACACACACTTGATTCTCTTTTGGAGACATAGCAATCCATAGGTTTTAAGATACTTACTAGTCAGGTACATTCTTAGGCGTTTAATATGGGGTGTTGAGTCCATTTCGTTGAGCAAGGAGTAGCTCTTGTCTATTCCATATTTGGCTTAAGGAACTTTATCTGTGCTCATTTCAATCTCTGGTTTTATGCAGCACCCCAACTCACCTTTCCCCTTAAGCAAGCATAAGTTGCTTTTCTAAATTTGAGACCCTGTTCTGTTCTGTAATTCAGTTCCTGTGTAGCCAAGTTTACATTCTGTGTATTAGTGATATCTTATGATGTTTCTTTTTCTGTGTGACTTATTTCAGTTAGAATCATCGTACCTGAATCCACTCATTATGCTGCTACGGGCCTGATGACATAGATTTCATTGCTGAGTGATACTGCATTGTACGTAAGTACCACAAGTTCTTTATCCATTTTTCACTTTCTGTGAAATTGAACTTGTACGGTAAATGAGGTTCTTGTAAACAGAGGCGTCCCAAACTTTGGGGTGGCTGTGTCTTTTTTATTTTAATTTCCCTAAGCTATAGGACCATAAGTGGCAGTGCCCTAGGCTCTGTTGCTTTGTTTTTTAGATGTTTCAGGAAACACCATACACTTCTCCCGAGTGTCTGTTGGCAATTTACATCCCGCCCATCAGCATAACAAGGCTCCCAGTTCTCCATGGCCTGTCCTGCCTTTCTGGATTTTACACTTTTTTCAGATGGCCCTTTTGACCGGGGGGAAGTGAGACTTCATTGTAGTGCAGATTTCCTTTGCAAGCTTGCTTGGTTGGCCAAAAAGGGCGTATGCGTTTTTTCCTGAATATATTCAGGAAAAAACGCATACGCCCTTTTTGGCCAAGTGCATCATTGTGGACGTTCTGCCTCTTTTCCTATGCTTTCAATGCAATTCCAGTCTACCTCCTGAAATCGGTTTCCTGCAATTCTGCCCCGCTTTCAAGTCCTCTTGGCAGCCTTACCTCAGTATATTTTTGGACGATAGCTGTCATTTATAACTCTGCAGGTTTGTGAATTACAGTGCCCCTGAGCTCCTTTCTTCAACTCGCTTTCTTGTGACCTGGCCGCAACACCGCAGGATGGCTTCAGGCCCTAATCTGGTTCTGGCATGGCACGCTGAGCCTTTGGTTAATTCCTCTTCCTGGTGGGAAATGAGAGTTAAATTTGCCCGTCCAGACACCTCCAGCTAGTCTCTCATTGGTTCTCGCTATTCCTGTTCATCTTCCGCAGAAATTGCAAACTGGGCCAAACAGGAGGTTAAAGGGACTGACTCTCCAAGTCGGGAGAGTGTTAGTAAAGCGTCTGGAATGTTGCACCCGAGTACCAGGGTACGAAAACTGAGACATATTTGAACACGTCTCCCGATCACATGGTTGATCATACTCTAGGTTCCACATGCATGTTTTAGCTGAAGGAAGAATACCTTAAACCTGGGTAGTTGAAACCCGTGGAATGGGTACCATGCAATGTGACTTCAAAGGGTCTTCATTTGCTCACCGAACCTCTCCAATCCTATCACTGCTGCGTTTATGCCCCTGTACACATGCTTGATTCTCTTTCGGAGACATAGCAATCCATAGGTTTTAAGATACTTACTAGTCAGGTACATTCTTAGGCGTTTAATATGCGGTGTTGAGTCCATTTCGTTGAGCAAGGAGTAGCTCTTGTCTATTCCATATTTGGCTTACGGAACTTTATCTGTGCTCATTTCAATCTCTGGTTTTATGCAGCACCCCAACTCACCTTTACCCTTAAGCAAGCATAAGTTGGTTTTCTAAATTTGAGACCCTGTTCTGTTCTGTAATTCAGTTCCTGTGTAGCCAAGTTTACATTCCGTGTATTACTGATATCTTATGATGTTTCTTTTTCTGTGTGACTTACTTCAGTTAGAATCATCATACCTGAATACACTCATTGTGCTGCTAAGGGCGTGATGACACAGATTTCATTGCTGAGTGATATTGCTTTGTAAGTAAATACCACAACTTCTTTATCCATTTTTCACTTTCTGCGATGTTGAACTTGTACTGTAACCGAGGTTCTTGTAAACAGAGCCGTTCCAAACTTTGCGGTGGCTGTGTCTTTTTGATTTTAATTTCCCTAAGCTATAGGACCATAAGTGGAAGTGCCCTAGGTTCTGTTGCTTTGTTTTTTAGATGTTTCAGGAAACACCATACACTTCTCCCGACTGGTTGTTGGCAATTTACATCCCGCCCATCAGCATAACAAGGCTCCCAGTTCTCCATGGCCTGTCCTGCCTTTCTGGATTTTACACTTTTTTCAGATGGCCCTTTTGACCGGGGGGAAGTGAGACTTCATTGTAGTGCAGATTTCCTTTGCAAGCTTGCTTGGTTGGCCAAAAAGGGCGTATGCGTTTTTTCCTGAATATATTCAGGAAAAAACGCATACGCCCTTTTTGGCCAAGTGCATCATTGTGGACGTTCTGCCTCTTTTCCTATGCTTTCAATGCAATTCCAGTCTACCTCCTGAAATCGGTTTCCTGCAATACTGCCCCGCTTTCAAGTCCTCTTGGCAGCCTTACTTCAGTCTATTTTTGGACGATAGCTGTCATTTATAACTCTGCAGGTTTGTGAATTACAGTGCCCCTGAGCTCCTTTCTTCAACTCGCTTTCTTTGAGCTGGCCGCAACTCCGCAGGATGGCTTCAGGCCCTAATCTGGTTCCGGCACGGCACGCTGAGCCTTTGGTTAATTCCTCTTCCTGGTGGGAAATGAGAGTTAAATTTGCCCGTCCAGACACCTCCAGCTAGCCTCTCATTGGTTCTCGCTATTCCTGTTCATCTTCCGCAGAAATTGCAAACTGGGCCAAACAGGAGGTTAAAGGGACTTACTCTCCAAGTCGGGAGAGTGTTAGTAAAGCGTCTGGAATGTTGCACCCGAGTACCAGGGGAGGAAAACTGAGACATATTTGAACACGTCTCCCGTTCACATGGTTGATCATACTTGGGTTCCACATGCATGTTTTAGCTGAAGGAAGAATACCTTAAACCTGGAGAGTTGAGACCTGTGTAATGGGTACCATGCAATATGACTTCAAAGGGTATTCATTTGCTCACCGAACCTCTCCAATCCTATCACTGCTGCGTTTATGCCCCTGTACACATGCTTGATTCTCTTTTGGAGACATAGCAATCCATAGGTTTTAAGATACTTACTAGTCAGGTACATTCTTAGGCGTTTAATATGCGGTGTTGAGTCCATTTCGTTGAGCAAGGAGTAGCTCTTGTCTATTCCATATTTGGCTTAAGGAACTTTATCTGTGCTCATTTCAATCTCTGGTTTTATGCAGCACCCCAACTCACCTTTACCCTTAAGCAAGCATAAGTTGGTTTTCTAAATTTGAGACCCTGTTCTGTTCTGTAATTCAGTTCCTGTGTAGCCAAGTTTACATTCCGTGTATTACTGATATCTTATGATGTTTCTTTTTCTGTGTGACTTATTTCAGTTAGAATCATCGTAGCTTAATCCACTCATTGTGATGCTAAGGGCCTGATGACATAGATTTCATTGCTGAGTGATATTGCTTTGTAAGTAAATACCACAACTTCTTTATCCATTTTTCACTTTCTGCGATGTTGAACTTGTACTGTAAACGAGGTTCTTGTAAACAGAGCCGTTCCAAACTTTGGGGTGGCTGTGTCTTTTTGATTTTAATTTCCCTAAGCTATAGGACCATAAGTGGAAGTGCCCTAGGTTCTGTTGCTTTGTTTTTTAGATGTTTCAGGAAACACCATACACTTCTCCGGAGTCGCTGTTGGCAATTTACATCCCGCCCATCAGCATAACAAGGCTCCCAGTTCTCCATGGCCTGTCCTGCCTTTCTGGATTTTACACTTTTTTCAGATGGCCCTTTTGACCGGGGGGAAGTGAGACTTCATTGTAGTGCAGATTTCCTTTGCAAGCTTGCTTGGTTGGCCAAAAAGGGCGTATGCGTTTTTTCCTGAATATATTCAGGAAAAAACGCATACGCCCTTTTTGGCCAAGTGCATCATTGTGGACGTTCTGCCTCTTTTCCTATGCTTTCAATGCAATTCCAGTCTACCTCCTGAAATCGGTTTCCTGCAATTCTGCCCCGCTTTCAAGTCCTCTTGGCAGCCTTACTTCAGTCTATTTTTGGACGATAGCTGTCATTTATAACTCTGCAGGTTTGTGAATTACAGTGCCCCTGAGCTCCTTTCTTCAACTCGCTTTCTTGTGACCTGGCCGCAACACCGCAGGATGGCTTCAGGCCCTAATCTGGTTCCGGCCCGGCATGCTGAGCCTTTGGTTAATTCCTATTCCTGGTGGGAAATGAGAGTTAAATTTGCCCGTCCAGACACCTCCAGCTAGCCTCTCATTGGTTCTCGCTATTCCTGTTCATCTTCCGCAGAAATTGCAAACTGGGCCAAACAGGAGGTTAAAGGGACTGACTCTCCAAGTGGGGAGAGTGTTAGTAAAGCGTCTGGAATGTTGCACCCGAGTACCAGGGGAGGAAAACTGAGACATATTTGAACACGTCTCCCGATCACATGGTTGATCATACTCTAGGTTCCACATGCATGTTTTAGCTGAAGGAAGAATACCTTAAACCTGGGTAGTTGAAACCCGTGGAATGGGTACCATGCAATATGACTTCAAAGGGTCTTCATTTGGTCACCGAACCTCTCCAATCCTATCACTGCTGCCTTTATGCCCCTGTACACATGCTTGATTCTCTTTCGGAGACATAGCAATCCATAGGTTTTAAGATACTTACAAGTCAGGTACATTCTTAGGCGTTTAATATGCGGTGTTGAGTCCATTTCGTTGAGCAAGGAGTAGCTCTTGTCTATTCCATATTTGGCTTAAGGAACTTTATCTGTGCTCATTTCAATCTCTGGTTTTATGCAGCACCCCAACTCACCTTTACCCTTAAGCAAGCATAAGTTGGTTTTCTAAATTTGAGACCCTGTTCTGTTCTGTAATTCAGTTCCTGTGTAGCCAAGTTTACATTCCGTGTATTACTGATATCTTATGATGTTTCTTTTTCTGTGTGACTTATTTCAGTTAGAATCATCATACCTGAATCCACTCATTGTGCTGCTAAGGGCCTGATGACATAGATTTCATTGCTGAGTGATATTGCTTTGTATGTGAATACCACAACTTCTTTATCCATTTTTCACTTTCTGCGATGTTGAACTTGTACTGTAAACGAGGTTCTTGTAAACAGAACCGTTCCAAACTTTGGGGTGGCTGTGTCTTTTTGATTTTAATTTCCCTAAGCTATAGGACCATAAGTGGAAGTGCCCTAGGTTCTGTTGCTTTGTTTTTTAGATGTTTCAGGAAACACCATACACTTCTCCTGAGTGGTTGTTGGCAATTTACATCCCGCCCATCAGCATAACAAGGCTCCCAGTTCTCCATGGCCTGTCCTACCTTTCTGGATTTTACACTTTTTTCAGATGGCCCTTTTGACCGGGGGGAAGTGAGACTTCATTGTAGTGCAGATTTACTTTGCTAGCTTGCTTGGTTGGCCAAAAAGGGCGTATGCGTTTTTTCCTGAATATATTCAGGAAAAAACGCATACGCCCTTTTTGGCCAAGTGCATCATTGTGGACGTTCTGCCTCTTTTCCTATGCTTTCAATGCAATTCCAGTCTACCTCCTGAAATCGGTTTCCTGCAATTCTGCCCCGCTTTCAAGTCCTCTTGGCAGCCTTACTTCAGTCTATTTTTGGACGATAGCTGTCATTTATAACTCTGCAGGTTTGTGAATTACAGTGCCCCTGAGCTCCTTTCTTCAACTCGCTTTCTTTTGAGCTGGCCGCAACACCGCAGGATGGCTTCAGGCCCTAATCTGGTTCCGGTACGGCACGCTGAGCCTTTGGTTATTTCCTCTTCCTGGTGGGAAATGAGAGTTAAATTTGCCCGTCCAGACACCTCCAGCTAGCCTCTCATTGGTTCTCGCTATTCCTGTTCATCTTCCGCAGAAATTGCAAACTGGGCCAAACGGGAGGTTAAAGGCGCTGACTCTCCAAGTGGGGAGAGTGTTAGTAAAGCGTCTGGAATGTTGCACCCGAGTACCAGGGGAGGAAAACTGAGATATATTTGAACACATCTCCCATTCACATGGTTGATCATACTTGGCTTCCACATGCATGTTTTAGCTGAAGGAAGAATACCTTAAATCTGGAGAGTTGAGACCCGTGTAATGGGTACCATGCAATATGACATCAAAGGGTCTTCATTTGCTCACCGAACCTCTCCAATCCTATCACTGCTGCGTTTATGCCCCTGTACACACGCTTGATTCTCTTTTGGAGACATAGCAATCCATAGGTTTTAGGATACTTACTAGTCAGGTACATTCTTTGGCGTTTAATATGCGGTGTTGAGTCCATTTCGTTGAGCAAGGAGTAGCTCTTGTCTATTCCATATTTGACTTAAGGAACTTTATCTATGCTCATTTCAATCTCTGGTTTTATGCAGCACCCCAACTCACCTTTACCCTTAAGCAAGCATATGTTGGTTTTCTAAATTTGAGACCCTGTTCTGTTTTGGAATGCAGTTCCTGTGTAGCCAAGTTTACATTCCGTGTATTAGTGATACCTTATGATGTTTCTTTTTCTGTGTGACTTATTTCAGTTAGAATCATCGTACCTGAATCCACTCATTATGCTGCTACGGGCCTGATGACATAGATTTCATTGCTGAGTGATACTGCATTGTACATAAGTACCACAATTTCTTTATCCCTTTTTCACTTTCTGCGATGTTGAACTTGTACTGTAAACGAGGTTCTTGTAAACAGAGGCGTCCCAAACTTTGGGGTGGCTGTGTCTTTTTGATTTTAATTTCCCTAAGCTATAGGACCATAAGTGGCAGTGCCCTAGGCTCTGTTGCTTTGTTTTTTAGATGTTTCAGGAAACACCATACACTTCTCCCGAGTGTCTGTAGGCAATTTACATCCCGCCCATCAGCATAACAAGGCTCCCAGTTCTCCATGGCCTGTCCTGCCTTTCTGGATTTTACACTTTTTTCAGATGGCCCTTTTGACCGGGGGGAAGTGAGACTTCATTGTAGTGCAGATTTCCTTTGCAAGCTTGCTTGGTTGGCCAAAAAGGGCGTATGCGTTTTTTCCTGAATATATTCAGGAAAAAACGCATACGCCCTTTTTGGCCAAGTGCATCATTGTGGACGTTCTGCCTCTTTTCCTATGCTTTCAATGCAATTCCAGTCTACCTCCTGAAATCGGTTTCCTGCAATTCTGCCCCGCTTTCAAGTCCTCTTGGCAGCCTTACTTCAGTCTATTTTTGGACGATAGCTGTCATTTATAACTCTGCAGGTTTGTGAATTACAGTGCCCCTGAGCTCCTTTCTTCAACTCGTTTTCTTGTGACCTGGCCGCAACACCGCAGGATGGCTTCAGGCCCTAATCTGGTCCCGGCACGGCACGCTGAGCCTTTGGTTATTTCCTCCTCCTGGTGGGAAATGAGAGTTAAATTTGCCCGTCCAGACACCTCCAGCTAGCCTCTCATTGGTTCTCGCTATTCCTGTTCATCTTCCGCAGAAATTGCAAACTGTGCCAAACAGGAGGTTAAAGGCGCTGACTCTCCAAGTGGGGAGAGTGTTAGTAAAGCGTCTGGAATGTTGCACCCGAGTACCAGGGGAGGAAAACTGAGACATATTTGAACACGTCTCCCGATCACATGGTTGATCATACTCTGGGTTCCACATGCATGTTTTAGCTGAAGGAAGAATACCTAAAACCTGGGTAGTTGAAACCCGTGGAATGGGTACCATGCAATATGACTTCAAAGGGTCTTCATTTGCTCACCGAACCTCTCCAATCCTATCACTGCTGCGTTTATGCCCCTGTACACATGCTTGATTCTCTTTCGGAGACATAGCAATCTATAGGTTTTAAGATACTTACTAGTCAGGTACATTCTTAGGCGTTTAATATGCGGTGTTGAGTCCATTTCGTTGAGCAAGGAGTAGCTCTTGTCTATTCCATATTTGGCTTAAGGAACTTTATCTGTGCTCATATCAATCTCTGGTTTTATGCAGCACCCCAACTCACCTTTACCCTTAAGCAAGCATAAGTTGGTTTTCTAAATTTGAGACCCTGTTCTGTTCTGTAATTCAGTTCCTGTGTAGCCAAGTTTACATTCCGTGTATTACTGATATCTTATGATGTTTCTTTTTCTGTGTGATTTATTTCAGTTAGAATCATCATACCTGAATACACTCATTGTGATGCTAAGGGCCTGATGACACAGATTTCATTGCTGAGTGATATTGCTTTGTAAGTAAATACCACAACTTCTTTATCCTTTTTTCACTTTCTGCGATGTTGAACTTGTACTGTAAACGAGGTTCTTGTAAACAGAGCCGTTCCAAACTTTGGGGTGGCTGTGTCTTTTTGATTTTAATTTCCCTAAGCTATAGGACCATAAGTGGAAGTGCCCTAGGTTCTGTTGCTTTGTTTTTTAGATGTTTCAGGAAACACCATACACTTCTCCCGAGTGTCTGTTGGCAATTTACATCCCGCCCATCAGCATAACAAGGCTCCCAGTTCTCCATGGCCTGTCCTGCCTTTCTGGATTTTACACTTTTTTCAGATGGCCCTTTTGACCGGGGGGAAGTGAGACTTCATTGTAGTGCAGATTTCCTTTGCAAGCTTGCTTGGTTGGCCAAAAAGGGCGTATGCGTTTTTTCCTGAATATATTCAGGAAAAAACGCATACGCCCTTTTTGGCCAAGTGCATCATTGTGGACGTTCTGCCTCTTTTCCTATGCTTTCAATGCAATTCCAGTCTACCTCCTGAAATCGGTTTCCTGCAATTCTGCCCCGCTTTCAAATCCTCTTGGCAGCCTTACTTCAGTCTATTTTTGGACGATAGCTGTCATTTATAACTCTGCAGGTTTGTGAATTACAGTGCCCCTGAGCTCCTTTCTTCAACTCGCTTTCTTTTGAGCTGGCCGCAACACCGCAGGATGGCTTCAGGCCCTAATCTGGTTCTGGCATGGCACGCTGAGCCTTTGGTTAATTCCTCTTCCTGGTAGGAAATGAGAGTTAAATTTGCCCGTCCAGACACCTCCAGCTAGTCTCCATTGGTTCTCGCTATTTCTGTTCATCTTCCGTAGAAATTGCAAACTGGGCCAAACAGGAGGTTAAAGGGACTGACTCTCCAAGTCGGGAGAGTGTTAGTAAAGCGTCTGGAATGTTGCACCCGAGTACCAGGGGAGGAAAACTGAGACATATTTGAACACGTCTCCCGTTCACATGGTTGATCATACTTGGGTTCCACATGCATGTTTTAGCTGAAGGAAGAATACCTTAAACCTGGAGAGTTGAGACCCGTGTAATGGGTACCATGCAATATGACTTCAAAGGGTCTTCATTTGCTCACCGAACCTCTCCAATCCTATCACTGCTGCGTTTATGCCCCTGTACACATGCTTGATTCTCTTTCGGAGACATAGCAATCCATAGGTTTTAAGATACTTACTAGTCAGGTACATTCTTAGGCGTTTAATATGGGGTGTTGAGTCCATTTCGTTGAGCAAGGAGTAGCTCTTGTCTAGTCCATATTTGGCTTAAGGAACTTTATCTGTGCTCATTTCAATCTCTGGTTTTATGCAGCACCCCAACTCACCTTTCCCCTTAAGCAAGCATAAGTTGGTTTTCTAAATTTGAGACCCTGTTCTGTTTTGGAATGCAGTTCCTGTGTAGCCAAGTTTACATTCCGTGTATTAGTGATATCTTATGATGTTTCTTTTTCTGTGTGACTTATTTCAGTTAGAATCATCGTACCTGAATCCACTCATTATGCTGCTACGGGCCTGATGACATAGATTTCATTGCTGAGTGATACTGCATTGTACGTAAGTACCACAAGTTCTTTATCCATTTTTCACTTTCTGTGATATTGAACTTGTACTGTAAACGAGGTTCTTGTAAACGGAGGCGTCCCAAACTTTGGGGTGGCTGTGTCTTTTTGATTTTAATTTCCCTAAGCTATAGGACCATAAGTGGCAGTGCCCTAGGCTCTGTTGCTTTGTTTTTTAGATGTTTCAGGAAACACCATACACTTCTCCCGAGTGGTTGTTGGCAATTTACATCCCGCCCATCAGCATAACAAGGCTCCCATTTCTCCATGGCTTGTCCTGCGTTTCTGGATTTTACACTTTTTTCAGATGGCCCTTTTGACCGGGGGGAAGTGAGACTTCATTGTAGTGCAGATTTCCTTTGCAAGCTTGCTTGGTTGGCCAAAAAGGGCGTATGCGTTTTTTCCTGAATATATTCAGGAAAAAACGCATACGCCCTTTTTGGCCAAGTGCATCATTGTGGACGTTCTGCCTCTTTTCCTATGCTTTCAATGCAATTCCAGTCTACCTCCTGAAATCGGTTTCCTGCAATTCTGCCCCGCTTTCAAGTCCTCTTGGCAGCCTTACTTCAGTCTATTTTTGGACGATAGCTGTCATTTATAACTCTGCAGGTTTGTGAATTACAGTGCCCCTGAGCTCCTTTCTTCAACTCGCTTTCTTTTGAGCTGGCCGCAACACCGCAGGATGGCTTCAGGCCCTAATCTGGTTCTGGCATGGCACGCTGAGCCTTTGGTTAATTCCTCTTCCTGGTAGGAAATGAGAGTTAAATTTGCCCGTCCAGACACCTCCAGCTAGTCTCCATTGGTTCTCGCTATTCCTGTTCATCTTCCGCAGAAATTGCAAACTGGGCCAAACAGGAGGTTAAAGGGACTGACTCTCCAAGTGGGGAGAGTGTTAGTAAAGCGTCTGGAATGTTGCACCCGAGTACCAGGGGAGGAAAACTGAGACATATTTGAACACGTCTCCCGTTCACATGGTTGATCATACTTGGGTTCCACATGCATGTTTTAGCTGAAGGAAGAATACCTTAAACCTGGAGAGTTGAGACCCGTGTAATGGGTACCATGCAATATGATTTCAAAGGGTCTTCATTTGCTCACCGAACCTCTCCAATCCTATCACTGCTGCGTTTATGCCCCTGTACACATGCTTGATTCTCTTTCGGAGACATAGCAATCCATAGGTTTTAAGATACTTACTAGTCAGGTACATTCTTAAGCGTTTAATATGCGGTGTTGAGTCCATTTCGTTGAGCAAGGAGTAGCTCTTGTCTATTCCATATTTGACTTAAGGAACTTTATCTGTGCTCATTTCAATCTCTGGTTTTATGCAGCACCCCAACTCACTTTTACCCTTAAGCAAGCATAAGTTGGTTTTCTAAATTTGAGACCATGTTCTGTTCTGTAATTCAGTTCCTGTGTAGCCAAGTTTACATTCCGTGTATTACTGATATCTTATGATGTTTCTTTTTCTGTGTGACTTATTTCAGTTAGAATCATCATACCTGAATCCACTCATTGTGATGCTAAGGGCCTGATGACATAGATTTCATTGCTGAGTGATATTGCTTTGTAAGTAAATACCACAACTTCTTTATCCATTTTTCACTTTCTGCGATGTTGAACTTGTACTGTAAACGAGGTTCTTGTAAACAGAGGCGTCTCAAACTTTGGGGTGGCTGTGTCTTTTTGATTTTAATTTCCCTAAGCTATAGGACCATAAGTGGCAGTGCCCTAGGCTCTGTTGCTTTGTTTTTTAGATGTTTCAGGAAACACCATACACTTCTCCCGAGTGTCTGTTGGCAGTTTACATCCCGCCCATCAGCATAACAAGGCTCCCAGTTCTCCATGGCCTGTCCTGCCTTTCTGGATTTTACACTTTTTTCAGATGGCCCTTTTGACCGGGGGGAAGTGAGACTTCATTGTAGTGCAGATTTCCTTTGCAAGCTTGCTTGGTTGGCCAAAAAGGGCGTATGCGTTTTTTCCTGAATATATTCAGGAAAAAACGCATACGCCCTTTTTGGCCAAGTGCATCATTGTGGACGTTCTGCCTCTTTTCCTATGCTTTCAATGCAATTCCAGTCTACCTTCTGAAATCGGTTTCCTGCAATTCTGCCCCGCTTTCAAGTCCTCTTGGCAGCCTTACTTCAGTCTATTTTTGGACGATAGCTGTCATTTATAACTCTGCAGGTTTGTGAATTACAGTGCCCCTGAGCTCCTTTCTTCAACTCGCTTTCTTGTGACATGGCCGCAACACCGCAGGATGGCTTCAGGCCCTAATCTGGTTCCGGCCCGGCATGCTGAGCCTTTGGTTAATTCCTCTTCCTGGTGGGAAATGAGAGTTAAATTTGCCCGTCCAGACACCTCCAGCTAGCCTCTCATTGGTTCTCGCTATTCCTGTTCATCTTCCGCAGAAATTGCAAACTGGGCCAAACAGGAGGTTAAAGGGACTGACTCTCCAAGTGGGGAGAGTGTTAGTAAAGCGTCTGGATTGTTGCACCCGAGTACCAGGGGAGGAAAACTGAGACATATTTGAACACGTCTCCTGATCACATGGTTGATCATACTTGGGTTCCACATGCATGTTTTAGCTGAAGGAAGAATACCTTAAACCTGGGTAGTTGAAACCCGTGGAATGGGTACCATGCAATATGACTTCAAAGGGTCTTCATTTGCTCACCGAACCTCTCCTCCAATCCTATCACTGCTGCGTTGATGCCCCTGTACACATGCTTGATTCTCTTTCGGAGACATAGCAATCCATAGGTTTTAAGATACTTACTAGTCAGGTACATTCTTAGGCGTTTAATATGGGGTGTTGAGTCCATTTCGTTGAGCAAGGAGTAGCTCTTGTCTATTCCATATTTGGCTTAAGGAACTTTATCTGTGCTCATTTCAATCTCTGGTTTTATGCAGCACCCCAACTCACCTTTACCCTTAAGCAAGAATAAGTTGGTTATCTAAATTTGAGACCCTGTTCTGTTCTGTAATTCAGTTCCTGTGTAGCCAAGTTTCCATTCCGTGTATTACTGATATCTTATGATGTTTCTTTTTCTGTGTGACTTATTTCAGTTAGAATCATCATACCTGAATCCACTCATTGTGCTGCTAAGGGCCTGATGACACAGATTTCATTGCTGATTGATATTGCTTTGTAAGTGAATACCACAACTTCTTTATCCATTTTTCACTTTCTGCGATGTTGAACTTCTACTGTAAACGAGGTTCTTGTAAACAGAGCCGTTCCAAACTTTGGGGTGGCTGTGTCTTTTTGATTTTAATTTCCCTAAGCTATAGGACCATAAGTGGAAGTACCCTAGGCTCTGTTGCTTTGTTTTTTAGATGTTTCAGGAAACACCATACACTTCTCCCAAGTGTCTGTTGGCAATTTACATCCCGCCCATCAGCATAACAAGGCTCCCAGTTCTCAATGGCCTGTTGCCTTTCTGGATTTTACACTTTTTTCAGATGGCCCTTTTGACCGGGGGGAAGTGAGACTTCATTGTAGTGCAGATTTCCTTTGCAAGCTTGCTTGGTTGGCCAAAAAGGGCGTATGCGTTTTTTCCTGAATATATTCAGGAAAAAACGCATACGCCCTTTTTGGCCAAGTGCATCATTGTGGACGTTCTGCCTCTTTTCCTATGCTTTCAATGCAATTCCAGTCTACCTCCTGAAATTGGTTTCCTGCAATTCTGCCCCGCTTTCAAGTCCTCTTGGCAGCCTTACTTCAGTCTATTTTTGGACGATAGCTGTCATTTATAACTCTGCAGGTTTGTGAATTACAGTGCCCCTGAGCTCCTTTCTTCAACTCGCTTTCTTTTGAGCTGGCCGCATCACCGCAGGATGGCTTCAGGCCCTAATCTGGTTCCGGTACGGCACGCTGAGCCTTTGGATATTTCCTCTTCCTGGTGGGAAATGAGAGTTAAATTTGCCCGTCCAGACACCTCCAGCTAGCCTCTCATTGGTTCTCGCTATTCCTGTTCATCTTCCACAGAAATTACAAACTGGGCCAAACAGGAGGTTAAAGGGACTGACTCTCCAAGTGGGGAGAGTGTTAGTAAAGCGTCTGGAATGTTGCACCCGAGTACCAGGGGAGGAAAACTGAGACATATTTGAACACGTCTCCCGATCACATGGTTGATCATACGCTAGGTTCCACATGCATGTTTTAGCTGAAGGAAGAATACCTTAAACCTGGGTAGTTGAAACCCGTGGAATGCGTACCATGCAATATGACTTCAAAGGGTCTTCATTTGCTCACCGAACCTCTCCAATCCTATCACTGCTGCGTTTATGCCCCTGTACACATGCTTGATTCTCTTTCGGAGACATAGCAATCCATAGGTTTTAAGATACTTACAAGTCAGGTACATTCTTAGGCGTTTAATATGGGGTGTTGAGTCCATTTCGTTGAGCAAGGAGTAGCTCTTGTCTATTCCATATTTGGCTTAAGGAACTTTATCTGTGCTCATTTCAATCTCTGGTTTTATGCAGCACCCCAACTCACCTTTACCCTTAAGCAAGCATAAGTTGTTTTTCTAAATCTGAGACCCTGTTCTGTTCTGTAATTCAGTTCCTGTGTAGCCAAGTTTCCATTCCGTGTATTACTGATATCTTATGATGTTTCTTTTTCTGTGTGACTTATTTCAGTTAGAATCATCATACCTGAATCCACTCATTGTGCTGCTAAGGACCTGATGACATAGATTTCATTGCTGAGCGATATTGCTTTGTAAGTGAATACCACAACTTCTTTATCCATTTTTCACTTTCTGCGATGTTGAACTTGTACTGTAAACGAGGTTCTTGTAAACAGAGCCGTTCCAAACTTTGGGGTGGCTGTGCCTTTTGGATTTTAATTTCCCTAAGCTATAGGACCATAAGTGGAAGTGCCCTAGGCTCTGTTGCTTTGTTTTTTAAATGTTTCAGGAAACACCATACACTTCTCCCAAGTGTCTGTTGGCAATTTACATCCCGCCCATCAGCATAACAAGGCTCTCAGTTCTCCATGGCCTGTCCTGCCTTTCTGGATTTTACACTTTTTTCAGATGGCCCTTTTGACCGGGGGGAAGTGAGACTTCATTGTAGTGCAGATTTCCTTTGCAAGCTTGCTTGGTTGGCCAAAAAGGGCGTATGCGTTTTTTCCTGAATATATTCAGGAAAAAACGCATACGCCCTTTTTGGCCAAGTGCATCATTGTGGACGTTCTGCCTCTTTTCCTATGCTTTCAATGCAATTCCAGTCTACCTCCTGAAATCGGTTTCCTGCAATTCTGCCCCGCTTTCAAGTCCTCTTGGCAGCCTTACTTCAGTCTATTTTTGGACGATAGCTGTCATTTATAACTCTGCAGGTTTGTGAATTACAGTGCCCCTGAGCTCCTTTCTTCAACTCGCTTTCTTGTGACCTGGCCGCAACACCGCAGGATGGCTTCAGGCCCTAATCTGGTTCCGGCACGGCATGCTGAGCCTTTGGTTATTTCCTCTTCCTGTTGGGAAATGAGAGTTAACTTTGCCCGTCCAGACACCTCCAGCTAGCCTCTCATTGGTTCTCGCTATTCCTGTTCATCTTCCGCAGAAATTGCAAACTGTGCCAAACAGGAGGTTAAAGGCGCTGACTCTCCAAGTGGGGAGAGTGTTAGTAAAGCGTCTGGAATGTTGCACCCGAGTACCAGGGGAGGAAAACTGAGACATATTTGAACACGTCTCCCGTTCACATGGTTGATCATACTCTGGGTTCCACATGCATGTTTTAGCTGAAGGAAGAATACCTAAAACCTGGGTAGTTGAAACCCGTGGAATGGGTACCATGCAATATGACTTCAAAGGGTCTTCATTTGCTCACCGAACCTCTCCAATCCTATCACTGCTGCGTTTATGCCCCTGTACACATGCTTGATTCTCTTTCGGAGACATAGCAATCCATAGGTTTTAAGATACTTACTAGTCAGGTACATTCTTAGGCGTTTAATATGCGGTGTTGAGTCCATTTCGTTGAGCAAGGAGTAGCTCTTGTCTATTCCATATTTGGCTTAAGGAACTTTATCTGTGCTCATTTCAATCTCTGGTTTTATGCAGCACCCCAACTCACCTTTCCCCTTAAGCAAGCATAAGTTGGTTTTCTAAATTTGAGAACCTGTTCTGTTTTGGAATTCAGTTCCTGTGTAGCCAAGTTTACATTCCGTGTATTAGTGATATCTTATGATGTTTCTTTTTCTGTGTGACTTACTTCAGTTAGAATCATCGTACCTGAATCCACTCATTATGCTGCTATGGGCCTGATGACATAGATTTCATTGCTGAGTGATACTGCATTGTACGTAAGTACCACAAGTTGTTTATCCATTTTTCACTTTCTGCGATGTTGAACTTGTACTGTAAACGAGGTTCTTGTAAACAGAGCCGTTCCAAACTTTGGGGTGGCTGTGTCTTTTTGATTTTAATTTCCCTAAGCTATAGGACCATAAGTGGAAGTGCCCTAGGTTCTGTTGCTTTGTTTTTTAGATGTTTCAGGAAACACCATACACTTCTCCCGAGTGGTTGTTGGCAATTTACATCCCGCCCATCAGCATAACAAGGCTCCCAGTTCTCCATGGCCTGTCCTGCCTTTCTGGATTTTACACTTTTTTCAGATGGCCCTTTTGACCGGGGGAAGTGAGACTTCATTGTAGTGCAGATTTCCTTTGCAAGCTTGCTTGGTTGGCCAAAAAGGGCATATGCGTTTTTTCCTGAATATATTCAGGAAAAAACGCATACGCACTTTTTGGCCAAGTGCATCATTGTGGACGTTCTGCCTCTTTTCCTATGCTTTCAATGCAATTCCAGTCTACCTCCTGAAATCGGTTTCCTGCAATTCTGCCCCGCTTTCAAGTCCTCTTGGCAGCCTTACTTCAGTCTATTTTTGGACGATAGCTGTCATTTATAACTCTGCAGGTTTGTGAATTACAGTGCCCCTGAGCTCCTTTCTTCAACTTGCTTTCTTGTGACGTGGCCGAAACACCGCAGGATGGCTTCAGGCCCTAATCTGGTTCCGGCCCGGCATGCTGAGCCTTTGGTTAATTCCTCTTCCTGGTGGGAAATGAGAGTTAAATTTGCCCGTCCAGACACCTCCAGCTAGCCTCTCATTGGTTCTCGCTATTCCTGTTCATCTTCCGCAGAAATTGCAAACTGGGCCAAACAGGAGGTTAAAGGCGCTGACTCTCCAAGTGGGGAGAGTGTTAGTAAAGCGTCTGGAATGTTGCACCCGAGTACCAGGGGAGGAAAACTGAGACATATTTGAACACATCTCCCGTTCACATGGTTGATCATACTTGGGTTCCACATGCATGTTTTAGCTGAAGGAAGAATACCTTAAAACTGGAGAGTTAAGACCCGTGTAATGGGAACCATGCAATATGACTTCAAAGGGTCTTCATTTGATCACCGAACCTCTCCATTCCTATCACTGCTGCGTTTATGCCCCTGTACACATGCTTGATTCTCTTTCGGAGACATAGCAATCCATAGGTTTTAAGATACTTACTAGTCAGGTACATTCTTAGGCGTTTAATATGCGGTGTTGAGTCCATTTCGTTGAGCAAGGAGTAGCTCTTGTCTATTCCATATTTGACTTAAGGAACTTTATCTGTGCTCATTTCAATCTCTGGTTTTATGCAGCACCCCAACTCACCTTTACCCTTAAGCAAGCATAAGTTGGTTTTCTAAATTTGAGACCCTGTTCTGTTCTGTAATTCAGTTCCTGTGTAGCCAAGTTTACATTCCGTGTATTACTGATATCTTATGATGTTTCTTTTTCTGTGTGACTTACTTCAGTTAGAATCATCATACCTGAATCCACTCATTGTGCTGCTAAGGGCCTGATGACACAGATTTCATTGCTGAGTGATATTGCTTTGTAAGTAAATACCACAACTTCTTTATCCATTTTTCACTTTCTGCGATGTTGAACTTGTACTGTAAACGAGGTTCTTGTAAACAGAGCCGTTCCAAACTTTGGGGTGGCTGTGTCTTTTTGATTTTAATTTCCCTAAGCTATAGGACCATAAGTGGAAGTGCCCTAGGTTCTGTTGCTTTGTTTTTTAGATGTTTCAGGAAACACCATACACTTCTCCCGAGTGGTTGTTGGCAATTTACATCCCGCCCATCAGCATAACAAGGCTCCCAGTTCTCCATGGCCTGTCCTGCCTTTCTGGATTTTACACTTTTTTCAGATGGCCCTTTTGACCGGGGGGAAGTGAGACTTCATTGTAGTGCAGATTTCCTTTGCAAGCTTGCTTGGTTGGCCAAAAAGGGCGTATGCGTTTTTTCCTGAATATATTCAGGAAAAAACGCATACGCCCTTTTTGGCCAAGTGCATCATTGTGGACGTTCTGCCTCTTTTCCTATGCTTTCAATGCAATTCCAGTCTACCTCCTGAAATCGGTTTCCTGCAATTCTGCCCCGCTTTCAAGTCCTCTTGGCAGCCTTACTTCAGTCTATTTTTGGACGATAGCTGTCATTTATAACTCTGCAGGTTTGTGAATTACAGTGCCCCTGAGCTCCTTTCTTCAACTCGCTTTCTTGTGACATGGCCGCAACACCGCAGGATGGCTTCAGGCCCTAATCTGGTTCCGGTACGGCACGCTGAGCCTTTGGTTATTTCCTCTTCCTGGTGGGAAATGAGAGTTAAATTTTCCCGTCCAGACACCTCCAGCTAGCCTCTCATTGGTTCTCGCTATTCCTGTTCATCTTCCGCAGAAATTGCAAACTGGGCCAAACAGGAGGTTAAAGGGACTGACTCTCCAAGTGGGGAGAGTGTTAGTAAAGCGTCTGGAATGTTGCACCCGAGTACCAGGGGAGGAAAACTGAGACATATTTGAACACGTCTCCCGTTCTCATGGTTGATGATACTCTGGGTTCCACATGCATGTTTTAGCTGAAGGAAGAATACCTTAAACCTGGAGAGTTGAGACCCGTGTAATAGGTAACATGCAATATGACTTCAAAGGGTCTTCATTTGCTCACCGAACCTCTCCAATCCTATCACTGCTGCGTTTATTCCCCTGTACACACGCTTGATTCTCTTTTGGAGACATAGCAATCCATAGGTTTTAAGATACTTACTAGTCAGGTACATTCTTAGGGGTTTAATATGGGGTTTTGAGTCCATTTCGTTGAGCAAGGAGTAGCTCTTGTCTATTCCATATTTGGCTTAAGGAACTTTATCTGTGCTCATTTCAATCTCTGGTTTTATGCAGCACCCCAACTCACCTTTCCCCTTAAGCAAGCATAAGTTGGTTTTCTAAATTTGAGACCCTGTTCTGTTTTGGAATGCAGTTCCTGTGTAGCCAAGTTTACATTCCGTGTATTACTGATATCTTATGATGTTTCTTTTTCTGTGTGACTTACTTCAGTTAGAATCATCATACCTGAATCCACTCATTGTGCTGCTAAGGGCCTGATGACACAGATTTCATTGCTGAGTGATATTGCTTTGTAAGTAAATACCACAACTTCTTTATCCATTTTTCACTTTCTGCGATGTTGAACTTGTACTGTAAACGAGGTTCTTGTAAACAGAGCCGTTCCAAACTTTGGGGTGGCTGTGTCTTTTTGATTTTAATTTCCCTAAATATAGGACCAAAAGTGGAAGTGCCCTAGGTTCTGTTGCTTTGTTTTTTAGATGTTTCAGGAAACACCATACACTTCTCCCGAGTGGTTGTTGGCAATTTACATCCCGCCCATCAGCATAACAAGGCTCCCAGTTCTCCATGGCCTGTCCTGCCTTTCTGGATTTTACACTTTTTTCAGATGGCCCTTTTGACCGGGGGGAAGTGAGACTTCATTGTAGTGCAGATTTCCTTTGCAAGCTTGCTTGGTTGGCCAAAAAGGGCGTATGCGTTTTTTCCTGAATATATTCAGGAAAAAACGCATACGCCCTTTTTGGCCAAGTGCATCATTGTGGACGTTCTGCCTCTTTTCCTATGCTTTCAATGCAATTCCAGTCTACCTCCTGAAATCGGTTTCCTGCAATTCTGCCCCGCTTTCAAGTCCTCTTGGCAGCCTTACTTCAGTCTATTTTTGGACGATAGCTGTCATTTATAACTCTGCAGGTTTGTGAATTACAGTGCCCCTGAGCTCCTTTCTTCAACTCGCTTTCTTTTGAGCTGGTCGCAACACCGCAGGATGGCTTCAGGCCCTAATCTGGCTCCGGTACGGCACGCTGAGCCTTTGGTTATTTCCTCTTCCTGGTGGGAAATGAGAGTTAAATTTGCCCGTCCAGACACCTCCAGCTAGCCTCTCATTGGTTCTCGCTATTCCTGTTCATCTTCCGCAGAAATTGCAAACTGGGCCAAACAGGAGGTTAAAGGCGCTGACTCTCCAAGTGGGGAGAGTGTTAGTAAAGCGTCTGGAATGTTGCACCCGAGTACCAGGGGAGGAAAACTGAGACATATTTGAACACATCTCCCGTTCACATGGTTGATCATACTTGGGTTCCACATGCATGTTTTAGCTGAAGGAAGAATACCTTAAACCTGGAGAGTTGAGACCCGTGGAATGGGTACCATGCAATATGACTTCAAAGGGTCTTCATTTGCTCACCGAACCTCTCCAATCCTATCACTGCTGCGTTTATGCCCCTGTACACATGCTTGATTCTCTTTTGGAGACATAGCAATCCATAGGTTTAACGATACTTACTAGTCAGGTACATTCTTAGGCGTTTAATATGCGGTGTTGAGTCCATTTCGTTGAGCAAGGAGTAGCTCTTGTCTATTCCATATTTGACTTAAGGAACTTTATCTGTGCTCATTTCAATCTCTGGTTTTATGCAGCACCCCAACTCACCTTTACCCTTAAGCAAGCATAAGTTGGTTTTCTAAATTTGAGACCCTGTTCTGTTCTGTAATTCAGTTCCTGTGTAGCCAAGTTTCCATTCCGTGTATTACTGATATCTTATGATGTTTCTTTTTCTGTGTGACTTATTTCAGTTAGAATCATCATACCTGAATCCACTCATTGTGCTGCTAAGGGCCTGATGACACAGATTTCATTGCTGAGTGATATTGCTTTGTAAGTAAATACCACAACTTCTTTATCCATTTTTCACTTTCTGCGATGTTGAACTTGTACTGTAAACGAGGTTCTTGTAAACAGAGCCGTTCCAAACTTTGGGGTGGCTGTGTCTTTTTGATTTTAATTTCCCTAAGCTATAGGACCATAAGTGGAAGTGCCCTAGGTTCTGTTGCTTTGTTTTTTAGATGTTTCAGGAAACACCATACACTTCTCCCGAGTGGTTGTTGGCAATTTACATCCCGCCCATCAGCATAACAAGGCTCCCAGTTCTCCATGGCCTGTCCTGCCTTTCTGGATTTTACACTTTTTTCAGATGGCCCTTTTGACCGGGGGGAAGTGAGACTTCATTGTAGTGCAGATTTCCTTTGCAAGCTTGCTTGGTTGGCCAAAAAGGGCGTATGCGTTTTTTCCTGAATATATTCAGGAAAAAACGCATACGCCCTGTTTGGCCAAGTGCATCATTGTGGACGTTCTGCCTCTTTTCCTATGCTTTCAATGCAATTCCAGTCTACCTCCTGAAATCGGTTTCCTGCAATTCTGCCCCGCTTTCAAGTCCTCTTGGCAGCCTTACTTCAGTCTATTTTTGGACGATAGCTGTCATTTATAACTCTGCAGGTTTGTGAATTACAGTGCCCCTGAGCTCCTTTCTTCAACTCGCTTTCTTGTGACCTGGCCGCAACACCGCAGGATGACTTCAGGCCCTAATCTGGTTCCGGTACGGCACGCTGAGCCTTTGGTTATTTCCTCTTCCTGGTGGGAAATGAGAGTTAAATTTGCCCGTCCAGACACCTCCAGCTAGCCTCTCATTGGTTCTCGCTATTCCTGTTCATCTTCCGCAGAAATTGCAAACTGTGCCAAACAGGAGGTTAAAGGCGCTGACTCTCCAAGTGGGGAGAGTGTTAGTAAAGCGTCTGGAATGTTGCACCCGAGTACCAGGGGAGGAAAACTGAGACATATTTGAACACGTCTCCCGATCACATGGTTGATCATACTCTGGGTTCCACATGCATGTTTTAGCTGAAGGAAGAATACCTAAAACCTGGGTAGTTGAAACCCGTGGAATGGGTACCATGCAATATGACTTCAAAGGGTCTTCATTTGCTCACCGAACCTCTCCAATCCTATCACTGCTGCGTTTATGCCCCTGTACACATGCTTGATTGTCTTTCGGAGACATAGCAATCCATAGGTTTTAAGGTACTTACTAGTCAGGTACATTCTTAGGCGTTTAATATGCGGTGTTGAGTCCATTTCGTTGAGCAAGGAGTAGCTCTTGTCTATTCCATATTTGGCTTAAGGAACTTTATCTGTGCTCATTTCAATCTCTGGTTTTATGCAGCACCCCAACTCACCTTTCCCCTTAAGCAAGCATAAGTTGGTTTTCTAAATTTGAGACCCTGTTCTGTTTTGGAATGCAGTTCCTGTGTAGCCAAGTTCACATTCCGTGTATTAGTGATATCTTATGATGTTTCTTTTTCTGTGTGACTTATTTCAGTTAGAATCATCGTACCTGAATCCACTCATTATGCTGCTACGGGCCTGATGACATAGATTTCATTGCTGAGTGATACTGCATTGTACGTAAGTACCACAAGTTCTTTATCCATTTTTCACTTTCTGTGATATTGAACTTGTGCGGTAAACGAGGTTCTTGTAAACGGAGGCGTCCCAAACTTTGGGGTGGCTGTGTCTTTTTGATTTTAATTTCCCTAAGCTATAGGACCATAAGTGGAAGTGCCCTAGGCTCTGTTGCTTTGTTTTTTAGATGTTTCAGGAAACACCATACACTTCTCCCGAGTGGTTGTTGGCAATTTACATCCTGCCCATCAGCATAACAAGGCTCCCAGTTCTCCATGGCCTGTCCTGCCTTTCTGGATTTTACACTTTATTCAGATGGCCCTTTTGACCGGGGGGAAGTGAGACTTCATTGTAGTGCAGATTTCCTTTGCAAGCTTGCTTGGTTGGCCAAAAAGGGCGTATGCGTTTTTTCCTGAATATATTCAGGAAAAAACGCATACGCCCTTTTTGGCCAAGTGCATCATTGTGGACGTTCTGCCTCTTTTCCTATGCTTTCAATGCAATTCCAGTCTACCTCCTGAAATCGGTTTCCTGCAATTCTGCCCCGCTTTCAAGTCCTCTTGGCAGCCTTACTTCAGTCTATTTTTGGACGATAGCTGTCATTTATAACTCTGCAGGTTTGTGAATTACAGTGCCCCTGAGCTCCTTTCTTCAACTCGCTTTCTTTTGAGCTGGCCGCAACACCGCAGGATGGCTTCAGGCCCTAATCTGGTTCCGGTACGGCACGCTGAGCCTTTGGTTATTTCCTCTTCCTGGTGGGAAATGAGAGTTAAATTTGCCCGTCCAGACACCTCCAGCTAGCCTCTCATTGGTTCTCGCTATTCCTGTTCATCTTCCGCAGAAATTGCAAACTGGGCCAAACAGGAGGTTAAAGGCGCTGACTCTCCAAGTGGGGAGAGTGTTAGTAAAGCGTCTGGAATGTTGCACCCGAGTACCAGGGGAGGAAAACTGAGACATATTTGAACACGTCTCCCGTTCACATGGTTGATCATACTTGGGTTCCACATGCATGTTTTAGCTGAAGGAAGAATACCTTAAACCTGGAGAGTTAAGACTCGTGTAATGGGTACCATGCAATATGACTTCAAAGGGTCTTCATTTGCTCACCGAACCTCTCCAATCCTATCACTGCTGCGTTTATGCCCCTGTACACATGCTTGATTCTCTTTCGGAGACATAGCAATCCATAGGTTTTAAGATACTTACTAGTCAGGTACATTCTTAGGCGTTTAATATGCGGTGTTGAGTCCATTTCGTTGAGCAAGGAGTAGCTCTTGTCTATTACATATTTGACTTAAGGAACTTTATCTGTGCTCATTTCAATCTCTGGTTTTATGCAGCACCCCAACTCACCTTTACCCTTAAGCAAGCATAAGTTGGTTTTCTAAATTTGAGACCCTGTTCTGTTCTGTAATTCAGTTCCTGTGTAGCCAAGTTTCCATTCCGTGTATTACTGATATCTTATGATGTTTCTTTTTCTGTGTGACTTACTTCAGTTAGAATCATCATACCTGAATCCACTCATTGTGATGCTAAGGGCCTGATGACACAGATTTCATTGCTGAGTGATATTGTTTTGTAAGTAAATACCACAACTTCTTTATCCATTTTTCACTTTCTGCGATGTTGAACTTGTACTGTAAACGAGGTTCTTGTAAACAGAGCCGTTCCAAACTTTGGGGTGGCTGTGTCTTTTTGATTTTAATTTCCCTAAGCTATAGGACCATAAGTGGAAGTGCCCTAGGTTCTGTTGCTTTGTTTTTTAGATGTTTCAGGAAACACCATACACTTCTCCCGAGTGGTTGTTGGCAATTTACATCCCGCCCATCAGCATAACAAGGCTCCCAGTTCTCCATGGCCTGTCCTGCCTTTCTGGATTTTACACTTTTTTCAGATGGCCCTTTTGACCGGGGGGAAGTGAGACTTCATTGTAGTGCAGATTTCCTTTGCAAGCTTGCTTGGTTGGCCAAAAAGTGCGTATGCGTTTTTTCCTGAATATATTCATGAAAAAATGCATACGCCCTTTTTGGCCAAGTGCATCATTGTGGACGTTCTGCCTCTTTTCCTATGCTTTCAATGCAATTCCAGTCTACCTCCTGAAATCGGTTTCCTGCAATTCTGCCCCGCTTTCAAGTCCTCTTGGCAGCCTTACTTCAGTCTATTTTTGGACGATAGCTGTCATTTATAACTCTGCAGGTTTGTGAATTACAGTGCCCCTGAGCTCCTTTCTTCAAGTCGGTTTCTTTTGAGCTGGCCGCAACACCGCAGGATGGCTTCAGGCCCTAATCTGGTTCCGGTACGGCACGCTGAGCCTTTGGTTATTTCCTCTTCCTGGTGGGAAATGAGAGTTAAATTTGCCCGTCCAGACACCTCCAGCTAACCTCTCATTGGTTCTCGCTATTCCTGTTCATCTTCCGCAGAAATTGCAAACTGGGCCAAACAGGAGGTTAAAGGGACTGACTCTCCAAGTGGGGAGAGTGTTAGTAAAGCGTCTGGAATGTTGCACCCGAGTACCAGGGGAGGAAAACTGAGACATATTTGAACACGTCTCCCGTTCACATGGTTGATCATACTTGGGTTCCACATGCATGTTTTAGCTGAAGGAAGAATACCTTAAACCTGGAGAGTTGGGACCCGTGTAATGGGTACCATGCAATATGACTTCAAAGGGTCTTCATTTGCTCACCGAACCTCTCCAATCCTATCACTGCTGCGTTTATGCCCCTGTACACATGCTTGATTCTCTTTCGGAGACATAGCAATCCATAGGTTTTAAGATACTTACTAGTCAGGTACATTCTTAGGCGTTTAATATGCGGTGTTGAGTCCATTTCGTTGAGCAAGGAGTAGCTCTTGTCTATTCCATATTTGACTTAAGGAACTTTATCTGTGCTCATTTCAATCTCTGGTTTTATGCAGCACCCCAACTCACCTTTACCCTTAAGCAAGAATAAGTTGGTTTTCTAAATTTGAGACCCTGTTCTGTTCTGTAATTCAGTTCCTGTGTAGCCAAGTTTACATTCCGTGTATTAGTGATATCTTATGATGTTTCTTTTTCTGTGTGACTTATTTCAGTTAGAATCATCGTACCTGAATCCACTCATTGTGCTGCTAAGGGCCTGATGACACAGATTTCATTGCTGTGTGATATTGCTTTGTAAGTAAATACCACAACTTCTTTATCCATTTTTCACTTTCTGCGATGTTGAACTTGTACTGTAAACGAGGTTCTTGTAAACAGAGCCGTTCCAAACTTTGGGGTGGCTGTGTGTTTTTGATTTTAATTTCCCTAAGATATAGGACCATAAGTGGAAGTGCCCTAGGTTCTGTTGCTTTGTTTTTTAGATGTTTCAGGAAACACCATACACTTCTCCCGAGTGGTTGTTGGCAATTTACATCCCGCCCATCAGCATAACAAGGCTCCCAGTTCTCCATGGCCTGTCCTGCCTTTCTGGATTTTACACTTTTTTCAGATGGCCCTTTTGACCGGGGGGAAGTGAGACTTCATTGTAGTGCAGATTTCCTTTGCAAGCTTGCTTGGTTGGCCAAAAAGGGCGTATGCGTTTTTTCCTGAATATATTCAGGAAAAAACGCATACGCCCTTTTTGGCCAAGTGCATCATTGTGGACATTCTGCCTCTTTTCCTATGCTTTCAATGCAATTCCAGTCTACCTCCTGAAATCAGTTTCCTGCAATTCTGCCCCGCTTTCAAGTCCTCTTGGCAGCCTTACTTCAGTCTATTTTTGGACGATAGCTGTCATTTATAACTCTGCAGGTTTGTGAATTACAGTGCCCCTGAGCTCCTTTCTTCAACTCGCTTTCTTTTGAGTTGGCCGCAACACCGCAGGATGGCTTCAGGCCCTAATCTGGTTCCGGCACGGCACGCTGAGCCTTTGGTTATTTCCTCTTCCTGTTGGGAAATGAGAGTTAAATTTGCCCGTCCAGACACCTCCAGCTAGCCTCTCATTGGTTCTCGCTATTCCTGTTCATCTTCCACAGAAATTGCAAACTGTGCCAAACAAGAGGTTAAAGGGACTGACTCTCCAAGTGGGGAGAGTGTTAGTAAAGCGTCTGGAATGTTGCACCCGAGTACCAGGGGAGGAAAACTGAGACATATTTGAACACGTCTCCCGTTCACATGGTTGATCATACTTGGGTTCCACATGCATGTTTTAGCTGAAGGAAGAATACCTTAAACCTGGAGAGTTGAGACCCGTGTAATGGGTACCATGCAATATGACTTCAAAGGGTCTTCATTTGCTCACCGAACCTCTCCAATCCTATCACTGCTGCGTTTATGCCCCTGTACACATGCTTGATTCTCTTTCGGAGACATAGCAATCCATAGGTTTTAAGATACTTACTAGTCAGGTACATTCTTAGGCGTTTAATATGCGGTGTTGAGTCCATTTCGTTGAGCAAGGAGTAGCTCTTGTCTATTCCATATTTGACTTAAGGAACTTTATCTGTGCTCATTTCAATCTCTGGTTTTATGCAGCACCCCAACTCACTTTTACCCTTAAGCAAGCATAAGTTGGTTTTCTAAATTGGAGACCCTGTTCTGTTCTGTAATTCAGTTCCTGTGTAGGCAAGTTTACATTCCGTGTATTACTGATATCTTATGATGTTTCTTTTTCTGTGTGACTTATTTCAGTTAGAATCATCATACCTGAATCCACTCATTGTGATGCTAAGGGCCTGATGACATAGATTTCATTGCTGAGTGATATTGCTTTGTAAGTAAATACCACAACTTCTTTATCCATTTTTCACTTTCTGCGATGTTGAACTTGTACTGTAAACGAGGTTCTTGTAAACAGAGGCGTCCCAAACTTTGGGGTGGCTGTGTCTGTTTGATTTTAATTTCCCTAAGCTATAGGACCATAAGTGGCAGTGCCCTAGGCTCTGTTGCTTTGTTTTTTAGATGTTTCAGGAAACACCATACACTTCTCCCGAGTGTCTGTTGGCAATTTACATCCCGCCCATCAGCATAACAAGGCTCCCAGTTCTCCATGGCCTGTCCTGCCTTTCTGGATTTTACACTTTTTTCTGATGGCCCTTTTGACCGGGGGGAAGTGAGACTTCATTGTAGTGCAGATTTCCTTTGCAAGCTTGCTTGGTTGGCCAAAAAGGGCGTATGCGTTTTTTCCTGAATATTTTCAGGAAAAAACGCATACGCCCTTTTTGGCCAAGTGCATCATTGCGGACGTTCTGCCTCTTTTCCTATGCTTTCAATGCAATTCCAGTCTACCTCCTGAAATCGGTTTCCTGCAATTCTGCCCCGCTTTCAAGTCCTCTTGGCAGCCTTACTTCAGTCTATTTTTGGACGATAGCTGTCATTTATAACTCTGCAGGTTTGTGAATTACAGTGCCCCTGAGCTCCTTTCTTCAACTTGCTTTCTTTTGAGCTGGTCGCAACACCACAGGATGGCTTCAGGCCCTAATCTGGTTCCGGGCCGGCATGTTGAGCCTTTGGTTAATTCCTCTTCCTGGTGGGAAATGAGAGTTAAATTTGCCCGTCCAGACACCTCCAGCTAGCCTCTCATTGGTTCTCGCTATTCCTGTTCATCTTCCGCAGAAATTGCAAACTGGGCCAAACAGGAGGTTAAAGGGACTGACTCTCCAAGTGGGGAGAGTGTTAGTAAAGCGTCTGGAATGTTGCACCCGAGTACCAGGGGAGGAAAACTGAGACATATTTGAACACGTCTCCTGATCACATGGTTGATCATACTCTAGGTTCCACATGCATGTTTTAGCTGAAGGAAGAATACCTTAAACCTGGGTAGTTGAAACCCGTGGAATGGGTACCATGCAATATGACTTCAAAGGGTCTTCATTTGATCACCGAACCTCTCCAATCCTATCACTGCTGCGTTTATGCCCCTGTACACATGCTTGATTCTCTTTCGGAGACATAGCAATCCATAGGTTTTAAGATACTTACAAGTCAGGTACATTCTTAGGCGTTTAATATGGGGTGTTGAGTCCATTTCGTTGAGCAAGGAGTAGCTCTTGTCTATTCCATATTTGGCTTAAGGAACTTTATCTGTGCTCATTTCAATCTCTGGTTTTATGCAGCACCCCAACTCACCTTTCCCCTTAAGCAAGCATAAGTTGGTTTTCTAAATTTGAGACCCTGTTCTGTTCTGTAATTCAGTTCCTGTGTAGCCAAGTTTCCATTCCGTGTATTACTGATATCTTATGATGTTTCTTTTTCTGTGTGACTTATTTCAGTTAGAATCATCGTACCTGAATCCACTCATTATGCTGCTACGGGCCTGATGACATAGATTTCATTGCTGAGTGATACTGCATTGTACGTAAGTACCACAAGTTCTTTATCCATTTTTCACTTTCTGTGATATTGAACTTGTACGGTAAACGAGGTTCTTGTAAACGGAGGCGTCCCAAACTTTGGGGTGGCTGTGTCTTTTTGATTTTAATTTCCCTAAGCTATAGGACCATAAGTGGAAGTGCCCTAGGCTCTGTTGCTTTGTTTTTTAGATGTTTCAGGAAACACCATACACTTCTCCCGAGTGGTTGTTGGCAATTTACATCCCGCCCATCAGCATAACAAGGCTCCCAGTTCTCCATGGCCTGTCCTGCCTTTCTGGATTTTACACTTTTTTCAGATGGCCCTTTTGACCGGGGGGAAGTGAGACTTCATTGTAGTGCAGATTTCCTTTGCAAGCTTGCTTGGTTGGCCAAAAAGGGCGTATGCGTTTTTTCCTGAATATATTCAGGAAAAAACGCATACGCACTTTTTGGCCAAGTGCATCATTGTGGACGTTCTGCCTCTTTTCCTATGCTTTCAATGCAATTCCAGTCTACCTCCTGAAATCGGTTTCCTGCAATTCTGCCCCGCTTTCAAGTCCTCTTGGCAACCTTACTTCAGTCTATTTTTGGACGATAGCTGTCATTTATAACTCTGCAGGTTTGTGAATTACAGTGCCCCTGAGCTCCTTTCTTCAACTCGCTTTCTTTTGAGCTGGCCGCAACACCGCAGGATGGCTTCAGGCCCTAATCTGGTTCTGGCATGGCACGCTGAGCCTTTGGTTAATTCCTCTTCCTGGTAGGAAATGAGAGTTAAATTTGCCCGTCCAGACACCTCCAGCTAGTCTCCATTGGTTCTCGCTATTTCTGTTCATCTTCCGTAGAAATTGCAAACTGGGCCAAACAGGAGGTTAAAGGGACTGACTCTCCAAGTCGGGAGAGTGTTAGTAAAGCGTCTGGAATGTTGCACCCGAGTACCAGGGGAGGAAAACTGAGACATATTTGAACACGTCTCCCGTTCACATGGTTGATCATACTTGGGTTCCACATGCATGTTTTAGCTGAAGGAAGAATACCTTAAACCTGGAGAGTTGAGACCCGTGTAATGGGTACCATGCAATATGACTTCAAAGGGTCTTCATTTGCTCACCGAACCTCTCCAATCCTATCACTGCTGCGTTTATGCCCCTGTACACATGCTTGATTCTCTTTCGGAGACATAGCAATCCATAGGTTTTAAGATACTTACTAGTCAGGTACATTCTTAGGCGTTTAATATGGGGTGTTGAGTCCATTTCGTTGAGCAAGGAGTAGCTCTTGTCTAGTCCATATTTGGCTTAAGGAACTTTATCTGTGCTCATTTCAATCTCTGGTTTTATGCAGCACCCCAACTCACCTTTCCCCTTAAGCAAGCATAAGTTGGTTTTCTAAATTTGAGACCCTGTTCTGTTTTGGAATGCAGTTCCTGTGTAGCCAAGTTTACATTCCGTGTATTACTGATATCTTATGATGTTTCTTTTTCTGTGTGACTTATTTCAGTTAGAATCATCATACCTGAATCCACTCATTGTGATGCTAAGGGCCTGATGACATAGATTTCATTGCTGAGTGATATTGCTTTGTAAGTAAATACCACAACTTCTTTATCCATTTTTCACTTTCTGCGATGTTGAACTTGTACTGTAAACGAGGTTCTTGTAAACAGAGGCGTCTCAAACTTTGGGGTGGCTGTGTCTTTTTGATTTTAATTTCCCTAAGCTATAGGACCATAAGTGGCAGTGCCCTAGGCTCTGTTGCTTTGTTTTTTAGATGTTTCAGGAAACACCATACACTTCTCCCGAGTGTCTGTTGGCAGTTTACATCCCGCCCATCAGCATAACAAGGCTCCCAGTTCTCCATGGCCTGTCCTGCCTTTCTGGATTTTACACTTTTTTCAGATGGCCCTTTTGACCGGGGGGAAGTGAGACTTCATTGTAGTGCAGATTTCCTTTGCAAGCTTGCTTGGTTGGCCAAAAAGGGCGTATGCGTTTTTTCCTGAATATATTCAGGAAAAAACGCATACGCCCTTTTTGGCCAAGTGCATCATTGTGGACGTTCTGCCTCTTTTCCTATGCTTTCAATGCAATTCCAGTCTACCTTCTGAAATCGGTTTCCTGCAATTCTGCCCCGCTTTCAAGTCCTCTTGGCAGCCTTACTTCAGTCTATTTTTGGACGATAGCTGTCATTTATAACTCTGCAGGTTTGTGAATTACAATGCCCCTGAGCTCCTTTCTTCAACTCGCTTTCTTGTGACATGGCCGCAACACCGCAGGATGGCTTCAGGCCCTAATCTGGTTCCGGCCCGGCATGCTGAGCCTTTGGTTAATTCCTCTTCCTGGTGGGAAATGAGAGTTAAATTTGCCCGTCCAGACACCTCCAGCTAGCCTCTCATTGGTTCTCGCTATTCCTGTTCATCTTCCGCAGAAATTGCAAACTGGGCCAAACAGGAGGTTAAAGGGACTGACTCTCCAAGTGGGGAGAGTGTTAGTAAAGCGTCTGGATTGTTGCACCCGAGTACCAGGGGAGGAAAACTGAGACATATTTGAACACGTCTCCCGATCACATGGTTGATCATACTCTAGGTTCCACATGCATGGTTTAGCTGAAGGAAGAATACCTTAAACCTGGGTAGTTGAAACCCGTGGAATGGGTACCATGCAATATGACTTCAAAGGGTCTTCATTTGCTCACCGAACCTCTCCAATCCTATCACTGCTGCGTTAATGCCCCTGTACACATGCTTGATTCTCTTTCGGAGACATAGCAATCCATAGGTTTTAAGATACTTACTAGTCAGGTACATTCTTAGGCGTTTAATATGGGGTGTTGAGTCCATTTCGTTGAGCAAGGAGTAGCTCTTGTCTATTCCATATTTGGCTTAAGGAACTTTATCTGTGCTCATTTCAATCTCTGGTTTTATGCAGCACCCCAACTCACCTTTACCCTTAAGCAAGAATAAGTTGGTTATCTAAATTTGAGACCCTGTTCTGTTCTGTAATTCAGTTCCTGTGTAGCCAAGTTTCCATTCCGTGTGTTACTGATATCTTATGATGTTTCTTTTTCTGTGTGACTTATTTCAGTTAGAATCATCATACCTGAATCCACTCATTGTGCTGCTAAGGGCCTGATGACACAGATTTCATTGCTGATTGATATTGCTTTGTAAGTGAATACCACAACTTCTTTATCCATTTTTCACTTTCTGCGATGTTGAACTTCTACTGTAAACGAGGTTCTTGTAAACAGAGCCGTTCCAAACTTTGGGGTGGCTGTGTCTTTTTGATTTTAATTTCCCTAAGCTATAGGACCATAAGTGGAAGTACCCTAGGCTCTGTTGCTTTGTTTTTTAGATGTTTCAGGAAACACCATACACTTCTCCCAAGTGTCTGTTGGCAATTTACATCCCGCCCATCAGCATAACAAGGCTCCCAGTTCTCAATGGCCTGTTGCCTTTCTGGATTTTACACTTTTTTCAGATGGCCCTTTTGACCGGGGGGAAGTGAGACTTCATTGTAGTGCAGATTTCCTTTGCAAGCTTGCTTGGTTGGCCAAAAAGGGCGTATGCGTTTTTTCCTGAATATATTCAGGAAAAAACGCATACGCCCTTTTTGGCCAAGTGCATCATTGTGGACGTTCTGCCTCTTTTCCTATGCTTTCAATGCAATTCCAGTCTACCTCCTGAAATTGGTTTCCTGCAATTCTGCCCCGCTTTCAAGTCCTCTTGGCAGCCTTACTTCAGTCTATTTTTGGACGATAGCTGTCATTTATAACTCTGCAGGTTTGTGAATTACAGTGCCCCTGAGCTCCTTTCTTCAACTCGCTTTCTTTTGAGCTGGCCGCAACACCGCAGGATGGCTTCAGGCCCTAATCTGGTTCCGGTACGGCACGCTGAGCCTTTGGATATTTCCTCTTCCTGGTGGGAAATGAGAGTTAAATTTGCCCGTCCAGACACCTCCAGCTAGCCTCTCATTGGTTCTCGCTATTCCTGTTCATCTTCCACAGAAATTACAAACTGGGCCAAACAGGAGGTTAAAGGGACTGACTCTCCAAGTGGGGAGAGTGTTAGTAAAGCGTCTGGAATGTTGCACCCGAGTACCAGGGGAGGAAAACTGAGACATATTTGAACACGTCTCCCGATCACATGGTTGATCATACGCTAGGTTCCACATGCATGTTTTAGCTGAAGGAAGAATACCTTAAACCTGGGTAGTTGAAACCCGTGGAATGCGTACCATGCAATATGACTTCAAAGGGTCTTCATTTGCTCACCGAACCTCTCCAATCCTATCACTGCTGCGTTTATGCCCCTGTACACATGCTTGATTCTCTTTCGGAGACATAGCAATCCATAGGTTTTAAGATACTTACTAGTCAGGTACATTCTTAGGCGTTTAATATGCGGTGTTGAGTCCATTTCGTTGAGCAAGGAGTAGCTCTTGTCTATTCCATATTTGACTTAAGGAACTTTATCTGTGCTCATTTCAATCTCTGGTTTTATGCAGCACCCCAACTCACCTTTCCCCTTAAGCAAGCATAAGTTGGTTTTCTAAATTTGAGACCCTGTTCTGTTCTGTAATTCAGTTCCTGTGTAGCCAAGTTTCCATTCCGTGTATTACTGATATCTTATGATGTTTCTTTTTCTGTGTGACTTACTTCAGTTAGAATCATCATACCTGAATCCACTCATTGTGCTGCTAAGGGCCTGATGACACAGATTTCATTGCTGAGTGATATTGCTTTGTAAGTAAATACCACAACTTCTTTATCCATTTTTCACTTTCTGCGATGTTGAACTTGTACTGTAAACGAGGTTCTTGTAAACAGAGCCGTTCCAAACTTTGGGGTGGCTGTGTCTTTTTGATTTTAATTTCCCTAAGCTATAGGACCATAAGTGGAAGTGCCCTAGTTTCTGTTGCTTTGTTTTTTAGATGTTTCAGGAAACACCATACACTTCTCCCGAGTGGTTGTTGGCAATTTACATCCCGCCCGTCAGCATAACAAGGCTCCCAGTTCTCCATGGCCTGTCCTGCCTTTCTGGATTTTACACTTTTTTCAGATGGCCCTTTTTGACCGGGGGGAAGTGAGACTTCATTGTAGTGCAGATTTCCTTTGCAAGCTTGCTTGGTTGGCCAAAAAGGGCGTATGCGTTTTTTCCTGAATATATTCAGGAAAAAACGCATACGCCCTTTTTGGCCAAGTGCATCATTGTGGACGTTCTGCCTCTTCTCCTATGCTTTCAATGCAATTCCAGTCTACCTCCTGAAATCGGTTTCCTGCAATTCTGCCCCGCTTTCAAGTCCTCTTGGCAGCCTTACTTCAGTCTATTTTTGGACGATAGCTGTCATTTATAACTCTGCAGGTTTGTGAATTACAGTGCCCCTGAGCTCCTTTCTTCAACTCGCTTTCTTTTGAGCTGGCCGCAACACCGCAGGATGGCTTCAGGCCCTAATCTGGTTGCGGCCCGGCATGCTGAGCCTTTGGTTAATTCCTCTTCCTGGTGGGAAATGAGAGTTAAATTTGCCCGTCCAGACACCTCTAGCTAGCCTCTCATTGGTTCTCGCTATTCCTGTTCATCTTCCGCAGAAATTGCAAACTGGGCCAAACAGGAGGTTAAAGGGACTGACTCTCCAAGTGGGGAGAGTGTTAGTAAAGCGTCTGGAATGTTGCACCCGAGTACCAGGGGAGGAAAACTGAGACATATTTGAACACGTCTCCTGATCACATGGTTGATCATACTCTAGGTTCCACATGCATGTTTTAGCTGAAGGAAGAATACCTTAAACCTGGGTAGTTGAAACCCGTGGAATGGGTACCATGCAATATGACTTCAAAGGGTCTTCATTTGCTCACCGAACCTCTCCAATCCTATCACTGCTGCGTTTATGCCCCTGTACACATGCTTGATTCTCTTTCGGAGACATAGCAATCCATAGGTTTTAAGATACTTACAAGTCAGGTACATTCTTAGGCGTTTAATATGGGGTGTTGAGTCCATTTCGTTGAGCAAGGAGTAGCTCTTGTCTATTCCATATTTGGCTTAAGGAACTTTATCTGTGCTCATTTCAATCTCTGGTTTTATGCAGCACCCCAACTCACCTTTACCCTTAAGCAAGCATAAGTTGTTTTTCTAAATCTGAGAACCTGTTCTGTTCTGTAATTCAGTTCCTGTGTAGCCAAGTTTCCATTCCGTGTATTACTGATATCTTATGATGTTTCTTTTTCTGTGTGACTTATTTCAGTTAGAATCATCATACCTGAATCCACTCATTGTGCTGCTAAGGACCTGATGACATAGATTTCATTGCTGAGCGATATTGCTTTGTAAGTGAATACCACAACTTCTTTATCCATTTTTCACTTTCTGCGATGTTGAACTTGTACTGTAAACGAGGTTCTTGTAAACAGAGCCGTTCCAAACTTTGGGGTGGCTGTGCCTTTTGGATTTTAATTTCCCTAAGCTATAGGACCATAAGTGGAAGTGCCCTAGGCTCTGTTGCTTTGTTTTTTAAATGTTTCAGGAAACACCATACACTTCTCCCAAGTGTCTGTTGGCAATTTACATCCCGCCCATCAGCATAACAAGGCTCCCAGTTCTCAATGGCCTGTTGCCTTTCTGGATTTTACACTTTTTTCAGATGGCCCTTTGAACCGGGGGGAAGTGAGACTTCATTGTAGTGCAGATTTCCTTTGCAAGCTTGCTTGGTTGGCCAAAAAGGGCGTATGCGTGTTTTCCTGAATATATTCAGGAAAAAACGCATACGCCCTTTTTGGCCAAGGGCATCATTGTGGACGTTCTGCCTCTTTTCCTATGCTTTCAATGCAATTCCAGTCTACCTCCTGAAATCGGTTTCCTGCAATTCTGCCCCGCTTTCAAGTCCTCTTGGCAGCCTTACTTCAGTCTATTTTTGGACGATAGCTGTCATTTATAACTCTGCAGGTTTGTGAATTACAGTGCCCCTGAGCTCCTTTCTTCAACTCGCTTTCTTGTGACCTGGCCGCAACACCGCAGGATGGCTTCAGGCCCTAATCTTCTTCCGGCCTGGCATGCTGAGCCTTTGGTTAATTCCTCTTCCTGGTGGGAAATGAGATTTAAATTTGCAAGTCCAGACACCTCCAGCTAGCCTCTCATTGGTTCTCGCTATTCCTGTTCATCTTCCGCAGAAATTGCAAACTGGGCCAAACAGGAGGTTAAAGGGACTGACTCTCCAAGTGGGGGAGAGTGTTAGTAAAGCGTCTGGAATGTTGCACCCGAGTACCAGGGGAGGAAAACTGAGACATATTTGAACACGTCTCCCGATCACATGGTTGATCATACTCTAGGTTCCACATTCATGTTTTAGCTGAAGTAATCATACCTTAAACCTGGGTAGTTGAAACCCGTGGAATGGGTACCATGCAATATGACTTCAAAGGGTCTTCATTTGCTCACCGAACCTCTGCAATCCTACCACTGCTGCGTTTATGCCCCTGTACACAAGCTTGATTCTCTTTCGGAGACATAGCAATCCATAGGTTTTAAGATACTTACTAGTCAGGTACATTCTTAGGCGTTTAATATGGGGTGTTGAGTCCATTTCGTTGAGCAAGGAGTAGCTCTTGTCTATTCCATATTTGGCTTAAGGAACTTTATCTGTGCTCATTTCAATCTCTGGTTTTATGCAGCACCCCAACTCACCTTTACCCTTAAGCAAGCATAAGTTGGTTTTCTAAATTTGAGACTCTGTTCTGTTCTGTAATTCAGTTCCTGTGTAGCCAAGTTTACATTACGTGTATTAGTGATATCTTATGATGTTTCTTTTTCTGTGTGACTTATTTCAGTTAGAATCATCGTACCTCAATCTACTCATTATGCTGCTACGGGCCTGATGACATAGATTTCATTGCTGAGTGATACTGCATTGTACGTAAGTACCACAAGTTCTTTATCCATTTTTCACTTTCTGCGATGTTGAACTTGTACTGTAAACGAGGTTCTTGTAAACAGAGCCGTTCCAAACTTTGGGGTGGCTGTGTCTTTTTGATTTTAATTTCCCTAAGCTATAGGACCATAAGTGGAAGTGCCCTAGGCTCTGTTGCTTTGTTTTTTAGATGTTTCAGGAAACACCATACACTTCTCCCAAGTGTCTGTTGGCAATTTACATCCCACCCATCAGCATAACAAGGCTCCCAGTTCTCAATGGCCTGTTGCCTTTCTGGATTTTACACTTTTTTCAGATGGCCCTTTTGACCGGGGGGAAGTGAGACTTCATTGTAGTGCAGATTTCCTTTGCAAGCTTGCTTGGTTGGCCAAAAAGGGCGTATGCGTTTTTTCCTGAATATATTCAGGAAAAAACGCATACGCCCTTTTTGGCCAAGTGCATCATTGTGGACGTTCTGCCTCTTTTCCTATGCTTTCAATGCAATTCCAGTCTACCTCCTGAAATCGGTTTCCTGCAATTCTGCCCCGCTTTCAAGTCCTCTTGGCAGCCTTACTTCAGTCTATTTTTGGACAATAGCTGTCATTTATAACTCTGCAGGTTTGTGAATTTCAGTGCCCCTGAGCTCCTTTCTTCAACTTGCTTTCTTGTGACCTGGCCGCAACACCGCAGGATGGCTTCAGGTCCTAATCTGGTTCCGGCACGGCACGCTGAGCCTTTGGTTAATTCCTCTTCCTGGTGGGAAATGAGAGTTAAATTTGCCCGTCCAGACACCTCCAGCTAGTCTCTCATTGGTTCTCGCTATTCCTGTTCATCTTCCGCAGAAATTGCAAACTGGGCCAAACAGGCGGTTAAAGGCGCTGACTCTCCAAGTGGGGAGAGTGTTAGTAAAGCGTCTGGAATGTTGCACCCGAGTACCAGGGGAGGAAAACTGAGACATATTTGAACACGTCTCCCATTCACATGGTTGATCATACTTGGGTTCCACATGCATGTTTTAGCTGAAGGAAGAATACCTTAAACCTGGAGAGTTAAGACCCGTGTAATGGGTACCATGCAATATGACTTCAAAGGGTCTTCATTTGCTCACCGAACCTCTCCAATCCTATCACTGCTGCGTTTATGCCCCTGTACACATGCTTGATTTTCTTTCAGAGACATAGCAATCCATAGGTTTTAAGATACTTACTAGTCAGGTACATTCTTAGGCGTTTAATATGGGGTGTTGAGTCCATTTCATTGAGCAAGGAGTAGCTCTTGTCTATTCCATATTTGACTTAAGGAACTTTATCTGTGCTCATTTCAATCTCTGGTTTTATGCAGCACCCCAACTCACCTTTCCCCTTAAGCAAGCATAAGTTGGTTTTCTAAATTTGAGACCCTGTTCTGTTCTGTAATTCAGTTCCTGTGTAGCCAAGTTTACATTCCGTGTATTACTGATATCTTATGATGTTTCTATTTCTGTGTGACTTACTTCAGTTAGAATCATCATACCTGAATCCACTCATTGTGCTGCTAAGGGCCTGATGACACAGATTTCATTGCTGAGTGATATTGCTTTGTAAGTAAATACCACAACTTCTTTATCCATTTTTCACTTTCTGCGATGTTGAACTTGTACTGTAAACGAGGTTCTTGTAAACAGAGCCGTTCCAAACTTTGGGGTGGCTGTGTCTTTTTGATTTTAATTTCCTTAAGCTATAGGACCATAAGTGGAAGTGCCCTAGGTTCTGTTGCTTTGTTTTTAGATGTTTCAGGAAACACCATACACTTCTCCCGAGTGGTTGTTGGCAATTTACATCCCGCCCATCAGCATAACAAGGCTCCCAGTTCTCCATGGCCTGTCCTGCCTTTCTGGATTTTACACTTTTTTCAGATGGCCCTTTTGACCAGGGGGAAGTGAGACTTCATTGCAGTGCAGATTTCCTTTGCAAGCTTGCTTGGTTGGCCAAAAAGGGCGTATGCGTTTTTTCCTGAATATATTCAGGAAAAAACGCATACGCCCTTTTTGGCCAAGTGCATCATTGTGGACGTTCTGCCTCTTCTCCTATGCTTTCAATGCAATTCCAGTCTACCTCCTGAAATCGGTTTCCTGCAATTCTGCCCCGCTTTCAAGTCCTCTTGGCAGCCTTACTTCAGTCTATTTTTGGACGATAGCTGTCATTTATAACTCTGCAGGTTTGTGAATTACAGTGCCCCTGAGCTCCTTTCTTCAACTCGCTTTCTTGTGACCTGGCCGCAACACCACAGGATGGCTTCAGGCCCTAATCTGGTTCCGGCCCGGCATGCTGAGCCTTTGGTTAATTCCTCTTCCTGGTGGGAAATGAGAGTTAAATTTGCCCGTCCAGACACCTCCAGCTAGCCTCTCATTGGTTCTCGCTATTCCTGTTCATCTTCCGCAGAAATTGCAAACTGGGCCAAACAGGAGGTTAAAGGGACTGACTCTCCAAGTGGGGAGAGTGTTAGTAAAGCGTCTGGAATGTTGCACCCGAGTACCAGGGGAGGAAAACTGAGACATATTTGACCACGTCTCCCGATCACATGGTTGATCATACTCTAGGTTCCACATGCATGTTTTAGCTGAAGGAAGAATACCTTAAACCTGGGTAGTTGAAACCCGTGGAATGGGTACCATGCAATATGACTTCAAAGGGTCTTCATTTGCTCACCGAACCTCTCCAATCCTATAACTGCTGCGTTTATGCCCCTGTACACATGCTTGATTCTCTTTCGGAGACATAGCAATCCATAGGCTTTAAGATACTTACAAGTCAGGTACATTCTTAGGCGTTTAATATGGGGTGTTGAGTCCATTTCGTTGAGCAAGGAGTAGCTCTTGTCTATTCCATATTTGGCTTAAGGAACTTTATCTGTGCTCATTTCAATCTCTGGTTTTATGCAGCACCCCAACTCACCTTTACCCTTAAGCAAGCATAAGTTGGTTTTCTAAATTTGAGACCTTGTTCTGTTCTGTAATTCAGTTCCTGTGTAGCCAAGTTTACATTCCGTGTATTACTGATATCTTATGATGTTTCTTTTTCTGTGTGACTTATTTCAGTTAGAATCATCGTACCTGAATCTACTCATTATTCTGCTACGGGCCTGATGACATAGATTTCATTGCTGAGTGATACTGCATTGTACGTAAGTACCACAAGTTCTTTATCCATTTTTCACTTTCTGCGATGTTGAACTTGTACTGTAAGCGAGGTTCTTGTAAACAGAGCCGTTCCAAACTTTGGGGTGGCTGTGTCTTTTTGATTTTAATTTCCCTAAGCTATAGGACCATAAGTGGAAGTGCCCTAGGCTCTGTTGCTTTGTTTTTTAGATGTTTCAGGAAACACCATACACTTCTCCCAAGTGTCTGTTGGCAATTTACATCCCACCCATCAGCATAACAAGGCTCCCAGTTCTCAATGGCCTGTTGCTTTTCTGGATTTTACACTTTTTTCAGATGGCCCTTTTGACCGGGGGGAAGTGAGACTTCATTGTAGTGCAGATTTCCTTTGCAAGCTTGCTTGGTTGGCCAAAAAGGGCGTATGCGTTTTTTCCTGAATATATTCAGGAAAAAACGCATACGCCCTTTTTGGCCAAGTGCATCATTGTGGACGTTCTGCCTCTTTTCCTATGCTTTCAATGCAATTCCAGTCTACCTCCTGAAATCGGTTTCCTGCAATTCTGCCCCGCTTTCAAGTCCTCTTGGCAGCCTTACTTCAGTCTATTTTTGGACGATAGCTGTCATTTATAACTCTGCAGGTTTGTGAATTACAGTGCCCCTGAGCTCCTTTCTTCAACTCGGTTTCTTTTGAGCTGGCCGCAACACCGCAGGATGGCTTCAGTCCCTAATCTGGTTCCGGCACGGCACGCTGAGCCTTTGGTTATTTCCTCTTCCTGGTGGGAAATGAGAGTTAAATTTGCCCGTCCAGACACCTCCAGCTAGCCTCTCATTGGTTCTCGCTATTCCTGTTCATCTTCCGCAGAAATTGCAAACTGGGCCAAACAGGAGGTTAAATGGACTGACTCTCCAAGTGGGGAGAGTGTTAGTAAAGCATCTGGAATGTTGCACCCGAGTACCAGGGGAGGAAAACTGAGACATATTTGAACACGTCTCCCGATCACATGGTTGATCATACTCTAGGTTCCACATGCATGTTTTAGCTGAAGGAAGAATACTTTAAACCTGGGTAGTTGAAACCCGTGGAATGGGTACCATGCAATATGACTTCAAAGGGTCTTCATTTGCTCACTGAACCTCTCCAATCCTATCACTGCTGCGTTTATGCCCCTGTACACATGCTTGATTCTCTTTCGGAGACATAGCAATCCATAGGTTTTAAGATACTTACAAGTCAGGTACATTCTTAGGCGTTTAATATGCGGTGTTGAGTCCATTTCGTTGAGCAAGGAGTAGCTCTTGTCTATTCCATATTTGGCTTAAGGAACTTTATCTGTGCTCATTTCAATCTCTGGTTTTATGCAGCACCCCAACTCACCTTTACCCTTAAGCAAGAATAAGTTGTTTTTCTAAATTTGAGACCCTGTTCTGTTCTGTAATTCAGTTCCTGTGTAGCCAAGTTTCCATTCCGTGTATTACTGATATCGTATGATGTTTCTTTTTCTGTGTGACTTATTTCAGTTAGAATCATCATACCTGAATCCACTCATTGTGCTGCTAAGGGCCTGATGACACAGATTTCATTGCTGAGTGATATTGCTTTGTAAGTAAATACCACAACTTCTTTATCCATTTTTCACTTTCTGCGATGTTGAACTTGTACTGTAAACGAGGTTCTTGTAAACAGAGCCGTTCCAAACTTTGGGGTGGCTGTGTCTTTTTGATTTTAATTTCCCTAAGCTATAGGACCATAAGTGGAAGTGCCCTAGGCTCTGTTGTTTTGTTTTTTAGATGTTTCAGGAAACACCATACACTTCTCCCAAGTGTCTGTTGGCAATTTACATCCCGCCCATCAGCATAACAAGGCTCCCAGTTCTCAATGGCCTGTTGCCTTTCTGGATTTTACACTTTTTTCAGATGGCCCTTTTGACCGGGGGGAAGTGAGACTTCATTGTAGTGCAGATTTCCTTTGCAAGCTTGCTTGGTTGGCCAAAAAGGGCGTATGCGTTTTTTCCTGAATATATTCAGGAAAAAACGCATACGCCCTTTTTGGCCAAGTGCATCATTGTGGACGGTCTGCCTCTTTTCCTATGCTTTCAATGCAATTCCAGTCTACCTCCTGAAATCGGTTTCCTGCAATTCTGCCCCGCTTTCAAGTCCTCTTGGCAGCCTTACTTCAGTCTATTTTTGGACGATAGCTGTCATTTATAACTCTGCAGGTTTGTGAATTACAGTGCCCCTGAGCTCCTTTCTACAACTTGCTTTCTTGTGACCTGGCCGCAACACCGCAGGATGGCTTCAGGCCCTAATCTGGTTCCGGCCCGGCATGCTGAGCCTTTGGTTAATTCCTCTTCCTGGTGGGAAATGAGAGTTAAATTTGCCCGTCCAGACACCTCCAGCTAGCCTCTCATTGGTTCTCGCTATTCCTGTTCATCTTCCGCAGAAATTGCAAACTGGGCCAAACAGGAGGTTAAAGGGACTGACTCTCCAAGTGGGGAGAGTGTTAGTAAAGCGTCTGGAATGTTGCACCCGAGTACCAGGGGAGGAAAACTGAGACATATTTGAACACGTCTCCCGTTCACATGGTTGATCATACTTGGGTTCCACATGCATGTTTTAGCTGAAGGAAGAATACCTTAAACCTGGAGAGTTAAGACCCGTGTAATGGGTACCATGCAATATGACTTCAATGGGTCTTCATTTGCTCACCGAACCTCTCCAATCCTATCACTGCTGCGTTTATGCCCCTGTACACATGCTTGATTCTCTTTCGGAGACATAGCAATCCATAGGTTTTAAGATACTTACTAGTCAGGTACATTCTTAGGCGTTTAATATGCGGTGTTGAGTCCATTTCGTTGAGCAAGGAGTAGCTCTTGTCTATTCCATATTTGACTTAAGGAACTTTATCTGTGCTCATTTCAATCTCTGGTTTTATGCAGCACCCCAACTCACCTTTACCCTTAAGCAAGCATAAGTTGGTTTTCTAAATTTGAGACCCTGTTCTGTTCTGTAATTCAGTTCCTGTGTAGCCAAGTTTACATTCCGTGTATTACTGATATCTTATGATGTTTCTTTTTCTGTGTGACTTATTTCAGTTAGAATCATCATACCTGAATCCACTCATTGTGCTGCTAAGGGCCTGATGACACAGATTTCATTGCTGAGTGATATTGCTTTGTAAGTAAATACCACAACTTCTTTATCCATTTTTCACTTTCTGCGATGTTGAACTTGTACTGTAAACGAGGTTCTTGTAAACAGAGCCGTTCCAAACTTTGGGGTGGCTGTGTCTTTTTGATTTTAATTTCCCTAAGCTATAGGACCATAAGTGGAAGTGCCCTAGGTTCTGTTGCTTTGTTTTTTAGATGTTTCAGGAAACACCATACACTTCTCCCGAGTGGTTGTTGGCAATTTACATCCCGCCCATCAGCATAACAAGGCTCCCAGTTCTCCATGGCCTGTCCTGCCTTTCTGGATTTTACACTTTTTTCAGATGGCCCTTTTGACCGGGGGGAAGTGAGACTTCATTGTAGTGCAGATTTCCTTTGCAAGCTTGCTTGGTTGGCCAAAAAGGGCGTATGCGTTTTTTCCTGAATATATTCAGGAAAAAACGCATACGCCCTTTTTGGCCAAGTGCATCATTGTGGACGTTCTGCCTCTTTTCCTATGCTTTCAATGCAATTCCAGTCTACCTCCTGAAATCGGTTTCCTGCAATTCTGCCCCGCTTTCAAGTCCTCTTGGCAGCCTTACTTCAGTCTATTTTTGGACGATAGCTGTCATTTATAACTCTGCAGGTTTGTGAATTACAGTGCCCCTGAGCTCCTTTCTTCAACTCGCTTTCTTTTGAGCTGGCCGCAACACCGCAGGATGGCTTCAGGCCCTAATCTGGTTCCGGTACGGCACGCTGAGCCTTTGGTTATTTCCTCTTCCTGGTGGGAAATGAGAGTTAAATTTGCCCGTCCAGACACCTCCAGCTAGCCTCTCATTGGTTCTCGCTATTCCTGTTCATCTTCCGCAGAAATTGCAAACTGGGCCAAACAGGAGGTTAAATGGACTGACTCTCCAAGTGGGGAGAGTGTTAGTAAAGCGTCTGGAATGTTGCACCCGAGTACCAGGGGAGGAAAACTGAGACATATTTGAACACGTCTCCCGATCACATGGTTGATCATACTCTAGGTTCCACATGCATGTTTTAGCTGAAGGAAGAATACCTTAAACCTGGGTAGTTGAAACCCGTGGAATGGGTACCATGCAATATGACTTCAAAGGGTCTTCATTTGCTCACCGAACCTCTCCAATCCTATCACTGCTGCGTTTATGCCCCTGTACACATGCTTGATTCTCTTTCGGAGACATAGCAATCCATAGGTTTTAAGATACTTACAAGTCAGGTACATTCTTAGGCGTTTAATATGCGGTGTTGAGTCCATTTTGTTGAGCAAGGAGTAGCTCTTGTCTATTCCATATTTGGCTTAAGGAACTTTATCTGTGCTCATTTCAATCTCTGGTTTTATACAGCACCCCAACTCACCTTTACCCTTAAGCAAGCATAAGTTGGTTTTCTAAATTTGAGACCCTGTTCTGTTCTGTAATTCAGTTCCTGTGTAGCCAAGTTTACATTCCGTGTATTACTAATATCTTATGATGTTTCTTTTTCTGTGTGACTTACTTCAGTTAGAATCATCATACCTGAATCCACTCATTGTGCTGCTAAGGGCCTGATGACACAGATTTCATTGCTGAGTGATATTGCTTTGTAAGTAAATACCACAACTTCTTTATCCATTTTTCACTTTCTGCGATGTTGAACTTGTACTGTAAACGAGGTTCTTGTAAACAGAGGCGTCCCAAACTTTGGGGTGGCTGTGTCTTTTTGATTTTAATTTCCCTAAGCTATAGGACCATAAGTGGAAGTGCCCTAGGCTCTGTTGCTTTGTTTTTTAGATGTTTCAGGAAACACCATACACTTCTCCGGAGTGGTTGTTGGCAATTTACATCCCGCCCATCAGCATAACAAGGCTCCCAGTTCTCCATGGCCTGTCCTGCCTTTCTGGATTTTACACTTTTTTCAGATGGCCCTTTTGACCGGGGGGAAGTGAGACTTCATTGTAGTGCAGATTTCCTTTGCAAGCTTGCTTGGTTGGCCAAAAAGGGCGTATGCGTTTTTTCCTGAATATATTCAGGAAAAAACGCATACGCCCTTTTTGGCCAAGTGCATCATTGTGGACGGTCTGCCTCTTTTCCTATGCTTTCAATGCAATTCCAGTCTACCTCCTGAAATCGGTTTCCTGCAATTCTGCCCCGCTTTCAAGTCCTCTTGGCAGCCTTACTTCAGTCTATTTTTGGACGATAGCTGTCATTTATAACTCTGCAGGTTTGTGAATTACAGTGCCCCTGAGCTCCTTTCTTCAACTCGCTTTCTTGTGACCTGGCCGCAACACTGCAGGATGGCTTCAGGCCCTAATCTGGTTCCGGCCCGGCATGCTGAGCCTTTGGTTAATTCCTCTTCCTGGTGGGAAATGAGAGTTAAATTTGCCCGTCCAGACACCTCCAGCTAGCCTCTCATTGGTTCTCGCTATTCCTGTTCGTCTTCCGCAGAAATTGCAAACTGGGCCAAACAGGAGGTTAAAGGGACTGACTCTCCAAGTGGGGAGAATGTTAGTAAAGCGTCTGGAATGTTGCACCCGAGTACCAGGGGAGGAAAACTGAGACATATTTGAACACGTCTCCCGATCACATGGTTGATCATACTCTAGGTTCCACATGCATGTTTTAGCTGAAGGAAGAATACCTTAAACCTGGGTAGTTGAAACCCGTGGAATGGGTACCATGAATTATGACTTCAAAGGGTCTTCATTTGCTCACCGAACCTCTCCAATCCTATCACTGCTGCGTTTATGCCCCTGTACACATGCTTGATTCTCTTTCAGAGACATAGCAATCCATAGGTTTTAAGATACTTACTAGTCAGGTACATTCTTAGGCGTTTAATATGGGGTGTTGAGTCCATTTCGTTGAGCAAGGAGTAGCTCTTGTCTATTCCATATTTGGCTTAAGGAACTTTATCTGTGCTCATTTCAATCTCTGGTTTTATGCAGCACCCCAACTCACCTTTACCCTTAAGCAAGCATAAGTTGTTTTTCTAAATTTGAGACCCTGTTCTGTTCTGTAATTCAGTTCCTGTGTAGCCAAGTTTACATTCCGTGTATTACTGATATCTTATGATGTTTCTTTTTCTGTGTGACTTATTTCAGTTAGAATCATCGTACCTGAATCTACTCATTATGCTGCTACGGGCCTGATGACATAGATTTAATTGCTGAGTGATACTGCATTGTACGTAAGTACCACAAGTTCTTTATCCATTTTTCACTTTCTGCGATGTTGAACTTGTACTGTAAACGAGGTTCTTGTAAACAGAGCCGTTCCAAACTTTGGGGTGGCTGTGTCTTTTTGATTTTAATTTCCCTAAGCTATAGGACCATAAGTGGAAGTGCCCTAGGCTCTGTTGCTTTGTTTTTTAGATGTTTCAGGAAACACCATACACCTCTCCCAAGTGTCTGTTGGCAATTTACATCCCACCCATCAGCATAACAAGGCTCCCAGTTCTCAATGGCCTGTTGCCTTTCTGGATTTTACACTTTTTTCAGATGGCCCTTTTGACCGGGGGGAAGTGAGACTTCATTGTAGTGCAGATTTCCTTTGCAAGCTTGCTTGGTTGGCCAAAAAGGGCGTATGCGTTTTTTCCTGAATATATTCAGGAAAAAATGCATACGCCCTTTTTGGCCAAGTGCATCATTGTGGACGTTCTGCCTCTTTTCCTATGCTTTCAATGCAATTCCAGTCTACCTCCTGAAATCGGTTTCCTGCAATTCTGCCCCGCTTTCAAGTCCTCTTGGCAGCCTTACTTCAGTCTATTTTTGGACGATAGCTGTCATTTATAACTCTGCAGGTTTGTGAATTACAGTGCCCCTGAGCTCCTTTCTTCAACTCGGTTTCTTTTCAGCTGGCCGCAACACCGCAGGATGGCTTCAGGCCCTAATCTGGTTCCGGCACGGCACGCTGAGCCTTTGGTTATTTCCTCTTCCTGGTGGGAAATGAGAGTTAAATTTGCCCGTCCAGACACCTCCAGCTAGCCTCTCTTTGGTTCTCGTTATTCCTGTTCATCTTCCGCAGAAATTGCAAACTGGGCCAAACAGGAGGTTAAAGGCGCTGACTCTCCAAGTGGGGAGAGTGTTAGTAAAGCGTCTGGAATGTTGCACCCGAGTACCAGGGGAGGAAAACTGAGACATATTTGAACACGTCTCCCGTTCACATGGTTGATCATACTTGGGTTCCACATGCATGTTTTAGCTGAAGGAAGAATACCTTAAACCTGGAGAGTTAAGACCCGTGTAATGGGTACCATGCAATATGACTTCAAAGGGTCTTCATTTGCTCACCGAACCTCTCCAATCCTATCACTGCTGCGTTTATGCCCCTGTACACATGCTTGATTCTCTTTCGGAGACATAGCAATCCATAGGTTTTAAGATACTTACTAGTCAGGTACATTCTTAGGCGTTTAATATGCGGTGTTGAGTCCATTTCGTTGAGCAAGGAGTAGCTCTTGTCTATTCCATATTTGACTTAAGGAACTTTATCTGTGCTCATTTCAATCTCTGGTTTTATGCAGCACCCCAACTCACCTTTACCCTTAAGCAAGCATAAGTTGTTTTTCTAAATTTGAGACCCTGTTCTGTTCTGTAATTCAGTTCCTGTGTAGCCAAGTTTACATTCCGTGTATTACTGATATCTTATGATGTTTCTTTTTCTGTGTGACTTATTTCAGTTAGAATCATCATACCTGAATCCACTCATTGTGCTGCTAAGGGCCTGATGACACAGATTTCATTGCTGAGTGATATTGCTTTGTAAGTAAATACCACAACTTCTTTATCCATTTTTCACTTTCTGCGATGTTGAACTTGTACTGTAAACGAGGTTCTTGTAAACAGAGCCGTTCCAAACTTTGGGGTGGCTGTGTCTTTTTGATTTTAATTTCCCTAAGCTATAGAACCATAAGTGGAAGTGCCCTAGGTTCTGTTGCTTTGTTTTTTAGATGTTTCAGGAAGCACCATACACTTCTCCCGAGTGGTTGTTGGCAATTTACATCCCGCCCATCAGCATAACAAGGCTCCCAGTTCTCCATGGCCTGTCCTGCCTTTCTGGATTTTACACTTTTTTCAGATGGCCCTTTTGACCGGGGGGAAGTGAGACTTCATTGTAGTGCAGATTTCCTTTGCAAGCTTGCTTGGTTGGCCAAAAAGGGCGTATGCGTTTTTTCCTGAATATATTCAGGAAAAAACGCATACGCCCTTTTTGGCCAAGTGCATCATTGTGGACGTTCTGCCTCTTTTCCTATGCTTTCAATGCAATTCCAGTCTACCTCCTGAAATCGGTTTCCTGCAATTCTGCCCCGCTTTCAAGTCCTCTTGGCAGCCTTACTTCAGTCTATTTTTGGACGATAGCTGTCATTTATAACTCTGCAGGTTTGTGAATTACAGTGCCCCTGAGCTCCTTTCTTCAACTCGCTTTCTTTTGAGCTGGCCGCAACACCGCAGGATGGCTTCAGGCCCTAATCTGGTTCCGGTACGGCACGCTGAGCCTTTGGTTATTTCCTCTTCCTGGTGGGAAATGAGAGTTAAATTTGCCCGTCCAGACACCTCCAGCTAGCCTCTCATTGGTTCTCGCTATTCCTGTTCATCTTCCACAGAAATTGCAAACTGGGCCAAACAGGAGGTTAAATGGACTGACTCTCCAAGTGGGGAGAGTGTTAGTAAAGCGTCTGGAATGTTGCACCCGAGTACCAGGGGAGGAAAACTGAGACATATTTGAACACGTCTCCCGATCACATGGTTGATCATACTCTAGGTTCCACATGCATGTTTTAGCTGAAGGAAGAATACCTTAAACCTGGGTAGTTGAAACCCGTGGAATGGGTACCATGCAATATGACTTCAAAGGGTCTTCATTTGCTCACCGAACCTCTCCAATCCTATCACTGCTGCGTTTATGCCCCTGTACACATGCTTGATTCTCTTTCAGAGACATAGCAATCCATAGGTTTTAAGATACTTACTAGTCAGGTACATTCTTAGGCGTTTAATATGGGGTGTTGAGTCCATTTCGTTGAGCAAGGAGTAGCTCTTGTCTATTCCATATTTGGCTTAAGGAACTTTATCTGTGCTCATTTCAATCTCTGGTTTTATGCAGCACCCCAACTCACCTTTACCCTTAAGCAAGAATAAGTTGGTTTTCTAAATTTGAGACCCTGTTCTGTTCTGTAATTCAGTTCCTGTGTAGCCAAGTTTACATTCCGTGTATTACTGATATCTTATGATGTTTCTTTTTCTCTGTGACTTATTTCAGTTAGAATCATCATACCTGAATCCACTCATTGTGCTGCTAAGGGCCTGATGACACAGATTTCATTGCTGAGTGATATTGCTTTGTAAGTAAATACCACAACTTCTTTATCCATTTTTCACTTTCTGCGATGTTGAACTTGTACTGTAAACGAGGTTCTTGTAAACAGAGCCGTTCCAAACTTTGGGGTGGCTGTGTCTTTTTGATTTTAATTTCCCTAAGCTATAGGACCATAAGTGGAAGTGCCCTTGGCTCTGTTGTTTTGTTTTTTAGATGTTTCAGGAAACACCATACACTTCTCCGGAGTGCCTCTTGGCAATTTACATCCCGCCCATCAGCATAACAAGGCTCCCAGTTCTCCATGGCCTGTCCTGCCTTTCTGGATTTTACACTTTTTTCATATGGCCCTTTTGACCGGGGGGAAGTGAGACTTCATTGTAGTGCAGATTTCCTTTGCAAGCTTGTTTGGTTGGCCAAAAAGGGCGTATGCGTTTTTTCCTGAATATATTCAGGAAAAAACGCATACGCCCTTTTTGGCCAAGTGCATCATTGTGGACGTTCTGCCTCTTTTCCTATGCTTTCAATGCAATTCCAGTCTACCTCCTGAAATCGGTTTCCTGCAATTCTGCCCCGCTTTCAAGTCCTCTTGGCAGCCTTACTTCAGTCTATTTTTGGACGATAGCTGTCATTTATAACTCTGCAGGTTTGTGAATTACAGTGCCCCTGAGCTCCTTTCTTCAACTTGCTTTCTTGTGACCTGGCCGCAACACCGCAGGATGGCTTCAGGTCCTAATCTGGTTCCGGCACGGCACGCTGAGCCTTTGGTTATTTCCTCTTCCTGGTGGGAAATGAGAGTTAAATTTGCCCATCCAGACACCTCCAGCTAGTCTCTCATTGGTTCTCGCTATTCCTGTTCATCTTCCGCAGAAATTGCAAACTGGGCCAAACAGGAGGTTAATGGCGCTGACTCTCCAAGTGGGGAGAGTGTTAGTAAAGCGTCTGGAATGTTGCACCCGAGTACCAGGGGAGGAAAACTGAGACATATTTGAACACGTCTCCCATTCACATGGTTGATCATACTTGGGTTCCACATGCATGTTTTAGCTGAAGGAAGAATACCTTAAACCTGGAGAGTTAAGACCCGTGTAATGGGTACCATGCAATATGACTTCAAAGGGTCTTCATTTGCTCACCGAACCTCTCCTATCCTATCACTGCTGCGTTTATGCCCCTGTACACATGCTTGATTCTCTTTCGGAGACATAGCAATCCATAGGTTTTAAGATACTTACTAGTCAGGTACATTCTTAGGCGTTTAATATGCGGTGTTGAGTCCATTTCGTTGAGCAAGGAGTAGCTCTTGTCTATTCCATATTTGACTTAAGGAACTTTATCTGTGCTCATTTCAATCTCTGGTTTTATGCAGCACCCCAACTCACCTTTCCCCTTAAGCAAGCATAAGTTGGTTTTCTAAATTTGAGACCCTGTTCTGTTCTGTAATTCAGTTCCTGTGTAGCCAAGTTTACATTCCGTGTATTACTGATATCTTATGATGTTTCTATTTCTGTGTGACTTACTTCAGTTAGAATCATCATACCTGAATCCACTCATTGTGCTGCTAAGGGCCTGATGACACAGATTTCATTGCTGAGTGATATTGCTTTGTAAGTAAATACCACAACTTCTTTATCCATTTTTCACTTTCTGCGATGTTGAACTTGTACTGTAAACGAGGTTCTTGTAAACAGAGCCGTTCCAAACTTTGGGGTGGCTGTGTCTTTTTGATTTTAATTTCCCTAAGCTATAGGACCATAAGTGGAAGTGCCCTAGGTTCTGTTGCTTTGTTTTTTAGATGTTTCAGGAAACACCATACACTTCTCCCAAGTGTCTGTTGGCAATTTACATCCCGCCCATCAGCATTACAAGGCTCCCAGTTCTCCATGGCCTGTCCTGCCTTTCTGGATTTTACACTTTTTTCAGATGGCCCTTTTGACCGGGGGGAAGTGAGACTTCATTGTAGTGCAGATTTCCTTTGCAAGCTTGCTTGGTTGGCCAAAAAGGGCGTATGCGTTTTTTCCTGAATATATTCAGGAAAAAACGCATACGCCCTTTTTGGCCAAGTGCATCATTGTGGACGTTCTGCCTCTTCTCCTATGCTTTCAATGCAATTCCAGTCTACCTCCTGAAATCGGTTTCCTGCAATTCTGCCCCGCTTTCAAGTCCTGTTGGCAGCCTTACTTCAGTCTATTTTTGGACGATAGCTGTCATTTATAACTCTGCAGGTTTGTGAATTACAGTGCCCCTGAGCTCCTTTCTTCAACTCGCTTTCTTGTGACCTGGCCGCAACACCGCAGGATGGCTTCAGGCCCTAATCTGGTTCCGGCCCGGCATGCTGAGCCTTTGGTTAATTCCTCTTCCTGGTGGGAAATGAGAGTTAAATTTGCCCGTCCAGACACCTCCAGCTAGCCTCTCATTGGTTCTCGCTATTCCTGTTCATCTTCCGCAGAAATTGCAAACTGGGCCAAACAGGAGGTTAAAGGGACTGACTCTCCAAGTGGGGAGAGTGTTAGTAAAGCGTCTGGAATGTTGCACCCGAGTACCAGGGGAGGAAAACTGAGACATATTTGAACACGTCTCCCGATCACATGGTTGATCATACTCTAGGTTCCACATGCATGTTTTAGCTGAAGGAAGAATACCTTAAACCTGGGTAGTTGAAACCCGTGGAATGGGTACCATGCAATATGACTTCAAAGGGTCTTCATTTGCTCACCGAACCTCTCCAATCTTATCACTGCTGCGTTTATGCCCCTGTACACATGCTTGATTCTCTTTCGGAGACATAGCAATCCATAGGTTTTAAGATACTTACAAGTCAGGTACATTCTTAGGCGTTTAATATGGGGTGTTGAGTCCATTTCATTGAGCAAGGAGTAGCTCTTGTCTATTCCATATTTGGCTTAAGGAACTTTATCTGTGCTCATTTCAATCTCTGGTTTTATGCAGCACCCCAACTCACCTTTACACTTAAGCAAGCATAAGTTGTTTTTCTAAATTTGAGACCCTGTTCTGTTCTGTAATTCAGTTCCTGTGTAGCCAAGTTTCCATTCCGTGTATTACTGATATCTTATGATGTTTCTTTTTCTGTGTGACTTATTTCAGTTAGAATCATCATACCTGAATCCACTCATTGTGCTGCTAAGGACCTGATGACATAGATTTCATTGCTGAGTGATATTGCTTTGTAAGTGAATACCACAACTTCTTTATCCATTTTTCACTTTCTGCGATGTTGAACTTGTACTGTAAACGAGGTTCTTGTAAACAGAGCCGTTCCAAACTTTGGGGTGGCTGTGTCTTTTTGATTTTAATTTCCCTAAGCTATAGGACCATAAGTGGAAGTGCCCTAGGCTCTGTTGCTTTGTTTTTTAAATGTTTCAGGAAACACCATACACTTCTCCCAAGTGTCTGTTGGCAATTTACATCCGGCCCATCAGCATAACAAGGCTCCCAGTTCTCAATGGCCTGTTGCCTTTCTGGATTTTACACTTTTTTCAGATGGCCCTTTTGACCGGGGGGAAGTGAGACTTCATTGTAGTGCAGATTTCCTTTGCAAGCTTGCTTGGTTGGCCAAAAAGGGCGTATGCGTTTTTTCCTGAATATATTCAGGGAAAAACGCATACGCCCTTTTTGGCCAAGTGCATCATTGTGGACGTTCTGCCTCTTTTCCTATGTTTTCAATGCAATTCCAGTCTACCTCCTGAAATCGGTTTCCTGCAATTCTGCCCTGCTTTCAAGTCCTCTTGGCAGCCTTACTTCAGTCTATTTTTGGACGATAGCTGTCATTTATAACTCTGCAGGTTTGTGAATTACAGTGCCCCTGAGCTCCTTTCTTCAACTCGCTTTCTTGTGACCTGGCCGGAACACCGCAGGATGGCTTCAGGCCCTAATCTGGTTCCGGCCCGGCATGCTGAGCCTTTGGTTAATTCCTCTTCCTGGTGGGAAATGAGAGTTAAATTTGCCCGTCCAGACACCTCCAGCTAGCCTCTCATTGGTTCTCGCTATTCCTGTTCATCTTCCGCAGAAATTGCAAACTGGGCCAAACAGGAGGTTAAAGGGACTGACTCTCCAAGTGGGGGAGAGTGTTAGTAAAGCGTCTGGAATGTTGCACCCGAGTACCAGGGGAGGAAAACTGAGACATATTTGAACACGTCTCCCGATCACATGGTTGATCATACTCTAGGTTCCACATGCATGTTTTAGCTGAAGGAATCATACCTTAAACCTGGGTAGTTGAAACCCGTGGAATGGGTACCATGCAATATGACTTCAAAGGGTCTTCATTTGCTCACCGAACCTCTGCAATCCTATCACTGCTGCGTTTATGCCCCTGTACACATGCTTGATTCTCTTTCGGAGACATAGCAATCCATAGGTTTTAAGATACTTACAAGTCAGGTACATTCTTAGGCGTTTAATATGCGGTGTTGAGTCCATTTCGTTGAGCAAGGAGTAGCTCTTGTCTATTCCATATTTGGCTTAAGGAACTTTATCTGTGCTCATTTCAATCTCTGGTTTTATGCAGCACCCCAACTCACCTTTACCCTTAAGCAAGCATAAGTTGGTTTTCTAAATTTGAGACCCTGTTCTGTTCTGTAATTCAGTTCCTGTGTAGCCAAGTTTCCATTCCGTGTATTACTGATATCTTATGATGTTTCTTTTTCTGTGTGACTTATTTCAGTTAGAATCATCGTACCTGAATCTACTCATTATGCTGCTACGGGCCTGATGACATAGATTTAATTGCTGAGTGATACTGCATTGTACGTAAGTACCACAAGTTCTTTATCCATTTTTCACTTTCTGCGATGTTGAACTTGTACTGTAAACGAGGTTCTTGTAAACAGAGCCGTTCCAAACTTTGGGGTGGCTGTGTCTTTTTGATTTTAATTTCCCTAAGCTATAGGACCATAAGTGGAAGTGCCCTAGGCTCTGTTGCTTTGTTTTTTAGATGTTTCAGGAAACACCATACACTTCTCCCAAGTGTCTGTTGGCAATTTACATCCCACCCATCAGCATAACAAGGCTCCCAGTTCTCAATGGCCTGTTGCCTTTCTGGATTTTACACTTTTTTCAGATGGCCCTTTTGACCGGGGGGAAGTGAGACTTCATTGTAGTGCAGATTTCCTTTGCAAGCTTGCTTGGTTGGCCAAAAAGGGCGTATGCGTTTTTTCCTGAATATATTCAGGAAAAAATGCATACGCCCTTTTTGGCCAAGTGCATCATTGTGGACGTTCTGCCTCTTTTCCTATGCTTTCAATGCAATTCCAGTCTACCTCCTGAAATCGGTTTCCTGCAATTCTGCCCCGCTTTCAAGTCCTCTTGGCAGCCTTACTTCAGTCTATTTTTGGACGATAGCTGTCATTTATAACTCTGCAGGTTTGTGAATTACAGTGCCCCTGAGCTCCTTTCTTCAACTCGGTTTCTTTTCAGCTGGCCGCAACACCGCAGGATGGCTTCAGGCCCTAATCTGGTTCCGGCACGGCACGCTGAGCCTTTGGTTATTTCCTCTTCCTGGTGGGAAATGAGAGTTAAATTTGCCCGTCCAGACACCTCCAGCTAGCCTCTCTTTGGTTCTCGTTATTCCTGTTCATCTTCCGCAGAAATTGCAAACTGGGCCAAACAGGAGGTTAAAGGCGCTGACTCTCCAAGTGGGGAGAGTGTTAGTAAAGCGTCTGGAATGTTGCACCCGAGTACCAGGGGAGGAAAACTGAGACATATTTGAACACGTCTCCCATTCACATGGTTGATCATACTTGGGTTCCACATGCATGTTTTAGCTGAAGGAAGAATACCTTAAACCTGGAGAGTTGGGACCCGTGTAATGGGTACCATGCAATATGACTTCAAAGGGTCTTCATTTGCTCACCGAACCTCTCCAATCCTATCACTGCTGCGTTTATGCCCCTGTACACATGCTTGATTCTCTTTCGGAGACATAGCAATCCATAGGTTTTAAGATACTTACTAGTCAGGTACATTCTTAGGCGTTTAATATGCGGTGTTGAGTCCATTTCGTTGAGCAAGGAGTAGCTCTTGTCTATTCCATATTTGACTTAAGGAACTTTATCTGTGCTCATTTCAATCTCTGGTTTTATGCAGCACCCCAACTCACCTTTACCCTTAAGCAAGCATAAGTTGTTTTTCTAAATTTGAGACCCTGTTCTGTTCTGTAATTCAGTTCCTGTGTAGCCAAGTTTACATTCCGTGTATTACTGATATCTTATGATGTTTCTTTTTCTGTGTGACTTATTTCAGTTAGAATCATCATACCTGAATCCACTCATTGTGCTGCTAAGGGCCTGATGACACAGATTTCATTGCTGAGTGATATTGCTTTGTAAGTAAATACCACAACTTCTTTATCCATTTTTCACTTTCTGCGATGTTGAACTTGTACTGTAAACGAGGTTCTTGTAAACAGAGCCGTTCCAAACTTTGGGGTGGCTGTGTCTTTTTGATTTTAATTTCCCTAAGCTATAGAACCATAAGTGGAAGTGCCCTAGGTTCTGTTGCTTTGTTTTTTAGATGTTTCAGGAAGCACCATACACTTCTCCCGAGTGGTTGTTGGCAATTTACATCCCGCCCATCAGCATAACAAGGCTCCCAGTTCTCCATGGCCTGTCCTGCCTTTCTGGATTTTACACTTTTTTCAGATGTCCCTTTTGACCGGGGGGAAGTGAGACTTCATTGTAGTGCAGATTTCCTTTGCAAGCTTGCTTGGTTGGCCAAAAAGGGCGTATGCGTTTTTTCCTGAATATATTCAGGAAAAAACGCATACGCCCTTTTTGGCCAAGTGCATCATTGTGGACGTTCTGCCTCTTTTCCTATGCTTTCAATGCAATTCCAGTCTACCTCCTGAAATCGGTTTCCTGCAATTCTGCCCCGCTTTCAAGTCCTCTTGGCAGCCTTACTTCAGTCTATTTTTGGACGATAGCTGTCATTTATAACTCTGCAGGTTTGTGAATTACAGTGCCCCTGAGCTCCTTTCTTCAACTCGCTTTCTTTTGAGCTGGCCGCAACACCGCAGGATGGCTTCAGGCCCTAATCTGGTTCCGGTACGGCACGCTGAGCCTTTGGTTATTTCCTCTTCCTGGTGGGAAATGAGAGTTAAATTTGCCCGTCCAGACACCTCCAGCTAGCCTCTCATTGGTTCTCGCTATTCCTGTTCATCTTCCACAGAAATTGCAAACTGGGCCAAACAGGAGGTTAAATGGACTGACTCTCCAAGTGGGGAGAGTGTTAGTAAAGCGTCTGGAATGTTGCACCCGAGTACCAGGGGAGGAAAACTGAGACATATTTGAACACGTCTCCCGATCACATGGTTGATCATACTCTAGGTTCCACATGCATGTTTTAGCTGAAGGAAGAATACCTTAAACCTGGGTAGTTGAAACCCGTGGAATGGGTACCATGCAATATGACTTCAAAGGGTCTTCATTTGCTCACCGAACCTCTCCAATCCTATCATTGCTGCGTTTATGCCCCTGTACACATGCTTGATTCTCTTTCGGAGACATAGCAATCCATAGGTTTTAAGATACTTACAAGTCAGGTACATTCTTAGGCGTTTAATATGCGGTGTTGAGTCCATTTCGTTGAGCAAGGAGTAGCTCTTGTCTATTCCATATTTGGCTTAAGGAACTTTATCTGTGCTCATTTCAATCTCTGGTTTTATGCAGCACCCCAACTCACCTTTACCCTTAAGCAAGAATAAGTTGTTTTTCTAAATTTGAGACCCTGTTCTGTTCTGTAATTCAGTTCCTGTGTAGCCAAGTTTCCATTCCGTGTATTACTGATATCTTATGATGTTTCTTTTTCTGTGTGACTTATTTCAGTTAGAATCATCATACCTGAATCCACTCATTGTGCTGCTAAGGGCCTGATGACATAGATTTCATTGCTGAGTGATATTGCTTTGTAAGTGAATACCACAACTTCTTTATCCATTTTTCACTTTCTGCGATGTTGAACTTGTACTGTAAACGAGGTTCTTGTAAACAGAGCCGTTCCAAACTTTGGGGTGGCTGTGTCTTTTAGATTTTAATTTCCCTAAGCTATAGGACCATAAGTGGAAGTGCCCTAGGCTCTGTTGTTTTGTTTTTTAGATGTTTCAGGAAACACCATACACTTCTCCCAAGTGTCTGTTGGCAATTTACATCCCGCCCATCAGCATAACAAGGCTCCCAGTTCTCAATGGCCTGTTGCCTTTCTGGATTTTACACTTTTTTCAGATGGCCCTTTTGACCGGGGGGAAGTGAGACTTCATTGTAGTGCAGATTTCCTTTGCAAGCTTGCTTGGTTGGCCAAAAAGGGCGTATGCGTTTTTTCTTGAATATATTCAGGAAAAAACGCATACGCCCTTTTTGGCCAAGTGCATCATTGTGGACGGTCTGCCTCTTTTCCTATGCTTTCAATGCAATTCCAGTCTACCTCCTGAAATCGGTTTCCTGCAATTCTGCCCCGCTTTCAAGTCCTCTTGGCAGCCTTACTTCAGTCTATTTTTGGACGATAGCTGTCATTTATAACTCTGCAGGTTTGTGAATTACAGTGCCCCTGAGCTCCTTTCTTCAACTCGCTTTCTTGTGACCTGGCCGCAACACTGCAGGATGGCTTCAGGCCCTAATCTGGTTCCGGCCCGGCATGCTGAGCCTTTGGTTAATTCCTCTTCCTGGTGGGAAATGAGAGTTAAATTTGCCCGTCCAGACACCTCCAGCTAGCCTCTCATTGGTTCTCGCTATTCCTGTTCGTCTTCCGCAGAAATTGCAAACTGGGCCAAACAGGAGGTTAAAGGGACTGACTCTCCAAGTGGGGAGAGTGTTAGTAAAGCGTCTGGAATGTTGCACCCGAGTACCAGGGGAGGAAAACTGAGACATATTTGAACACGTCTCCCGATCACATGGTTGATCATACTCTAGGTTCCACATGCATGTTTTAGCTGAAGGAAGAATACCTTAAACCTGGGTAGTTGAAACCCGTGGAATGGGTACCATGAATTATGACTTCAAAGGGTCTTCATTTGCTCACCGAACCTCTCCAATCCTATCACTGCTGCGTTTATGCCCCTGTACACATGCTTGATTCTCTTTCAGAGACATAGCAATCCATAGGTTTTAAGATACTTACTAGTCAGGTACATTCTTAGGCGTTTAATATGGGGTGTTGAGTCCATTTCGTTGAGCAAGGAGTAGCTCTTGTCTATTCCATATTTGGCTTAAGGAACTTTATCTGTGCTCATTTCAATCTCTGGTTTTATGCAGCACCCCAACTCACCTTTACCCTTAAGCAAGAATAAGTTGGTTTTCTAAATTTGAGACCCTGTTCTGTTCTGTAATTCAGTTCCTGTGTAGCCAAGTTTACATTCCGTGTATTACTGATATCTTATGATGTTTCTTTTTCTCTGTGACTTATTTCAGTTAGAATCATCATACCTGAATCCACTCATTGTGCTGCTAAGGGCCTGATGACACAGATTTCATTGCTGAGTGATATTGCTTTGTAAGTAAATACCACAACTTCTTTATCCATTTTTCACTTTCTGCGATGTTGAACTTGTACTGTAAACGAGGTTCTTGTAAACAGAGCCGTTCCAAACTTTGGGGTGGCTGTGTCTTTTTGATTTTAATTTCCCTAAGCTATAGGACCATAAGTGGAAGTGCCCTTGGCTCTGTTGTTTTGTTTTTTAGATGTTTCAGGAAACACCATACACTTCTCCCGAGTGCCTCTTGGCAATTTACATCCCGCCCATCAGCATAACAAGGCTCCCAGTTCTCCATGGCCTGTCCTGCCTTTCTGGATTTTACACTTTTTTCATATGGCCCTTTTGACCGGGGGGAAGTGAGACTTCATTGTAGTGCAGATTTCCTTTGCAAGCTTGTTTGGTTGGCCAAAAAGGGCGTATGCGTTTTTTCCTGAATATATTCAGGAAAAAAGGCATACGCCCTTTTTGGCCAAGTGCATCATTGTGGACGTTCTGCCTCTTTTCCTATGCTTTCAATGCAATTCCAGTCTACCTCCTGAAATCGGTTTCCTGCAATTCTGCCCCGCTTTCAAGTCCTCTTGGCAGCCTTACTTCAGTCTATTTTTGGACGATAGCTGTCATTTATAACTCTGCAGGTTTGTGAATTACAGTGCCCCTGAGCTCCTTTCTTCAACTTGCTTTCTTGTGACCTGGCCGCAACACCGCAGGATGGCTTCAGGTCCTAATCTGGTTCCGGCACGGCACGCTGAGCCTTTGGTTATTTCCTCTTCCTGGTGGGAAATGAGAGTTAAATTTGCCCGTCCAGACACCTCCAGCTAGTCTCTCATTGGTTCTCGCTATTCCTGTTCATCTTCCGCAGAAATTGCAAACTGGGCCAAACAGGAGGTTAATGGCGCTGACTCTCCAAGTGGGGAGAGTGTTAGTAAAGCGTCTGGAATGTTGCACCCGAGTACCAGGGGAGGAAAACTGAGACATATTTGAACACGTCTCCCATTCACATGGTTGATCATACTTGGGTTCCACATGCATGTTTTAGCTGAAGGAAGAATACCTTAAACCTGGAGAGTTAAGACCCGTGTAATGGGTACCATGCAATATGACTTCAAAGGGTCTTCATTTGCTCACCGAACCTCTCCAATCCTATCACTGCTGCGTTTATGCCCCTGTACACATGCTTGATTCTCTTTCGGAGACATAGCAATCCATAGGTTTTAAGATACTTACTAGTCAGGTACATTCTTAGGCGTTTAATATGCGGTGTTGAGTCCATTTCATTGAGCAAGGAGTAGCTCTTGTCTATTCCATATTTGACTTAAGGAACTTTATCTGTGCTCATTTCAATCTCTGGTTTTATGCAGCACCCCAACTCACCTTTCCCCTTAAGCAAGCATAAGTTGGTTTTCTAAATTTGAGACCCTGTTCTGTTCTGTAATTCAGTTCCTGTGTAGCCAAGTTTACATTCCGTGTATTACTGATATCTTATGATGTTTCTATTTCTGTGTGACTTACTTCAGTTAGAATCATCATACCTGAATCCACTCATTGTGCTGCTAAGGGCCTGATGACACAGATTTCATTGCTGAGTGATATTGCTTTGTAAGTAAATACCACAACTTCTTTATCCATTTTTCACTTTCTGCGATGTTGAACTTGTACTGTAAACGAGGTTCTTGTAAACAGAGCCGTTCCAAACTTTGGGGTGGCTGTGTCTTTTTGATTTTAATTTCCCTAAGCTATAGGACCATAAGTGGAAGTGCCCTAGGTTCTGTTGCTTTGTTTTTTAGATGTTTCAGGAAACACCATACACTTCTCCCAAGTGTCTGTTGGCAATTTACATCCCGCCCATCAGCATTACAAGGCTCCCAGTTCTCCATGGCCTGTCCTGCCTTTCTGGATTTTACACTTTTTTCAGATGGCCCTTTTGACCGGGGGGAAGTGAGACTTCATTGTAGTGCAGATTTCCTTTGCAAGCTTGCTTGGTTGGCCAAAAAGGGCGTATGCGTTTTTTCCTGAATATATTCAGGAAAAAACGCATACGCCCTTTTTGGCCAAGTGCATCATTGTGGACGTTCTGCCTCTTCTCCTATGCTTTCAATGCAATTCCAGTCTAACTCCTGAAATCGGTTTCCTGCAATTCTGCCCCGCTTTCAAGTCCTGTTGGCAGCCTTACTTCAGTCTATTTTTGGACGATAGCTGTCATTTATAACTCTGCAGGTTTGTGAATTACAGTGCCCCTGAGCTCCTTTCTTCAACTCGCTTTCTTGTGACCTGGCCGCAACACCGCAGGATGGCTTCAGGCCCTAATCTGGTTCCGGCCCGGCATGCTGAGCCTTTGGTTAATTCCTCTTCCTGGTGGGAAATGAGAGTTAAATTTGCCCGTCCAGACACCTCCAGCTAGCCTCTCATTGGTTCTCGCTATTCCTGTTCATCTTCCGCAGAAATTGCAAACTGGGCCAAACAGGAGGTTAAAGGGACTGACTCTCCAAGTGGGGAGAGTGTTAGTAAAGCGTCTGGAATGTTGCACCCGAGTACCAGGGGAGGAAAACTGAGACATATTTGAACACGTCTCCCGATCACATGGTTGATCATACTCTAGGTTCCACATGCATGTTTTAGCTGAAGGAAGAATACCTTAAACCTGGGTAGTTGAAACCCGTGGAATGTGTACCATGCAATATGACTTCAAAGGGTCTTCATTTGCTCACCGAACCTCTCCAATCTTATCACTGCTGCGTTTATGCCCCTGTACACATGCTTGATTCTCTTTCGGAGACATAGCAATCCATAGGTTTTAAGATACTTACAAGTCAGGTACATTCTTAGGCGTTTAATATGGGGTGTTGAGTCCATTTCATTGAGCAAGGAGTAGCTCTTGTCTATTCCATATTTGGCTTAAGGAACTTTATCTGTGCTCATTTCAATCTCTGGTTTTATGCAGCACCCCAACTCACCTTTACCCTTAAGCAAGCATAAGTTGTTTTTCTAAATTTGAGACCCTGTTCTGTTCTGTAATTCAGTTCCTGTGTAGCCAAGTTTCCATTCCGTGTATTACTGATATCTTATGATGTTTCTTTTTCTGTGTGAGTTATTTCAGTTAGAATCATCATACCTGAATCCACTCATTGTGCTGCTAAGGACCTGATGACATAGATTTCATTGCTGAGTGATATTGCTTTGTAAGTGAATACCACAACTTCTTTATCCATTTTTCACTTTCTGCGATGTTGAACTTGTACTGTAAACGAGGTTCTTGTAAACAGAGCCGTTCCAAACTTTGGGGTGGCTGTGTCTTTTTGATTTTAATTTCCCTAAGCTATAGGACCATAAGTGGAAGTGCCCTAGGCTCTGTTGCTTTGTTTTTTAAATGTTTCAGGAAACACCATACACTTCTCCCAAGTGTCTGTTGGCAATTTACATCCCGCCCATCAGCATAACAAGGCTCCCAGTTCTCAATGGCCTGTTGCCTTTCTGGATTTTACACTTTTTTCAGATGGCCCTTTTGACCGGGGGGAAGTGAGACTTCATTGTAGTGCAGATTTCCTTTGCAAGCTTGCTTGGTTGGCCAAAAAGGGCGTATGCGTTTTTTCCTGAATATATTCAGGGAAAAACGCATACGCCCTTTTTGGCCAAGTGCATCATTGTGGACGTTCTGCCTCTTTTCCTATGTTTTCAATGCAATTCCAGTCTACCTCCTGAAATCGGTTTCCTGCAATTCTGCCCTGCTTTCAAGTCCTCTTGGCAGCCTTACTTCAGTCTATTTTTGGACGATAGCTGTCATTTATAACTCTGCAGGTTTGTGAATTACAGTGCCCCTGAGCTCCTTTCTTCAACTCGCTTTCTTGTGACCTGGCCGGAACACCGCAGGATGGCTTCAGGCCCTAATCTGGTTCCGGCCCGGCATGCTGAGCCTTTGGTTAATTCCTCTTCCTGGTGGGAAATGAGAGTTAAATTTGCCCGTCCAGACACCTCCAGCTACCCTCTCATTGGTTCTCGCTATTCCTGTTCATCTTCCGCAGAAATTGCAAACTGGGCCAAACAGGAGGTTAAAGGGACTGACTCTCCAAGTGGGGGAGAGTGTTAGTAAAGCGTCTGGAATGTTGCACCCGAGTACCAGGGGAGGAAAACTGAGACATATTTGAACACGTCTCCCGATCACATGGTTGATCATACTCTAGGTTCCACATGCATGTTTTAGCTGAAGGAATCATACCTTAAACTTGGGTAGTTGAAACCCGTGGAATGGGTACCATGCAATATGACTTCAAAGGGTCTTCATTTGCTCACCGAACCTCTGCAATCCTATCACTGCTGCGTTTATGCCCCTGTACACATGCTTGATTCTCTTTCGGAGACATAGCAATCCATAGGTTTTAAGATACTTACAAGTCAGGTACATTCTTAGGCGTTTAATATGCGGTGTTGAGTCCATTTCGTTGAGCAAGGAGTAGCTCTTGTCTATTCCATATTTGGCTTAAGGAACTTTATCTGTGCTCATTTCAATCTCTGGTTTTATGCAGCACCCCAACTCACCTTTACCCTTAAGCAAGCATAAGTTGGTTTTCTAAATTTGAGACCCTGTTCTGTTCTGTAATTCAGTTCCTGTGTAGCCAAGTTTCCATTCCGTGTATTACTGATATCTTATGATGTTTCTTTTTCTGTGTGACTTACTTCAGTTAGAATCATCATACCTGAATCCACTCATTGTGCTGCTAAGGGCCTGATGACACAGATTTCATTGCTGAGTGATATTGCTTTGTAAGTAAATACCACAACTTCTTTATCCATTTTTCACTTTCTGCGATGTTGAACTTGTACTGTAAACGAGGTTCTTGTAAACAGAGGTGTCCCAAACTTTGGGGTGGCTGTGTCTTTTTGATTTTAATTTCCCTAAGCTATAGGACCATAAGTGGCAGTGCCCTAGGCTCTGTTGCTTTGTTTTTTAGATGTTTCAGGAAACACCATACACTTCTCCCGAGTGTCTGTTGGCAATTTACATCCCGCCCATCAGCATAACAAGGCTCCCAGTTCTCCATGGCCTGTCCTGCCTTTCTGGATTTTACACTTTTTTCAGATGGCCCTTTTGACCGGAGGGAAGTGAGACTTCATTGTAGTGCAGATTTCCTTTGCAAGCTTGCTTGGTTGGCCAAAAAGGGCGTATGCGTTTTTTCCTGAATATATTCAGGAAAAAACGCATACGCCCTTTTTGGCCAAGTGCATCATTGTGGACGTTCTGCCTCTTTTCCTATGCTTTCAATGCAATTCCAGTCTACCTTCTGAAATCGGTTTCCTGCAATTCTGCCCCGCTTTCAAGTCCTCTTGGCAGCCTTACTTCAGTCTATTTTTGGACGATAGCTGTCATTTATAACTCTGCAGGTTTGTGAATTACAGTGCCCCTGAGCTCCTTTCTTCAACTCGCTTTCTTGTGAGTTGGCCGCAACACCGCAGGATGACTTCAGGCCCTAATCTGGTTCCGGTACGGCACACTGAGCCTTTGGTTATTTCCTCTTCCTGGTGGGAAATGAGAGTTAAATTTGCCCGTCCAGACACCTCCAGCTAGCCTCTCATTGGTTCTCGCTATTCCTGTTCATCTTCCGCAGAAATTGCAAACTGTGCCAAACAGGAGGTTAAAGGCGCTGACTCTCCAAGTGGGGAGAGTGTTAGAAAAGCGTCTGGAATGTTGCACCCGAGTACCAGGGGAGGAAAACTGAGACATATTTGAACACGTCTCCCGATCACATGGTTGATCATACTCTGGCTTCCGCATGCATATTTTAGCTGAAGGAAGAATACCTAAAACCTGGGTAGTTGAAACCCGTGGAATGGGTACCATGCAATATGACTTCAAAGGGTCTTCATTTGCTCACCGAACGTCTCCAATCCTATCACTGCTGCGTTTATGCCCCTGTACACATGCTTGATTCTCTTTTGGAGATATAGCAATCCATAGGTTTTACGATACTTACTAGTCAGGTACATTCTTAGGCGTTTAATATGCGGTGTTGAGTCCATTTCGTTGAGCAAGGAGTAGCTCTGGTCTATTCCATATTTGGCTTAAGGAACTTTATCTGTGCTCATTTCAATCTCTGGTTTTATGCAGCACCCCAACTCACCTTTACCCTTAAGCAAGCATAAGTTGGTTTTCGAAATTTGAGAACCTGTTCTGTTTTGGAATTCAGTTCCTGTGTAGCCAAGTTTCCATTCCGTGTATTACTGATATCTTATGATGTTTCTTTTTCTGTGTGACTTATTTCAGTTAGAATCATCATACCTGAATCCACTCACTGTGCTGCTAAGGGCCTGATGACACAGATTTCATTGCTGAGTGATATTGCTTTGTAAGTAAATACCACAACTTCTTTATCCATTTTTCACTTTCTGCGATGTTGAACTTGTACTGTAAACGAGGTTCTTGTAAACAGAGCCGTTCCAAACTTTTGGGTGGCTGTGTCTTTTTGATTTTAATTTCCCTAAGCTATAGGACAATAAGTGGAAGTGCCCTAGGTTCTGTTGCTTTGTTTTTTAGATGTTTCAGGAAACACCATACACTTCTCCCGAGTGGTGCTTGGCAATTTACATCCCGCCCATCAGCATAACAAGGCTCCCAGTTCTCCATGGCCTGTCCTGCCTTTCTGGATTTTACACTTTTTTCAGATGGCCCTTTTGACCGGGGGGAAGTGAGACTTCATTGTAGTGCAGATTTCCTTTGCAAGCTTGCTTGGTTGGCCAAAAAGGGCGTATGCGTTTTTTCCTGAATATATTCAGGAAAAAACGCATACGCCCTTTTTGGCCAAGTGCATCATTGTGGACGTTCTGCCTCTTTTCCTATGCTTTGAATGCAATTCCAGTCTACCTCCTGAAATCGGTTTCCTGCAATTCTGCCCCGCTTTCAAGTCCTCTTGGCAGCCTTACTTCAGTCTATTTTTGGACGATAGCTCTCATTTATAACTCTGCAGGTTTGTGAATTACAGTGCCCCTGAGCTCTTTTCTTCAACTTGCTTTCTTGTGAGCTGGCCGCAACACCGCAGGATGGCTTCAGGTCCTAATCTGTTTCCGGCACAGCACGCTGAGCCTCTGGTTAATTCCTCTTCCTGGTGGGAAATGAGAGTTAAATTTGCCCGTCCAGACACCTCCAGCTAGTCTCTCATTGGTTCTCGCTATTCCTGTTCATCTTCCGCAGAAATTGCAAACTGGGCCAAACAGGCGGTTAAAGGCGCTGACTCTCCAAGTGGGGAGAGTGTTAGTAAAGCGTCTGGAATGTTGCACCCGAGTACCAGGGGAGGAAAACTGAGACATATTTGAACACGTCTCCCGTTCACATGGTTGATCATACTTGGGTTCCACATGCATGTTTTAGCTGAAGGAAGAATACCTTAAACCTGGAGAGTTAAGACCCGTGTAATGGGTACCATGCAATATGACTTCAAAGGGTCTTCATTTGCTCACCGAACCTCTCCAATCCTATCACTGCTGCGTTTATGCCCCTGTACGCATGCTTGATTCTCTTTCGGAGACATAGCAATCCATAGGTTTTAAGATACTTACAAGTCAGGTACATTCTTAGGCGTTTAATATGGGGTGTTGAGTCCATTTCGTTGAGCAAGGAGTAGCTCTTGTCTATTCCATATTTGGCTTAAGGAACTTTATCTGTGCTCATTTCAATCTCTGGTTTTATGCAGCACCCCAACTCACCTTTACCCTTAAGCAAGCATAAGTTGTTTTTCTAAATTTGAGACCCTGTTCTGTTCTGTAATTCAGTTCCTGTGTAGCCAAGTTTCCATTCCGTGTATTACTGTTATCTTATGATGTTTCTTTTTCTGTGTGACTTATTTCAGTTAGAATCATCATACCTGAATCCACTCATTGTGCTGCTAAGGACCTGATGACATAGATTTCATTGCTGAGTGATATTGCTTTGTAAGTGAATACCACAACTTCTTTATCCATTTTTCACTTTCTGCGATGTTGAACTTGTACTGTAAACGAGGTTCTTGTAAACAGAGCCGTTCCAAACTTTGGGGTGGCTGTGTCTTTTTGATTTTAATTTCCCTAAGCTATAGGACCATAAGTGGAAGTGCCCTAGGCTCTGTTGCTTTGTTTTTCAAATGTTTCAGGAAACACCATACACTTCTCCCAAGTGTCTGTTGGCAATTTACATCCCGCCCATCAGCATAACAAGGCTCCCAGTTCTCAATGGCCTGTTGCCTTTCTGGATTTTACACTTTTTTCAGATGGCCCTTTTGACCGGGGGGAAGTGAGACTTCATTGTAGTGCAGATTTCCTTTGCAAGCTTGCTTGGTTGGCCAAAAAGGGCGTATGCGTTTTTTCCTGAATATATTCAGGAAAAAACGCATACGCCCTTTTTGGCCAAGTGCATCATTGTGGACGTTCTGCCTCTTTTCCTATGCTTTCAATGCAATTTCAGTCTACCTCCTGAAATCGGTTTCCTGCAATTCTGCCCCGCATTCAAGTCCTCTTGGCAGCCTTACTTCAGTCTATTTTTGGACAATAGCTGTCATTTATAACTCTGCAGGTTTGTGAATTACAGTGCCCCTGATCTCCTTTCTTCAACTCGCTTTCTTGTGACCTGGCCGCAACACCGCAGGATGGCTTCAGGCCCTAATCTGGTTCCGGTACGGCACGCTGAGCCTTTGGTTATTTCCTCTTCCTGGTGGGAAATGAGAGTTAAATTTGCCCGTCCAGACACCTCCAGCTACCCTCTCATTGGTTCTCGCTATTCCTGTTCATCTTCCGCAGAAATTGCAAACTGTGCCAAACAGGAGGTTAAAGGCGCTGACTCTCCAAGTGGGGAGAGTGTTAGTAAAGCGTCTGGAATGTTGCACCCGAGTACCAGGGGAGGAAAACTGAGACATATTTGAACACGTCTCCCGATCACATGGTTGATCATACTCTGGGTTCCACATGCATATTTTAGCTGAAGGAAGAATACCTAAAACCTGGGTAGTTGAAACCCGTGGAATGGGTACCACGCAACATGACTTCAAAGGGTCTTCATTTGCTCACCGAACCTCTCCAATCCTATCACTGCTGCGTTTATGCCCCTGTACACACGCTTGATTCTCTTTCGGAGACATAGCAATCCATAAGTTTTACGATACTTACTAGTCAGGTACATTCTTAGGCGTTTAATATGCGGTGTTGAGTCCATTTCGTTGAGCAAGGAGTAGCTCTTGTCTATTCCATATTTGGCTTAAGGAACTTTATCTGTGCTCATTTCAATCTCTGGTTTTATGCAGCACCCCAACTCACCTTTACCCTTAAGCAAGAATAAGTTCGTTTTCTAAATTTGAGACCCTGTTCTGTTCTGTAATTCAGTTCCTGTGTAGCCAAGTTTCCATTCCGTGTATTACTGATATCTTATGATGTTTCTTTTTCTGTGTGACTTATTTCAGTTAGAATCATCATACCTGAATCCACTCACTGTGCTGCTAAGGGCCTGATGACACAGATTTCATTGCTGAGTGATATTGCTTTGTAAGTAAATACCACAACTTCTTTATCCATTTTTCACTTTCTGCGATGTTGAACTTGTACTGTAAACGAGGTTCTTGTAAACAGAGCCGTTCCAAACTTTGGGGTGGCTGTGTCTTTTTGATTTTAATTTCCCTAAGCTATAGGACCATAAGTGGAAGTGCCCTAGGTTCTGTTGCTTTGTTTTTTAGATGTTTCAGGAAACACCATACACTTCGCCCGAGTGGTTGTTGGCAATTTACATCCCGCCCATCAGCATAACAAGGCTCCCAGTTCTCCATGGCCTGTCATGCCTTTCTGGATTTTACACTTTTTTCAGATGGCCCTTTTGACCGGGGGGAAGTGAGACTTCATTGTAGTGCAGATTTCCTTTGCAAGCTTGCTTGGTTGGCCAAAAAGGGCGTATGCGTTTTTTCCTGAATATATTCAGGAAAAAACGCATACGCCCTTTTTGGCCAAGTGCATCATTGTGGACGTTCTGCCTCTTTTCCTATGCTTTCAATGCAATTCCAGTCTACCTCCTGAAATCGGTTTCCTGCAATTCTGCCCCGCTTTCAAGTCCTCTTGGCAGCCTTACTTCAGTCTATTTTTGGACGATAGCTGTCATTTATAACTCTGCAGGTTTGTGAATTACAGTGCCCCTGAGCTCCTTTCTTCAACTTGCTTTCTTGTGACCTGGCCGCAACACTGCAGGATGGCTTCAGGCCCTAATCTGGTTCCGGCACGGCACGCTGAGCCTTTGGTTATTTCCTTTTCCTGGTGGGAAATGAGAGTTAAATTTGCCCGTCCAGACACCTCCAGCTAGTCTCTCATTGGTTCTCGCTATTCCTGTTCATCTTCCGCAGAAATTGCAAACTGGGCCAAACAGGAGGTTAAAGGCGCTGACTCTCCAAGTGGGGAGAGTGTTAGTAAAGCGTCTGGAATGTTGCACCCGAGTACCAGGGGAGGAAAACTGAGACATATTTGAACACGTCTCCCGTTCACATGGTTGATCATACTTGGCTTCCACATGCATGTTTTAGCTGAAGGAAGAATACCTTAAACCTGGAGAGTTAAGACCCGTGTAATGGGTACCATGCAATATGACTTCAAAGGGTCTTCATTTGCTCACCAAACCTCTCCAATCCTATCACTGCTGCGTTTATGCCCCTGTACACATGCTTGATTCTCTTTCGGAGACATAGCAATCCATAGGTTTTAAGATACTTACTAGTCAGGTACATTCTTAGGCGTTTAATATGCGGTGTTGAGTCCATTTCGTTGAGCAAGGAGTAGCTCTTGTCTATTCCATATTTGACTTAAGGAACTTTATCTGTGTTCATTTCAATCTCTGGTTTTATGCAGCACCCCAACTCACCTTTACCCTTAAGCAAGCATAAGTTGGTTTTCTAAATTTGAGACCCTGTTCTGTTCTGTAATTCAGTTCCTGTGTAGCCAAGTTTACATTCCGTGTATTACTGATATCTTATGATGTTTCTTTTTCTGTGTGACTTACTTCAGTTAGAATCATCATACCTGAATCCACTCATTGTGCTTCTAAGAGCCTGATGACACAGATTTCATTGCTGAGTGATATTGCTTTGTAAGTAAATACCACAACTTCTTTATCCATTTTTCACTTTCTGCGATGTTGAACTTGTACTGTAAACGAGGTTCTTGTAAACAGAGCCTTTCCAAACTTTGGGGTGGCTGTGTCTTTTTGATTTTAATTTCCCTAAGCTATAGGACCATAAGTGGAAGTGCCCTAGGTTCTGTTGCTTTGTTTTTTAGATGTTTCAGGAAACATCATACACTTCTCCCGAGTGGTTGTTGGCAATTTACATCCCGCCCATCAGCATAACAAGGCTCCCAGTTCTCCATGGCCTGTCCTGCCTTTCTGGATTTTACACTTTTTTCAGATGGCCCTTTTGACCGGGGGGAAGTGAGACTTCATTGTAGTGCAGATTTCCTTTGCAAGCTTGCTTGGTTGGCCAAAAAGGGCGTATGCGTTTTTTCCTGAATATATTCAGGAAAAAACGCATACGCCCTTTTTGGCCAAGTGCATCATTGTGGACGTTCTGCCTCTTTTCCTATGCTTTCAATGCAATTCCAGTCTACCTCCTGAAATCGGTTTCCTGCAATTCTGCCCCGCTTTCAAGTCCTCTTGGCAGCCTTACTTCAGTCTATTTTTGGACGATAGCTGTCATTTATAACTCTGCAGGTTTGTGAATTACAGTGCCCCTGAGCTCCTTTCTTCAACTCGCTTTCTTGTGACCTGGCCGCAACACCGCAGGATGGCTTCAGGCCCTAATCTGGTTCCGGCACGGCACGCTGAGCCTTTGGTTATTTCCTTTTCCTGGTGGGAAATGAGAGTTAAATTTGCCCGTCCAGACACCTCCAGCTAGTCTCTCATTGGTTCTCGCTATTCCTGTTCATCTTCCGCAGAAATTGCAAACTGGGCCAAACAGGAGGTTAAAGGCGCTGACTCTCCAAGTGGGGAGAGTGTTAGTAAAGCGTCTGGAATGTTGCACCCGAGTACCAGGGGAGGAAAACTGAGACATATTTGAACACGTCTCCCGTTCACATGGTTGATCATACTTGGGTTCCACATGCATGTTTTAGCTGAAGGAAGAATACCTTAAACCTGGAGAGTTAAGACCCGTGTAATGGGTACCATGCAATATGACTACAAAGGGTCTTTATTTGCTCACCAAACCTCTCCAATCCTATCACTGCTACGTTTATGCCCCTGTACACATGCTTGATTCTCTTTCGGAGACATAGCAATCCATAGGTTTTAAGATACTTACTAGTCAGGTACATTCTTAGGCGTTTAATATGCGGTGTTGAGTCCATTTCGTTGAGCAAGGAGTAGCTCTTGTCTATTCCATATTTGACTTAAGGAACTTTATCTGTGCTCATTTCAGTCTCTGGTTTTATGCAGCACCCCAACTCACCTTTCCCCTTAAGCAAGCATAAGTTGGTTTTCTAAATTTGAGACTCTGTTCTGTTCTGTAATTCAGTTCCTGTGTAGCCAAGTTTACATTCCGTGTATTACTGATATCTTATGATGTTTCTTTTTCTGTGTGACTTACTTCAGTTAGAATCATCATACCTGAATCCACTCATTGTGCTGCTAAGGGCCTGATGACACAGATTTCATTGCTGAGTGATATTGCTTTGTAAGTAAATACCACAACTTCTTTATCCATTTTTCACTTTCTGCGATGTTGAACTTGTACTGTAAACGAGGTTCTTGTAAACAGAGCCGTTCCAAACTTTGGGGTGGCTGTGTCTTTTTGATTTTAATTTCCCTAAGCTATAGGACCATAAGTGGAAGTGCCCTAGGTTCTGTTGCTTTGTTTTTTAGATGTTTCAGGAAACACCATACACTTCTCCCGAGTGGTTGTTGGCAATTTACATCCCGCCCATCAGCATAACAAGGCTCCCAGTTCTCCATGGCCTGTCCTGCCTTTCTGGATTTTACACTTTTTTCAGATGGCCCTTTTGACCGGGGGGAAGTGAGACTTCATTGTAGTGCAGATTTCCTTTGCAAGCTTGCTTGGTTGGCCAAAAAGGGCGTATGCGTTTTTTCCTGAATATATTCAGGAAAAAACGCATACGCCCTTTTTGGCCAAGTGCATCATTGTGGACGTTCTGCCTCTTTTCCTATGCTTTCAATGCAATTCCAGTCTACCTCCTGAAATCGGTTTCCTGCAATTCTGCCCCGCTTTCAAGTCCTCTTGGCAGCCTTACTTCAGTTTATTTTTGGACGATAGCTGTCATTTATAACTCTGCAGGTTTGTGAATTACAGTGCCCCTGAGCTCCTTTCTTCAACTCGCTTTCTTTTGAGCTGGCCACAACACCGCAGGATGGCTTCAGGCCCTAATCTGGTTCCGGTACGGCACGCTGAGCCTTTGGTTATTTCCTCTTCCTGGTGGGAAATGAGAGTTAAATTTGCCGTCCAGACACCTCCAGCTAGCCTCTCATTGGTTCTCGCTATTCCTGTTCATCTTCCGCAGAAATTGCAAACTGGGCCAAACAGGAGGTTAAAGGCGCTGACTCTCCAAGTGGGGAGAGTGTTAGTAAAGCGTCTGGAATGTTGCACCCGAGTACCAGGGGAGGAAAACTGAGACATATTTGAACACGTCTCCCGTTCACATGGTTGATCATACTTGGCTTCCACATGCATGTTTTAGCTGAAGGAAGAATACCTTAAACCTGGAGAGTTGAGACCCGTGTAATGGGTACCATGCAATATGACTTCAAAGGGTCTTCATTTGCTCACCGAACCTCTCCAATCCTATCACTGCTGTGTTTATGCCCCTGTACACATGCTTGATTCTCTTTTGGAGACATAGCAATCCATCGGTTTTACGATACTTACTAGTCAGGTACATTCTTAGGCGTTTAATATGCGGTGTTGAGTCCATTTCGTTGAGCAAGGAGTAGCTCTTGTCTATTCCATATTTGACTTAAGGAACTTTATCTGTGCTCATTTCAATCTCTGGTTTTATGCAGCACCCCAACTCACCTTTCCCCTTAAGCAAGCATAAGTTGGTTTTCTAAATTTGAGACCCTGTTCTGTTCTGTAATTCAGTTCCTGTGTAGCCAAGTTTACATTCCGTGTATTACTGATATCTTATGATGTTTCTTTTTCTGTTTGACTTATTTCAGTTAGAATCATCATACCTGAATCCACTCATTGTGATGCTAAGGGCCTGATGACATAGATTTCATTGCTGAGTGATATTGCTTTGTAAGTAAATACCACAACTTCTTTATCCATTTTTCACTTTCTGCGATGTTGAACTTGTACTGTAAACGAGGTTCTTGTAAACATAGGCGTCCCAAACTTTGGGGTGGCTGTGTCTTTTTGATTTTAATTTCCCTAAGCTATAGGACCATAAGTGGCAGTGCCCTAGGCTCTGTTGCTTTGTTTTTTCGATGTTTCAGGAAACACCATACACTTCTCCCGAGTGTCTGTTGGCAATTTACATCCTGCCCATCAGCATAACAAGGCTCCCAGTTCTCCATGGCCTGTCCTGCCTTTCTGGATTTTACACTTTTTTCAGATGGCCCTTTTGACCGGGGGGAAGTGAGACTTCATTGTAGTGCAGATTTCCTTTGCAAGCTTGCTTGGTTGGCCAAAAAGGGCGTATGCGTTTTTTCCTGAATATATTCAGGAAAAAACGCATACGCCCTTTTTGGCCAAGTGCATCATTGTGGACGTTCTGCCTCTTTTCCTATGCTTTCAATGCAATTCCAGTCTACCTCCTGAAATCGGTTTCCTGCAATTCTGCCCCGCTTTCAAGTCCTCTTGGCAGCCTTACTTCAGTCTATTTTTGGACGATAGCTGTCATTTATAACTCTGCAGGTTTGTGAATTACAGTGCCCCTGAGCTCCTTTCTTCAACTCACTTTCTTTTGAGCTGGCCGCAACACCGCAGGATGGCTTCAGGCCCTAATCTGGTTCCGGCCCGGCATGCTGAACCTTTGGTTAATTCCTCTTCCTGGTGGGAAATGAGAGTTAAATTTGCCCGTCCAGACACCTCCAGCTAGCCTCTCATTGGTTCTCACTATTCCTATTCATCTTCCGCAGAAATTGCAAACTGGGCCAAACAGGAGGTTAAAGGCGCTGACTCTCCAAGTGGGGAGAGTGTTAGTAAAGCGTCTGGAATGTTGCACCCGAGTACCAGGGGAGGAAAACTGAGACATATTTGAACACGTCTCCCGATCACATGGTTGATCATACTCTAGGTTCCACATGCATGTTTTAGCTGAAGGAAGAATACCTTAAACCTGGGTATTTGAAACCCGTGGAATGGGTACCATGCAATATGACTTCAAAGGGTCTTCATTTGCTCACCGAACCTCTCCAATCCTATCACTGCTGCGTTTATGCCCCTGTACACATGCTTGATTCTCTTTCGGAGACCTAGCAATCCATAGGTTTTAAGATACTTACTAGTCAGGTACATTCTTAGGCGTTTAATATGGGGTGTTGAGTCCATTTCGTTGAGCAAGGAGTAGCTCTTGTCTATTCCATATTTGGCTTAAGGAACTTTATCTGTGCTCATTTCAATCTCTGGTTTTATGCAGCACCCCAACTCACCTTTACCCTTAAGCAAGAATAAGTTGGTTTTCTAAATTTGAGACCCTGTTCTGTTCTGTAATTCAGTTCCTGTGTAGCCAAGTTTACATTCCGTGTATTACTGATATCTTATGATGTTTCTTTTTCTGTGTGACTTATTTCAGTTAGAATCATCATACCTGAATCCACTCATTGTGCTGCTAAGGGCCTGATGACACAGATTTCATTGCTGAGTGATATTGCTTTGTAAGTAAATACCACAACTTCTTTATCCATTTTTCACTTTCTGCGATGTTGAACTTGTACTGTAAACGAGGTTCTTGTAAACAGAGCCGTTCCAAACTTTGGGGTGGCTGTGTCTTTTTGATTTTAATTTCCCTAAGCTATAAGACCATAAGTGGAAGTGCCCTAGGCTCTGTTGCTTTGTTTTTTAAATGTTTCAGGAAACACCATACACTTCTCCCAAGTGTCTGTTGGCAATTTACATCCCGCCCATCAGCATAACAAGGCTCCCAGTTCTCAATGGCCTGTTGCCTTTCTGGATTTTACACTTTTTTCAGATGGCCCTTTTGACCGGGGGGAAGTGAGACTTCATTGTACTGCAGATTTCCTTTGCAAGCTTGCTTGGTTGGCCAAAAAGGGCGTATGCGTTTTTTCCTGAATATATTCAGGAAAAAACGCATACGCCCTTTTTGGCCAAGTGCATCATTGTGGACGTTCTGCCTCTTTTCCTATGCTTTCAATGCAATTCCAGTCTACCTCCTGAAATCGGTTTCCTGCAATTCTGCCCCGCTTTCAAGTCCTCTTGGCAGCCTTACTTCAGTCTATTTTTGGACGATAGCTGTCATTTATAACTCTGCAGGTTTGTGAATTACAGTGACCCTGAGCTCCTTTCTTCAACTCACTTTCTTGTGACCTGGCCGCAGCACCGCAGGATGGCTTGAGGCCCTAATCTGGTTCTGGCCCGGCATGCTGAGCCTTTGGTTAATTCCTCTTCATTGTGGGAAATGAGAGTTAAATTTGCCCGTCCAGACACCTCCAGCTAGCCTCTCATTGGTTCTCGCTATTCCTGTTCATCTTCCGCAGAAATTGCAAACTGGGCCAAACAGGAGGTTAAAGGGACTGACTCTCCAAGTGTGGGAGAGTGTTAGTAAAGCGTCTGGAATGTTGCACCCGAGTACCAGGGGAGGAAAACTGAGACATATTTGAACACGTCTCCCGATCACATGGTTTATCATACTCTAGTTTCCACATGCATGTTTTAGCTGAAGGAATCATACCTTAAACCTGGGTAGTTGAAACCCGTGGAATGGGTACCATGCAATATGACTTCAAAGGGTCTTCATTTGCTCACCGAACCTCTCCAATCCTATCACTGCTGCGTTTATGCCCCTGTACACATGCTTGATTCTCTTTTGGAGACATAGCAATCCATAGGTTTTACGATACTTACTAGTCAGGTACATTCTTAGGCGTTTAATATGCGGTGTTGAGTCCATTTCGTTGAGCAAGGAGTAGCTCTTGTCTATTCCATATTTGGCTTAAGGAACTTTATCTGTGCTCATTTCAATCTCTGGTTTTATGCAGCACCCCAACTCACCTTTACCCTTAAGCAAGGATAAGTTGGTTTTCTAAATTTGAGACCCTGTTCTGTTCTGTAATTCAGTTCCTGTGTAGCCAAGTTTACATTCCGTGTATTACTGATATCTTATGATGTTTCTTTTTCTGTGTGACTTATTTCAGTTAGAATCATCATACCTGAATCCACTCATTGTGCTGCTAAGGGCCTGATGACACAGATTTCATTGCTGAGTGATATTGCTTTGTAAGTAAATACCACAACTTCTTTATCCATTTTTCACTTTCTGCGATGTTGAACTTGTACTGTAAACGAGGTTCTTGTAAACAGAGCCGTTCCAAACTTTGGGGTGGCTGTGTCTTTGTGATTTTAATTTCCCTAAGCTATAGGACCATAAGTGGAAGTGCCCTAGGCTCTGTTGCTTTGTTTTTTAAATGTTTCAGGAAACACCATACACTTCTCCCAAGTGTCTGTTGGCAATTTACATCCCGCCCATCAGCATAACAAGGCTCCCAGTTCTCAATGGCCTGTTGCCTTTCTGGATTTTACACTTTTTTCAGATGGCCCTTTTGACCGGGGGGAAGTGAGACTTCATTGTACTGCAGATTTCCTTTGCAAGCTTGCTTGGTTGGCCAAAAAGGGCGTATGCGTTTTTTCCTGAATATATTCAGGAAAAAACGCATACGCCCTTTTTGGCCAAGTGCATCATTGTGGACGTTCTGCCTCTTTTCCTATGCTTTCAATGCAATTCCAGTCTACCTCCTGAAATCGGTTTCCTGCAATTCTGCCCCGCTTTCAAGTCCTCTTGGCAGCCTTACTTCAGTTTATTTTTGGACGATAGCTGTCATTTATAACTCTACAGGTTTGTGAATTACAGTACCCCTGAGCTCCTTTCTTCAACTCGCTTTCTTTTGAGCTGGCCGCAACACCGCAGGATGGCTTCAGGCCCTAATCTGGTTCCGGTACGGCACGCTGAGCCTTTGGTTATTTCCTCTTCCTGGTGGGAAATGAGAGTTAAATTTGCCCGTCCAGACACCTCCAGCTAGCCTCTCATTGGTTCTCGCTATTCCTGTTCATCTTCCGCAGAAATTGCAAACTGGGCCAAACAGGAGGTTAAAGGCGCTGACTCTCCAAGTGGGGAGAGTGTTAGTAAAGCGTCTGGAATGTTGCACCCGAGTACCAGGGTATGAAACCTGAGACATATTTGAACACGTCTCCCGTTCACATGGTTGATCATACTTGGGTTCCACATGCATGTTTTAGCTGAAGGAAGAATACCTTAAACCTGGAGAGTTGAGACCTGTGTAATGGGTACCATGCAATATGACTTCAAAGGGTCTTCATTTGCTCACCGAACCTCTCCAATCCTATCACTGCTGCGTTTATGCCCCTGTACACATGCTTGATTCTCTTTTGGAGACATAGCAATCCATAGGTTTTACGATACTTACTAGTCAGGTACATTCTTAGGCGTTTAATATGCGGTGTTGAGTCCATTTCGTTGAGCAAGGAGTAGCTCTTGTCTATTCCATATTTGGCTTAAGGATCTTTATCTGTGCTCATTTCAATCTCTGGTTTTATGCAGCACCCCAACTCACCTTTACCCTTAAGCAAGAATAAGTTGGTTTTCTAAATTTGAGACCCTGTTCTGTTCTGTAATTCAGTTCCTGTGTAGCCAAGTTTACATTCCGTGTATTACTGATATCTTATGATGTTTCTTTTTCTGTGTGACTTATTTCAGTTAGAATCATCATACCTGAATCCACTTATTGTGCTGCTAAGGGCCTGATGACACAGATTTCATTGCTGAGTGATATTGCTTTGTAAGTAAATACCACAACTTCTTTATCCATTTTTCACTTTCTGCGATGTTGAACTTGTACTGTAAACGAGGTTCTTGTAAACAGAGCCGTTCCAAACTTTGGGGTGGCTGTGTCTTTTTGATTTTAATTTCCCTAAGCTATAAGACCATAAGTGGAAGTGCCCTAGGCTCTGTTGCTTTGTTTTTTAAATGTTTCAGGAAACACCATACACTTCTCCCAAGTGTCTGTTGGCAATTTACATCCCGCCCATCAGCATAACAAGGCTCCCAGTTCTCAATGGCCTGTTGCCTTTCTGGATTTTACACTTTTTTCAGATGGCCCTTTTGACCGGGGGGAAGTGAGACTTCATTGTACTGCAGATTTCCTTTGCAAGCTTGCTTGGTTGGCCAAAAAGGGCGTATGCGTTTTTTCCTGAATATATTCAGGAAAAAACGCATACGCCCTTTTTGGCCAAGTGCATCATTGTGGACGTTCTGCCTCTTTTCCTATGCTTTCAATGCAATTCCAGTCTACCTCCTGAAATCGGTTTCCTGCAATTCTGCCCCGCTTTCAAGTCCTCTTGGCAGCCTTACTTCAGTCTATTTTTGGACGATAGCTGTCATTTATAACTCTGCAGGTTTGTGAATTACAGTGCCCCTGAGCTCCTTTCTTCAACTCGCTTTCTTGTGACCTGGCCGCAGCACCGCAGGATGGCTTCAGGCCCTAATCTGGTTCCGGTACGGCATGCTGAGCCTTTGGTTAATTCCTCTTCATTGTGGGAAATGAGAGTTAAATTTGCCCGTCCAGACACCTCCAGCTAGCCTCTCATTGGTTCTCGCTATTCCTGTTCATCTTCCGCAGAAATTGCAAACTGGGCCAAACAGGAGGTTAAAGGGACTGACTCTCCAAGTGTGGGAGAGTGTTAGTAAAGCGTCTGGAATGTTGCACCCGAGTACCAGGGGAGGAAAACTGAGACATATTTGAACACGTCTCCCGATCACATGGTTTATCATACTCTAGTTTCCACATGCATGTTTTAGCTGAAGGAATCATACCTTAAACCTGGGTAGTTGAAACCCGTGGAATGGGTACCATGCAATATGACTTCAAAGGGTCTTCATTTGCTCACCGAACCTCTGCAATCCTATCACTGCTGCGTTTATGCCCCTGTACACATGCTTGATTCTCTTGCGGAGACATAGCAATCCATAGGTTTTAAGATACTTACTAGTCAGGTACATTCTTAGGCGTTTAATATGCGGTGTTGAGTCCATTTCGTTGAGCAAGGAGTAGCTCTTGTCTATTCCATATTTGGCTTAAGGAACTTTATCTGTGCTCATTTCAATCTCTGGTTTTATGCAGCACCCCAACTCACCTTTCCCCTTAAGCAAGCATAAGTTGGTTTTCTAAATTTGAGACCCTGTTCTGTTCTGTAATTCAGTTCCTGTGTAGCCAAGTTTACATTCCGTGTATTACTGATATCTTATGATGTTTCTTTTTCTGTGTGACTTACTTCAGTTAGAATCATCATACCTGAATCCACTCATTGTGCTGCTAAGGGCCTGATGACATAGATTTCATTGCTGAGTGATATTGCTTTGTAAGTAAATACCACAACTTCTTTATCCATTTTTCACTTTCTGCGATGTTGAACTTGTACTGTAAACGAGGTTCTTGTAAACAGAGCCGTTCCAAACTTTGGGGTGGCTGTGTCTTTTTGATTTTAATTTCCCTAAGCTATAGGACCATAAGTGGAAGTGCCCTGGGTTCTGTTGCTTTGTTTTTTAGATGTTTTAGGAAACACCATACACTTCTCCCGAGTGGTTGTTGGCAATTTACATCCCGCCCATCAGCATAACAAGGCTCCCAGTTCTCCATGGCCTGTCCTGCCTTTCTGGATTTTACACTTTTTTGAGATGGCCCTTTTGACCGGGGGGAAGTGAGACTTCATTGTAGTGCAGATTTCCTTTGCAAGCTTGCTTGGTTGGCCAAAAAGGGCGTATGCGTTTTTTCCTGAATATATTCAGGAAAAAACGCATACGCCCTTTTTGGCCAAGTGCATCATTGTGGACGTTCTGCCTCTTTTCCTATGCTTTCAATGCAATTCCAGTCTACCTCCTGAAATCGGTTTCCTGCAATTCTGCCCCGCTTTCAAGTCCTCTTGGCAGCCTTACTTCAGTTTATTTTTGGACGATAGCTGTCATTTATAACTCTGCAGGTTTGTGAATTACAGTACCCCTGAGCTCCTTTCTTCAACTCGCTTTCTTTTGAGCTGGCCGCAACACCGCAGGATGGCTTCAGGCCCTAATCTGGTTCCGGTACGGCACGCTGAGCCTTTGGTTATTTCCTCTTCCTGGTGGGAAATGAGAGTTAAATTTGCCCGTCCAGACACCTCCAGCTAGCCTCTCATTGGTTCTCGCTATTCCTGTTCATCTTCCGCAGAAATTGCAAACTGGGCCAAACAGGAGGTTAAAGGCGCTGACTCTCCAAGTGGGGAGAGTGTTAGTAAAGCGTCTGGAATGTTGCACCCGAGTACCAGGGGAGGAAAACTGAGACATATTTGAACACGTCTCCCGTTCACATGGTTGATCATACTTGGGTTCCACATGCATGTTTTAGCTGAAGGAAGAATACCTTAAACATGGAGAGTTGAAACCCGTGTAATGGGTACCATGCAATATGACTTCAAAGGGTCTTCATTTGCTCACCGAACCTCTCCAATCCTATCACTGCTGCGTTTATGCCCCTGTACACATGCTTGATTCTCTTTTGGAGACATAGCAATCCATAGGTTTTACGATACTTACTAGTCAGGTACATTCTTAGGCGTTTAATATGCGGTGTTGAGTCCATTTCGTTGAGCAAGGAGTAGCTCTTGTCTATTCCATATTTGGCTTAAGGAACTTTATCTGTGCTCATTTCAATCTCTGGTTTTATGCAGCACCCCAACTCACCTTTACCCTTAAGCAAGAATAAGTTGGTTTTCTAAATTTGAGACCCTGTTCTGTTCTGTAATTCAGTTCCTGTGTAGCCAAGTTTACATTCCGTGTATTACTGATATCTTATGATGTTTCTTTTTCTGTGTGACTTATTTCAGTTAGAATCATCATACCTGAATCCACTCATTGTGCTGCTAAGGGCCTGATGACACAGATTTCATTGCTGAGTGATATTGCTTTGTAAGTAAATACCACAACTTCTTTATCCATTTTTCACTTTCTGTGATGTTGAACTTGTACTGTAAACGAGGTTCTTGTAAACAGAGGCGTCCCAAACTTTGGGGTGGCTGTGTCTTTTTGATTTTAATTTCCCTAAGCTATAGGACCATAAGTGGCAGTGCCCTAGGCTCTGTTGCTTTGTTTTTTCGATGTTTCAGGAAACACCATAAACTTCTCCCGAGTGTCTGTTGGCAATTTACATCCTGCCCATCAGCATAACAAGGCTCCCAGTTCTCCATGGCCTGTCCTGCCTTTCTGGATTTTACACTTTTTTCAGATGGCCCTTTTGACCGGGGGGAAGTGAGACTTCATTGTAGTGCAGATTTCCTTTGCAAGCTTGCTTGGTTGGCCAAAAAGGGCGTATGCGTTTTTTCCTGAATATATTCAGGAAAAAACGCATACGCCCTTTTTGGCCAAGTGCATCATTGTGGACGTTCTGCCTCTTTTCCTATGCTTTCAATGCAATTCCAGTCTACCTCCTGAAATCGGTTTCCTGCAATTCTGCCCCGCTTTCAAGTCCTCTTGGCAGCCTTACTTCAGTCTATTTTTGGACGATAGCTGTCATTTATAACTCTGCAGGTTTGTGAATTACAGTGCCCCTGAGCTCCTTTCTTCAACTCGCTTTCTTTTGAGCTGGCCGCAACACCGCATGATGGCTTCAGGCCCTAATCTGGTTCCGGCCCGGCATGCTGAACCTTTGGTTAATTCCTCTTCCTGGTGGGAAATGAGAGTTAAATTTGCCCGTCCAGACACCTCCAGCTAGCCTCTCATTGGTTCTCGCTATTCCTGTTCATCTTCCGCAGAAATTGCAAACTGGGCCAAACAGGAGGTTAAAGGCGCTGACTCTCCAAGTGGGGAGAGTGTTAGTAAAGCGTCTGGAATGTTGCACCCGAGTACCAGGGGAGGAAAACTGAGACATATTTGAACACGTCTCCCGATCACATGGTTGATCATACTCTAGGTTCCACATGCATGTTTTAGCTGAAGGAAGAATACCTTAAACCTGGGTAGTTGAAACCCGTGGAATGGGTACCATGCAATATGACTTCAAAGGGTCTTCATTTGCTCACCGAACCTCTCCAATCCTATCACTGCTGCGTTTATGCCCCTGTACACATGCTTGATTCTCTTTCGGAGACCTAGCAATCCATAGGTTTTAAGATACTTACTAGTCAGGTACATTCTTAGGCGTTTAATATGGGGTGTTGAGTCCATTTCGTTGAGCAAGGAGTAGCTCTTGTCTATTCCATATTTGGCTTAAGGAACTTTATCTGTGCTCATTTCAATCTCTGGTTTTATGCAGCACCCCAACTCACCTTTACCCTTAAGCAAGAATAAGTTGGTTTTCTAAATTTGAGACCCTGTTCTGTTCTGTAATTCAGTTCCTGTGTAGCCAAGTTTACATTCCGTGTATTACTGATATCTTATGATGTTTCTTTTTCTGTGTGACTTATTTCAGTTAGAATCATCATACCTGAATCCACTCATTGTGCTGCTAAGGGCCTGATGACACAGATTTCATTGCTGAGTGATATTGCTTTGTAAGTAAATACCACAACTTCTTTATCCATTTTTCACTTTCTGCGATGTTGAACTTGTACTGTAAACGAGGTTCTTGTAAACAGAGCCGTTCCAAACTTTGGGGTGGCTGTGTCTTTTTGATTTTAATTTCCCTAAGCTATAAGACCATAAGTGGAAGTGCCCTAGGCTCTGTTGCTTTGTTTTTTAAATGTTTCAGGAAACACCATACACTTCTCCCAAGTGTCTGTTGGCAATTTACATCCCGCCCATCAGCATAACAAGGCTCCCAGTTCTCAATGGCCTGTTGCCTTTCTGGATTTTACACTTTTTTCAGATGGCCCTTTTGACCGGGGGGAAGTGAGACTTCATTGTACTGCAGATTTCCTTTGCAAGCTTGCTTGGTTGGCCAAAAAGGGCGTATGCGTTTTTTCCTGAATATATTCAGGAAAAAACGCATACGCCCTTTTTGGCCAAGTGCATCATTGTGGACGTTCTGCCTCTTTTCCTATGCTTTCAATGCAATTCCAGTCTACCTCCTGAAATCGGTTTCCTGCAATTCTGCCCCGCTTTCAAGTCCTCTTGGCAGCCTTACTTCAGTCTATTTTTGGACGATAGCTGTCATTTATAACTCTGCAGGTTTGTGAATTACAGTGACCCTGAGCTCCTTTCTTCAACTCACTTTCTTGTGACCTGGCCGCAGCACCGCAGGATGGCTTGAGGCCCTAATCTGGTTCCGGCCCGGCATGCTGAGCCTTTGGTTAATTCCTCTTCATTGTGGGAAATGAGAGTTAAATTTGCCCGTCCAGACACCTCCAGCTAGCCTCTCATTGGTTCTCGCTATTCCTGTTCATCTTCCGCAGAAATTGCAAACTGGGCCAAACAGGAGGTTAAAGGGACTGACTCTCCAAGTGTGGGAGAGTGTTAGTAAAGCGTCTGGAATGTTGCACCCGAGTACCAGGGGAGGAAAACTGAGACATATTTGAACACGTCTCCCGATCACATGGTTTATCATACTCTAGTTTCCACATGCATGCTTTAGCTGAAGGAATCATACCTTAAACCTGGGTAGTTGAAACCCGTGGAATGGGTACCATGCAATATGACTTCAAAGGGTCTTCATTTGCTCACCGAACCTCTGCAATCCTATCACTGCTGCGTTTATGCCCCTGTACACATGCTTGATTCTCTTTCGGAGATATAGCAATCCATAGGTTTTAAGATACTTACTAGTCAGGTACATTCTTAGGCGTTTAATATGGGGTGTTGAGTCCATTTCGTTGAGCAAGGAGTAGCTCTTGTCTATTCCATATTTGGCTTAAGGAACTTTATCTGTGCTCATTTCAATCTCTGGTTTTATGCAGCACCCCAACTCACCTTTCCCCTTAAGCAAGCATAAGTTGGTTTTCTAAATTTGAGACCCTGTTCTGTTCTGTAATTCAGTTCCTGTGTAGCCAAGTTTACATTCCGTGTATTACTGATATCTTATGATGTTTCTTTTTCTGTGTGACTTACTTCAGTTAGAATCATCATACCTGAATCCACTCATTGTGCTGCTAAGGGCCTGATGACACAGATTTCATTGCTGAGTGATATTGCTTTGTAAGTAAATACCACAACTTCTTTATCCATTTTTCACTTTCTGCGATGTTGAACTTGTACTGTAAATGAGGTTCTTGTAAACAGAGCCGTTCCAAACTTTGGGGTGGCTGTGTCTTTTTGATTTTAATTTCCCTAAGCTATAGGACCATAAGTGGAAGTGCCCTAGGTTCTGTTGCTTTGTTTTTTAGATGTTTCAGGAAACACCATACACTTCTCCCGAGTGGTTGTTGGCAATTTACATCCCGCCCATCAGCATAACAAGGCTCCCAGTTCTCCATGGCCTGTCCTGCCTTTCTGGATTTTACACTTTTTTCAGATGGCCCTTTTGACCGGGGGGAAGTGAGACTTCATTGTAGTGCAGATTTCCTTTGCAAGCTTGCTTGGTTGGCCAAAAAGGGCGTATGCGTTTTTTCCTGAATATATTCAGGAAAAAACGCATACGCCCTTTTTGGCCAAGTGCATCATTGTGGACGTTCTGCCTCTTTTCCTATGCTTTCAATGCAATTCCAGTCTACCTCCTGAAATTGGTTTCCTGCAATTCTGCCCCGCTTTCAAGTCCTCTTGGCAGCCTTACTTCAGTTTATTTTTGGACGATAGCTGTCATTTATAACTCTGCAGGTTTGTGAATTACAGTACCCCTGAGCTCCTTTCTTCAACTCGCTTTCTTTTGAGCTGGCCGCAACACCGCAGGATGGCTTCAGGCCCTAATCTGGTTCCGGTACGGCACGCTGAGCCTTTGGTTATTTCCTCTTCCTGGTGGGAAATGAGAGTTAAATTTGCCCGTCCAGACACCTCCAGCTAGCCTCTCATTGGTTCTCGCTATTCCTGTTCATCTTCCGCAGAAATTGCAAACTGGGCCAAACAGGAGGTTAAAGGCGCTGACTCTCCAAGTGGGGAGAGTGTTAGTAAAGCGTCTGGAATGTTGCACCCGAGTACCAGGGGAGAAAAACTGAGACATATTTGAACACGTCTCCCGTTCACATGGTTGATCATACTTGGGTTCCACATGCATGTTTTAGCTGAAGGAAGAATACCTTAAACATGGAGAGTTGAGACCCGTGTAATGGGTACCATGCAATATGACTTCAAAGGGTCTTCATTTGCTCACCGAACCTCTCCAATCCTATCACTGCTGCGTTTATGCCCCTGTACACATGCTTGATTCTCTTTTGGAGACATAGCAATCCATAGGTTTTACGATACTTACTAATCAGGTACATTCTTAGGCGTTTAATATGCGGTGTTGAGTCCATTTCGTTGAGCAAGGAGTAGCTCTTGTCTATTCCATATTTGGCTTAAGGAACTTTATCTGTGCTCATTTCAATCTCTGGTTTTATGCAGCACCCCAACTCACCTTTACCCTTAAGCAAGAATAAGTTGGTTTTCTAAATTTGAGACCCTGTTCTGTTCTGTAATTCAGTTCCTGTGTAGCCAAGTTTACATTCCGTGTATTACTGATATCTTATGATGTTTCTTTTTCTGTGTGACTTATTTCAGTTAGAATCATCATACCTGAATCCACTCATTGTGCTGCTAAGGGCCTGATGACACAGATTTCATTGCTGAGTGATATTGCTTTGTAAGTAAATACCACAACTTCTTTATCCATTTTTCACTTTCTGCGATGTTGAACTTGTACTGTAAACGAGGTTCTTGTAAACAGAGCCGTTCCAAACTTTGGGGTGGCTGTGTCTTTGTGATTTTAATTTCCCTAAGCTATAGGACCATAAGTGGAAGTGCCCTAGGCTCTGTTGCTTTGTTTTTTAAATGTTTCAGGAAACACCATACACTTCTCCCAAGTGTCTGTTGGCAATTTACATCCCGCCCATCAGCATAACAAGGCTCCCAGTTCTCAATGGCCTGTCCTGCCTTTCTGGATTTTACACTTTTTTCAGATGGCCCTTTTGACCGGGGGGAAGTGAGACTTCATTGTAGTGCAGATTTCCTTTGCAAGCTTGCTTGGTTGGCCAAAAAGGGCGTATGCGTTTTTTCCTGAATATATTCAGGAAAAAACGCATACGCCCTTTTTGGCCAAGTGCATCATTGTGGACGTTCTGCCTCTTTTCCTATGCTTTCAATGCAATTCCAGTCTACCTCCTGAAATCGGTTTCCTGCAATTCTGCCCCGCTTTCAAGTCCTCTTGGCAGCCTTACTTCAGTTTATTTTTGGACGATAGCTGTCATTTATAACTCTGCAGGTTTGTGAATTACAGTACCCCTGAGCTCCTTTCTTCAACTCGCTTTCTTTTGAGCTGGCCGCAACACCGCAGGATGGCTTCAGGCCCTAATCTGGTTCCGGTACGGCACGCTGAGCCTTTGGTTATTTCCTCTTCCTGGTGGGAAATGAGAGTTAAATTTGCCCGTCCAGACACCTCCAGCTAGCCTCTCATTGGTTCTCGCTATTCCTGTTCATCTTCCGCAGAAATTGCAAACTGGGCCAAACAGGAGGTTAAAGGCGCTGACTCTCCAAGTGGGGAGAGTGTTAGTAAAGCGTCTGGAATGTTGCACCCGAGTACCAGGGGAGGAAAACTGAGACATATTTGAACACGTCTCCCGTTCACATGGTTGATCATACTTGGGTTCCACATGCATGTTTTAGCTGAAGGAAGAATACCTTAAACCTGGAGAGTTGAGACCCGTGTAATGGGTACCATGCAATATGACTTCAAAGGGTCTTCATTTGCTCACCGAACCTCTCCAATCCTATCACTGCTGCGTTTATGCCCCTGTACACATGCTTGATTCTCTTTTGGAGACATAGCAATCCATAGGTTTTACGATACTTACTAGTCAGGTACATTCTTAGGCGTTTAATATGCGGTGTTGAGTCCATTTCGTTGAGCAAGGAGTAGCTCTTGTCTATTCCATATTTGGCTTAAGGAACTTTATCTGTGCTCATTTCAATCTCTGGTTTTATGCAGCACCCCAACTCACCTTTACCCTTAAGCAAGAATAAGTTGGTTTTCTAAATTTGAGACCCTGTTCTGTTCTGTAATTCAGTTCCTGTGTAGCCAAGTTTACATTCCGTGTATTACTGATATCTTATGATGTTTCTTTTTCTGTGTGACTTATTTCAGTTAGAATCATCATACCTGAATCCACTCATTGTGCTGCTAAGGGCCTGATGACACAGATTTCATTGCTGAGTGATATTGCTTTGTAAGTAAATACCACAACTTCTTTATCCATTTTTCACTTTCTGCGATGTTGAACTTGTACTGTAAACGAGGTTCTTGTAAACAGAGGCGTCCCAAACTTTGGGGTGGCTGTGTCTTTTTGATTTTAATTTCCCTAAGCTATAGGACCATAAGTGGCAGTGCCCTAGGCTCTGTTGCTTTGTTTTTTCGATGTTTCAGGAAACACCATACACTTCTCCCGAGTGTCTGTTGGCAATTTACATCCTGCCCATCAGCATAACAAGGCTCCCAGTTCTCCATGGCCTGTCCTGCCTTTCTGGATTTTACACTTTTTTCAGATGGCCCTTTTGACCGGGGGGAAGTGAGACTTCATTGTAGTGCAGATTTCCTTTGCAAGCTTGCTTGGTTGGCCAAAAAGGGCGTATGCGTTTTTTCCTGAATATATTCAGGAAAAAACGCATACGCCCTTTTTGGCCAAGTGCATCATTGTGGACGTTCTGCCTCTTTTCCTATGCTTTCAATGCAATTCCAGTCTACCTCCTGAAATCGGTTTCCTGCAATTCTGCCCCGCTTTCAAGTCCTCTTGGCAGCCTTACTTCAGTCTATTTTTGGACGATAGCTGTCATTTATAACTCTGCAGGTTTGTGAATTACAGTGCCCCTGAGCTCCTTTCTTCAACTCGCTTTCTTTTGAGCTGGCCGCAACACCGCAGGATGGCTTCAGGCCCTAATCTGGTTCCGGCCCGGCATGCTGAACCTTTGGTTAATTCCTCTTCCTGGTGGGAAATGAGAGTTAAATTTGCCCGTCCAGACACCTCCAGCTAGCCTCTCATTGGTTCTCGCTATTCCTGTTCATCTTCCGCAGAAATTGCAAACTGGGCCAAACAGGAGGTTAAAGGCGCTGACTCTCCAAGTGGGGAGAGTGTTAGTAAAGCGTCTGGAATGTTGCACCCGAGTACCAGGGGAGGAAAACTGAGACATATTTGAACACGTCTCCCGATCACATGGTTGATCATACTCTAGGTTCCACATGCATGTTTTAGCTGAAGGAAGAATACCTTAAACCTGGGTATTTGAAACCCGTGGAATGGGTACCATGCAATATGACTTCAAAGGGTCTTCATTTGCTCACCGAACCTCTCCAATCCTATCACTGCTGCGTTTATGCCCCTGTACACATGCTTGATTCTCTTTCGGAGACCTAGCAATCCATAGGTTTTAAGATACTTACTAGTCAGGTACATTCTTAGGCGTTTAATATGGGGTGTTGAGTCCATTTCGTTGAGCAAGGAGTAGCTCTTGTCTATTCCATATTTGGCTTAAGGAACTTTATCTGTGCTCATTTCAATCTCTGGTTTTATGCAGCACCCCAACTCACCTTTACCCTTAAGCAAGAATAAGTTGGTTTTCTAAATTTGAGACCCTGTTCTGTTCTGTAATTCAGTTCCTGTGTAGCCAAGTTTACATTCCGTGTATTACTGATATCTTATGATGTTTCTTTTTCTGTGTGACTTATTTCAGTTAGAATCATCATACCTGAATCCACTCATTGTGCTGCTAAGGGCCTGATGACACAGATTTCATTGCTGAGTGATATTGCTTTGTAAGTAAATACCACAACTTCTTTATCCATTTTTCACTTTCTGCGATGTTGAACTTGTACTGTAAACGAGGTTCTTGTAAACAGAGCCGTTCCAAACTTTGGGGTGGCTGTGTCTTTTTGATTTTAATTTCCCTAAGCTATAAGACCATAAGTGGAAGTGCCCTAGGCTCTGTTGCTTTGTTTTTTAAATGTTTCAGGAAACACCATACACTTCTCCCAAGTGTCTGTTGGCAATTTACATCCCGCCCATCAGCATAACAAGGCTCCCAGTTCTCAATGGCCTGTTGCCTTTCTGGATTTTACACTTTTTTCAGATGGCCCTTTTGACCGGGGGGAAGTGAGACTTCATTGTACTGCAGATTTCCTTTGCAAGCTTGCTTGGTTGGCCAAAAAGGGCGTATGCGTTTTTTCCTGAATATATTCAGGAAAAAACGCATACGCCCTTTTTGGCCAAGTGCATCATTGTGGACGTTCTGCCTCTTTTCCTATGCTTTCAATGCAATTCCAGTCTACCTCCTGAAATCGGTTTCCTGCAATTCTGCCCCGCTTTCAAGTCCTCTTGGCAGCCTTACTTCAGTCTATTTTTGGACGATAGCTGTCATTTATAACTCTGCAGGTTTGTGAATTACAGTGACCCTGAGCTCCTTTCTTCAACTCACTTTCTTGTGACCTGGCCGCAGCACCGCAGGATGGCTTGAGGCCCTAATCTGGTTCCGGCCCGGCATGCTGAGCCTTTGGTTAATTCCTCTTCATTGTGGGAAATGAGAGTTAAATTTGCCCGTCCAGACACCTCCAGCTAGCCTCTCATTGGTTCTCGCTATTCCTGTTCATCTTCCGCAGAAATTGCAAACTGGGCCAAACAGGAGGTTAAAGGGACTGACTCTCCAAGTGTGGGAGAGTGTTAGTAAAGCGTCTGGAATGTTGCACCCGAGTACCAGGGGAGGAAAACTGAGACATATTTGAACACGTCTCCCGATCACATGGTTTATCATACTCTAGTTTCCACATGCATGCTTTAGCTGAAGGAATCATACCTTAAACCTGGGTAGTTGAAACCCGTGGAATGGGTACCATGCAATATGACTTCAAAGGGTCTTCATTTGCTCACCGAACCTCTGCAATCCTATCACTGCTGCGTTTATGCCCCTGTACACATGCTTGATTCTCTTTCGGAGATATAGCAATCCATAGGTTTTAAGATACTTACTAGTCAGGTACATTCTTAGGCGTTTAATATGGGGTGTTGAGTCCATTTCGTTGAGCAAGGAGTAGCTCTTGTCTATTCCATATTTGGCTTAAGGAACTTTATCTGTGCTCATTTCAATCTCTGGTTTTATGCAGCACCCCAACTCACCTTTCCCCTTAAGCAAGCATAAGTTGGTTTTCTAAATTTGAGACCCTGTTCTGTTCTGTAATTCAGTTCCTGTGTAGCCAAGTTTACATTCCGTGTATTACTGATATCTTATGATGTTTCTTTTTCTGTGTGACTTACTTCAGTTAGAATCATCATACCTGAATCCACTCATTGTGCTGCTAAGGGCCTGATGACACAGATTTCATTGCTGAGTGATATTGCTTTGTAAGTAAATACCACAACTTCTTTATCCATTTTTCACTTTCTGCGATGTTGAACGTGTACTGTAAATGAGGTTCTTGTAAACAGAGCCGTTCCAAACTTTGGGGTGGCTGTGTCTTTTTGATTTTAATTTCCCTAAGCTATAGGACCATAAGTGGAAGTGCCCTAGGTTCTGTTGCTTTGTTTTTTAGATGTTTCAGGAAACACCATACACTTCTCCCGAGTGGTTGTTGGCAATTTACATCCCGCCCATCAGCATAACAAGGCTCCCAGTTCTCCATGGCCTGTCCTGCCTTTCTGGATTTTACACTTTTTTCAGATGGCCCTTTTGACCGGGGGGAAGTGAGACTTCATTGTAGTGCAGATTTCCTTTGCAAGCTTGCTTGGTTGGCCAAAAAGGGCGTATGCGTTTTTTCCTGAATATATTCAGGAAAAAACGCATACGCCCTTTTTGGCCAAGTGCATCATTGTGGACGTTCTGCCTCTTTTCCTATGCTTTCAATGCAATTCCAGTCTACCTCCTGAAATTGGTTTCCTGCAATTCTGCCCCGCTTTCAAGTCCTCTTGGCAGCCTTACTTCAGTTTATTTTTGGACGATAGCTGTCATTTATAACTCTGCAGGTTTGTGAATTACAGTACCCCTGAGCTCCTTTCTTCAACTCGCTTTCTTTTGAGCTGGCCGCAACACCGCAGGATGGCTTCAGGCCCTAATCTGGTTCCGGTACGGCACGCTGAGCCTTTGGTTATTTCCTCTTCCTGGTGGGAAATGAGAGTTAAATTTGCCCGTCCAGACACCTCCAGCTAGCCTCTCATTGGTTCTCGCTATTCCTGTTCATCTTCCGCAGAAATTGCAAACTGGGCCAAACAGGAGGTTAAAGGCGCTGACTCTCCAAGTGGGGAGAGTGTTAGTAAAGCGTCTGGAATGTTGCACCCGAGTACCAGGGGAGAAAAACTGAGACATATTTGAACACGTCTCCCGTTCACATGGTTGATCATACTTGGGTTCCACATGCATGTTTTAGCTGAAGGAAGAATACCTTAAACATGGAGAGTTGAGACCCGTGTAATGGGTACCATGCAATATGACTTCAAAGGGTCTTCATTTGCTCACCGAACCTCTCCAATCCTATCACTGCTGCGTTTATGCCCCTGTACACATGCTTGATTCTCTTTTGGAGACATAGCAATCCATAGGTTTTACGATACTTACTAATCAGGTACATTCTTAGGCGTTTAATATGCGGTGTTGAGTCCATTTCGTTGAGCAAGGAGTAGCTCTTGTCTATTCCATATTTGGCTTAAGGAACTTTATCTGTGCTCATTTCAATCTCTGGTTTTATGCAGCACCCCAACTCACCTTTACCCTTAAGCAAGAATAAGTTGGTTTTCTAAATTTGAGACCCTGTTCTGTTCTGTAATTCAGTTCCTGTGTAGCCAAGTTTACATTCCGTGTATTACTGATATCTTATGATGTTTCTTTTTCTGTGTGACTTATTTCAGTTAGAATCATCATACCTGAATCCACTCATTGTGCTGCTAAGGGCCTGATGACACAGATTTCATTGCTGAGTGATATTGCTTTGTAAGTAAATACCACAACTTCTTTATCCATTTTTCACTTTCTGCGATGTTGAACTTGTACTGTAAACGAGGTTCTTGTAAACAGAGCCGTTCCAAACTTTGGGGTGGCTGTGTCTTTGTGATTTTAATTTCCCTAAGCTATAGGACCATAAGTGGAAGTGCCCTAGGCTCTGTTGCTTTGTTTTTTAAATGTTTCAGGAAACACCATACACTTCTCCCAAGTGTCTGTTGGCAATTTACATCCCGCCCATCAGCATAACAAGGCTCCCAGTTCTCAATGGCCTGTCCTGCCTTTCTGGATTTTACACTTTTTTCAGATGGCCCTTTTGACCGGGGGGAAGTGAGACTTCATTGTAGTGCAGATTTCCTTTGCAAGCTTGCTTGGTTGGCCAAAAAGGGCGTATGCGTTTTTTCCTGAATATATTCAGGAAAAAACGCATACGCCCTTTTTGGCCAAGTGCATCATTGTGGACGTTCTGCCTCTTTTCCTATGCTTTCAATGCAATTCCAGTCTACCTCCTGAAATCGGTTTCCTGCAATTCTGCCCCGCTTTCAAGTCCTCTTGGCAGCCTTACTTCAGTTTATTTTTGGACGATAGCTGTCATTTATAACTCTGCAGGTTTGTGAATTACAGTACCCCTGAGCTCCTTTCTTCAACTCGCTTTCTTTTGAGCTGGCCGCAACACCGCAGGATGGCTTCAGGCCCTAATCTGGTTCCGGTACGGCACGCTGAGCCTTTGGTTATTTCCTCTTCCTGGTGGGAAATGAGAGTTAAATTTGCCCGTCCAGACACCTCCAGCTAGCCTCTCATTGGTTCTCGCTATTCCTGTTCATCTTCCGCAGAAATTGCAAACTGGGCCAAACAGGAGGTTAAAGGCGCTGACTCTCCAAGTGGGGAGAGTGTTAGTAAAGCGTCTGGAATGTTGCACCCGAGTACCAGGGGAGGAAAACTGAGACATATTTGAACACGTCTCCCGTTCACATGGTTGATCATACTTGGGTTCCACATGCATGTTTTAGCTGAAGGAAGAATACCTTAAACCTGGAGAGTTGAGACCCGTGTAATGGGTACCATGCAATATGACTTCAAAGGGTCTTCATTTGCTCACCGAACCTCTCCAATCCTATCACTGCTGCGTTTATGCCCCTGTACACATGCTTGATTCTCTTTTGGAGACATAGCAATCCATAGGTTTTACGATACTTACTAGTCAGGTACATTCTTAGGCGTTTAATATGCGGTGTTGAGTCCATTTCGTTGAGCAAGGAGTAGCTCTTGTCTATTCCATATTTGGCTTAAGGAACTTTATCTGTGCTCATTTCAATCTCTGGTTTTATGCAGCACCCCAACTCACCTTTACCCTTAAGCAAGAATAAGTTGGTTTTCTAAATTTGAGACCCTGTTCTGTTCTGTAATTCAGTTCCTGTGTAGCCAAGTTTACATTCCGTGTATTACTGATATCTTATGATGTTTCTTTTTCTGTGTGACTTATTTCAGTTAGAATCATCATACCTGAATCCACTCATTGTGCTGCTAAGGGCCTGATGACACAGATTTCATTGCTGAGTGATATTGCTTTGTAAGTAAATACCACAACTTCTTTATCCATTTTTCACTTTCTGCGATGTTGAACTTGTACTGTAAACGAGGTTCTTGTAAACAGAGGCGTCCCAAACTTTGGGGTGGCTGTGTCTTTTTGATTTTAATTTCCCTAAGCTATAGGACCATAAGTGGCAGTGCCCTAGGCTCTGTTGCTTTGTTTTTTCGATGTTTCAGGAAACACCATACACTTCTCCCGAGTGTCTGTTGGCAATTTACATCCTGCCCATCAGCATAACAAGGCTCCCAGTTCTCCATGGCCTGTCCTGCCTTTCTGGATTTTACACTTTTTTCAGATGGCCCTTTTGACCGGGGGGAAGTTAGACTTCATTGTAGTGCAGATTTCCTTTGCAAGCTTGCTTGGTTGGCCAAAAAGGGCGTATGCGTTTTTTCCTGAATATATTCAGGAAAAAACGCATACGCCCTTTTTGGCCAAGTGCATCATTGTGGACGTTCTGCCTCTTTTCCTATGCTTTCAATGCAATTCCAGTCTACCTCCTGAAATCGGTTTCCTGCAATTCTGCCCCGCTTTCAAGTCCTCTTGGCAGCCTTACTTCAGTCTATTTTTGGACGATAGCTGTCATTTATAACTCTGCAGGTTTGTGAATTACAGTGCCCCTGAGCTCCTTTCTTCAACTCGCTTTCTTTTGAGCTGGCCGCAACACCGCAGGATGGCTTCAGGCCCTAATCTGGTTCCGGCCCGGCATGCTGAACCTTTGGTTAATTCCTCTTCCTGGTGGGAAATGAGAGTTAAATTTGCCCGTCCAGACACCTCCAGCTAGCCTCTCATTGGTTCTCGCTATTCCTGTTCATCTTCCGCAGAAATTGCAAACTGGGCCAAACAGGAGGTTAAAGGCGCTGACTCTCCAAGTGGGGAGAGTGTTAGTAAAGCATCTGGAATGTTGCACCCGAGTACCAGGGGAGGAAAACTGAGACATATTTGAACACGTCTCCCGATCACATGGTTGATCATACTCTAGGTTCCACATGCATGTTTTAGCTGAAGGAAGAATACCTTAAACCTGGGTATTTGAAACCCGTGGAATGGGTACCATGCAATATGACTTCAAAGGGTCTTCATTTGCTCACCGAACCTCTCCAATCCTATCACTGCTGCGTTTATGCCCCTGTACACATGCTTGATTCTCTTTCGGAGACCTAGCAATCCATAGGTTTTAAGATACTTACTAGTCAGGTACATTCTTAGGCGTTTAATATGGGGTGTTGAGTCCATTTCGTTGAGCAAGGAGTAGCTCTTGTCTATTCCATATTTGGCTTAAGGAACTTTATCTGTGCTCATTTCAATCTCTGGTTTTATGCAGCACCCCAACTCACCTTTACCCTTAAGCAAGAATAAGTTGGTTTTCTAAATTTGAGACCCTGTTCTGTTCTGTAATTCAGTTCCTGTGTAGCCAAGTTTACATTCCGTGTATTACTGATATCTTATGATGTTTCTTTTTCTGTGTGACTTATTTCAGTTAGAATCATCATACCTGAATCCACTCATTGTGCTGCTAAGGGCCTGATGACACAGATTTCATTGCTGAGTGATATTGCTTTGTAAGTAAATACCACAACTTCTTTATCCATTTTTCACTTTCTGCGATGTTGAACTTGTACTGTAAACGAGGTTCTTGTAAACAGAGCCGTTCCAAACTTTGGGGTGGCTGTGTCTTTTTGATTTTAATTTCCCTAAGCTATAAGACCATAAGTGGAAGTGCCCTAGGCTCTGTTGCTTTGTTTTTTAAATGTTTCAGGAAACACCATACACTTCTCCCAAGTGTCTGTTGGCAATTTACATCCCGCCCATCAGCATAACAAGGCTCCCAGTTCTCAATGGCCTGTTGCCTTTCTGGATTTTACACTTTTTTCAGATGGCCCTTTTGACCGGGGGGAAGTGAGACTTCATTGTAGTGCAGATTTCCTTTGCAAGCTTGCTTGGTTGGCCAAAAAGGGCGTATGCGTTTTTTCCTGAATATATTCAGGAAAAAACGCATACGCCCTTTTTGGCCAAGTGCATCATTGTGGACGTTCTGCCTCTTTTCCTATGCTTTCAATGCAATTCCAGTCTACCTCCTGAAATCGGTTTCCTGCAATTCTGCCCCGCTTTCAAGTCCTCTTGGCAGCCTTACTTCAGTCTATTTTTGGACGATAGCTGTCATTTATAACTCTGCAGGTTTGTGAATTACAGTGACCCTGAGCTCCTTTCTTCAACTCACTTTCTTGTGACCTGGCCGCAGCACCGCAGGATGGCTTGAGGCCCTAATCTGGTTCCGGCCAGGCATGCTGAGCCTTTGGTTAATTCCTCTTCATTGTGGGAAATGAGAGTTAAATTTGCCCGTCCAGACACCTCCAGCTAGCCTCTCATTGGTTCTCGCTATTCCTGTTCATCTTCCGCAGAAATTGCAAACTGGGCCAAACAGGAGGTTAAAGGGACTGACTCTCCAAGTGTGGGAGAGTGTTAGTAAAGCGTCTGGAATGTTGCACCCGAGTACCAGGGGAGGAAAACTGAGACATATTTGAACACGTCTCCCGATCACATGGTTTATCATACTCTAGTTTCCACATGCATGTTTTAGCTGAAGGAATCATACCTTAAACCTGGGTAGTTGAAACCCGTGGAATGGGTACCATGCAATATGACTTCAAAGGGTCTTCATTTGCTCACCGAACCTCTGCAATCCTATCACTGCTGCGTTTATGCCCCTGTACACATGCTTGATTCTCTTTCGGAGATATAGCAATCCATAGGTTTTAAGATACTTACTAGTCAGGTACATTCTTAGGCGTTTAATATGGGGTGTTGAGTCCATTTCGTTGAGCAAGGAGTAGCTCTTGTCTATTCCATATTTGGCTTAAGGAACTTTATCTGTGCTCATTTCAATCTCTGGTTTTATGCAGCACCCCAACTCACCTTTCCCCTTAAGCAAGCATAAGTTGGTTTTCTAAATTTGAGACCCTGTTCTGTTCTGTAATTCAGTTCCTGTGTAGCCAAGTTTACATTCCGTGTATTACTGATATCTTATGATGTTTCTTTTTCTGTGTGACTTACTTCAGTTAGAATCATCATACCTGAATCCACTCATTGTGCTGCTAAGGTCCTGATGACACAGATTTCATTGCTGAGTGATATTGCTTTGTAAGTAAATACCACAACTTCTTTATCCATTTTTCACTTTCTGCGATGTTGAACGTGTACTGTAAATGAGGTTCTTGTAAACAGAGCCGTTCCAAACTTTGGGGTGGCTGTGTCTTTTTGATTTTAATTTCCCTAAGCTATAGGACCATAAGTGGAAGTGCCCTAGGTTCTGTTGCTTTGTTTTTTAGATGTTTTAGGAAACACCATACACTTCTCCCGAGTGGTTGTTGGCAATTTACATCCCGCCCATCAGCATAACAAGGCTCCCAGTTCTCCATGGCCTGTCCTGCCTTTCTGGATTTTACACTTTTTTCAGATGGCCCTTTTGACCGGGGGGAAGTGAGACTTCATTGTAGTGCAGATTTCCTTTGCAAGCTTGCTTGGTTGGCCAAAAAGGGCGTATGCGTTTTTTCCTGAATATATTCAGGAAAAAACGCATACGCTCTTTTTGGCCAAGTGCATCATTGTGGACGTTCTGCCTCTTTTCCTATGCTTTCAATGCAATTCCAGTCTACCTCCTGAAATCGGTTTCCTGCAATTCTGCCCCGCTTTCAAGTCCTCTTGGCAGCCTTACTTCAGTTTATTTTTGGACGATAGCTGTCATTTATAACTCTGCAGGTTTGTGAATTACAGTACCCCTGAGCTCCTTTCTTCAACTCGCTTTCTTTTGAGCTGGCCGCAACACCGCAGGATGGCTTCAGGCCCTAATCTGGTTCCGGTACGGCACGCTGAGCCTTTGGTTATTTCCTCTTCCTGGTGGGAAATGAGAGTTAAATTTGCCCGTCCAGACACTTCCAGCTAGCCTCTCATTGGTTCTCGCTATTCCTGTTCATCTTCCGCAGAAATTGCAAACTGGGCCAAACAGGAGGTTAAAGGCGCTGACTCTCCAAGTGGGGAGAGTGTTAGTAAAGCGTCTGGAATGTTGCACCCGAGTACCAGGGGAGGAAAACTGAGACATATTTGAACACGTCTCCCGATCACATGGTTGATCATACTCTAGGTTCCACATGCATGTTTTAGCTGAAGGAAGAATACCTTAAACCTGGGTATTTGAAACCCGTGGAATGGGTACCATGCAATATGACTTCAAAGGGTCTTCATTTGCTCACCGAACCTCTCCAATCCTATCACTGCTGCGTTTATGCCCCTGTACACATGCTTGATTCTCTTTTGGAGACATAGCAATCCATAGGTTTTAAGATACTTACTAGTCAGGTACATTCTTAGGCGTTTAATATGGGGTGTTGAGTCCATTTCGTTGAGCAAGGAGTAGCTCTTGTCTATTCCATATTTGGCTTAAGGAACTTTATCTGTGCTCATTTCAATCTCTGGTTTTATGCAGTACCCCAACTCACCTTTACCCTTAAGCAAGAATAAGTTGGTTTTCTAAATTTGAGACCCTGTTCTGTTCTGTAATTCAGTTCCTGTGTAGCCAAGTTTACATTCCGTGTATTACTGATATCTTATGATGTTTCTTTTTCTGTGTGACTTATTTCAGTTAGAATCATCATACCTGAATCCACTCATTGTGCTGCTAAGGGCCTGATGACACAGATTTCATTGCTGAGTGATATTGCTTTGTAAGTAAATACCACAACTTCTTTATCCATTTTTCACTTTCTGCGATGTTGAACTTGTACTGTAAACGAGGTTCTTGTAAACAGAGCCGTTCCAAACTTTGGGGTGGCTGTGTCTTTTTGATTTTAATTTCCCTAAGCTATAAGACCATAAGTGGAAGTGCCCTAGGCTCTGTTGCTTTGTTTTTTAAATGTTTCAGGAAACACCATACACTTCTCCCAAGTGTCTGTTGGCAATTTACATCCCGCCCATCAGCATAACAAGGCTCCCAGTTCTCAATGGCCTGTTGCCTTTCTGGATTTTACACTTTTTTCAGATGGCCCTTTTGACCGGGGGGAAGTGAGACTTCATTGTAGTGCAGATTTCCTTTGCAAGCTTGCTTGGTTGGCCAAAAAGGGCGTATGCGTTTTTTCCTGAATATATTCAGGAAAAAACGCATACGCCCTTTTTGGCCAAGTGCATCATTGTGGACGTTCTGCCTCTTTTCCTATGCTTTCAATGCAATTCCAGTCTACCTCCTGAAATCGGTTTCCTGCAATTCTGCCCCGCTTTCAAGTCCTCTTGGCAGCCTTACTTCAGTCTATTTTTGGACGATAGCTGTCATTTATAACTCTGCAGGTTTGTGAATTACAGTGACCCTGAGCTCCTTTCTTCAACTCACTTTCTTGTGACCTGGCCGCAGCACCGCAGGATGGCTTGAGGCCCTAATCTGGTTCCGGCCCGGCATGCTGAGCCTTTGGTTAATTCCTCTTCATTGTGGGAAATGAGAGTTAAATTTGCCCGTCCAGACACCTCCAGCTAGCCTCTCATTGGTTCTCGCTATTCCTGTTCATCTTCCGCAGAAATTGCAAACTGGGCCAAACAGGAGGTTAAAGGGACTGACTCTCCAAGTGTGGGAGAGTGTTAGTAAAGCGTCTGGAATGTTGCACCCGAGTACCAGGGGAGGAAAACTGAGACATATTTGAACACGTCTCCCGATCACATGGTTTATCATACTCTAGTTTCCACATGCATGTTTTAGCTGAAGGAATCATACCTTAAACCTGGGTAGTTGAAACCCGTGGAATGGGTACCATGCAATATGACTTCAAAGGGTCTTCATTTGCTCACCGAACCTCTGCAATCCTATCACTGCTGCGTTTATGCCCCTGTACACATGCTTGATTCTCTTTCGGAGACATAGCAATCCATAGGTTTTAAGATACTTACTAGTCAGGTACATTCTTAGGCGTTTAATATGGGGTGTTGAGTCCATTTCGTTGAGCAAGGAGTAGCTCTTGTCTATTCCATATTTGGCTTAAGGAACTTTATCTGTGCTCATTTCAATCTCTGGTTTTATGCAGCACCCCAACTCACCTTTCCCCTTAAGCAAGCATAAGTTGGTTTTCTAAATTTGAGACCCTGTTCTGTTCTGTAATTCAGTTCCTGTGTAGCCAAGTTTACATTCCGTGTATTACTGATATCTTATGATGTTTCTTTTTCTGTGTGACTTACTTCAGTTAGAATCATCATACCTGAATCCACTCATTGTGCTGCTAAGGGCCTGATGACACAGATTTCATTGCTGAGTGATATTGCTTTGTAAGTAAATACCACAACTTCTTTATCCATTTTTCACTTTCTGCGATGTTGAACTTGTACTGTAAACGAGGTTCTTGTAAACAGAGCCGTTCCAAACTTTGGGGTGGCTGTGTCTTTTTGATTTTAATTTCCCTAAGCTATAGGACCATAAGTGGAAGTGCCCTAGGTTCTGTTGCTTTGTTTTTTAGATGTTTTAGGAAACACCATACACTTCTCCCGAGTGGTTGTTGGCAATTTACATCCCGCCCATCAGCATAACAAGGCTCCCAGTTCTCCATGGCCTGTCCTGCCTTTCTGGATTTTACACTTTTTTCAGATGGCCCTTTTGACCGGGGGGAAGTGAGACTTCATTGTAGTGCAGATTTCCTTTGCAAGCTTGCTTGGTTGGCCAAAAAGGGCGTATGCGTTTTTTCCTGAATATATTCAGGAAAAAACGCATACGCCCTTTTTGGCCAAGTGCATCATTGTGGACGTTCTGCCTCTTTTCCTATGCTTTCAATGCAATTCCAGTCTACCTCCTGAAATCGGTTTCCTGCAATTCTGCCCCGCTTTCAAGTCCTCTTGGCAGCCTTACTTCAGTTTATTTTTGGACGATAGCTGTCATTTATAACTCTGCAGGTTTGTGAATTACAGTACCCCTGAGCTCCTTTCTTCAACTCGCTTTCTTTTGAGCTGGCCGCAACACTGCAGGATGGCTTCAGGCCCTAATCTGGTTCCGGTACGGCACGCTGAGCCTTTGGTTATTTCCTCTTCCTGGTGGGAAATGAGAGTTAAATTTGCCCGTCCAGACACCTCCAGCTAGCCTCTCATTGGTTCTCGCTATTCCTGTTCATCTTCCGCAGAAATTGCAAACTGGGCCAAACAGGAGGTTAAAGGCGCTGACTCTCCAAGTGGGGAGAGTGTTAGTAAAGCGTCTGGAATGTTGCACCCGAGTACCAGGGGAGAAAAACTGAGACATATTTGAACACGTCTCCCGTTCACATGGTTGATCATACTTGGGTTCCACATGCATGTTTTAGCTGAAGGAAGAATACCTTAAACATGGAGAGTTGAGACCCGTGTAATGGGTACCATGCAATATGACTTCAAAGGGTCTTCATTTGCTCACCGAACCTCTCCAATCCTATCACTGCTGCGTTTATGCCCCTGTACACATGCTTGATTCTCTTTTGGAGACATAGCAATCCATAGGTTTTACGATACTTACTAGTCAGGTACATTCTTAGGCGTTTAATATGCGGTGTTGAGTCCATTTCGTTGAGCAAGGAGTAGCTCTTGTCTATTCCATATTTGGCTTAAGGAACTTTATCTGTGCTCATTTCAATCTCTGGTTTTATGCAGCACCCCAACTCACCTTTACCCTTAAGCAAGAATAAGTTGGTTTTCTAAATTTGAGACCCTGTTCTGTTCTGTAATTCAGTTCCTGTGTAGCCAAGTTTACATTCCGTGTATTACTGATATCTTATGATGTTTCTTTTTCTGTGTGACTTATTTCAGTTAGAATCATCATACCTGAATCCACTCATTGTGCTGCTAAGGGCCTGATGACACAGATTTCATTGCTGAGTGATATTGCTTTGTAAGTAAATACCACAACTTCTTTATCCATTTTTCACTTTCTGCGATGTTGAACTTGTACTGTATACGAGGTTCTTGTAAACAGAGCCGTTCCAAACTTTGGGGTGGCTGTGTCTTTGTGATTTTAATTTCCCTAAGCTATAGGACCATAAGTGGCAGTGCCCTAGGCTCTGTTGCTTTGTTTTTTAAATGTTTCAGGAAACACCATACACTTCTCCCAAGTGTCTGTTGGCAATTTACATCCCGCCCATCAGCATAACAAGGCTCCCAGTTCTCCATGGCCTGTCCTGCCTTTCTGGATTTTACACTTTTTTCAGATGGCCCTTTTGACCGGGGGGAAGTGAGACTTCATTGTAGTGCAGATTTCCTTTGCAAGCTTGCTTGGTTGGCCAAAAAGGGCGTATGCGTTTTTTCCTGAATATATTCAGGAAAAAACGCATACGCCCTTTTTGGCCAAGTGCATCATTGTGGACGTTCTGCCTCTTTTCCTATGCTTTCAATGCAATTCCAGTCTACCTCCTGAAATCGGTTTCCTGCAATTCTGCCCCGCTTTCAAGTCCTCTTGGCAGCCTTACTTCAGTTTATTTTTGGACGATAGCTGTCATTTATAACTCTGCAGGTTTGTGAATTACAGTACCCCTGAGCTCCTTTCTTCAACTCGCTTTCTTTTGAGCTGGCCGCAACACCGCAGGATGGCTTCAGGCCCTAATCTGGTTCCGGTACGGCACGCTGAGCCTTTGGTTATTTCCTCTTCCTGGTGGGAAATGAGAGTTAAATTTGCCCGTCCAGACACCTCCAGCTAGCCTCTCATTGGTTCTCGCTATTCCTGTTCATCTTCCGCAGAAATTGCAAACTGGGCCAAACAGGAGGTTAAAGGCGCTGACTCTCCAAGTGGGGAGAGTGTTAGTAAAGCGTCTGGAATGTTGCACCCGAGTACCAGGGGAGGAAAACTGAGACATATTTGAACACGTCTCCCGTTCACATGGTTGATCATACTTGGGTTCCACATGCATGTTTTAGCTGAAGGAAGAATACCTTAAACATGGAGAGTTGAGACCCGTGTAATGGGTACCATGCAATATGACTTCAAAGGGTCCTCATTTGCTCACCAAACCTCTCCAATCCTATCACTGCTGCGTTTATGCCCCTGTACACATGCTTGATTCTCTTTTGGAGACATAGCAATCCATAGGTTTTACGATACTTACTAGTCAGGTACATTCTTAGGCGTTTAATATGCGGTGTTGAGTCCATTTCGTTGAGCAAGGAGTAGCTCTTGTCTATTCCATATTTGGCTTAAGGAACTTTATCTGTGCTCATTTCAATCTCTGGTTTTATGCAGCACCCCAACTCACCTTTACCCTTAAGCAAGAATAAGTTGGTTTTGTAAATTTGAGACCCTGTTCTGTTCTGTAATTCAGTTCCTGTGTAGCCAAGTTTACATTCCGTGTATTACTGATATCTTATGATGTTTCTTTTTCTGTGTGACTTATTTCAGTTAGAATCATCATACCTGAATCCACTCATTGTGCTGCTAAGGGCCTGATGACACAGATTTCATTGCTGAGTGATATTGCTTTGTAAGTAAATACCACAACTTCTTTATCCATTTTTCACTTTCTGCGATGTTGAACTTGTACTGTAAACGAGGTTCTTGTAAACAGAGCCGTTCCAAACTTTGGGGTGGCTGTGTCTTTGTGATTTTAATTTCCCTAAGCTATAGGACCATAAGTGGAAGTGCCCTAGGCTCTGTTGCTTTGTTTTTTAAATGTTTCAGGAAACACCATACACTTCTCCCAAGTGTCTGTTGGCAATTTACATCCCGCCCATCAGCATAACAAGGCTCCCAGTTCTCAATGGCCTGTTCCCTTTCTGGATTTTACACTTTTTTCAGATGGCCCTTTTGACCGGGGGGAAGTGAGACTTCATTGTAGTGCAGATTTCCTTTGCAAGCTTGCTTGGTTGGCCAAAAAGGGCGTATGCGTTTTTTCCTGAATATATTCAGGAAAAAACGCATACGCCCTTTTTGGCCAAGTGCATCATTGTGGACGTTCTGCCTCTTTTCCTATGCTTTCAATGCAATTCCAGTCTACCTCCTGAAATCGGTTTCCTGCAATTCTGCCCCGCTTTCAAGTCCTCTTGGCAGCCTTACTTCAGTCTATTTTTGGACGATAGCTGTCATTTATAACTCTGCAGGTTTGTGAATTACAGTGCCCCTGAGCTCCTTTCTTCAACTCGCTTTCTTGTGACCTGGCCGAAACACCGCAGGATGGCTTCAGGCCCTAATCTGGTTCTGGCCCGGCATGCTGAGCCTTTGGTTAATTCCTCTTCCTGGTGGGAAATGAGAGTTAAATTTGCCCGTCCAGACACCTCCAGCTAGCCTCTCATTGGTTCTCGCTATTCCTGTTCATCTTCCGCAGAAATTGCAAACTGGGCCAAACAGGAGGTTAAAGGGACTGACTCTCCAAGTGTGGGAGAGTGTTAGTAAAGCGTCTGGAATGCTGCACCCGAGTACCAGGGCAGGAAAACTGAGACATATTTGAACACGTCTCCCGATCACATGGTTGATCATACTCTAGGTTCCACATGCATGTTTTAGCTGAAGGAATCATACCTTAAACCTGGGTAGTTGAAACCCGTGGAATGGGTACCATGCAATATGACTTCAAAGGGTCTTCATTTGCTCACCGAACCTCTGCAGTCCTATCACTGCTGCGTTTATGCCCCTGTACACATGCTTGATTCTCTTTCGGAGACATAGCAATCCATAGGTTTTAAGATACTTACTAGTCAGGTACATTCTTAGGCGTTTAATATGGGGTGTTGAGTCCATTTCGTTGAGCAAGGAGTAGCTCTTGTCTATTCCATATTTGGCTTAAGGAACTTTATCTGTGCTCATTTCAATCTCTGGTTTTATGCAGCACCCCAACTCACCTTTCCCCTTAAGCAAGCATAAGTTGGTTTTCTAAATTTGAGACCCTGTTCTGTTCTGTAATTCAGTTCCTGTGTAGCCAAGTTTACATTCCGTGTATTACTGATATCTTATGATGTTTCTTTTTCTGTGTGACTTATTTCAGTTAGAATCATCATACCTGAATCCACTCATTGTGCTGCTAAGGGCCTGATGACACAGATTTCATTGCTGAGTGATATTGCTTTGTAAGTAAATACCACAACTTCTTTATCCATTTTTCACTTTCTGCGATGTTGAACTTGTACTGTAAACGAGGTTCTTGTAAACAGAGCCGTTCCAAACTTTGGGGTCGCTGTGTCTTTTTGATTTTAATTTCCCTAAGCTATAGGACCATAAGTGGAAGTGCCCTAGGTTCTGTTGCTTTGTTTTTTAGATGTTTTAGGAAACACCATACACTTCTCCCGAGTGGTTGTTGGCAATTTACATCCCGCCCATCAGCATAACAAGGCTCCCAGTTCTCCATGGCCTGTCCTGCCTTTCTGGATTTTACACTTTTTTCAGATGGCCCTTTTGACCGGGGGGAAGTGAGACTTCATTGTAGTGCAGATTTCCTTTGCAAGCTTGCTTGGTTGGCCAAAAAGGGCGTATGCGTTTTTTCCTGAATATATTCAGGAAAAAACGCATACGCCCTTTTTGGCCAAGTGCATCATTGTGGACGTTCTGCCTCTTTTCCTATGCTTTCAATGCAATTCCAGTCTACCTCCTGAAATCGGTTTCCTGCAATTCTGCCCAGATTTCAAGTCCTCTTGGCAGCCTTACTTCAGTTTATTTTTGGACGATAGCTGTCATTTAAAACTCTGCAGGTTTGTGAATTACAGTACCCCTGAGCTCCTTTCTTCAACTCGCTTTCTTTTGAGCTGGCCGCAACACCGCAGGATGGCTTCAGGCCCTAATCTGGTTCCGGTACGGCATGCTGAGCCTTTGGTTATTTCCTCTTCCTGGTGGGAAATGAGAGTTAAATTTGCCCGTCCAGACACCTCCAGCTAGCCTCTCATTGGTTCTCGCTATTCCTGTTCATCTTCCGCAGAAATTGCAAACTGGGCCAAACAGGAGGTTAAAGGCGCTGACTCTCCAAGTGGGGAGAGTGTTAGTAAAGCGTCTGGAATGTTGCACCCGAGTACCAGGGGAGGAAAACTGAGACATATTTGAACACGTCTCCCGTTCACATGGTTGATCATACTTGGGTTCCACATGCATGTTTTAGCTGAAGGAAGAATACCTTAAACCTGGAGAGTTGAGACCTGTGTAATGGGTACCATGCAATATGACTTCAAAGGGTCTTCATTTGCTCACCGAACCTCTCCAATCCTATCACTGCTGCGTTTATGCCCCTGTACACATGCTTGATTCTCTTTTGGAGACATAGCAATCCATAGGTTTTACGATACTTACTAGTCAGGTACATTCTTAGGCGTTTAATATGCGGTGTTGAGTCCATTTCGTTGAGCAAGGAGTAGCTCTTGTCTATTCCATATTTGGCTTAAGGAACTTTATCTGTGCTCATTTCAATCTCTGATTTTATGCAGCACCCCAACTCACCTTTCGCCTTAAGCAAGCATAAGTTGGTTTTCTAAATTTGAGACCCTGTTCTGTTCTGTAATTCAGTTCCTGTGTAGCCAAGTTTACATTCCGTGTATTACTGATATCTTATGATGTTTCTTTTTCTGTGTGACTTATTTCAGTTAGAATCATCATACCTGAATCCACTCATTGTGATGCTAAGGGCCTGATGACATAGATTTCATTGCTGAGTGATATTGCTTTGTAAGTAAATACCACAACTTCTTTATCCATTTTTCACTTTCTGCGATGTTGAACTTGTACTGTAAATGAGGTTCTTGTAAACAGAGGTGTCCCAAACTTTGGGGTGGCTGTGTCTTTTTGATTTTAATTTCCCTAAGCTATAGGACCATAAGTGGCAGTGCCCTAGGCTCTGTTGCTTTGTTTTTTAGATGTTTCAGGAAACACCATACACTTCTCCGGAGTGTCTGTTGGCAATTTACATCCCGCCCATCAGCATAACAAGGCTCCCAGTTCTCCATGGCCTGTCCTGCCTTTCTGGATTTTACACTTTTTTCAGATGGCCCTTTTGACCGGGGGGAAGTGAGACTTCATTGTAGTGCAGATTTCCTTTGCAAGCTTGCTTGGTTGGCCAAAAAGGGCGTATGCGTTTTTTCCTGAATATATTCAGGAAAAAACGCATACGCCCTTTTTGGCCAAGTGCATCATTGTGGACGTTCTGCCTCTTTTCCTATGCTTTCAATGCAATTCCAGTCTACCTCCTGAAATCGGTTTCCTGCAATTCTGCCCCGCTTTCAAGTCCTCTTGGCAGCCTTACTTCAGTCTATTTTTGGACGATAGCTGTCATTTATAACTCTGCAGGTTTGTGAATTACAGTGCCCCTGAGCTCCTTTCTTCAACTTGCTTTCTTGTGACCTGGCCGCAACACCGCAGGATGGCTTCAGGCCCAAATCTGGTTCCGGCCCGGCATGCTGAGCCTTTGGTTAATTCCTCTTCCTGGTGGGAAATGAGAGTTAAATTTGCCCGTCCAGACACCTCCAGCTAGCCTCTCATTGGTTCTCGCTATTCCTGTTCATCTTCCGCAGAAATTGCAAACTGGGCCAAACAGGAGGTTAAAGGGACTGACTCTCCAAGTCGGGAGAGTGTTAGTAAAGCGTCTGGAATGTTGCACCCGAGTACCAGGGTACGAAAACTGAGACATATTTGAACACGTCTCCCGTTCACGTGGTTGATCATACTCTGGGTTCCACATGCATGTTTTAGCTGAAGGAAGAATACCTTAAACCTGGAGAGCTGAGAACCGTGTAATGGGTACCATGCAATATGACTTCAAAGGGTCTTCATTTGCTCACCGAACCTCTCCAATCCTATCACTGCTGCGTTTATGCCCCTGTACACACGCTTGATTCTCTTTTGGAGACATAGCAATCCAAAGGTTTTAAGATACTTACTAGTCAGGTACATTCTTAGGCGTTTAATATGGGGTTTTGAGTCCATTTCATTGAGCAAGGAGTAGCTCTTGTCTATTCCATATTTGGCTTAAGGAACTTTATCTGTGCTCATTTCAATCTCTGGTTTTATGCAGCACCCCAACTCACCTTTACCCTTAAGCAAGCATAAGTTGGTGTTCTAAATTTGAGACCCTGTTCTGTTTTGGAATGCAATTCCTGTGTAGCCAAGTTTACATTCCGTGTATTAGTGATATCTTATGATGTTTCTTTTTCTGTGTGACTTATTTCAGTTAGAATCATCGTACCTGAATCCACTCATTATGCTGCTACGGGCCTGATGACATAGATTTCATTGCTGAGTGATACTGCATTGTACGTAAGTACCACAAGTTCTTTATCCATTTTTCACTTTCTGTGATATTGAACTTGTACGGTAAACGAGGTTCTTGTAAACGGAGGCGTCCCAAACTTTGGGGTGCCTGTGTCTTTTTGATTTTAATTTCCCTAACCTATAGGACCATAAGTGGAAGTGCCCTAGGCTCTGTTGCTTTGTTTTTTAGATGTTTCAGGAAACACCATACACTTCTCCCGAGTGTCTGTTGGCAATTTACATCCCGCCCATCAGCATAACAAGGCTCCCAGTTCTCCATGGCCTGTCCTGCCTTTCTGGATTTTACACTTTTTTCAGATGGCCCTTTTGACCGGGGGGAAGTGAGACTTCATTGTAGTGCAGATTTCCTTTGCAAGTTTGCTTGGTTGGCCAAAAAGGGCGTATGCGTTTTTTCCTGAATATATTCAGGAAAAAACGCATACGCCCTTTTTGGCCAAGTGCATCATTGTGGACGTTCTGCCTCTTTTCCTATGCTTTCAATGCAATTCCAGTCTACCTCCTGAAATCGGTTTCCTGCAATTCTGCCCCGCTTTCAAGTCCTCTTGGCAGCCTTACTTCAGTCTATTTTTGGACGATAGCTGTCATTTATAAGTCTGCAGGTTTGTGAATTACAGTGCCCCTGAGCTCCTTTGTTCAACTCGCTTTCTTGTGAGCTAGCTGCAACACCGCAGGATGGCTTCAGGCCCTAATCTGGTTCCGTCACGGAACGCTGAGCCTTTGTTTAATTCCTCTTCCTGGTGGGAAATGAGAGTTAAATTTGCCCGTCCAGACACCTCCAGCTAGCCTCTCATTGGTTCTCGCTATTCCTGTTCATCTTCCGCAGAAATTGCAAACTGGGCCAAACAGGAGGTTAAAGGCGCTGACTCTCCAAGTGGGGAGAGTGTTAGTAAAGCGTCTGGAATGTTGCACCCGAGTACCAGGGGAGGAAAACTGAGACATATTTGAACACGTCTCCCATTCACATGGTTGATCATACTTGGGTTCCACATGCATGTTTTAGCTGAAGGAAGAATACCTTAAACCTGGGTAGTTGAAACCCGTGGAATGGGTACCATGCAATATGACTTCAAAGGGTCTTCATTTGCTCACCGAACCTCTCCAATCCTATCACTGCTGCGTTTATGCCCCTGTACACATGCTTGATTCTCTTTCAGAGACATAGCAATCCATAGGTTTTCCGATACTTACTAGTCAGGTACATTCTTAGGTGTTTAATATGCGGTGTTGAGTCCATTTCGTTGAGCAAGGAGTAGCTCTTGTCTATTCCATATTTGACTTAAGGAACTTTATCTGTGCTCATTTCAATCTCTGGTTTTATGCAGCACCCCAACTCACCTTTACCCTTAAGCAAGCATAAGTTGGTTTTCTAAATTTGAGACCCTGTTCTGTTCTGTAATTCAGTTCCTGTGTAGCCAAGTTTACATTCCGTGTATTACTGATATCTTATGATATTTCTTTTTCTGTGTGACTTACTTCAGTTAGAATCATCATACCTGAATCCACTCATTGTGCTGCTAAGGGCCTGATGACACAGATTTCATTGCTGAGTGATATTGCTTTGTAAGTAAATACCACAACTTCTTTATCCATTTTTCACTTTCTGCGATGTTGAACTTGTACTGTAAACGAGGTTCTTGTAAACAGAGCCGTTCCAAACTTTGGGGTGGCTGTGTCTTTTTGATTTTAATTTCCCTAAGCTATAGGACCATAAGTGGAAGTGCCCTAGGTTCTGTTGCTTTGTTTTTTACATGTTTCAGGAAACACCATACACTTCTCCCGAGTGGTTGTTGGCAATTTACATCCCGCCCATCAGCATAACAAGGCTCCCAGTTCTCCATGGCCTGTCTTGTCTTTCTGGATTATACACTTTTTTCAGATGGCCCTTTTGACCGGGGGGAAGTGAGACTTCATTGTAGTGCAGATTTCCTTTGCAAGCTTGCTTGGTTGGCCAAAAAGGGCGTATGCGTTTTTTCCTGAATATATTCAGGAAAAAACGCATACGCCCTTTTTGGCCAAGTGCATCATTGTGGACGTTCTGCCTCTTTTCCTATGCTTTCAATGCAATTCCAGTCTACCTCCAGAAATCGGTTTCCTGCAATTCTGCCCCGCTTTCAAGTCCTCTTGGCAGCCTTACTTCAGTCTATTTTTGGACGATAGCTGTCATTTATAAGTCTGCAGGTTTGTGAATTACAGTGCCCCTGAGCTCCTTTCTTCAACTCGCTTTCTTGTGACCTGGCCGCAACACCGCAGGATGGCTTCAGGCCCTAATCTGGTTCTGGCACGGCACGCTGAGCCTTTGGTTAATTCCTCTTCCTGGTGGGAAATGAGAGTTAAATTTGCCCGTCCAGACACCTCCAGCTAGCCTCTCATTGGTTCTCGCTATTCCTGTTCATCTTCCGCAGAAATTGCAAACTGGGCCAAACAGGAGGTTAAAGGGACTGACTCTCCACGTCGGGAGAGTGTTAGTAAAGCGTCTGGAATGTTGCACCCGAGTACCAGGGGAGGAAAACTGAGACATATTTGAACACGTCTCCCGTTCACATGGTTGATCATACTCTGGGTTCCACATGCATGTTTTAGCTGAAGGAAGAATATCTTAAACCTGGAGAGTTGAGACCTGTGGAATGGGTACCATGCAATATGACTTCAAAGGGTCTTCATTTGCTCACCGAACCTCTCCAATCCTATCACTGCTGCGTTTATGCCCCTGTACACACGCTTGATTCTCTTTTGGAGACATAGCAATCCATAGGTTTTAAGATACTTACTAGTCAGGTACATTCTTAGGCGTTTAATATGGGGTGTTGAGTCCATTTCGTTGAGCAAGGAGTAGCTCTTGTCTAGTCCATATTTGGCTTAAGGAACTTTATCTGTGCTCATTTCAATCTCTGGTTTTATGCAGCACCCCAACTCACCTTTCCCCTTAAGCAAGCATAAGTTGGTTTTCTAAATTTGAGACCCTGTTCTGTTTTGGAATGCAGTTCCTGTGTAGCCAAGTTTACATTCCGTGTATTAATGATATCTTATGATGTTTCTTTTTCTGTGTGAGTTATTTCAGTTAGAATCATCGTACCTGAATCCACTCATTGTGCTGCTACGGGCCTGATGACATAGATTTCATTGCTGAGTGATACTGCATTGTACGTAAGTACCACAAGTTCTTTATCCATTTTTCACTTTCTGTGATATTGAACTTGTATGGTAAACGAGGTTCTTGTAAACGGAGGCGTCCCAAACTTTGGGGTGGCTGTGTCTATTTGATTTTAATTTCCCTAAGCTATAGGACCATAAGTGGAAGTGCCCTAGGCTCTGTTGCTTTGTTTTTTAGATGTTTCAGGAAACACCATACACTTCTCCCGAGTGTCTGTTGGCAATTTACATCCCGCCCATCAGCATAACAAGGCTCCCAGTTCTCCATGGCCTGTCCTGCCTTTCTGGATTTTACACTTTTTTCAGATGGCCCTTTTGACCGGGGGGAAGTGAGACTTCATTGTAGTGCAGATTTCCTTTGCAAGCTTGCTTGGTTGGCCAAAAAGGGCGTATGCGTTTTTTCCTGAATATATTCAGGAAAAAACGCATACGCCCTTTTTGGCCAAGTGCATCATTGTGGACGTTCTGCCTCTTTTCCTATGCTTTCAATGCAATTCCAGTCTACCTCCAGAAATCGGTTTCCTGCAATTCTGCCCCGCTTTCAAGTCCTCTTGGCAGCCTTACTTCAGTCTATTTTTGGACGATAGCTGTCATTTATAAGTCTGCAGGTTTGTGAATTACAGTGCCCCTGAGCTCCTTTGTTCAACTCGCTTTCTTGTGAGCTAGCTGCAACACCGCAGGATGGCTTCAGGCCCTAATCAGGTTCCGTCACGGAACGATGAGCCTTTGTTTAATTCCTCTTCCTGGTGGGAAATGAGAGTTAAATTTGCCCGTCCAGACACCTCCAGCTAGCCTCTCATTGGTTCTCGCTATTCCTGTTCATCTTCCGCAGAAATTGCAAACTGGGCCAAACAGGAGGTTAAAGGCGCTGACTCTCCAAGTGGGGAGAGTGTTAGTAAAGCGTCTGGAATGTTGCACCCGAGTACCAGGGGAGGAAAACTGAGACATATTTGAACACGTCTCCCATTCACATGGTTGATCATACTTGGGTTCCACATGCATGTTTTAGCTGAAGGAAGAATACCTTAAACCTGGAGAGTTGAGACCCGTGTAATGGGTACCATGCAATATGACTTCAAAGGGTCTTCATTTGCTCACCGAACCTCTCCAATCCTATCACTGCTGCGTTTATGCCCCTGTACACATGCTTGATTCTCTTTCAGAGACATAGCAATCCATAGGTTTTCCGATACTTACTAGTCAGGTACATTCTTAGGTGTTTAATATGCGGTGTTGAGTCCATTTCGTTGAGCAAGGAGTAGCTCTTGTCTATTCCATATTTGACTTAAGGAACTTTATCTGTGCTCATTTCAATCTCTGGTTTTATGCAGCACCCCAACTCACCTTTACCCTTAAGCAAGCATAAGTTGGTTTTCTAAATTTGAGACCCTGTTCTGTTCTGTAATTCAGTTCCTGTGTAGCCAAGTTTACATTCCGTGTATTACTGATATCTTATGATATTTCTTTTTCTGTGTGACTTACTTCAGTTAGAATCATCATACCTGAATCCACTCATTGTGCTGCTAAGGGCCTGATGACACAGATTTCATTGCTGAGTGATATTGCTTTGTAAGTAAATACCACAACTTCTTTATCCATTTTTCACTTTCTGCGATGTTGAACTTGTACTGTAAACGAGGTTCTTGTAAACAGAGCCATTCCAAACTTTGGGGTGGCTGTGTCTTTTTGATTTTAATTTCCCTAAGCTATAGGACCATAAGTGGAAGTGCCCTAGGTTCTGTTGCTTTGTTTTTTAGATGTTTCAGGAAACACCATACACTTCTCCCAAGTGGTTGTTGGCAATTTACATCCCGCCCATCAGCATAACAAGGCTCCCAGTTCTCCATGGCCTGTCCTGCCTTTCTGGATTTTACACTTTTTTCAGATGGCCCTTTTGACCGGGGGGAAGTGAGACTTCATTGTAGTGCAGATTTCCTTTGCAAGCTTGCTTGGTTGGCCAAAAAGGGCGTATGCGTTTTTTCCTGAATATATTCAGGAAAAAACGCATACGCCCTTTTTGGCCAAGTGCATCATTGTGGACGTTCTGCCTCTTTTCCTATGCTTTCAATGCAATTCCAGTCTACCTCCTGAAATCGGTTTCCTGCAATTCTGCCCCGCTTTCAAGTCCTCTTGGCAGCCTTACTTCAGTCTATTTTTGGACGATAGCTGTCATTTATAACTCTGCAGGTTTGTGAATTACAGTGCCCCTGAGCTCCTTTCTTCAACTCGCTTTCTTTTGAGCTGGCCGCAACACCGCAGGATGGCTTCAGGCCCTAATCTGGTTCCGGCCCGGCATGCTGAGCCTTTGGTTAATTCCTCTTCCTGGTGGGAAATGAGAGTTAAATTTGCCCGTCCAGACACCTCCAGCTAGCCTCTCATTGGTTCTCGCTATTCCTGTTCATCTTCCGCAGAAATTGCAAACTGGGCCAAACAGGAGGTTAAAGGCGCTGACTCTCCAAGTGGGGAGAGTGTTAGTAAAGCGTCTGGAATGTTGCACCCGAGTACCAGGGGAGGAAAACTGAGACATATTTGAACACGTCTCCCATTCACATGGTTGATCATACTTGGGTTCCACATGCATGTTTTAGCTGAAGGAAGAATACCTTAAACCTGGAGAGTTGAGACCCGTGTAATGGGTACCATGCAATATGACTTCACAGGGTCTTCATTTGCTCACCGAAACTCTCCAATGCTATCACTGCTGCGTTTATGCCCCTGTACACATGCTTGATTCTCTTTTGGAGACATAGCAATCCATAGGTTTTCCGATACTTACAAGTCAGGTACATTCTTAGGCGTTTAATATGCGGTGTTGAGTCCATTTCGTTGAGCAAGGAGTAGCTCTTGTCTATTCCATATTTGACTTAAGGAACTTTATCTGTGCTCATTTCAATCTCTGGTTTTATGCAGCACCCCAACTCACCTTTACCCTTAAGCAAGCATAAGTTGGTTTTCTAAATTTGAGACCCTGTTCTGTTCTGTAATTCAGTTCCTGTGTAGCCAAGTTTACATTCCGTGTATTACTGATATCTTATGATGTTTCTTTTCTGTGTGACTTATTTCAGTTAGAATCATCATACCTGAATCCACTCATTGTGCTGCTACGGGCATGATGACACAGATTTCATTGCTGAGTGATATTGCTTTGTAAGTAAATACCACAACTTCTTTATCCATTTTTCACTTTCTGTGATGTTGAACTTCTACTGTAAACGAGGTTCTTGTAAACAGAGCCGTTCCAAACTTTGGGGTGGCTGTGTCTTTTTGATTTTAATTTCCCTAAGCTATAGGACCATAAGTGGCAGTGCCCTAGGCTCTGTTGCTTTGTTTTTTAGATGTTTCAGGAAACACCATACACTTCTCCCAAGTGTCTGTTGGCAATTTACATCCTGCCCATCAGCATAACAAGGCTCCCAGTTCTCCATGGCCTGTCCTGCCTTTCTGGATTTTACACTTTTTTCAGATGGCCCTTTTGACCGGGGGGAAGTGAGACTTCATTGTAGTGCAGATTTCCTTTGCAAGCTTGCTTGGTTGGCCAAAAAGGGCGTATGCGTTTTTTCCTGAATATATTCAGGAAAAAACGCATATGCCCTTTTTCGCCAAGTGCATCATTGTGGACGTTCTGCCTCTTTTCCTATGCTTTCAATGCAATTCCAGTCTACCTCCTGAAATCGGTTTCCTGCAATTCTGCCCCGCTTTCAAGTCCTCTTGGCAGCCTTACTTCAGTCTATTTTTGGACGATAGCTGTCATTTATAACTCTGCAGGTTTGTGAATTACAGTGCCCCTGAGCTCCTTTCTTCAACTCGCTTTATTGTGACCTGGCCGCAACACCGCAGGATGGCTTCAGACCCTAATCTGGTTCCGGCACGGCACGCTGAGCCTTTGGTTAATTCCTCTTCCTGGTGGGAAATGAGAGTTAAATTTGCCTGTCCAGACACCTCCAGCTAGTCTCTCATTGGTTCTCGCTATTCCTGTTCATCTTCCGCAGAAATTGCAAACTGGGCCAAACAGGAGGTTAAAGGGACTGACTCTCCAAGTGGGGAGAATGTTAGTAAAGCGTCTGGAATGTTGCACCCGAGTACCAGGGGAGGAAAACTGAGACATATTTGAACACGTCTCCCGTTCACATGGTTGATCATACTCTGGGTTCCACATGCATGTTTTAGCTGAAGGAAGAATACCTTAAACCTGGAGAGTTGAGACCCGTGGAATGGGTACCATGCAATATGACTTCAAAGGGTCTTCATTTGCTCACCGAACCTCTCCAATCCTATCACTGCTGCGTTTATGCCCCTGTACCCACGCTTGATTCTCTTTTGGAGACATAGCAATCCATAGGTTTTAAGATACTTACTAGTCAGGTACATTCTTAGGCGTTTAATATGCGGTGTTGAGTCCATTTTGTTGAGCAAGGAGTAGCTCTTGTCTATTCCATATTTGGCTTAAGGAACTTTATCTGTGCTCATTTCAATCTCTGGTTTTATGCAGCACCCCAACTCACCTTTCCCCTTAAGCAAGCATAAGTTGGTTTTCTAAATTTGAGACCCTGTTCTGTTTTGGAATGCAGTTCCTGTGTAGCCAAGTTTACATTCTGTGTATTAATGATATCTTATGATGTTTCTTTTTCTGTGTGACTTATTTCAGTTAGAATCATCGTACCTGAATCCACTCATTATGCTGCTACAGGCCTGATGACATAGATTTCATTGCTGAGTGATACTGCATTGTACGTAAGTACCACAAGTTCTTTATCCATTTTTCAGTTTCTGTGATATTGAACTTGTATGGTAAACGAGGTTCTTGTAAACGGAGGCGTCCCAAACTTTGGGGTGGCTGTGTCTTTTTGATTTTAATTTCCCTAAGCTATAGGACCATAAGTGGAAGTGCCCTAGGCTCTGTTGCTTTGTTTTTTAGATGTTTCAGGAAACACCATACACTTCTCCCGAGTGTCTGTTGGCAATTTACATCCCGCCCATCAGCATAACAAGGCTCCCAGTTCTCCATGGCCTGTCCTGCCTTTCTGGATTTTACACTTTTTTCAGATGGCCCTTTTGCCCGGGGGGAAGTGAGACTTCATTGTAGTGCAGATTTCCTTTGCAAGCTTGCTTGGTTGGCCAAAAAGTGCGTATGCGTTTTTTCCTGAATATATTCAGGAAAAAACGCATATGCCCTTTTTGGCCAAGTGCATCATTGTGGACGTTCTGCTTCTTTTCCTATGCTTTCAATGCAATTCCAGTCTACCTCCTGAAATCGGTTTCCTGCAATTCTGCCCCGCTTTCAAGTCCTCTTGGCAGCCTTACTTCAGTATATTTTTGGACGATAGCTGTCATTTATAACTCTGCAGGTTTGTGAATTACAGTGCCCCTGAGCTCCTTTCTTAAACTCGGTTTCTTTTGAGCTGGCCGCAACACCGCAGGATGGCTTCAGGCCCTAATCTGGTTCCGGTACGGCACGCTGAGCCTTTGGTTATTTCCTCTTCCTGTTGGGAAATGAGAGTTAAATTTGCCCGTCCAGACACCTCCAGCTAGCCTCTCATTGGTTCTCGCTATTCCTGTTCATCTTCCACAGAAATTGCAAACTGTGCCAAACAGGAGGTTAAAGGCGCTGACTCTCCAAGTGTGGAGAGTGTTAGTAAAGCGTCTGGAATGTTGCACCCGAGTACCAGGGGAGGAAAACTGAGACATATTTGAACACGTCTCCCGATCACATGGTTGATCATACTCTAGGTTCCACATGCATGTTTTAGCTGAAGGAAGAATACCTTCAACCTGGGTAGTTGAAACCCGTGGAATGGGTACCATGCAATATGACTTCAAAGGGTCTTCATTTGCTCACCGAACCTCTCCAATCCTATCACTGCTGCGTTTATGCCCCTGTACACACGCTTGATTCTCTTTTGGAGACATAGCAATCCATAGGTGTTCCGATACTTACTAGTCAGGTACATTCTTAGGCGTTTAATATGCGGTGTTGAGTCCATTTCGTTGAGCAAGGAGTAGCTCTTGTCTATTCCATATTTGACTTAAGAAACTTTATCTGTGCTCATTTCAATCTCTGGTTTTATGCAGCACCCCAACTCACCTTTACCCTTAAGCAAGCATAAGTTGGTTTTCTAAATTTGAGACCCTGTTCTGTTCTGTAATTCAGTTCCTGTGTAGCCAAGTTTACATTCCGTGTATTACTGATATCTTATGATGTTTCTTTTTCTGTGTGACTTATTTCAGTTAGAATCATCATACCTGAATCCACTCATTGTGCTGCTAAGGGCCTGATGACACAGATTTCATTGCTGAGTGATATTGCTTTGTAAGTAAATACCACAACTTCTTTATCCATTTTTCACTTTCTGCGATGTTGAAGTTGTACTGTAAACGAGGTTCTTGTAAACAGAGGCGTCCCAAACTTTGGGGTGGCTGTGTCTTTTTGATTTTAATTTCCCTTAGCTATAGCACCATAAGTGGAAGTGCCCTAGGCTCTGTTCCTTTGTTTTTTAGATGTTTCAGGAAACACCATACACTTCTCCCGAGTGTCTGTTGGCAATTTACATCCCGCCCATCAGCATAACAAGGCTCCCAGTTCTCCATGGCCTGTCCTGCCTTTCTGGATTTTACACTTTTTTCAGATGGCCCTTTTGACCGGGGGAAGTGAGACTTCATTGTAGTGCAGATTTCCTTTGCAAGCTTGCTTGGTTGGCCAAAAAGGGCGTATGCGTTTTTTCCTGAATATATTCAGGAAAAAACGCATACGCCCTTTTTGGCCAAGTGCATCATTGTGGACGTTCTGCCTCTTTTCCTATGCTTTCAATGCAATTCCAGTCTACCTCCTGAAATCGGTTTCCTGCAATTCTGCCCCGCTTTCAAGTCCTCTTGGCAGCCTTACTTCAGTCTATTTTTGGACGATAGCTGTCATTTATAAGTCTGCAGGTTTGTGAATTACAGTGCCCCTGAGCTCCTTTCTTCAACTCGCTTTCTTTGAGTTGGCCGCAACACCGCAGGATGGCTTCAGGCCCTAATCTGGTTCCGGCACGGCACGCTGAGCCTTTGGTTATTTCCTCTTCCTGGTGGGAAATGAGAGTTAAATTTGCCCGTCCAGACACCTCCAGCTAGTCTCTCATTGGTTCTCGCTATTCCTGTTCATCTTCCGCAGAAATTGCAAACTGGGCCAAACAGGAGGTTAAAGGCGCTGACTCTCCAAGTGGGGAGAGTGTTAGTAAAGCGTCTGGAATGTTGCACCCGAGTACCAGGGGAGGAAAGCTGAGACATATTTGAACACGTCTCCCGTTCACATGGTTGATCATACTTGGGTTCCACATGCATGTTTTAGCTGAAGGAAGAATACCTTAAACCTGGGTAGTTGAAACCCGTGGAATGGGTACCATGGAATATGACTTCAAAGGGTCTTCATTTGCTCACCGAACCTCTCCAATCCTATCACTGCTGCGTTTATGCCCCTGTACACATGCTTGATTCTCTTTCAGAGACATAGCAATCCATAGGTTTTAAGATACTTACTAGTCAGGTACATTCTTAGGCGTTTAATATGCGGTGTTGAGTCCATTTCGTTGAGCAAGGAGTAGCTCTTGTCTATTCCATATTTGACTTAAGGAACTTTATCTGTGCTCATTTCAATCTCTGGTTTTATGCAGCACCCCAACTCACCTTTCCCCTTAAGCAAGCATAAGTTGGTTTTCTAAATTTGAGACACTGTTCTGTTTTGGAATTCAGTTCCTGTGAAGCCAAGTTTACATTCCGTGTATTAGTGATATATTATGATGTTTCTTTTTCTGTGTGACTTATTTCAGTTAGAATCATCATACCTGAATCCACTCATTATGCTGCTACGGGCCTGATGACATAGATTTCATTGCTGAGTGATACTGCATTGTACGTAGGTACCACAAGTTCTTTATCCATTTTTCACTTTCTGCGATGTTGAACTTGTACTGTAAACGAGGTTCTTGTAAACAGAGGCGTCTCAAACTTTGGGGTGGCTGTGTCTTTTTGATTTTAATTTCCCTAAGCTATAGGACCATAAGTGGCAGTGCCCTAGGCTCTGTTGCTTTGTTTTTTAGATGTTTCAGGAAACACCATACATGTCTCCCGAGTGGTTGTTGGCAATTTACATCCCGCCAATCAGCATAACAAGGCTCCCAGTTCTCCATGGCCTGTCTTGTCTTTCTGGATTTTACACTTTTTTCAGATGGCCCTTTTGACCGGGGGGAAGTGAGACTTCATTGTAGTGCAGATTTCCTTTGCAAGCTTGCTTGGTTGGCCAAAAAGGGCGTATGCGTTTTTTCCTGAATATATTCAGGAAAAAACGCATACGCCCTTTTTGGCCAAGTGCATCATTGTGGACGTTCTGCCTCTTTTCCTATGCTTTCAATGCAATTCCAGTCTACCTCCTGAAATCGGTTTCCTGCAATTCTGCCCCGCTTTCAAGTCCTCTTGGCAGCCTTACTTCAGTCTATTTTTGGACGATAGCTGTCATTTATAAGTCTGCAGGTTTGTGAATTACAGTGCCCCTGAGCTCCTTTCTTCAACTCGCTTTCTTGTGACCTGGCCGCAACACCGCAGGATGGCTTCAGGCCCTAATCTGGTTCTGGCACGGCACGCTGAGCCTTTGGTTAATTCCTCTTCCTGGTGGGAAATGAGAGTTAAATTTGCCCGTCCAGACACCTCCAGCTAGTCTCTCATTGGTTCTCGCTATTTCTGTTCATCTTCCACAGAAATTGCAAACTGGGCCAAACAGGAGGTTAAAGGGACTGACTCTCCAAGTCGGGAGAGTGTTAGGAAAGCGTCTGGAATGTTGCACCCGAGTACCAGGGGAGGAAAACTGAGACATATTTGAACACGTCTCCCGATCACATGGTTGATCATACTCTAGGTTCCACATGCATGTTTTAGCTAAAGGAAGAATACCTTAAACCTGGAGAGTTGAGACCCGTGTAATGCGTACCATGCAATATGACTTCAAAGGGTCTTCATTTGCTCACCGAACCTCTCCAATCCTATCACTGCTGCGTTTATGCCCCATGTACACATGCTTGATTCTCTTTCGGAGACATAGCAATCCATAGGTTTTAAGATACTTACTAGTCAGGTACATTCTTAGGCGTTTAATATGCGGTGTTGAGTCCATTTCGTTGAGCAAGGAGTAGCTCTTGTCTATTCCATATTTGACTTAAGGAACTTTATCTGTGCTCATTTCAATCTCTGGTTTTATGCAGCACCCCAACTCACCTTTACCCTTAAGCAAGCATAAGTTGGTTTTCTAAATTTGAGACCCTGTTCTGTTCTGTAATTCAGTTCCTGTGTAGCCAAGTTTACATTCCGTGTATTACTGATATCTTATGATGTTTCTTTTCTGTGTGACTTATTTCAGTTAGAATCATCATACCTGAATCCACTCATTGTGATGCTAAGGGCCTGATGACATAGATTTCATTGCTGAGTGATATTGCTTTGTAAGTAAATACCACAACTTCTTTATCCATTTTTCACTTTCTGCGATGTTGAACTTGTACTGTAAACGAGGTTCTTGTAAACAGAGCCGTTCCAAACTTTGGGGTGGCTGTGTCTTTTTGATTTTAATTTCCCTAAGCTATAGGACCATAAGTGGCAGTGCCCTAGGCTCTGTTGCTTTGTTTTTTAGATGTTTCAGGAAACACCATACACTTCTCCCGAGTGGTTGTTGGCAATTTACATCCCGCCCATCAGCATAACAAGGCTCCCAGTTCTCCATGGCCTGTCCTGCCTTTCTGGATTTTACACTTTTTTCAGATGGCCCTTTTGACCGGGGGGAAGTGAGACTTCATTGTAGTGCAGATTTCCTTTGCAAGCTTGCTTGGTTGGCCAAAAAGGGCGTATGCGTTTTTTCCTGAATATATTCAGGAAAAAACGCATACGCCCTTTTTGGCCAAGTGCATCATTGTGGACGTTCTGCCTCTTTTCCTATGCTTTCAATGCAATTCCAGTCTACCTCCTGAAATCGGTTTCCTGCAATTCTGCCCCGCTTTCAAGTCCTCTTGGCAGCCTTACTTCAGTATATTTTTGGACGATAGCTGTCATTTATAACTCTGCAGGTTTGTAAATTACAGTGCCCCTGGGCTCCTTTCTTCAACTCGCTTTCTTTTGAGCTGGCCGCAACACTGCAGGATGGCTTCAGGCCCTAATCTGGTTCCGTGACGGCACGCTGAGTCTTTGGTTATTTCCTCTTCCTGGTGGGAAATGAGAGTTAAATTTGCCCGTCCAGACACCTCCAGCTAGCCTCTCATTGGTTCTCGCTATTCCTGTTCATCTTCCGCAGAAATTGCAAACTGGGCCAAACAGGAGGTTAAAGGGACTGACTCTCCAAGTGGGGAGAGTGTTAGTAAAGCGTCTGGAATGTTGCACCCGAGTACCAGGGGAGGAAAACTGAGACATATTTGAAAACGTCTCCCGTTCACATGGTTGATCATACTCTGGGTTCCACATGCATGTTTTAGCTGAAGGAAGAATACCTTAAACCTGGAGAGTTGAGACTCGTGTAATGGGTACCATGCAATATGACTTCAAAGGGTCTTCATTTGCTCACCGAACCTCTCCAATCCTACCACTGCTGCGTTTATTCCCCTGTACACACGCTTGATTCTCTTTTGGAGACATAGCAATCCATAGGTTTTAAGATACTTACTAGTCAGGTACATTCTTAGGGGTTTAATATGGGGTTTTGAGTCCATTTCGTTGAGCAAGGAGTAGCTCTTGTCTATTCCATATTTGGCTTAAGGAACTTTATCTGTGCTCATTTCAATCTCTGGTTTTATGCAGCACCCCAACTCACCTTTCCCCTTAAGCAAGCATAAGTTGGTTTTCTAAATTTGAGACCCTGTTCTGTTCTGGAATGCAGTTCCTGTGTAGCCAAGTTTACATTCCGTGTATTAGTGATATCTTATGATGTTTCTTTTTCTGTGTGACTTATTTCAGTTAGAATCATCGTACCTGAATCCACTCATTGTGCTGCTAAGGGCCTGATGACACAGATTTCATTGCTGAGTGATATTGCTTTGTAAGTAAATACCACAACTTCTTTATCCATTTTTCACTTTCTGCGATGTTGAACTTGTACTGTAAACGAGGTTCTTGTAAACAGAGCCGTTCCAAACTTTGGGGTGGCTGTGTCTTTTTGATTTTAATTTCCCTAAGCTATAGGACCATAAGTGGAAGTGCCCTAGGTTCTGTTGCTTTGTTTTTTACATGTTTCAGGAAACACCATACACTTCTCCCGAGTGGTTGTTGGCAATTTACATCCCGCCCATCAGCATAACAAGGCTCCCAGTTCTCCATGGCCTGTCTTGTCTTTCTGGATTATACACTTTTTTCAGATGGCCCTTTTGACCGGGGGGAAGTGAGACTTCATTGTAGTGCAGATTTCCTTTGCAAGCTTGCTTGGTTGGCCAAAAAGGGCGTATGCGTTTTTTCCTGAATATATTCAGGAAAAAACGCATACGCCCTTTTTGGCCAAGTGCATCATTGTGGACGTTCTGCCTCTTTTCCTATGCTTTCAATGCAATTCCAGTCTACCTCCAGAAATCGGTTTCCTGCAATTCTGCCCCGCTTTCAAGTCCTCTTGGCAGCCTTACTTCAGTCTATTTTTGGACGATAGCTGTCATTTATAAGTCTGCAGGTTTGTGAATTACAGTGCCCCTGAGCTCCTTTCTTCAACTCGCTTTCTTGTGACCTGGCCGCAACACCGCAGGATGGCTTCAGGCCCTAATCTGGTTCTGGCACGGCACGCTGAGCCTTTGGTTAATTCCTCTTCCTGGTGGGAAATGAGAGTTAAATTTGCCCGTCCAGACACCTCCAGCTAGCCTCTCATTGGTTCTCGCTATTCCTGTTCATCTTCCGCAGAAATTGCAAACTGGGCCAAACAGGAGGTTAAAGGGACTGACTCTCCACGTCGGGAGAGTGTTAGTAAAGCGTCTGGAATGTTGCACCCGAGTACCAGGGGAGGAAAACTGAGACATATTTGAACACGTCTCCCGTTCACATGGTTGATCATACTCTGGGTTCCACATGCATGTTTTAGCTGAAGGAAGAATACCTTAAACCTGGAGAGTTGAGACCTGTGGAATGGGTACCATGCAATATGACTTCAAAGGGTCTTCATTTGCTCACCGAACCTCTCCAATCCTATCACTGCTGCGTTTATGCCCCTGTACACACGCTTGATTCTCTTTTGGAGACATAGCAATCCATAGGTTTTAAGATACTTACTAGTCAGGTACATTCTTAGGCGTTTAATATGGGGTGTTGAGTCCATTTCGTTGAGCAAGGAGTAGCTCTTGTCTAGTCCATATTTGGCTTAAGGAACTTTATCTGTGCTCATTTCAATCTCTGGTTTTATGCAGCACCCCAACTCACCTTTCCCCTTAAGCAAGCATAAGTTGGTTTTCTAAATTTGAGACCCTGTTCTGTTTTGGAATGCAGTTCCTGTGTAGCCAAGTTTACATTCCGTGTATTAATGATATCTTATGATGTTTCTTTTTCTGTGTGAGTTATTTCAGTTAGAATCATCGTACCTGAATCCACTCATTGTGCTGCTACGGGCCTGATGACATAGATTTCATTGCTGAGTGATATTGCTTTGTAAGTAAATACCACAACTTCTTTATCCATTTTTCACTTTCTGCGATGTTGAACTTGTACTGTAAACGAGGTTCTTGTAAACAGAGCCGTTCCAAACTTTGGGGTGGCTGTGTCTTTTTGATTTTAATTTCCCTAAGCTATAGGACCATAAGTGGAAGTGCCCTAGGTTCTGTTGCTTTGTTTTTTAGATGTTTCAGGAAACACCATACACTTCTCCCAAGTGGTTGTTGGCAATTTACATCCCGCCCATCAGCATAACAAGGCTCCCAGTTCTCCATGGCCTGTCCTGCCTTTCTGGATTTTACACTTTTTTCAGATGGCCCTTTTGACCGGTGGGAAGTGATACTTCATTGTAGTGCAGATTTCCTTTGCAAGCTTGCTTGGTTGGCCAAAAAGGGCGTATGCGTTTTTTCCTGAATATATTCAGGAAAAAACACATACGCCCTTTTTGGCCAAGTGCATCATTGTGGACGTTCTGCCTCTTTTCCTATGCTTTCAATGCAATTCCAGTCTACCTCCTGAAATCGGTTTCCTGCAATTCTGCCCCGCTTTCAAGTCCTCTTGGCAGCCTTGCTTCAGTCTATTTTTGGACGATAGCTGTCATTTATAAGTCTGCAGGTTTGTGAATTACATTGCCCCTGAGCTCCTTTGTTCAACTCGCTTTCTTGTGAGCTAGCTGCAACACCGCAGGATGGCTTCAGGCCCTAATCTGGTTCCGTCACGGAACGCTGAGCCTTTGTTTAATTCCTCTTCCTGGTGGGAAATGAGAGTTAAATTTGCCCGTCCAGACACCTCCAGCTAGCCTCTCATTGGTTCTCGCTATTCCTGTTCATCTTCCGCAGAAATTGCAAACTGGGCCAAACAGGAGGTTAAAGGTGCTGACTCTCCAAGTGGGGAGAGTGTTAGTAAAGCGTCTGGAATGTTGCACCCGAGTACCAGGGGAGGAAAACTGAGACATATTTGAACACGTCTCCCATTCACATGGTTGATCATACTTGGGTTCCACATGCATGTTTTAGCTGAAGGAAGAATACCTTAAACCTGGAGAGTTGAGACCCGTGTAATGGGTACCATGCAATATGACTTCACAGGGTCTTCATTTGCTCACCGAAACTCTCCAATCCTATCACTGCTGCGTTTATGCCCCTGTACACATGCTTGATTCTCTTTTGGAGACATAGCAATCCATAGGTTTTCCGATACTTACTAGTCAGGTACATTCTTAGGCGTTTAATATGCGGTGTTGAGTCCATTTCGTTGAGCAAGGAGTAGCTCTTGTCTATTCCATATTTGACTTAAGGAACTTTATCTGTGCTCATTTCAATCTCTGGTTTTATGCAGCACCCCAACTCACCTTTACCCTTAAGCAAGCATAAGTTGGTTTTCTAAATTTGAGACCCTGTTCTGTTCTGTAATTCAGTTCCTGTGTAGCCAAGTTTACATTCCGTGTATTACTGATATCTTATGATGTTTCTTTTCTGTGTGACTTATTTCAGTTAGAATCATCATACCTGAATCCACTCATTGTGCTGCTACGGGCCTGATGACACAGATTTCATTGCTGAGTGATATTGCTTTGTAAGTAAATACCACAACTTCTTTATCCATTTTTCACTTTCTGTGATGTTGAACTTGTACTGTAAACGAGGTTCTTGTAAACAGAGCCGTTCCAAACTTTGGGGTGGCTGTGTCTTTTTGATTTTAATTTCCCTAAGCTATAGGACCATAAGTGGCAGTGCCCTAGGCTCTGTTGCTTTGTTTTTTAGATGTTTCAGGAAACACCATACACTTCTCCCAAGTGTCTGTTGGCAATTTACATCCTGCCCATCAGCATAACAAGGCTCCCAGTTCTCCATGGCCTGTCCTGCCTTTCTGGATTTTACACTTTTTTCAGATGGCCCTTTTGACTGGGGGGAAGTGAGACTTCATTGTAGTGCAGATTTCCTTTGCAAGCTTGCTTGGTTGGCCAAAAAGGGCGTATGCGTTTTTTCCTGAATATATTCAGGAAAAAACGCATACGCCCTTTTTGGCCAAGTGCATCATTGTGGACGTTCTGCCTCTTTTCCTATGCTTTCAATGCAATTCCAGTCTACCTCCTGAAATCGGTTTCCTGCAATTCTGCCCCGCTTTCAAGTCCTCTTGGCAGCCTTACCTCAGTATATTTTTGGACGATAGCTGTCATTTATAACTCTGCAGGTTTGTGAATTACAGTGCCCCTGAGTTCCTTTCTTCAACTCGCTTTATTGTGACCTGGCCTCAACACCGCAGGATTGCTTCAGGCCCTAATCTGGTTCCGGCACGGCACGCTGAGCCTTTGGTTATTTCCTCTTCCTGGTGGGAAATGAGAGTTAAATTTGCCCGTCCAGACACCTCCAGCTAGCCTCTCATTGGTTCTCGCTATTCCTGTTCATCTTCCGCAGAAATTGCAAATTGGGCCAAATAGGAGGTTAAAGGCGCTGACTCTCCAAGTGGGGAGAGTGTTAGTAAAGCGTCTGGAATGTTGCACCCGAGTACCAGGGGAGGAAAACTGAGACATATTTGAACACGTCTCCCGTTCACATGGTTGATCATACTTGGGTTCCACATGCATATTTTAGCTGAAGGAAGAATACCTTAAACCTGGAGAGTTGAGACCCGTGTAATGGGTACCATGCAATATGACTTCAAAGGGTCTTCATTTGCTCACCGAACCTCTCCAATCCTATCACTGCTGCGTTTATGCCCCTGTACACATGCTTGATTCTCTTTTGGAGACATAGCAATCCATAGGTTTTACGATACTTACTAGTCAGGTACATTCTTAGGCGTTTAATATGCGGTGTTGAGTCCATTTCGTTGAGCAAGGAGTAGCTCTTGTCTATTCCATATTTGACTTAAGGAACTTTATCTGTGCTCATTTCAATCTCTGGTTTTATGCAGCACCCCAACTCACCTTTACCCTTAAGCAAGCATAAGTTGGTTTTCTAAATTTGAGACCCTGTTCTGTTCTGTAATTCAGTTCCTGTGTAGCCAAGTTTACATTCCGTGTATTACTGATATCTTATGATGTTTCTTTTCTGTGTGACTTATTTCAGTTAGAATCATCATACCTGAATCCACTCATTGTGCTGCTACGGGCCTGATGACACAGATTTCATTGCTGAGTGATATTGCTTTGTAAGTAAATACCACAACTTCTTTATCCATTTTTCACTTTCTGCGATGTTGAACTTGTACTGTAAACGAGGTTCTTGTAAACAGAGGCGTCCCAAACTTTGGGGTGGCTGTGTCTTTTTGATTTTAATTTCCCTAAGCTATAGGACCATAAGTGGAAGTGCCCTAGGTTCTGTTGCTTTGTTTTTTAGATGTTTCAGGAAACACCATACACTTCTCCCGAGTGGTTGTTGGCAATTTACATCCCGCCCATCAGCATAACAAGGCTCCCAGTTCTCCATGGCCTGTCCTGCCTTTCTGGATTTTACACTTTTTTCAGATGGCCCTTTTGACCGGGGGGAAGTGAGACTTCATTGTAGTGCAGATTTCCTTTGCAAGCTTGCTTGGTTGGCCAAAAAGGGCGTATGCGTTTTTTCCTGAATATATTCAGGAAAAAACGCATACGCCCTTTTTGGCCAAGTGCATCATTGTGGACGTTCTGCCTCTTTTCCTATGCTTTCAATGCAATTCCAGTCTACCTCCTGAAATCGGTTTCCTGCAATTCTGCCCCGCTTTCAAGTCCTCTTGGCAGCCTTACTTCAGTCTATTTTTGGACGATAGCTGTCATTTATAACTCTGCAGGTTTGTGAATTACAGTGCCCCTGAGCTCCTTTCTTCAACTCGTTTTCTTTTGAGCTGGCCGCAACACCGCAGGATGGCTTCAGGCCCTAATCTGGTTCCGGTATGGCACGCTGAGCCTTTGGTTATTTCCTCTTCCTGGTGGGAAATGAGAGTTAAATTTGCCCGTCCAGACACCTCCAGCTAGCCTCTCATTGGTTCTCGCTATTCCTGTTCATCTTCCGCAGAAATTGCAAACTGGGCCAAACAGGAGGTTAAAGGCGCTGACTCTCCAAGTGGGGAGAGTGTTAGTAAAGCGTCTGGAATGTTGCACCCGAGTACCAGGGGAGGAAAACTGAGACATATTTGAACACGTCTCCCGTTCACATGGTTGATCATACTTGGGTTCCACATGCATATTTTAGCTGAAGGAAGAATACCTTAAACCTGGAGAGTTGAGACCCGTGTAATGGGTACCATGCAATATGACTTCAAAGGGTCTTCATTTGCTCACCGAACCTCTCCAATCCTATCACTGCTGCGTTTATGCCCCTGTACACATGCTTGATTCTCTTTTGGAGACATAGCAATCCATAGGTTTTACGATACTTACTAGTCAGGTACATTCTTAGGCGTTTAATATGGGGTGTTGAGTCCATTTCGTTGAGCAAGGAGTAGCTCTTGTCTATTCCATATTTGACTTAAGGAACTTTATCTGTGCTCATTTCAATCTCTGGTTTTATGCAGCACCCCAACTCACCTTTACCCTTAAGCAAGCATAAGTTGGTTTTCTAAATTTGAGACCCTGTTCTGTTCTGTAATTCAGTTCCTGTGTAGCCAAGTTTACATTCCGTGTATTACTGATATCTTATGAGGTTTCTTTTCTGTGTGACTTATTTCAGTTAGAATCATCATACCTGAATCCACTCATTGTGCTGCTACGGGCCTGATGACACAGATTTCATTGCTGAGTGATATTGCTTTGTAAGTAAATACCACAACTTCTTTATCCATTTTTCACTTTCTGCGATGTTGAACTTGTACTGTAAACGAGGTTCTTGTAAACAGAGGCGTCCCAAACTTTGGGGTGGCTGTGTCTTTTTGATTTTAATTTCCCTTAGCTATAGGACCATAAGTGGAAGTGCCCTAGGTTCTGTTGCTTTGTTTTTTAGATGTTTCAGGAAACACCATACACTTCTCCCGAGTGGTGGTTGGCAATTTACATCCCGCCCATCAGCATAACAAGGCTCCCAGTTCTCCATGGCCTGTCCTGCCTTTCTGGATTTTACACTTTTTTCAGATGGCCCTTTTGACCGGGGGGAAGTGAGACTTCATTGTAGTGCAGATTTCCTTTGCAAGCTTGCTTGGTTGGCCAAAAAGGGCGTATGCGTTTTTTCCTGAATATATTCAGGAAAAAACGCATACGCCCTTTTTGGCCAAGTGCATCATTGTGGACGTTCTGCCTCTTTTCCTATGCTTTCAATGCAATTCCAGTCTACCTCCTGAAATCGGTTTCCTGCAATTCTGCCCCGCTTTCAAGTCCTCTTGGCAGCCTTACTTCAGTCTATTTTTGGACGATAGCTGTCATTTATAACTCTGCAGGTTTGTGAATTACAGTGCCCCTGAGCTCCTTTCTTCAACTCGTTTTCTTTTGAGCTGGCCGCAACACCGCAGGATGGCTTCAGGCCCTAATCTGGTTCCGGTATGGCACGCTGAGCCTTTGGTTATTTCCTCTTCCTGGTGGGAAATGAGAGTTAAATTTGCCCGTCCAGACACCTCCAGCTAGCCTCTCATTGGTTCTCGCTATTCCTGTTCATCTTCCGCAGAAATTGCAAACTGGGCCAAACAGGAGGTTAAAGGCGCTGACTCTCCAAGTGGGGAGAGTGTTAGTAAAGCGTCTGGAATGTTGCACCCGAGTACCAGGGGAGGAAAACTGACATATTTGAACACGTCTCCCGTTCACATGGTTGATCATACTTGGGTTCCACATGCATATTTTAGCTGAAGGAAGAATACCTTAAACCTGGAGAGTTGAGACCCGTGTAATGGGTACCATGCAATATGACTTCAAAGGGTCTTCATTTGCTCACCGAACCTCTCCAATCCTATCACTGCTGCGTTTATGCCCCTGTACACATGCTTGATTCTCTTTTGGAGACATAGCAATCCATAGGTTTTACGATACTTACTAGTCAGGTACATTCTTAGGCGTTTAATATGGGGTGTTGAGTCCATTTCGTTGAGCAAGGTGTAGCTCTTGTCTATTCCATATTTGGCTTAAGGAACTTTATCTGTGCTCATTTCAATCTCTGGTTTTATGCAGCACCCCAACTCACCTTTACCCTTAAGCAAGCATAAGTTGGTTTTCTAAATTTGAGACCCTGTTCTGTTCTGTAATTCAGTTCCTGTGTAGCCAAGTTTACATTCCGTGTATTACTGATATCTTATGATGTTTCTTTTTCTGTGTGACTTATTTCAGTTAGAATCATCATATCTGAATCCACTCATTGTGATGCTAAGGGCCTGATGACATCGATTTCATTGCTGAATGATATTGCTTTGTAAGTGAATACCACAACTTGTTTATCCATTTTTCACTTTCTGCGATGTTGAACTTGTACTGTAAACGAGGTTCTTGTAAACAGAGCCGTTCCAAACTTTGGGGTGGCTGTGTCTTTTTGATTTTAATTTCCCTAAGCTATAGGACCATAAGTGGAAGTGCCCTAGGCTCTGTTGCTTTGTTTTTTAGATGTTTCAGGAAACACCATACACTTCTCCCGAGTGTCTGTTGGCAATTTACATCCCGCCCATCAGCATAACAAGGCTCCCAGTTCTCCATGGCCTGTCCTGCCTTTCTGGATTTTACACTTTTTTCAGATGGCCCTTTTGACCGGGGGGAAGTGAGACTTCATTGTAGTGCAGATTTCCTTTGCAAGCTTGCTTGGTTGGCCAAAAAGGGCGTATGCGTTTTTTCCTGAATATATTCAGGAAAAAACGCATACGCCCTTTTTGGCCAAGTGCATCATTGTGGACGTTCTGCCTCTTTTCCTATGCTTTCAATGCAATTCCAGTCTACCTCCTGAAATCGGTTTCCTGCAATTCTGCCCCGCTTTCAAGTCCTCTTGGCAGCCTTACTTCAGTCTATTTTTGGACGATAGCTGTCATTTATAACTCTGCAGGTTTGTGAATTACAGTGCCCCTGAGCTCCTTTCTTCAACTCGCTTTCTTTTGAGCTGGCCGCAACACCGCAGGATGGCTTCAGGCCCTAATCTGGTTCCGGCCCGGCATGCTGAGCCTTTGGTTAATTCCTCTTCCTGGTGGGAAATGAGAGTTAAATTTGCCCGTCCAGACACCTCCAGCTAGCCTCTCATTGGTTCTCGGTATTCCTGTTCATCTTCCGCAGAAATTGCAAACTGGGCCAAACAGGAGGTTAAAGGGACTGACTCTCCAAGTGGGGAGAGTGTTAGTAAAGCGTCTGGAATGTTGCACCCGAGTACCAGGGGAGGAAAACTGAGACATATTTGAACACGTCTCCCGATCACATGGTTGATCATACTCTAGGTTCCACATGCATGTTTTAGCTGAAGGAAGAATACCTTAAACCTGGGTAGTTGAAACCCGTGGAATGGGTACCATGCAATATGACTTCAAAGGGTCTTCATTTGCGCACCGAACCTCTCCAATCCTATCACTGCTGCGTTTATGCCCCTGTACACATGCTTGATTCTCTTTCGGAGACATAGCAATCCATAGGTTTTAAGATACTTACTAGTCAGGTACATTCTTAGGCGTTTAATATGGGGTGTTGAGTCCATTTCGTTGAGCAAGGAGTAGCTCTTGTCTATTCCATATTTGGCTTAAGGAACTTTATCTGTGCTCATTTCAATCTCTGGTTTTATGCAGCACCCCAACTCACCTTTACCCTTAAGCAAGAATAAGTTGGTTTTCTAAATTTGAGACCCTGTTCTGTTCTGTAATTCAGTTCCTGTGTAGCCAAGTTTACATTCCGTGTATTAGTGATATCTTATGATGTTTCTTTTTCTGTGTGACTTATTTCAGTTAGAATCATCGTACCTGAATCCACTCATTGTGATGCTAAGGGCCTGATGACATAGATTTCATTGCTGAGTGATATTGCTTTGTAAGTAAATACCACAACTTCTTTATCCATTTTTCACTTTCTGCGATGTTGAACTTGTACTGTAAACGAGTTTCTTGTAAACAGAGCCGTTCCAAACTTTGGGTGGCTGTGTCTTTTTGATTTTAATTTCCCTAAGCTATAGGACCATAAGTGGAAGTGCCCTAGGTTCTGTTGCTTTGTTTTTTAGATGTTTCAGGAAACACCATACACTTCTCCCGAGTGTCTGTTGGCAATTTACATCCCGCCCATCAGCATAACAAGGCTCCCAATTCTCCATGGCCTGTCCTGCCTTTCTGGATTTTACACTTTTTTCAGATGGCCCTTTTGACTGGGGGGAAGTGAGACTTCATTGTAGTGCAGATTTCCTTTGCAAGCTTGCTTGGTTGGCCAAAAAGGGCGTATGCGTTTTTTCCTGAATATATTCAGGAAAAAACGCATACGCCCTTTTTGGCCAAGTGCATCATTGTGGACGTTCTGCCTCTTTTCCTATGCTTTCAATGCAATTCCAGTCTACCTCCTGAAATCGGTTTCCTGCAATTCTGCCCCGCTTTCAAGTCCTCTTGGCAGCCTTACTTCAGTCTATTTTTGGACGATAGCTGTCATTTATAACTCTGCAGGTTTGTGAATTACAGTGCCCCTGAGCTCCTTTCTTCAACTCGCTTTCTTTTGAGCTGGCCGCAACACCGCAGGATGGCTTCAGGCCCTAATCTGGTTCCGGTACGGCACGCTGAGCCTTTGGTTATTTCCTCTTCCTGTTGGGAAATGAGAGTTAAATTTGCCCGTCCAGACACCTCCAGCTAGCCTCTCATTGGTTCTCGCTATTCCTGTTCATCTTCCGCAGAAATTGCAAACTGTGCCAAACAGGAGGTTAAAGGCGCTGACTCTCCAAGTGGGGAGAGTGTTAGTACAGCGTCTGGAATGTTGCACCCGAGTACCAGGGGAGGAAAACTGAGACATATTTGAACACGTCTCCCGATCACATGGTTGATCATACTCTGGGTTCCACATGCATGTTTTAGCTGTAGGAAGAATACCTAAAACCTGGGTAGTTGAAACCCGTGGAATGGGTACCATGCAATATGACTTCAAAGGGTCTTCATTTGCTCACCGAACCTCTCCAATCCTATCACTGCTGCATTTATGCCCCTGTACACATGCTTGATTCTTTTTCGGATACATAGCAATCCATAGGTTTTAAGATACTTACTAGTCAGGTACATTCTTAGGCGTTTAATATGCGGTGTTGAGTCCATTTCGTTGAGCAAGGAGTAGCTCTTGTCTATTCCATATTTGGCTTAAGGAACTTTATCTGTGCTCATTTCAATCTCTGGTTTTATGCAGCAACCCAACTCACCTTTCCCCTTAAGCAAGCATAAGTTGGTTTTCTAAATTTGAGAACCTGTTCTGTTTTGGAATTCAGTTCCTGTGTAGCCAAGTTTACATTCCGTGTATTAGTGATATCTTATGATGTTTCTTTTTCTGTGTGACTTATTTCAGTTAGAATCATCGTACCTGAATCTACTCATTATGCTGCTACGGGCATGATGACATAGATTTCATTGCTGAGTGATACTGCATTGTACGTAAGTACCACAAGTTCTTTATCCATTTTTCACTTTCTGCGATGTTGAACTTGTACTGTAAACGAGGTTCTTGTAAACAGAGCCGTTCCAAACTTTGGGGTGGCTGTGTCTTTTTGATTTTAATTTCCCTAAGCTATAGGACCATAAGTGGCAGTGCCCTAGGCTCTGTTGCTTTGTTTTTTAGATGTTTCAGGAAACACCATACACTTCTCCCGAGTGTCTGTTGGCAATTTACATCCCGCCCATCAGCATAACAAGGCTCCCAGTTCTCAATGGCCTGTTGCCTTTCTGGATTTTACACTTTTTTCAGATGGCCCTTTTGACCGGGGGGAAGTGAGACTTCATTGTAGTGCAGATTTCCTTTGCAAGCTTGCTTGGTTGGCCAAAAAGAGCGTATGCGTTTTTTCCTTAATATGTTCAGGAAAAAACGCATACGCACTTTTTCGCCAAGTGCATCATTGTGGACGTTCTGCCTCTTTTCCTATGCTTTCAATGCAATTCCAGTCTACCTCCTGAAATCGGATTCCTGCAATTCTGCCCCGCTTTCAAGTCCTCTTGGCAGCCTTACTTCAGTATATTTTTGGACGATAGCTGTCATTTATAACTCTGCAGGTTTGTGAATTACAGTGTCCCTGAGCTCCTTTCTTCAACTCGCTTTCTTGTGACCTGGCCGCAACACCGCAGGATGGCTTCAGGCCCTAATCTGGTTCCGGCCCGGCATGCTGAGTCTTTAGTTAATTCCTCTTCCTGGTGGGAAATGAGAGTTAAATTTGCCCGTCCAGACACCTCCAGCTAGCCTCTCATTGGTTCTCGCTATTCCTGTTCATCTTCCGCAGAAATTGCAAACTGGGCCAAACAGGAGGTTAAAGGGACTGACTCTCCAAGTGGGGAGAGTGTTAGTAAAGCATCTGGAATGTTGCACCCGAGTACCAGGGGAGGAAAACTGAGACATATTTGAACACGTCTCCCGATCACATGGTTGATCATACTCTAGGTTCCACATGCATGTTTTAGCTGAAGGAAGAATACCTTAAACCTGGGTAGTTGAAACCCGTGGAATGGGTACCATGCAATATGACTTCAAAGGGTCTTCATTTGCTCACCGAACCTCTCCAATCCTATCACTGCTGCGTTTATGCCCCTGTACACATGCTTGATTCTCTTTCGGAGACATAGCAATCCATAGGTTTTAAGATACTTACTAGTCAGGTACATTCTTAGGCGTTTAATATGCGGTGTTGAGTCCATTTCGTTGAGCAAGGAGTAGCTCTTGTCTATTCCATATTTGGCTTAAGGAACTTTATCTGTGCTCATTTCAATCTCTGGTTTTATGCAGCACCCCAACTCACCTTTACCCTTAAGCAAGCATAAGTTGGTTTTCTAAATTTGAGACCCTGTTCTGTTCTGTAATTCAGTTCCTGTGTAGCCAAGTTTACATTCCGTGTATTACTGATATCTTATGATGTTTCTTTTTCTGTGTGACTTATTTCAGTTAGAATCATCATACCTGAATCCACTCATTGTGCTGCTAAGGGCCTGATGACACAGATTTCATTGCTGAGTGATATTGCTTTGTAAGTAAATACCACAACTTCTTTATCCATTTTTCACTTTCTGCGATGTTGAACTTGTACTGTAAACGAGGTTCTTGTAAACAGAGCCGTTCCAAACTTTGGGGTGGCTGTGTCTTTTTGATTTTAATTTCCCTAAGCTATAGGACCATAAGTGGAAGTGCCCTAGGTTCTGTTGCTTTGTTTTTTAGATGTTTCAGGAAACACCATACACTTCTCCCGAGTGGTTGTTGGCAATTTACATCCTGCCCATCAGCATAACAAGGCTCCCAGTTCTCCATGGCCTGTCCTGCCTTTCTGGATTTTACACTTTTTTCAGATGGCCCTTTAGACCGGGGGGAAGTGAGACTTCATTGTAGTGCAGATTTCCTTTGCAAGCTTGCTTGGTTGGCCAAAAAGGGCGTATGCGTTTTTTCCTGAATATATTCAGGAAAAAACGCATACGCCCTTTTTGGCCAAGTGCATCATTGTGGACGTTCTGCCTCTTTTCCTATGCTTTCAATGCAATTCCAGTCTACGTCCTGAAATCGGTTTCCTGCAATTCTGCCCCGCTTTCAAGTCCTCTTGGCAGCCTTACTTCAGTCTATTTTTGGACGATAGCTGTCATTTATAACTCTGCAGGTTTGTGAATTACAGTGCCCCTGAGCTCCTTTCTTCAACTCGCTTTCTTGTGACCTGGCCGCAACACCGCAGGATGGCTTCAGGCCCTAATCTGGTTCCGGCACGGCATGCTGAGCCTTTGGTTATTTCCTCTTCCTGTTGGGAAATGAGAGTTAAATTTGCCCGTCCAGACACCTCCATCTAGCCTCTCATTGGTTCTCGCTATTCCTGTTCATCTTCCGCAGAAATTGCAACCTGTGCCAAACAGGAGGTTAAAGGCGCTGACTCTCCAAGTGGGGAGAGTGTTAGTAAAGCGTCTGGAATGTTGCACCAGAGTACCAGGGGAGGAAAACTGAGACATATTTGAACACGTCTCCCGATCACATGGTTGATCATACTCTGGGTTCCACATGCATGTTTTAGCTGAAGGAAGAATACCTAAAACCTGGGTAGTTGAAACCCGTGGAATGGGTACCATGCAATATGACTTCAAAGGGTCTTCATTTGCTCACCGAACCTCTCCAATCCTATCACTGCTGCGTTTATGCCCCTGTACACATGCTTGATTCTCTTTCGGAGACATAGCAATCCAAAGGTTTTAAGATACTTACTAGTCAGGTACATTCTTAGGCATTTAATATGCGGTGTTGAGTCCATTTCGTTGAGCAAGGAGTAGCTCTTGTCTATTCCATATTTGGCTTAAGGAACTTTATCTGTGCTCATTTCAATCTCTGGTTTTATGCAGCAACCCAACTCACCTTTCCCTTTAAGCAAGCATAAGTTGGTTTTCTAAATTTGAGAACCTGTTCTGTTTTGGAATTCAGTTCCTGTGTAGCCAAGTTTACATTCCGTGTATTAGTGATATCTTATGATGTTTCTTTTTCTGTGTGACTTATTTCAGTTAGAATCATCGTACCTGAATCTACTCATTATGCTGCTACGGGCCTGATGACATAGATTTCATTGCTGAGTGATACTGCATTGTACGTAAGTACCACAAGTTCTTTATCCATTTTTCACTTTCTGCGATGTTGAACTTGTACTGTAAACGAGGCTCTTGTAAACAGAGCCGTTCCAAACTTTGGGGTGGCTGTGTCTTTTTGATTTTAATTTCCCTAAGCTATAGGACCATAAGTGGCAGTGCCCTAGGCTCTGTTGCTTTGTTTTTTAGATGTTTCGGGAAACACCATACACTTCTCCCGAGTGTCTGTTGGCAATTTACATCCCGCCCATCAGCATAACAAGGCTCCCAGTTCTCCATGGCCTGTCCTGCCTTTCTGGATTTTACACTTTTTTCAGATGGCCCTTTTGACCGGGGGGAAGTGAGACTTCATTGTAGTGCAGATTTCCTTTGCAAGCTTGCTTGGTTGGCCAAAAAGAGCGTATGCGTTTTTTCCTGAATATATTCAGGAAAAAACACATACGCCCTTTTTGGCCAAGTGCATCATTGTGGACGTTCTGCCTCTTTTCCTATGCTTTCAATGCAATTCCAGTCTACCTCCTGAAATCGGTTTCCTGCAATTCTGCCCCGCTTTCAAGTCCTCTTGGCAGCCTTACTTCAGTCTATTTTTGGACGATAGCTGTCATTTATAACTCTGCAGGTTTGTGAATTACAGTGCCCCTGAGCTCCTTTCTTCAACTCGCTTTCTTTGAGCTGGCCGCAACACCGCAGGATGGCTTCAGGCCCTAATCTGGTTCTGGCACGGCACGCTGAGCCTTTGGTTATTTCCTCCTCCTGGTGGGAAATGAGAGTTAAATTTGCCCGTCCAGACACCTCCAGCTAGCCTCTCATTGGTTCTCGCTATTCCTGTTCATCTTCCACAGAAATTGCAAACTGTGCCAAACAGGAGGTTAAAGGCGCTGACTCTCCAAGTGGGGAGAGTGTTAGTAAAGCGTCTGGAATGTTGCACCCGAGTACCAGGGGAGGAAAACTGAGACATATTTGAACACGTCTCCCGATCACATGGTTGATCATACTCTAGGTTCCACATGCATGTTTTAGCTGAAGGAAGAATACCTAAAACCTGGGTAGTTGAAACCCGTGGAATGGGTACCATGCAATATGACTTCAAAGGGTCTTCATTTGCTCACCGAACCTCTCCAATCCTATCACTGCTGCGTTTATGCCCCTGTACACATGCTTGATTCTCTTTCAGAGACATAGCAATCTATAGGTTTTAAGATACTTACTAGTCAGGTACATTCTTAGGCGTTTAATATGCGGTGTTGAGTCCATTTCGTTGAGCAAGGAGTAGCTCTTGTCTATTCCATATTTGGCTTAAGGAACTTTATCTGTGCTCATTTCAATCTCTGGTTTTATGCAGCACCCCAACTCACCTTTACCCTTAAGCAAGCATAAGTTGGTTTTCTAAATTTGAGACCCTGTTCTGTTCTGTAATTCAGTTCCTGTGTAGCCAAGTTTACATTCCGTGTATTACTGATATCTTATGATGTTTCTTTTTCTGTGTGACTTATTTCAGTTAGAATCATCATACCTGAATCCACTCATTGTGCTGCTAAGGGCCTGATGACACAGATTTCATTGCTGAGTGATATTGCTTTGTAAGTAAATACCACAACTTCTTTATCCATTTTTCACTTTCTGCGATGTTGAACTTGTACTGTAAACGAGGTTCTTGTAAACAGAGCCGTTCCAAACTTTGGGGTGGCTGTGTCTTTTTGATTTTAATTTCCCTAAGCTATAGGACCATAAGTGGAAGTGCCCTAGGTTCTGTTGCTTTGTTTTTTAGATGTTTCAGGAAACACCATACACTTCCCCGAGTGGTTGTTGGCAATTTACATCCTGCCCATCAGCATAACAAGGCTCCCAGTTCTCCATGGCCTGTCCTGCCTTTCTGGATTTTACACTTTTTTCAGATGGCCCTTTAGACCGGGGGGAAGTGAGACTTCATTGTAGTGCAGATTTCCTTTGCAAGCTTGCTTGGTTGGCCAAAAAGGGCGTATGCGTTTTTTCCTGAATATATTCAGGAAAAAACGCATACGCCCTTTTTGGCCAAGTGCATCATTGTGGACGTTCTGCCTCTTTTCCTATGCTTTCAATGCAATTCCAGTCTACGTCCTGAAATCGGTTTCCTGCAATTCTGCCCCGCTTTCAAGTCCTCTTGGCAGCCTTACTTCAGTCTATTTTTGGACGATAGCTGTCATTTATAACTCTGCAGGTTTGTGAATTACAGTGCCCCTGAGCTCCTTTCTTCAACTCGCTTTCTTGTGACCTGGCCGCAACACCGCAGGATGGCTTCAGGCCCTAATCTGGTTCCGGCACGGCACGCTGAGCCTTTGGTTATTTCCTCTTACTGGTGGGAAATGAGAGTTAAATTTGCCCGTCCAGACACCTCCAGCTAGTCTCTCATTGGTTCTCGCTATTCCTGTTCATCTTCCGCAGAAATTGCAAACTGGGCCAAACAGGAGGTTAAAGTGACTGACTCTCCAAGTGGGGAGAGTGTTAGTAAAGCGTCTGGAATGTTGCACCCGAGTACCAGGGGAGGAAAACTGAGACATATTTGAACACGTCTCCCGATCACATGGTTGATCATACTCTAGGTTCCACATGCATGTTTTAGCTGAAGGAAGAATACCTTAAACATGGGTAGTTGAAACCCGTGGAATGGGTACCATGCAATATGACTTCAAAGGGTCTTCATTTGCTCACCGAACCTCTCCAATCCTATCACTGCTGCGTTTATGCCCCTGTACACATGCTTGATTCTCTTTCGGAGACATAGCAATCCATAGGTTTTAAGATACTTACTAGTCAGGAACATTCTTAGGCATTTAATGTGTGGTGTTGAGTCCATTTCGTTGAGCAAGGAGTAGCTCTTGTCTATTCCATATTTGGCTTAAGAAACTTTATCTGTGCTCATTTCAATCTCTGGTTTTATGCAGCACCCCAACTCACCTTTACCCTTAAGCAAGCATAAGATGGTTTTCTAAATTTGAGACCCTGTTCTGTTCTGTAATTCAGTTCCTGTGTAGCCAAGTTTACATTCCGTGTATTACTGATATCTTATGATGTTTCTTTTTCTGTGTGACTTATTTCAGTTAGAATCATCATACCTGAATCCACTCATTGTGATGCTAAGGGCCTGATGACATAGATTTCATTGCTGAGTGATATTGCTTTGTAAGTAAATACCACAACTTCTTTATCCATTTTTCACTTTCTGCGATGTTGAACTTGTACTGTAAACGAGGTTCTTGTAAACAGAGGCGTCCCAAACTTTGGGGTGGCTGTGTCTTTTTGATTTTAATTTCCCTAAGCTATAGGACCATAAGTGGCAGTGCCCTAGGCTCTGTTGCTTTGTTTTTTAGATGTTTCAGGAAACACCATACACTTCTCCCGAGTGTCTGTTGGCAATTTACATCCCGCCCATCAGCATAACAAGGCTCCCAGTTCTCCATGGCCTGTCCTGCCTTTCTGGATTTTACACTTTTTTCAGATGGCCCTTTTGACCGGGGGGAAGTGAGACTTCATTTTAGTGCAGATTTCCTTTGCAAGCTTGCTTGGTTGGCCAAAAAGGGCGTATGCGTTTTTTCCTGAATATATTCAGGAAAAAACGCATACGCCCTTTTTGGCCAAGTGCATCATTGTGGACGTTCTGCCTCTTTTCCTATGCTTTCAATGCAATTCCAGTCTACCTCCTGAAATCGGTTTCCTGCAATTCTGCCCCGCTTTCAAGTCCTCTTGGCAGCCTTACTTCAGTCTATTTTTGGACGATAGCTGTCATTTATAACTCTGCAGGTTTGTGAATTACAGTGCGCCTGAGCTCCTTTCTTCAACTCGCTTTCTTTTGAGCTGGCCGCAACACCGCAGGATGGCTTCAGGCCCTAATCTGGTTCTGACACGGCATGCTAAGCCTTTGGTTATTTCCTCTTCCTGTTGGGAAATGAGAGTTAAATTTGCCCGTCCAGACACCTCCATCTAGCCTCTCATTGGTTCTCGCTATTCCTGTTCATCTTCCGCAGAAATTGCCACCTGTGCCAAACAGGAGGTTAAAGGCGCTGACTCTCCAAGTGGGGAGAGTGTTAGTAAAGCGTCTGGAATGTTGCACCCGAGTACCAGGGAAGGAAAACTGAGACATATTTGAACACGTCTCCCGTTCACATGGTTGATCATACTTGGGTTCCACATGCATGTTTTAGCTGAAGGAAGAATACCTTAAACCTGGAGAGTTAAGACCCGTGTAATGGGTACCATGCAATATGACTTCAAAGGGTCTTCATTTGCTCACCGAACCTCTCCAATCCTATCACTGCTGCGTTTATGCCCCTGTACACATGCTTGATTCTCTTTCAGAGACATAGCAATCCATAGGTTTTAAGATACTTACTAGTCAGGTACATTCTTAGGCGTTTAATATGCGGTGTTGAGTCCATTTCGTTGAGCAAGGAGTAGCTCTTGTCTATTCCATATTTGACTTAAGGAACTTTATCTGTGCTCATTTCAATCTCTGGTTTTATGCAGCACCCCAACTCACCTTTACCCTTAAGCAAGCATAAGTTGGTTTTCTAAATTTGAGACCCTGTTCTGTTCTGTAATTCAGTTCCTGTGTAGCCAAGTTTACATTCCGTGTATTACTGATATCTTATGATGTTTCTTTTTCTGTGTGACTTACTTCAGTTAGAATCATCATACCTGAATCCACTCATTGTGCTGCTAAGGGCCTGATGACACAGATTTCATTGCTGAGTGATATTGCTTTGTAAGTAAATACCACAACTTCTTTATCCATTTTTCACTTTCTGCGATGTTGAACTTGTACTGTAAACGAGGTTCTTGTAAACAGAGCCGTTCCAAACTTTGGGGTGGCTGTGTCTTTTTGATTTTAATTTCCCTAAGCTATAGGACCATAAGTGGAAGTGCCCTAGGTTCTGTTGCTTTGTTTTTTAGATGTTTCAGGAAACACCATACACTTCTCCCGAGTGGTTGTTGGCAATTTACATCCCGCCCATCAGCATAACAAGGCTCCCAGTTCTCCATGGCCTGTCCTGCCTTTCTGGATTTTGCACTTTTTTCAGATGGCCCTTTTGACCGGGGGGAAGTGAGACTTCATTGTAGTGCAGATTTCCTTTGCAAGCTTGCTTGGTTGGCCAAAAAGGGCGTATGCGTTTTTTCCTGAATATATTCAGGAAAAAACGCATACGCCCTTTTTGGCCAAGTGCATCATTGTGGACGTTCTGCCTCTTTTCCTATGCTTTCAATGCAATTCCAGTCTACCTCCTGAAATCGGTTTCCTGCAATTCTGCCCCGCTTTCAAGTCTTCTTGGCAACCTTACTTCAGTCTATTTTTGGACGATAGCTGTCATTTATAACTCTGCAGGTTTGTGAATTACAGTGCCCCTGAGCTCCTTTCTTCAACTCGCTTTCTTTTGAGCTGGCCGCAACACCGCAGGATGGCTTCAGGCCCTAATCTGGTTCCGGTACGGCACGCTCAGCCTTTGGTTATTTCCTCTTCCTGGTGGGAAATGAGAGTTAAATTTGCCCGTCCAGACACCTCCAGCTAGCCTCTCATTGGTTCTCGCTATTCCTGTTCATCTTCCGCAGAATTTGCAAACTGGGCCAAACAGGAGGTTAAAGGCGCTGACTTTCCAAGTCGGGAGAGTGTTAGTAAAGCGTCTGGAATGTTGCACCCGAGTACCAGGGGAGGAAAACTGAGACATATTTGAACACGTCTCCCGTTCACATGGTTGATCATACTTGGGTTCCACATGCATGTTTTAGCTGAAGGAAGAATACCTTAAACCTGGAGAGTTGAGACCCGTGTAATGGGTACCATGCAATATGACTTCAAAGGGTCTTCATTTGCTCACCGAACTTCTCCAATCCTATCACTGCTGCATTTATGCCCCTGTACACATGCTTGATTCTCTTTCGGAGACATAGCAATCCATAGGTTTTAAGATACTTACTAGTCAGGTACATTCTTAGGCGTTTAATATGCGGTGTTGAGTCCATTTCGTTGAGCAAGGAGTAGCTCTTGTCTATTCCATATTTGACTTAAGGAACTTTATCTGTGCTCATTTCAATCTCTGGTTTTATGCAGCACCCCAACTCACCTTTACCCTTAAGCAAGCATAAGTTGGTTTTCTAAATTTGAGACCCTGTTCTGTTCTGTAATTCAGTTCCTGTGTAGCCAAGTTTACATTCCGTGTATTACTGATATCTTATGATGTTTCTTTTTCTGTGTGACTTATTTCAGTTAGAATCATCATACCTGAATCCACTCATTGTGCTGCTAAGGGCCTGATGACAGAGATTTCATTGCTGAGTGATATTGCTTTGTAAGTAAATACCACAACTTCTTTATCCACTTTTCACTTTCTGCGATGTTGAACTTGTACTGTAAACGAGGTTCTTGTAAACAGAGGCGTCCCAAACTTTGGGGTGGCTGTGTCTTTTTGATTTTAATTTCCCTAAGCTATAGGACCATAAGTGGAAGTGCCCTAGGCTCTGTTGCTTTGTTTTTTAGATGTTTCAGGAAACACCATACACTTCTCCTGAGTGTCTGTTGGCAATTTACATCCCGCCCATCAGCATAACAAGGCTCCCAGTTCTCCATGGCCTGTCCTGCCTTTCTGGATTTTACACTTTTTTCAGATGGCTCTTTTGACCGGGGGGAAGTGAGACTTCATTGTAGTGCAGATTTCCTTTGCAAGCTTGCTTGGTTGGCCAAAAAGGGCGTATGCGTTTTTTCCTGAATATATTCAGGAAAAAACGCATACGCCCTTTTTGGCCAAGTGCATCATTGTGGACGTTCTGCCTCTTTTCCTATGCTTTCAATGCAATTCCAGTCTACCTCCTGAAATCGGTTTCCTGCAATTCTGCCCCGCTTTCAAGTCCTCTTGGCAGCCTTACTTCAGTCTATTTTTGGACGATAGCTGTCATTTATAACTCTGCAGGTTTGTGAATTACAGTGCCCCTGAGCTCCTTTCTTCAACTCGGTTTCTTTTGAGCTGGCCGCAACACCGCAGGATGGCTTCAGGCCCTAATCTGGTTCCGGTACGGCACGCTGAGCCTTTGGTTATTTCCTCTTCCTGTTGGGAAATGAGAGTTAAATTTGCCCGTCCAGACACCTCCAGCTAGCCTCTCATTGGTTCTCGCTATTCCTGTTCATCTTCCGCAGAAATTGCAAACTGTGCCAAACAGGAGGTTAAAGGCGCTGACTCTCCAAGTGGGCAGAGTGTTAGTAAAGCGTCTGGAATGTTGCACCCGAGTACCAGGGGAGGAAAACTGAGACATATTTGAACACGTCTCCCGATCACATGGTTGATCATACTCTAGGTTCCACATGCATGTTTTAGCTGTAGGAAGAATACCTAAAACCTGGGTAGTTGAAACCCGTGGAATGGGTACCATGCAATATGACTTCAAAGGGTCTTCATTTGCTCACCGAACCTCTCCAATCCTATCACTGCTGCATTTATGCCCCTGTACACATGCTTGATTCTTTTTCGGATACATAGCAATCCATAGGTTTTAAGATACTTACTAGTCAGGTACATTCTTAGGCGTTTAATATGCGGTGTTGAGTCCATTTCGTTGAGCAAGGAGTAGCTCTTGTCTATTCCATATTTGGCTTAAGGAACTTTATCTGTGCTCATTTCAATCTCTGGTTTTATGCAGCAACCCAACTCACCTTTCCCCTTAAGCAAGCATAAGTTGGTTTTCTAAATTTGAGAACCTGTTCTGTTTTGGAATTCAGTTCCTGTGTAGCCAAGTTTACATTCCGTGTATTAGTGATATCTTATGATGTTTCTTTTTCTGTGTGACTTATTTCAGTTAGAATCATCGTACCTGAATCTACTCATTATGCTGCTACGGGCCTGATGACATAGATTTCATTGCTGAGTGATACTGCATTGTACGTAAGTACCACAAGTTCTTTATCCATTTTTCACTTTCTGCGATGTTGAACTTGTACTGTAAACGAGGTTCTTGTAAACAGAGCCGTTCCAAACTTTGGGGTGGCTGTGTCTTTTTGATTTTAATTTCCCTAAGCTATAGGACCATAAGTGAAAGTGCCCTAGGCTCTGTTGCTTTGTTTTTTAGATGTTTCAGGAAACACCATACACTTCTCCCGAGTGGTTGTTGGCAATTTACATCCCGCCCATCAGCATAACAAGGCTCGCAGTTCTCCATGGCCTGTCCTGCCTTTCTGGATTTTACACTTTTTTCAGATGGCCCTTTTGCCCGGGGGGAAGTGAGACTTCATTGTAGTGCAGATTTCCTTTGTAAGCTTGCTTGGTTGGCCAAAAAGGGCGTATGCTTTTTTTCCTGAATATATTCAGGAAAAAACGCATACGCCCTTTTTGGCCAAGTGCATCATTGTGGACGTTCTGCCTCTTTTCCTATGCTTTCAATGCAATTCCAGTCTACCTCCTGAAATCGGTTTCCTGCAATTCTGCCCCGCTTTCAAGTCCTCTTGGCAGCCTTACTTCAGTCTATTTTTGGACGATAGCTGTCATTTATAACTCTGCAGGTTTGTGAATTACAGTGCCCCTGAGCTCCTTTCTTCAACTCGGTTTGTTTTGAGCTGGCCGCAACACCGCAGGATGGCTTCAGGCCCTAATCTGGTTCCGGTACGGCACGCTGAGCCTTTGGTTATTTCCTCTTCCTGGTGGGAAATGAGAGTTAAATTTGCCCGTCCAGACACCTCCAGCTAGCCTCTCATTGGTTCTCGCTATTCCTGTTCATCTTCCGCAGAAATTGCAAACTGTGCCAAACAGGAGGTTAAAGGCGCTGACTCTCCAAGTGGGGAGAGTGTTAGTAAAGCGTCTGGAATGTTGCAGCCGAGTACCAGGGGAGGAAAACTGAGACATATTTGAACACGTCTCCCGTTCACATGGTTGATCATACTCTGGGTTCCACATGCATGTTTTAGCTGAAGGAAGAATACCTAAAACCTGGGTAGTTGAAACCCGTGGAATGGGTACAATTCAATATGACTTCAAAGGGTCTTCATTTGCTCACCGAACCTCTCCAATCCTATCACTGCTGCATTTATGCCCCTGTACACATGCTTGATTCTTTTTCGGATACATAGCAATCCATAGGTTTTAAGATACTTACTAGTCAGGTACATTCTTAGGCATTTAATATGCGGTGTTGAGTCCATTTCGTTGAGCAAGGAGTAGCTCTTGTCTATTCCATATTTGGCTTAAGGAACTTTATCTGTGCTCATTTCAGTCTCTGGTTTTATGCAGCACCCCAACTCACCTTTACCCTTAAGCAAGCATAAGATGGTTTTCTAAATTTGAGACCCTGTTCTGTTCTGTAATTCAGTTCCTGTGTAGCCAAGTATACATTCCGTGTATTACTGATATCTTATGATGTTTCTTTTTCTGTGTGACTTATTTCAGTTAGAATCATCATACCTGAATCCACTCATTGTGATGCTAAGGGCCTGATGACATAGATTTCATTGCTGAGTGATATTGCTTTGTAAGTAAATACCACAACTTCTTTATCCATTTTTCACTTTCTGCGATGTTGAACTTGTACTGTAAACGAGGTTCTTGTAAACAGAGGCGTCCCAAACTTTGGGGTGGCTGTGTCTTTTTGATTTTAATTTCCCTAAGCTATAGGACCATAAGTGGCAGTGCCCTAGGCTCTGTTGCTTTGTTTTTTAGATGTTTCAGGAAACACCATACACTTCTCCCGAGTGTCTGTTGGCAATTTACATCCCGCCCATCAGCATAACAAGGCTCCCAGTTCTCCATGGCCTGTCCTGCCTTTCTGGATTTTACACTTTTTTCAGATGGCCCTTTTGACCGGGGGGAAGTGAGACTTCATTGTAGTGCAGATTTCCTTTGCAAGCTTGCTTGGTTGGCCAAAAAGGGCGTATGCGTTTTTTCCTGAATATATTCAGGAAAAAACGCATACGCCCTTTTTGGCCAAGTGCATCATTGTGGACGTTCTGCCTCTTTTCCTATGCTTTCAATGCAATTCCAGTCTACCTCCTGAAATCGGTTTCCTGCAATTCTGCCCCGCTTTCAAGTCCTCTTGGCAGCCTTACTTCAGTCTATTTTTGGACGATAGCTGTCATTTATAAGTCTGCAGGTTTGTGAATTACAGTGCCCCTGAGCTCCTTTCTTCAACTCGCTTTCTTTTGAGCTGGCCGCAACACCGCAGGATGGCTTCAGGCCCTAATCTGGTTCTGACACGGCATGCTAAGCCTTTGGTAATTTCCTCTTCCTGTTGGGAAATGAGAGTTAAATTTGCCCGTCCAGACACCTCCATCTAGCCTCTCATTGGTTCTCGCTATTCCTGTTCATCTTCCGCAGAAATTGCCACCTGTGCCAAACAGGAGGTTAAAGGCGCTGACTCTCCAAGTGGGGAGAGTGTTAGTAAAGCGTCTGGAATGTTGCACCCGAGTACCAGGTAAGGAAAACTGAGACATATTTGAACACGTCTCCCGTTCACATGGTTGATCATACTTGGGTTCCACATGCATGTTTTAGCTGAAGGAAGAATACCTTAAACCTGGAGAGTTAAGACCCGTGTAATGGGTACCATGCAATATGACTTCAAAGGGTCTTCATTTGCTCACCGAACCTCTCCAATCCTATCACTGCTGCATTTATGCCCCTGTACACATGCTTGATTCTCTTTCGGAGACATAGCAATCCATAGGTTTTAAGATACTTACTAGTCAGGTACATTCTTAGGCGTTTAATATGCGGTGTTGAGTCCATTTCGTTGAGCAAGGAGTAGCTCTTGTCTATTCCATATTTGACTTAAGGAACTTTATCTGTGCTCATTTCAATCTCTGGTTTTATGCAGCACCCCAACTCACCTTTACCCTTAAGCAAGCATAAGTTGGTTTTCTAAATTTGAGACCCTGTTCTGTTCTGTAATTCAGTTCCTGTGTAGCCAAGTTTACATTCCGTGTATTACTGATATCTTATGATGTTTCTTTTTCTGTGTGACTTATTTCAGTTAGAATCATCGTACCTGAATCCACTCATTGTGATGCTAAGGGCCTGATGACATAGATTTCATTGCTGAGTGATATTGCTTTGTAAGTAAATACCTCAACTTCTTTATCCATTTTTCACTTTCTGCGATGTTGAACTTGTACTGTAAACGAGTTTCTTGTAAACAGAGCCGTTCCAAACTTTGGGTGGCTGCGTCTTTTTGATTTTAATTTCCCTAAGCTATAGGACCATAAGTGGAAGTGCCCTAGGTTCTGTTGCTTTGTTTTTTAGATGTTTCAGGAAACACCATACACTTCTCCCGAGTGTCTGTTGGCAATTTACATCCCGCCCATCAGCATAACAAGGCTCCCAGTTCTCCATGGCCTGTCCTGCCTTTCTGGATTTTACACTTTTTTCAGATGGCCCTTTTGACCGGGGGGAAGTGAGACTTCATTGTAGTGCAGATTTCCTTTGCAAGCTTGCTTGGTTGGCCAAAAAGGGCGTATGCGTTTTTTCCTGAATATATTCAGGAAAAAACGCATACGCCCTTTTTGGCCAAGTGCATCATTGTGGACGTTCTGCCTCTTTTCCTATGCTTTCAATGCAATTCCAGTCTACCTCCTGAAATCGGTTTCCTGCAATTCTGCCCCGCTTTCAAGTCCTCTTGGCAGCCTTACTTCAGTCTATTTTTGGACGATAGCTGTCATTTATAACTCTGCAGGTTTGTGAATTACAGTGCCCCTGAGCTCCTTTCTTCAACTCGCTTTCTTTTGAGCTGGCCGCAACACCGCAGGATGGCTTCAGGCCCTAATCTGGTTCCGGTACGGCACGCTGAGCCTTTGGTTATTTCCTCTTCCTGTTGGGAAATGAGAGTTAAATTTGCCCGTCCAGACACCTCCAGCTAGCCTCTCATTGGTTCTCGCTATTCCTGTTCATCTTCCGCAGAAATTGCAAACTGTGCCAAACAGGAGGTTAAAGGCGCTGACTCTCCAAGTGGGGAGAGTGTTAGTAAAGCGTCTGGAATGTTGCACCCGAGTACCAGGGGAGGAAAACTGAGACATATTTGAACACGTCTCCCGATCACATGGTTGATCATACTCTGGGTTCCACATGCATGTTTTAGCTGTAGGAAGAATACCTAAAACCTGGGTAGTTGAAACCCGTGGAATGGGTACCATGCAATATGACTTCAAAGGGTCTTCATTTGCTCACCGAACCTCTCCAATCCTATCACTGCTGCATTTATGCCCCTGTACACATGCTTGATTCTTTTTCGGATACATAGCAATCCATAGGTTTTAAGATACTTACTAGTCAGGTACATTCTTAGGCGTTTAATATGCGGTGTTGAGTCCATTTCGTTGAGCAAGGAGTAGCTCTTGTCTATTCCATATTTGGCTTAAGGAACTTTATCTGTGCTCATTTCAATCTCTGGTTTTATGCAGCAACCCAACTCACCTTTCCCCTTAAGCAAGCATAAGTTGGTTTTCTAAATTTGAGACCCTGTTCTGTTTTGGAATTCAGTTCCTGTGTAGCCAAGTTTACATTCCGTGTATTACTGATATCTTATGATGTTTCTTTTTCTGTGTGACTTATTTCAGTTAGAATCATCGTACCTGAATCTACTCATTATGCTGCTACGGGCATGATGACATAGATTTCATTGCTGAGTGATACTGCATTGTACGTAAGTACCACAAGTTCTTTATCCATTTTTCACTTTCTGCGATGTTGAACTTGTACTCTAAACGAGGTTCTTGTAAACAGAGCCGTTCCAAACTTTGGGGTGGCTGTGTCTTTTTGATTTTAATTTCCCTAAGCTATAGGACCATAAGTGGCAGTGCCCTAGGCTCTGTTGCTTTGTTTTTTAGATGTTTCAGGAAACACCATACACTTCTCCCAAGTGTCTGTTGGCAATTTACATCCCGCCCATCAGCATAACAAGGCTCGCAGTTCTCCATGGCCTGTCCTGCCTTTCTGGATTTTACACTTTTTTCAGATGGCCCTTTTGCCCGGGGGGAAGTGAGACTTCATTGTAGTGCAGATTTCCTTTGTAAGCTTGCTTGGTTGGCCAAAAAGGGCGTATGCTTTTTTTCCTGAATATATTCAGGAAAAAACGCATACGCCCTTTTTGGCCAAGTGCATCATTGTGGACGTTCTGCCTCTTTTCCTATGCTTTCAATGCAATTCCAGTCTACCTCCTGAAATCGGTTTCCTGCAATTCTGCCCCGCTTTCAAGTCCTCTTGGCAGCCTTACTTCAGTCTATTTTTGGACGATAGCTGTCATTTATAACTCTGCAGGTTTGTGAATTACAGTGCCCCTGAGCTCCTTTCTTCAACTCGGTTTGTTTTGAGCTGGCCGCAACACCGCAGGATGGCTTCAGGCCCTAATCTGGTTCCGGTACGGCACGCTGAGCCTTTGGTTATTTCCTCTTCCTGGTGGGAAATGAGAGTTAAATTTGCCCGTCCAGACACCTCCAGCTAGCCTCTCATTGGTTCTCGCTATTCCTGTTCATCTTCCGCAGAAATTGCAAAGTGTGCCAAACAGGAGGTTAAAGGCGCTGACTCTCCAAGTGGGGAGAGTGTTAGTAAAGCGTCTGGAATGTTGCAGCCGAGTACCAGGGGAGGAAAACTGAGACATATTTGAACACGTCTCCCGTTCACATGGTTGATCATACTCTGGGTTCCACATGCATGTTTTAGCTGAAGGAAGAATACCTAAAACCTGGGTAGTTGAAACCCGTGGAATGGGTACAATTCAATATGACTTCAAAGGGTCTTCATTTGCTCACCGAACCTCTCCAATCCTATCACTGCTGCATTTATGCCCCTGTACACATGCTTGATTCTTTTTCGGATACATAGCAATCCATAGGTTTTAAGATACTTACTAGTCAGGTACATTCTTAGGCATTTAATATGCGGTGTTGAGTCCATTTCGTTGAGCAAGGAGTAGCTCTTGTCTATTCCATATTTGGCTTAAGGAACTTTATCTGTGCTCATTTCAGTCTCTGGTTTTATGCAGCACCCCAACTCACCTTTACCCTTAAGCAAGCATAAGATGGTTTTCTAAATTTGAGACCCTGTTCTGTTCTGTAATTCAGTTCCTGTGTAGCCAAGTATACATTCCGTGTATTACTGATATCTTATGATGTTTCTTTTTCTGTGTGACTTATTTCAGTTAGAATCATCATACCTGAATCCACTCATTGTGATGCTAAGGGCCTGATGACATAGATTTCATTGCTGAGTGATATTGCTTTGTAAGTAAATACCACAACTTCTTTATCCATTTTTCACTTTCTGCGATGTTGAACTTGTACTGTAAACGAGGTTCTTGTAAACAGAGGCGTCCCAAACTTTGGGGTGGCTGTGTCTTTTTGATTTTAATTTCCCTAAGCTATAGGACCATAAGTGGCAGTGCCCTAGGCTCTGTTGCTTTGTTTTTTAGATGTTTCAGGAAACACCATACACTTCTCCCGAGTGTCTGTTGGCAATTTACATCCCGCCCATCAGCATAACAAGGCTCCCAGTTCTCCATGGCCTGTCCTGCCTTTCTGGATTTTACACTTTTTTCAGATGGCCCTTTTGACCGGGGGGAAGTGAGACTTCATTGTAGTGCAGATTTCCTTTGCAAGCTTGCTTGGTTGGCCAAAAAGGGCGTATGCGTTTTTTCCTGAATATATTCAGGAAAAAACGCATACGCCCTTTTTGGCCAAGTGCATCATTGTGGATGTTCTGCCTCTTTTCCTATGCTTTCAATGCAATTCCAGTCTACCTCCTGAAATCGGTTTCCTGCAATTCTGCCCCGCTTTCAAGTCCTCTTGGCAGCCTTACTTCAGTCTATTTTTGGACGATAGCTGTCATTTATAAGTCTGCAGGTTTGTGAATTACAGTGCCCCTGAGCTCCTTTCTTCAACTCGCTTTCTTTTGAGCTGGCCGCAACACCGCAGGATGGCTTCAGGCCCTAATCTGGTTCTGACACGGCATGCTAAGCCTTTGGTAATTTCCTCTTCCTGTTGGGAAATGAGAGTTAAATTTGCCCGTCCAGACACCTCCATCTAGCCTCTCATTGGTTCTCGCTATTCCTGTTCATCTTCCGCAGAAATTGCCACCTGTGCCAAACAGGAGGTTAAAGGCGCTGACTCTCCAAGTGGGGAGAGTGTTAGTAAAGCGTCTGGAATGTTGCACCCGAGTACCAGGTAAGGAAAACTGAGACATATTTGAACACGTCTCCCGTTCACATGGTTGATCATACTTGGGTTCCACATGCATGTTTTAGCTGAAGGAAGAATACCTTAAACCTGGAGAGTTAAGACCCGTGTAATGGGTACCATGCAATATGACTTCAAAGGGTCTTCATTTGCTCACCGAACCTCTCCAATCCTATCACTGCTGCATTTATGCCCCTGTACACATGCTTGATTCTCTTTCGGAGACATAGCAATCCATAGGTTTTAAGATACTTACTAGTCAGGTACATTCTTAGGCGTTTAATATGCGGTGTTGAGTCCATTTCGTTGAGCAAGGAGTAGCTCTTGTCTATTCCATATTTGACTTAAGGAACTTTATCTGTGCTCATTTCAATCTCTGGTTTTATGCAGCACCCCAACTCACCTTTACCCTTAAGCAAGCATAAGTTGGTTTTCTAAATTTGAGACCCTGTTCTGTTCTGTAATTCAGTTCCTGTGTAGCCAAGTTTACATTCCGTGTATTACTGATATCTTATGATGTTTCTTTTTCTGTGTGACTTATTTCAGTTAGAATCATCGTACCTGAATCCACTCATTGTGATGCTAAGGGCCTGATGACATAGATTTCATTGCTGAGTGATATTGCTTTGTAAGTAAATACCTCAACTTCTTTATCCATTTTTCACTTTCTGCGATGTTGAACTTGTACTGTAAACGAGTTTCTTGTAAACAGAGCCGTTCCAAACTTTGGGTGGCTGCGTCTTTTTGATTTTAATTTCCCTAAGCTATAGGACCATAAGTGGAAGTGCCCTAGGTTCTGTTGCTTTGTTTTTTAGATGTTTCAGGAAACACCATACACTTCTCCCGAGTGTCTGTTGGCAATTTACATCCCGCCCATCAGCATAACAAGGCTCCCAGTTCTCCATGGCCTGTCCTGCCTTTCTGGATTTTACACTTTTTTCAGATGGCCCTTTTGACCGGGGGGAAGTGAGACTTCATTGTAGTGCAGATTTCCTTTGCAAGCTTGCTTGGTTGGCCAAAAAGGGCGTATGCGTTTTTTCCTGAATATATTCAGGAAAAAACGCATACGCCCTTTTTGGCCAAGTGCATCATTGTGGACGTTCTGCCTCTTTTCCTATGCTTTCAATGCAATTCCAGTCTACCTCCTGAAATCGGTTTCCTGCAATTCTGCCCCGCTTTCAAGTCCTCTTGGCAGCCTTACTTCAGTCTATTTTTGGACGATAGCTGTCATTTATAACTCTGCAGGTTTGTGAATTACAGTGCCCCTGAGCTCCTTTCTTCAACTCGCTTTCTTTTGAGCTGGCCGCAACACCGCAGGATGGCTTCAGGCCCTAATCTGGTTCCGGTACGGCACGCTGAGCCTTTGGTTATTTCCTCTTCCTGTTGGGAAATGAGAGTTAAATTTGCCCGTCCAGACACCTCCAGCTAGCCTCTCATTGGTTCTCGCTATTCCTGTTCATCTTCCGCAGAAATTGCAAACTGTGCCAAACAGGAGGTTAAAGGCGCTGACTCTCCAAGTGGGGAGAGTGTTAGTAAAGCGTCTGGAATGTTGCACCCGAGTACCAGGGGAGGAAAACTGAGACATATTTGAACACGTCTCCCGATCACATGGTTGATCATACTCTGGGTTCCACATGCATGTTTTAGCTGTAGGAAGAATACCTAAAACCTGGGTAGTTGAAACCCGTGGAATGGGTACCATGCAATATGACTTCAAAGGGTCTTCATTTGCTCACCGAACCTCTCCAATCCTATCACTGCTGCATTTATGCCCCTGTACACATGCTTGATTCATTTTCGGATACATAGCAATCCATAGGTTTTAAGATACTTACTAGTCAGGTACATTCTTAGGCGTTTAATATGCGGTGTTGAGTCCATTTCGTTGAGCAAGGAGTAGCTCTTGTCTATTCCATATTTGGCTTAAGGAACTTTATCTGTGCTCATTTCAATCTCTGGTTTTATGCAGCAACCCAACTCACCTTTCCCCTTAAGCAAGCATAAGTTGGTTTTCTAAATTTGAGACCCTGTTCTGTTTTGGAATTCAGTTCCTGTGTAGCCAAGTTTACATTCCGTGTATTACTGATATCTTATGATGTTTCTTTTTCTGTGTGACTTATTTCAGTTAGAATCATCGTACCTGAATCTACTCATTATGCTGCTACGGGCATGATGACATAGATTTCATTGCTGAGTGATACTGCATTGTACGTAAGTACCACAAGTTCTTTATCCATTTTTCACTTTCTGCGATGTTGAACTTGTACTCTAAACGAGGTTCTTGTAAACAGAGCCGTTCCAAACTTTGGGGTGGCTGTGTCTTTTTGATTTTAATTTCCCTAAGCTATAGGACCATAAGTGGCAGTGCCCTAGGCTCTGTTGCTTTGTTTTTTAGATGTTTCAGGAAACACCATACACTTCTCCCGAGTGTCTGTTGGCAATTTACATCCCGCCCATCAGCATAACAAGGCTCCCAGTTCTCAATGGCCTGTTGCCTTTCTGGATTTTACACTTTTTTCAGATGGCCCTTTTGACCGGGGGGAAGTGAGACTTCATTGTAGTGCAGATTTCCTTTGCAAGCTTGCTTGGTTGGCCAAAAAGAGCGTATGCGTTTTTTCCTGAATATGTTCAGGAAAAAACGCATACGCCCTTTTTCGCCAAGTGCATCATTGTGGACGTTCTGCCTCTTTTCCTATGCTTTCAATGCAATTCCAGTCTACCTCCTGAAATCGGATTCCTGCAATTCTGCCCCGCTTTCAAGTCCTCTTGGCAGCCTTACTTCAGTATATTTTTGGACGATAGCTGTCATTTATAACTCTGCAGGTTTGTGAATTACAGTGTCCCTGAGCTCCTTTCTTCAACTCGCTTTCTTGTGACCTGGCCGCAACACCGCAGGATGGCTTCAGGCCCTAATCTGGTTCCGGCCCGGCATGCTGAGTCTTTAGTTAATTCCTCTTCCTGGTGGGAAATGAGAGTTAAATTTGCCCGTTCAGACACCTCCAGCTAGTCTCTCATTGGTTCTCGCTATTCCTGTTCATCTTCCGCAGAAATTGCAAACTGGGCCAAACAGGAGGTTAAAGGGACTGACTCTCCAAGTCGGGAGAGTGTTAGTAAAGCGTCTGGAATGTTGCACCCGAGTACCAGGGGAGGAAAACTGAGACATATTTGAACACGTCTCCCGTTCACATGGTTGATCATACTCTGGGTTCCACATGCATGTTTTAGCTGAAGGAAGAATACCTTAAACCTGGAGAGTTGAGACCCGTGGAATGGGTACCATGCAATATGACTTCAAAGGGTCTTCATTTGCTCACCGAACCTCTCCAATCCTATCACTGCTGCGTTTATGCCCCTGTACACATGCTTGATTCTCTTTTGGAGACATAGCAATCCATAGGTTTTAAGATACTTACTAGTCAGGTACATTCTTAGGCGTTTAATATGGGGTGTTGAGTCCATTTCGTTGAGCAAGGAGTAGCTCTTGTCTATTCCATATTTGGCTTAAGGAACTTTATCTGTGCTCATTTCAATCTCTGGTTTTATGCAGCACCCCAACTCACCTTTCCCCTTAAGCAAGCATAAGTTGGTTTTCTAAATTTGAGACCCTGTTCTGTTCTGTAATTCAGTTCCTGTGTAGCCAAGTTTACATTCCGTGTATTACTGATATCTTATGATGTTTCTTTTTCTGTGTGACTTATTTCAGTTAGAATCATCATACCTGAATCCACTCATTATGATGCTAAGGGCCTGATGACATAGATTTCATTGCTGAGTGATATTGCTTTGTAAGTAAATACCACAACTTCTTTATCCATTTTTCACTTTCTGCGATGTTGAACTTGTACTGTAAACGAGGTTCTTGTAAACAGAGCCGTCCCAAACTTTGGGGTGGCTGTGTCTTTTTGATTTTAATTTCCCTAAGCTATAGGACCATAAGTGGAAGTGCCCTAGGTTCTGTTGCTTTGTTTTTTAGATGTTTCAGGAAACACCATACACTTCTCCCGAGTGGTTGTTGGCAATTTACATCCTGCCCATCAGCATAACAAGGCTCCCAGTTCTCCATGGCCTGTCCTGCCTTTCTGGATTTTACACTTTTTTCAGATGGCCCTTTAGACCGGGGGGAAGTGAGACTTCATTGTAGTGCAGATTTCCTTTGCAAGCTTGCTTGGTTGGCCAAAAAGGGCGTATGCGTTTTTTCCTGAATATATTCAGGAAAAAACGCATACGCCCTTTTTGGCCAAGTGCATCATTGTGGACGTTCTGCCTCTTTTCCTATGCTTTCAATGCAATTCCAGTCTACGTCCTGAAATCGGTTTCCTGCAATTCTGCCCCGCTTTCAAGTCCTCTTGGCAGCCTTACTTCAGTCTATTTTTGGACGATAGCTGTCATTTATAACTCTGCAGGTTTGTGAATTACAGTGCCCCTGAGCTCCTTTCTTCAACTCGCTTTCTTGTGACCTGGCCGCAACACCGCAGGATGGCTTCAGGCCCTAATCTGGTTCCGGCACGGCATGCTGAGCCTTTGGTTATTTCCTCTTCCTGTTGGGAAATGAGAGTTAAATTTGCCCGTCCAGACACCTCCATCTAGCCTCTCATTGGTTCTCGCTATTCCTGTTCATCTTCCGCAGAAATTGCAACCTGTGCCAAACAGGAGGTTAAAGGCGCTGACTCTCCAAGTGGGGAGAGTGTTAGTAAAGCGTCTGGAATGTTGCACCAGAGTACCAGGGGAGGAAAACTGAGACATATTTGAACACGTCTCCCGATCACATGGTTGATCATACTCTGGGTTCCACATGCATGTTTTAGCTGAAGGAAGAATACCTAAAACCTGGGTAGTTGAAACCCGTGGAATGGGTACCATGCAATATGACTTCAAAGGGTCTTCATTTGCTCACCGAACCTCTCCAATCCTATCACTGCTGCGTTTATGCCCCTGTACACATGCTTGATTCTCTTTCGGAGACATAGCAATCCAAAGGTTTTAAGATACTTACTAGTCAGGTACATTCTTAGGCATTTAATATGCGGTGTTGAGTCCATTTCGTTGAGCAAGGAGTAGCTCTTGTCTATTCCATATTTGGCTTAAGGAACTTTATCTGTGCTCATTTCAATCTCTGGTTTTATGCAGCAACCCAACTCACCTTTCCCTTTAAGCAAGCATAAGTTGGTTTTCTAAATTTGAGAACCTGTTCTGTTTTGGAATTCAGTTCCTGTGTAGCCAAGTTTACATTCCGTGTATTAGTGATATCTTATGATGTTTCTTTTTCTGTGTGACTTATTTCAGTTAGAATCATCGTACCTGAATCTACTCATTATGCTGCTACGGGCCTGATGACATAGATTTCATTGCTGAGTGATACTGCATTGTACGTAAGTACCACAAGTTCTTTATCCATTTTTCACTTTCTGCGATGTTGAACTTGTACTGTAAACGAGGCTCTTGTAAACAGAGCCGTTCCAAACTTTGGGGTGGCTGTGTCTTTTTGATTTTAATTTCCCTAAGCTATAGGACCATAAGTGGCAGTGCCCTAGGCTCTGTTGCTTTGTTTTTTAGATGTTTCGGGAAACACCATACACTTCTCCCGAGTGTCTGTTGGCAATTTACATCCCGCCCATCAGCATAACAAGGCTCCCAGTTCTCCATGGCCTGTCCTGCCTTTCTGGATTTTACACTTTTTTCAGATGGCCCTTTTGACCGGGGGGAAGTGAGACTTCATTGTAGTGCAGATTTCCTTTGCAAGCTTGCTTGGTTGGCCAAAAAGGGCGTATGCGTTTTTTCCTGAATATATTCAGGAAAAAACACATACGCCCTTTTTGGCCAAGTGCATCATTGTGGACGTTCTGCCTCTTTTCCTATGCTTTCAATGCAATTCCAGTCTACCTCCTGAAATCGGTTTCCTGCAATTCTGCCCCGCGTTCAAGTCCTCTTGGCAGCCTTACTTCAGTCTATTTTTGGACGATAGCTGTCATTTATAACTCTGCAGGTTTGTGAATTACAGTGCCCCTGAGCTCCTTTCTTCAACTCGCTTTCTTTGAGCTGGCCGCAACACCGCAGGATGGCTTCAGGCCCTAATCTGGTTCTGGCACGGCACGCTGAGCCTTTGGTTATTTCCTCCTCCTGGTGGGAAATGAGAGTTAAATTTGCCCGTCCAGACACCTCCAGCTAGCCTCTCATTGGTTCTCGCTATTCCTGTTCATCTTCCACAGAAATTGCAAACTGTGCCAAACAGGAGGTTAAAGGCGCTGACTCTCCAAGTGGGGAGAGTGTTAGTAAAGCGTCTGGAATGTTGCACCCGAGTATCAGGGGAGGAAAACTGAGACATATTTGAACACGTCTCCCGATCACATGGTTGATCATACTCTAGGTTCCACATGCATGTTTTAGCTGAAGGAAGAATACCTAAAACCTGGGTAGTTGAAACCCGTGGAATGGGTACCATGCAATATGACTTCAAAGGGTCTTCATTTGCTCACCGAACCTCTCCAATCCTATCACTGCTGCGTTTATGCCCCTGTACACATGCTTGATTCTCTTTCAGAGACATAGCAATCTATAGGTTTTAAGATATTACTAGTCAGGTACATTCTTAGGCGTTTAATATGCGGTGTTGAGTCCATTTCGTTGAGCAAGGAGTAGCTCTTGTCTATTCCATATTTGGCTTAAGGAACTTTATCTGTGCTCATTTCAATCTCTGGTTTTATGCAGCACCCCAACTCACCTTTCCCCTTAAGCAAGCATAAGTTGGTTTTCTAAATTTGAGACCCTGTTCTGTTCTGTAATTCAGTTCCTGTGTAGCCAAGTTTACATTCCGTGTATTACTGATATCTTATGATGTTTCTTTTTCTGTGTGACTTATTTCAGTTAGAATCATCATACCTGAATCCACTCATTGTGCTGCTAAGGGCCTGATGACACAGATTTCATTGCTGAGTGATATTGCTTTGTAAGTAAATACCACAACTTCTTTATCCATTTTTCACTTTCTGCGATGTTGAACTTGTACTGTAAACGAGGTTCTTGTAAACAGAGCCGTTCCAAACTTTGGGGTGGCTGTGTCTTTTTGATTTTAATTTCCCTAAGCTATAGGACCATAAGTGGAAGTGCCCTAGGTTCTGTTGCTTTGTTTTTTAGATGTTTCAGGAAACACCATACACTTCTCCCGAGTGGTTGTTGGCAATTTACATCCTGCCCATCAGCATAACAAGGCTCCCAGTTCTCCATGGCCTGTCCTGCCTTTCTGGATTTTACACTTTTTTCAGATGGCCCTTTAGACCGGGGGGAAGTGAGACTTCATTGTAGTGCAGATTTCCTTTGCAAGCTTGCTTGGTTGGCCAAAAAGGGCGTATGCGTTTTTTCCTGAATATATTCAGGAAAAAACGCATACGCCCTTTTTGGCCAAGTGCATCATTGTGGACGTTCTGCCTCTTTTCCTATGCTTTCAATGCAATTCCAGTCTACGTCCTGAAATCGGTTTCCTGCAATTCTGCCCCGCTTTCAAGTCCTCTTGGCAGCCTTACTTCAGTCTATTTTTGGACGATAGCTGTCATTTATAACTCTGCAGGTTTGTGAATTACAGTGCCCCTGAGCTCCTTTCTTCAACTCGCTTTCTTGTGACCTGGCCGCAACACCGCAGGATGGCTTCAGGCCCTAATCTGGTTCCGGCACGGCACGCTGAGCCTTTGGTTATTTCCTCTTACTGGTGGGAAATGAGAGTTAAATTTGCCCGTCCAGACACCTCCAGCTAGTCTCTCATTGGTTCTCGCTATTCCTGTTCATCTTCCGCAGAAATTGCAAACTGGGCCAAACAGGAGGTTAAAGGGACTGACTCTCCAAGTGGGGAGAGTGTTAGTAAAGCGTCTGGAATGTTGCACCCGAGTACCAGGGGAGGAAAACTGAGACATATTTGAACACGTCTCCCGATCACATGGTTGATCATACTCTAGGTTCCACATGCATGTTTTAGCTGAAGGAAGAATACCTTAAACATGGGTAGTTGAAACCCGTGGAATGGGTACCATGCAATATGACTTCAAAGGGTCTTCATTTGCTCACCGAACCTCTCCAATCCTATCACTGCTGCGTTTATGCCCCTGTACACATGCTTGATTCTCTTTCGGAGACATAGCAATCCATAGGTTTTAAGATACTTACTAGTCAGGAACATTCTTAGGCATTTAATGTGTGGTGTTGAGTCCATTTCGTTGAGCAAGGAGTAGCTCTTGTCTATTCCATATTTGGCTTAAGAAACTTTATCTGTGCTCATTTCAATCTCTGGTTTTATGCAGCACCCCAACTCACCTTTACCCTTAAGCAAGCATAAGATGGTTTTCTAAATTTGAGACCCTGTTCTGTTCTGTAATTCAGTTCCTGTGTAGCCAAGTTTACATTCCGTGTATTACTGATATCTTATGATGTTTCTTTTTCTGTGTGACTTATTTCAGTTAGAATCATCATACCTGAATCCACTCATTGTGATGCTAAGGGCCTGATGACATAGATTTCATTGCTGAGTGATATTGCTTTGTAAGTAAATACCACAACTTCTTTATCCATTTTTCACTTTCTGCGATGTTGAACTTGTACTGTAAACGAGGTTCTTGTAAACAGAGGCGTCCCAAACTTTGGGGTGGCTGTGTCTTTTTGATTTTAATTTCCCTAAGCTATAGGACCATAAGTGGCAGTGCCCTAGGCTCTGTTGCTTTGTTTTTTAGATGTTTCAGGAAACACCATACACTTCTCCCGAGTGTCTGTTGGCAATTTACATCCCGCCCATCAGCATAACAAGGCTCCCAGTTCTCCATGGCCTGTCCTGCCTTTCTGGATTTTACACTTTTTTCAGATGGCCCTTTTGACCGGGGGGAAGTGAGACTTCATTGTAGTGCAGATTTCCTTTGCAAGCTTGCTTGGTTGGCCAAAAAGGGCGTATGCGTTTTTTCCTGAATATATTCAGGAAAAAACGCATACGCCCTTTTTGGCCAAGTGCATCATTGTGGACGTTCTGCCTCTTTTCCTATGCTTTCAATGCAATTCCAGTCTACCTCCTGAAATTGGTTTCCTGCAATTCTGCCCCGCTTTCAAGTCCTCTTGGCAGCCTTACTTCAGTCTATTTTTGGACGATAGCTGTCATTTATAACTCTGCAGGTTTGTGAATTACAGTGCCCCTGAGCTCCTTTCTTCAACTCGCTTTCTTTTGAGCTGGCCGCAACACCGCAGGATGGCTTCAGGCCCTAATCTGGTTCTGACACGGCATGCTAAGCCTTTGGTTATTTCCTCTTCCTGTTGGGAAATGAGAGTTAAATTTGCCCGTCCAGACACCTCCATCTAGCCTCTCATTGGTTCTCGCTATTCCTGTTCATCTTCCGCAGAAATTGCCACCTGTGCCAAACAGGAGGTTAAAGGCGCTGACTCTCCAAGTGGGGAGAGTGTTAGTAAAGCGTCTGGAATGTTGCACCCGAGTACCAGGGAAGGAAAACTGAGACATATTTGAACACGTCTCCCGTTCACATGGTTGATCATACTTGGGTTCCACATGCATGTTTTAGCTGAAGGAAGAATACCTTAAACCTGGAGAGTTAAGACCCGTGTAATGGGTACCATGCAATATGACTTCAAAGGGTCTTCATTTGCTCACCGAACCTCTCCAATCCTATCACTGCTGCGTTTATGCCCCTGTACACATGCTTGATTCTCTTTCGGAGACATAGCAATCCATAGGTTTTAAGATACTTACTAGTCAGGTACATTCTTAGGCGTTTAATATGCGGTGTTGAGTCCATTTCGTTGAGCAAGGAGTAGCTCTTGTCTATTCCATATTTGACTTAAGGAACTTTATCTGTGCTCATTTCAATCTCTGGTTTTATGCAGCACCCCAACTCACCTTTACCCTTAAGCAAGCATAAGTTGGTTTTCTAAATTTGAGACCCTGTTCTGTTCTGTAATTCAGTTCCTGTGTAGCCAAGTTTACATTCCGTGTATTACTGATATCTTATGATGTTTCTTTTTCTGTGTGACTTACTTCAGTTAGAATCATCATACCTGAATCCACTCATTGTGCTGCTAAGGGCCTGATGACACAGATTTCATTGCTGAGTGATATTGCTTTGTAAGTAAATACCACAACTTCTTTATCCATTTTTCACTTTCTGCGATGTTGAACTTGTACTGTAAACGAGGTTCTTGTAAACAGAGCCGTTCCAAACTTTGGGGTGGCTGTGTCTTTTTGATTTTAATTTCCCTAAGCTATAGGACCATAAGTGGAAGTGCCCTAGGTTCTGTTGCTTTGTTTTTTAGATGTTTCAGGAAACACCATACACTTCTCCCGAGTGGTTGTTGGCAACTTACATCCCGCCCATCAGCATAACAAGGCTCCCAGTTCTCCATGGCCTGTCCTGCCTTTCTGGATTTTGCACTTTTTTCAGATGGCCCTTTTGACCGGGGGGAAGTGAGACTTCATTGTAGTGCAGATTTCCTTTGCAAGCTTGCTTGGTTGGCCAAAAAGGGCGTATGCGTTTTTTCCTGAATATATTCAGGAAAAAACGCATACGCCCTTTTTGGCCAAGTGCATCATTGTGGACGTTCTGCCTCTTTTCCTATGCTTTCAATGCAATTCCAGTCTACCTCCTGAAATCGGTTTCCTGCAATTCTGCCCCGCTTTCAAGTCTTCTTGGCAACCTTACTTCAGTCTATTTTTGGACGATAGCTGTCATTTATAACTCTGCAGGTTTGTGAATTACAGTGCCCCTGAGCTCCTTTCTTCAACTCGCTTTCTTTTGAGCTGGCCGCAACACCGCAGGATGGCTTCAGGCCCTAATCTGGTTCCGGTACGGCACGCTCAGCCTTTGGTTATTTCCTCTTCCTGGTGGGAAATGAGAGTTAAATTTGCCCGTCCAGACACCTCCAGCTAGCCTCTCATTGGTTCTCGCTATTCCTGTTCATCTTCCGCAGAATTTGCAAACTGGGCCAAACAGGAGGTTAAAGGCGCTGACTTTCCAAGTCGGGAGAGTGTTAGTAAAGCGTCTGGAATGTTGCACCCGAGTACCAGGGGAGGAAAACTGAGACATATTTGAACACGTCTCCCGTTCACATGGTTGATCATACTTGGGTTCCACATGCATGTTTTAGCTGAAGGAAGAATACCTTAAACCTGGAGAGTTGAGACCCGTGTAATGGGTACCATGCAATATGACTTCAAAGGGTCTTCATTTGCTCACCGAACTTCTCCAATCCTATCACTGCTGCATTTATGCCCCTGTACACATGCTTGATTCTCTTTCGGAGACATAGCAATCCATAGGTTTTAAGATACTTACTAGTCAGGTACATTCTTAGGCGTTTAATATGCGGTGTTGAGTCCATTTCGTTGAGCAAGGAGTAGCTCTTGTCTATTCCATATTTGACTTAAGGAACTTTATCTGTGCTCATTTCAATCTCTGGTTTTATGCAGCACCCCAACTCACCTTTACCCTTAAGCAAGCATAAGTTGGTTTTCTAAATTTGAGACCCTGTTCTGTTCTGTAATTCAGTTCCTGTGTAGCCAAGTTTACATTCCGTGTATTACTGATATCTTATGATGTTTCTTTTTCTGTGTGACTTATTTCAGTTAGAATCATCATACCTGAATCCACTCATTGTGCTGCTAAGGGCCTGATGACAGAGATTTCATTGCTGAGTGATATTGCTTTGTAAGTAAATACCACAACTTCTTTATCCACTTTTCACTTTCTGCGATGTTGAACTTGTACTGTAAACGAGGTTCTTGTAAACAGAGGCGTCCCAAACTTTGGGGTGGCTGTGTCTTTTTGATTTTAATTTCCCTAAGCTATAGGACCATAAGTGGAAGTGCCCTAGGCTCTGTTGCTTTGTTTTTTAGATGTTTCAGGAAACACCATACACTTCTCCCGAGTGTCTGTTGGCAATTTACATCCCGCCCATCAGCATAACAAGGCTCCCAGTTCTCCATGGCCTGTCCTGCCTTTCTGGATTTTACACTTTTTTCAGATGGCTCTTTTGACCGGGGGGAAGTGAGACTTCATTGTAGTGCAGATTTCCTTTGCAAGCTTGCTTGGTTGGCCAAAAAGGGCGTATGCGTTTTTTCCTGAATATATTCAGGAAAAAACGCATACGCCCTTTTTGGCCAAGTGCATCATTGTGGACGTTCTGCCTCTTTTCCTATGCTTTCAATGCAATTCCAGTCTACCTCCTGAAATCGGTTTCCTGCAATTCTGCCCCGCTTTCAAGTCCTCTTGGCAGCCTTACTTCAGTCTATTTTTGGACGATAGCTGTCATTTATAACTCTGCAGGTTTGTGAATTACAGTGCCCCTGAGCTCCTTTCTTCAACTCGGTTTCTTTTGAGCTGGCCGCAACACCGCAGGATGGCTTCAGGCCCTAATCTGGTTCCGGTACGGCACGCTGAGCCTTTGGTTATTTCCTCTTCCTGTTGGGAAATGAGAGTTAAATTTGCCCGTCCAGACACCTCCAGCTAGCCTCTCATTGGTTCTCGCTATTCCTGTTCATCTTCCGCAGAAATTGCAAACTGTGCCAAACAGGAGGTTAAAGGCGCTGACTCTCCAAGTGGGCAGAGTGTTAGTAAAGCGTCTGGAATGTTGCACCCGAGTACCAGGGGAGGAAAACTGAGACATATTTGAACACGTCTCCCGATCACATGGTTGATCATACTCTAGGTTCCACATGCATGTTTTAGCTGTAGGAAGAATACCTAAAACCTGGGTAGTTGAAACCCGTGGAATGGGTACCATGCAATATGACTTCAAAGGGTCTTCATTTGCTCACCGAACCTCTCCAATCCTATCACTGCTGCATTTATGCCCCTGTACACATGCTTGATTCTTTTTCGGATACATAGCAATCCATAGGTTTTAAGATACTTACTAGTCAGGTACATTCTTAGGCGTTTAATATGCGGTGTTGAGTCCATTTCGTTGAGCAAGGAGTAGCTCTTGTCTATTCCATATTTGGCTTAAGGAACTTTATCTGTGCTCATTTCAATCTCTGGTTTTATGCAGCAACCCAACTCACCTTTCCCCTTAAGCAAGCATAAGTTGGTTTTCTAAATTTGAGAACCTGTTCTGTTTTGGAATTCAGTTCCTGTGTAGCCAAGTTTACATTCCGTGTATTAGTGATATCTTATGATGTTTCTTTTTCTGTGTGACTTATTTCAGTTAGAATCATCGTACCTGAATCTACTCATTATGCTGCTACGGGCCTGATGACATAGATTTCATTGCTGAGTGATACTGCATTGTACGTAAGTACCACAAGTTCTTTATCCATTTTTCACTTTCTGCGATGTTGAACTTGTACTGTAAACGAGGTTCTTGTAAACAGAGCCGTTCCAAACTTTGGGGTGGCTGTGTCTTTTTGATTTTAATTTCCCTAAGCTATAGGACCATAAGTGAAAGTGCCCTAGGCTCTGTTGCTTTGTTTTTTAGATGTTTCAGGAAACACCATACACTTCTCCCGAGTGGTTGTTGGCAATTTACATCCCGCCCATCAGCATAACAAGGCTCGCAGTTCTCCATGGCCTGTCCTGCCTTTCTGGATTTTACACTTTTTTCAGATGGCCCTTTTGCCCGGGGGGAAGTGAGACTTCATTGTAGTGCAGATTTCCTTTGTAAGCTTGCTTGGTTGGCCAAAAAGGGCGTATGCTTTTTTTCCTGAATATATTCAGGAAAAAACGCATACGCCCTTTTTGGCCAAGTGCATCATTGTGGACGTTCTGCCTCTTTTCCTATGCTTTCAATGCAATTCCAGTCTACCTCCTGAAATCGGTTTCCTGCAATTCTGCCCTGCTTTCAAGTCCTCTTGGCAGCCTTACTTCAGTCTATTTTTGGACGATAGCTGTCATTTATAACTCTGCAGGTTTGTGAATTACAGTGCCCCTGAGCTCCTTTCTTCAACTCGGTTTGTTTTGAGCTGGCCGCAACACCGCAGGATGGCTTCAGGCCCTAATCTGGTTCCGGTACGGCACGCTGAGCCTTTGGTTATTTCCTCTTCCTGGTGGGAAATGAGAGTTAAATTTGCCCGTCCAGACACCTCCAGCTAGCCTCTCATTGGTTCTCGCTATTCCTGTTCATCTTCCGCAGAAATTGCAAACTGTGCCAAACAGGAGGTTAAAGGCGCTGACTCTCCAAGTGGGGAGAGTGTTAGTAAAGCGTCTGCAATGTTGCACCCGAGTACCAGGGGAGGAAAACTGAGACATATTTGAACACGTCTCCCGTTCACATGGTTGATCATACTCTGGGTTCCACATGCATGTTTTAGCTGAAGGAAGAATACCTAAAACCTGGGTAGTTGAAACCCGTGGAATGGGTACAATTCAATATGACTTCAAAGGGTCTTCATTTGCTCACCGAACCTCTCCAATCCTATCACTGCTGCATTTATGCCCCTGTACACATGCTTGATTCTTTTTCGGATACATAGCAATCCATAGGTTTTAAGATACTTACTAGTCAGGTACATTCTTAGGCATTTAATATGCGGTGTTGAGTCCATTTCGTTGAGCAAGGAGTAGCTCTTGTCTATTCCATATTTGGCTTAAGGAACTTTATCTGTGCTCATTTCAATCTCTGGTTTTATGCAGCAACCCAACTCACCTTTCCCCTTAAGCAAGCATAAGTTGGTTTTCTAAATTTGAGAACCTGTTCTGTTTTGGAATTCAGTTCCTGTGTAGCCAAGTTTACATTCCGTGTATTAGTGATATCTTATGATGTTTCTTTTTCTGTGTGACTTATTTCAGTTAGAATCATCGTACCTGAATCTACTAATTATGCTGTTACGGGCATGATGACATAGATTTCATTGCTGAGTGATACTGCATTGTACGTAAGTACCACAAGTTCTTTATCCATTTTTCACTTTCTGCGATGTTGAACTTGTACTGTAAACGAGGTTCTTGTAAACAGAGCCGTTCCAAACTTTGGGGTGGCTGTGTCTTTTTGATTTTAATTTCCCTAAGCTATAGGACCATAAGTGGAAGTGCCCTAGGCTCTGTTGCTTTGTTTTTTAGATGTTTCAGGAAACACCATACACTTCTCCCGAGTGTCTGTTGGCAATTTACATCCCGCCCATCAGCATAACAAGGCTCCCAGTTCTCAATGGCCTGTTGCCTTTCTGGATTTTACACTTTTTTCAGATGGCCCTTTTGACCGGGGGGAAGTGAGACTTCATTGTAGTGCAGATTTCCTTTGCAAGCTTGCTTGGTTGGCCAAAAAGGGCGTATGCGTTTTTTCCTGAATATATTCAGGAAAAAACACATACGCCCTTTTTGGCCAAGTGCATCATTGTGGACGTTCTGCCTCTTTTCCTATGCTTTCAATGCAATTCCAGTCTACCTCCTGAAATCGGTTTCCTGCAATTCTGCCCCGCGTTCAAGTCCTCTTGGCAGCCTTACTTCAGTCTATTTTTGGACGATAGCTGTCATTTATAACTCTGCAGGTTTGTGAATTACAGTGCCCCTGAGCTCCTTTCTTCAACTCGCTTTCTTTTGAGCTGGCCGCAACACCGCAGTATGGCTTCAGGCCCTAATCTGGTTCTGGCACGGCACGCTGAGCCTTTGGTTATTTCCTCTTCCTGGTGGGAAATGAGAGTTAAATTTGCCCGTCCAGACACCTCCAGCTAGCCTCTCATTGGTTCTCGCTATTCCTGTTCATCTTCCACAGAAATTGCAAACTGTGCCAAACAGGAGGTTAAAGGCGCTGACTCTCCAAGTGGGGAGAGTGTTAGTAAAGCGTCTGGAATGTTGCACCCGAGTACCAGGGGAGGAAAACTGAGACATATTTGAACACGTCTCCCGATCACATGGTTGATCATACTCTAGGTTCCACATGCATGTTTTAGCTGAAGGAAGAATACCTAAAACCTGGGTAGTTGAAACCCGTGGAATGGGTACCATGCAATATGACTTCAAAGGGTCTTCATTTGCTCACCGAACCTCTCCAATCCTATCACTGCTGCGTTTATGCCCCTGTACACATGCTTGATTCTCTTTCAGAGACATAGCAATCTATAGGTTTTAAGATACTTACTAGTCAGGTACATTCTTAGGCGTTTAATATGCGGTGTTGAGTCCATTTCGTTGAGCAAGGAGTAGCTCTTGTCTATTCCATATTTGGCTTAAGGAACTTTATCTGTGCTCATTTCAATCTCTGGTTTTATGCAGCACCCCAACTCACCTTTACCCTTAAGCAAGCATAAGTTGGTTTTCTAAATTTGAGACCCTGTTCTGTTCTGTAATTCAGTTCCTGTGTTGCCAAGTTTACATTCCGTGTATTACTGATATCTTATGATGTTTCTTTTTCTGTGTGACTTATTTCAGTTAGAATCATCATACCTGAATCCACTCATTGTGCTGCTAAGGGCCTGATGACACAGATTTCATTGCTGAGTGATATTGCTTTGTAAGTAAATACCACAACTTCTTTATCCATTTTTCACTTTCTGCGATGTTGAACTTGTACTGTAAACGAGGTTCTTGTAAACAGAGCCGTTCCAAACTTTGGGGTGGCTGTGTCTTTTTGATTTTAATTTCCCTAAGCTATAGGACCATAAGTGGAAGTGCCCTAGGTTCTGTTGCTTTGTTTTTTAGATGTTTCAGGAAACACCATACACTTCTCCCGAGTGGTTGTTGGCAATTTACATCCTGCCCATCAGCATAACAAGGCTCCCAGTTCTCCATGGCCTGTCCTGCCTTTCTGGATTTTACACTTTTTTCAGATGGCCCTTTAGACCGGGGGGAATTGAGACTTCATTGTAGTGCAGATTTCCTTTGCAAGCTTGCTTGGTTGGCCAAAAAGGGCGTATGCGTTTTTTCCTGAATATATTCAGGAAAAAACGCATACGCCCTTTTTGGCCAAGTGCATCATTGTGGACGTTCTGCCTCTTTTCCTATGCTTTCAATGCAATTCCAGTCTACGTCCTGAAATCGGTTTCCTGCAATTCTGCCCCGCTTTCAAGTCCTCTTGGCAGCCTTACTTCAGTCTATTTTTGGACGATAGCTGTCATTTATAACTCTGCAGGTTTGTGAATTACAGTGCCCCTGAGCTCCTTTCTTCAACTTGCTTTCTTGTGACCTGGCCGCAACACCGCAGGATGGCTTCAGGCCCTAATCTGGTTCCGGCACGGCACGCTGAGCCTTTGGTTATTTCCTCTTACTGGTGGGAAATGAGAGTTAAATTTGCCCGTCCAGACACCTCCAGCTAGTCTCTCATTGGTTCTCGCTATTCCTGTTCATCTTCCGCAGAAATTGCAAACTGGGCCAAACAGGAGGTTAAAGGGACTGACTCTCCAAGTGGGGAGAGTGTTAGTAAAGCGTCTGGAATGTTGCACCCGAGTACCAGGGGAGGAAAACTGAGACATATTTGAACACGTCTCCCGATCACATGGTTGATCATACTCTAGGTTCCACATGCATGTTTTAGCTGAAGGAAGAATACCTTAAACATGGGTAGTTGAAACCCGTGGAATGGGTACCATGCAATATGACTTCAAAGGGTCTTCATTTGCTCACCGAACCTCTCCAATCCTATCACTGCTGCGTTTATGCCCCTGTACACATGCTTGATTCTCTTTCGGAGACATAGCAATCCATAGGTTTTAAGATACTTACTAGTCAGGAACATTCTTAGGCATTTAATGTGTGGTCTTGAGTCCATTTCGTTGAGCAAGGAGTAGCTCTTGTCTATTCCATATTTGGCTTAAGAAACTTTATCTGTGCTCATTTCAATCTCTGGTTTTATGCAGCACCCCAACTCACCTTTACCCTTAAGCAAGCATAAGATGGTTTTCTAAATTTGAGACCCTGTTCTGTTCTGTAATTCAGTTCCTGTGTAGCCAAGTTTACATTCCGTGTATTACTGATATCTTATGATGTTTCTTTTTCTGTGTGACTTATTTCAGTTAGAATCATCATACCTGAATCCACTCATTGTGATGCTAAGGGCCTGATGACATAGATTTCATTGCTGAGTGATATTGCTTTGTAAGTAAATACCACAACTTCTTTATCCATTTTTCACTTTCTGCGATGTTGAACTTGTACTGTAAACGAGGTTCTTGTAAACAGAGGCGTCCCAAACTTTGGGGTGGCTGTGTCTTTTTGATTTTAATTTCCCTAAGCTATAGGACCATAAGTGGCAGTGCCCTAGGCTCTGTTGCTTTGTTTTTTAGATGTTTCAGGAAACACCATACACTTCTCCCGAGTGTCTGTTGGCAATTTACATCCCGCCCATCAGCATAACAAGGCTCCCAGTTCTCCATGGCCTGTCCTGCCTTTCTGGATTTTACACTTTTTTCAGATGGCCCTTTTGACCGGGGGGAAGTGAGACTTCATTGTAGTGCAGATTTCCTTTGCAAGCTTGCTTGGTTGGCCAAAAAGGGCGTATGCGTTTTTTCCTGAATATATTCAGGAAAAAACGCATACGCCCTTTTTGGCCAAGTGCATCATTGTGGACGTTCTGCCTCTTTTCCTATGCTTTCAATGCAATTCCAGTCTACCTCCTGAAATCGGTTTCCTGCAATTCTGCCCCGCTTTCAAGTCCTCTTGGCAGCCTTACTTCAGTCTATTTTTGGACGATAGCTGTCATTTATAAGTCTGCAGGTTTGTGAATTACAGTGCCCCTGAGCTCCTTTCTTCAACTCGCTTTCTTTTGAGCTGGCCGCAACACCGCAGGATGGCTTCAGGCCCTAATCTGGTTCTGACACGGCATGCTAAGCCTTTGGTAATTTCCTCTTCCTGTTGGGAAATGAGAGTTAAATTTGCCCGTCCAGACACCTCCATCTAGCCTCTCATTGGTTCTCGCTATTCCTGTTCATCTTCCGCAGAAATTGCCACCTGTGCCAAACAGGAGGTTAAAGGCGCTGACTCTCCAAGTGGGGAGAGTGTTAGTAAAGCGTCTGGAATGTTGCACCCGAGTACCAGGGAAGGAAAACTGAGACATATTTGAACACGTCTCCCGTTCACATGGTTGATCATACTTGGGTTCCACATGCATGTTTTAGCTGAAGGAAGAATACCTTAAACCTGGAGAGTTAAGACCCGTGTAATGGGTACCATGCAATATGACTTCAAAGGGTCTTCATTTGCTCACCGAACCTCTCCAATCCTATCACTGCTGCGTTTATGCCCCTGTACACATGCTTGATTCTCTTTCGGAGACATAGCAATCCATAGGTTTTAAGATACTTACTAGTCAGGTACATTCTTAGGCGTTTAATATGCGGTGTTGAGTCCATTTCGTTGAGCAAGGAGTAGCTCTTGTCTATTCCATATTTGACTTAAGGAACTTTATCTGTGCTCATTTCAATCTCTGGTTTTATGCAGCACCCCAACTCACCTTTACCCTTAAGCAAGCATAAGTTGGTTTTCTAAATTTGAGACCCTGTTCTGTTCTGTAATTCAGTTCCTGTGTAGCCAAGTTTACATTCCGTGTATTACTGATATCTTATGATGTTTCTTTTTCTGTGTGACTTACTTCAGTTAGAATCATCATACCTGAATCCACTCATTGTGCTGCTAAGGGCCTGATGACACAGATTTCATTGCTGAGTGATATTGCTTTGTAAGTAAATACCACAACTTCTTTATCCATTTTTCACTTTCTGCGATGTTGAACTTGTACTGTAAACGAGGTTCTTGTAAACAGAGCCGTTCCAAACTTTGGGGTGGCTGTGTCTTTTTGATTTTAATTTCCCTAAGCTATAGGACCATAAGTGGAAGTGCCCTAGGTTCTGTTGCTTTGTTTTTTAGATGTTTCAGGAAACACCATACACTTCTCCCGAGTGGTTGTTGGCAATTTACATCCCGCCCATCAGCATAACAAGGCTCCCAGTTCTCCATGGCCTGTCCTGCCTTTCTGGATTTTGCACTTTTTTCAGATGGCCCTTTTGACCGGGGGGAAGTGAGACTTCATTGTAGTGCAGATTTCCTTTGCAAGCTTGCTTGGTTGGCCAAAAAGGGCGTATGCGTTTTTTCCTGAATATATTCAGGAAAAAACGCATACGCCCTTTTTGGCCAAGTGCATCATTGTGGACGTTCTGCCTCTTTTCCTATGCTTTCAATGCAATTCCAGTCTACCTCCTGAAATCGGTTTCCTGCAATTCTGCCCCGCTTTCAAGTCCTCTTGGCAACCTTACTTCAGTCTATTTTTGGACGATAGCTGTCATTTATAACTCTGCAGGTTTGTGAATTACAGTGCCCCTGAGCTCCTTTCTTCAACTCGCTTTCTTTTGAGCTGGCCGCAACACCGCAGGATGGCTTCAGGCCCTAATCTGGTTCCGGTACGGCACGCTCAGCCTTTGGTTATTTCCTCTTCCTGGTGGGAAATGAGAGTTAAATTTGCCCGTCCAGACACCTCCAGCTAGCCTCTCATTGGTTCTCGCTATTCCTGTTCATCTTCCGCAGAATTTGCAAACTGGGCCAAACAGGAGGTTAAAGGCGCTGACTTTCCAAGTCGGGAGAGTGTTAGTAAAGCGTCTGGAATGTTGCACCCGAGTACCAGGGGAGGAAAACTGAGACATATTTGAACACGTCTCCCGTTCACATGGTTGATCATACTTGGGTTCCACATGCATGTTTTAGCTGAAGGAAGAATACCTTAAACCTGGAGAGTTGAGACCCGTGTAATGGGTACCATGCAATATGACTTCAAAGGGTCTTCATTTGCTCACCGAACTTCTCCAATCCTATCACTGCTGCATTTATGCCCCTGTACACATGCTTGATTCTCTTTCGGAGACATAGCAATCCATAGGTTTTAAGATACTTACTAGTCAGGTACATTCTTAGGCGTTTAATATGCGGTGTTGAGTCCATTTCGTTGAGCAAGGAGTAGCTCTTGTCTATTCCATATTTGACTTAAGGAACTTTATCTGTGCTCATTTCAATCTCTGGTTTTATGCAGCACCCCAACTCACCTTTACCCTTAAGCAAGCATAAGTTGGTTTTCTAAATTTGAGACCCTGTTCTGTTCTGTAATTCAGTTCCTGTGTAGCCAAGTTTACATTCCGTGTATTACTGATATCTTATGATGTTTCTTTTTCTGTGTGACTTATTTCAGTTAGAATCATCATACCTGAATCCACTCATTGTGCTGCTAAGGGCCTGATGACAGAGATTTCATTGCTGAGTGATATTGCTTTGTAAGTAAATACCACAACTTCTTTATCCACTTTTCACTTTCTGCGATGTTGAACTTGTACTGTAAACGAGGTTCTTGTAAACAGAGGCGTCCCAAACTTTGGGGTGGCTGTGTCTTTTTGATTTTAATTTCCCTAAGCTATAGGACCATAAGTGGAAGTGCCCTAGGCTCTGTTGCTTTGTTTTTTAGATGTTTCAGGAAACACCATACACTTCTCCCGAGTGTCTGTTGGCAATTTACATCCCGCCCATCAGCATAACAAGGCTCCCAGTTCTCCATGGCCTGTCCTGCCTTTCTGGATTTTACACTTTTTTCAGATGGCCCTTTTGACCGGGGGGAAGTGAGACTTCATTGTAGTGCAGATTTCCTTTGCAAGCTTGCTTGGTTGGCCAAAAAGGGCGTATGCGTTTTTTCCTGAATATATTCAGGAAAAAACGCATACGCCCTTTTTGGCCAAGTGCATCATTGTGGACGTTCTGCCTCTTTTCCTATGCTTTCAATGCAATTCCAGTCTACCTCCTGAAATCGGTTTCCTGCAATTCTGCCCCGCTTTCAAGTCCTCTTGGCAGCCTTACTTCAGTCTATTTTTGGACGATAGCTGTCATTTATAACTCTGCAGGTTTGTGAATTACAGTGCCCCTGAGCTCCTTTCTTCAACTCGCTTTCTTTTGAGCTGGCCGCAACACCGCAGGATGGCTTCAGGCCCTAATCTGGTTCCGGTACGGCACGCTGAGCCTTTGGTTATTTCCTCTTCCTGTTGGGAAATGAGAGTTAAATTTGCCCGTCCAGACACCTCCAGCTAGCCTCTCATTGGTTCTCGCTATTCCTGTTCATCTTCCGCAGAAATTGCAAACTGTGCCAAACAGGAGGTTAAAGGCGCTGACTCTCCAAGTGGGGAGAGTGTTAGTAAAGCGTCTGGAATGTTGCACCCGAGTACCAGGGGAGGAAAACTGAGACATATTTGAACACGTCTCCCGATCACATGGTTGATCATACTCTAGGTTCCACATGCATGTTTTAGCTGTAGGAAGAATACCTAAAACCTGGGTAGTTGAAACCCGTGGAATGGGTACCATGCAATATGACTTCAAAGGGTCTTCATTTGCTCACCGAACCTCTCCAATCCTATCACTGCTGCATTTATGCCCCTGTACACATGCTTGATTCTTTTTCGGATACATAGCAATCCATAGGTTTTAAGATACTTACTAGTCAGGTACATTCTTAGGCGTTTAATATGCGGTGTTGAGTCCATTTCGTTGAGCAAGGAGTAGCTCTTGTCTATTCCATATTTGGCTTAAGGAACTTTATCTGTGCTCATTTCAATCTCTGGTTTTATGCAGCAACCCAACTCACCTTTCCCCTTAAGCAAGCATAAGTTGGTTTTCTAAATTTGAGAACCTGTTCTGTTTTGGAATTCAGTTCCTGTGTAGCCAAGTTTACATTCCGTGTATTAGTGATATCTTATGATGTTTCTTTTTCTGTGTGACTTATTTCAGTTAGAATCATCGTACCTGAATCTACTCATTATGCTGCTACGGGCCTGATGACATAGATTTCATTGCTGAGTGATACTGCATTGTACGTAAGTACCACAAGTTCTTTATCCATTTTTCACTTTCTGCGATGTTGAACTTGTACTGTAAACGAGGTTCTTGTAAACAGAGCCGTTCCAAACTTTGGGGTGGCTGTGTCTTTTTGATTTTAATTTCCCTAAGCTATAGGACCATAAGTGAAAGTGCCCTAGGCTCTGTTGCTTTGTTTTTTAGATGTTTCAGGAAACACCATACACTTCTCCCGAGTGGTTGTTGGCAATTTACATCCCGCCCATCAGCATAACAAGGCTCGCAGTTCTCCATGGCCTGTCCTGCCTTTCTGGATTTTACACTTTTTTCAGATGGCCCTTTTGCCCGGGGGGAAGTGAGACTTCATTGTAGTGCAGATTTCCTTTGTAAGCTTGCTTGGTTGGCCAAAAAGGGCGTATGCTTTTTTTCCTGAATATATTCAGGAAAAAACGCATACGCCCTTTTTGGCCAAGTGCATCATTGTGGACGTTCTGCCTCTTTTCCTATGCTTTCAATGCAATTCCAGTCTACCTCCTGAAATCGGTTTCCTGCAATTCTGCCCCGCTTTCAAGTCCTCTTGGCAGCCTTACTTCAGTCTATTTTTGGACGATAGCTGTCATTTATAACTCTGCAGGTTTGTGAATTACAGTGCCCCTGAGCTCCTTTCTTCAACTCGGTTTGTTTTGAGCTGGCCGCAACACCGCAGGATGGCTTCAGGCCCTAATCTGGTTCCGGTACGGCACGCTGAGCCTTTGGTTATTTCCTCTTCCTGTTGGGAAATGAGAGTTAAATTTGCCCGTCCAGACACCTCCAGCTAGCCTCTCATTGGTTCTCGCTATTCCTGTTCATCTTCCGCAGAAATTGCAAACTGTGCCAAACAGGAGGTTAAAGGCGCTGACTCTCCAAGTGGGGAGAGTGTTAGTAAAGCGTCTGGAATGTTGCACCCGAGTACCAGGGGAGGAAAACTGAGACATATTTGAACACGTCTCCCGATCACATGGTTGATCATACTCTGGGTTCCACATGCATGTTTTAGCTGAAGGAAGAATACCTAAAACCTGGGTAGTTGAAACCCGTGGAATGGGTACAATTCAATATGACTTCAAAGGGTCTTCATTTGCTCACCGAACCTCTCCAATCCTATCACTGCTGCATTTATGCCCCTGTACACATGCTTGATTCTTTTTCGGATACATAGCAATCCATAGGTTTTAAGATACTTACTAGTCAGGTACATTCTTAGGCATTTAATATGCGGTGTTGAGTCCATTTCGTTGAGCAAGGAGTAGCTCTTGTCTATTCCATATTTGGCTTAAGGAACTTTATCTGTGCTCATTTCAATCTCTGGTTTTATGCAGCAACCCAACTCACCTTTCCCCTTAAGCAAGCATAAGTTGGTTTTCTAAATTTGAGAACCTGTTCTGTTTTGGAATTCAGTTCCTGTGTAGCCAAGTTTACATTCCGTGTATTAGTGATATCTTATGATGTTTCTTTTTCTGTGTGACTTATTTCAGTTAGAATCATCGTACCTGAATCTACTAATTATGCTGTTACGGGCATGATGACATAGATTTCATTGCTGAGTGATACTGCATTGTACGTAAGTACCACAAGTTCTTTATCCATTTTTCACTTTCTGCGATGTTGAACTTGTACTGTAAACGAGGTTCTTGTAAACAGAGCCGTTCCAAACTTTGGGGTGGCTGTGTCTTTTTGATTTTAATTTCCCTAAGCTATAGGACCATAAGTGGAAGTGCCCTAGGCTCTGTTGCTTTGTTTTTTAGATGTTTCAGGAAACACCATACACTTCTCCCGAGTGTCTGTTGGCAATTTACATCCCGCCCATCAGCATAACAAGGCTCCCAGTTCTCAATGGCCTGTTGCCTTTCTGGATTTTACACTTTTTTCAGATGGCCCTTTTGACCGGGGGGAAGTGAGACTTCATTGTAGTGCAGATTTCCTTTGCAAGCTTGCTTGGTTGGCCAAAAAGGGCGTATGCGTTTTTTCCTGAATATGTTCAGGAAAAAACGCATACGCCCTTTTTGGCCAAGTGCATCATTGTGGACGTTCTGCCTCTTTTCCTATGCTTTCAATGCAATTCCAGTCTACCTCCTGAAATCGGTTTCCTGCAATTCTGCCCCGCTTTCAAGTCCTCTTGGCAGCCTTACTTCAGTCTATTTTTGGACGATAGCTGTCATTTATAAGTCTGCAGGTTTGTGAATTACAGTGTCCCTGAGCTCCTTTCTTCAACTCGCTTTCTTGTGACCTGGCCGCAACACCGCAGGATGGCTTCAGGCCCTAATCTGGTTCCGGCCCGGCATGCTGAGTCTTTAGTTAATTCCTCTTCCTGGTGGGAAATGAGAGTTAAATTTGCCCGTTCAGACACCTCCAGCTAGTCTCTCATTGGTTCTCGCTATTCCTGTTCATCTTCCGCAGAAATTGCAAACTGGGCCAAACAGGAGGTTAAAGGGACTGACTCTCCAAGTCGGGAGAGTGTTAGTAAAGCGTCTGGAATGTTGCACCCGAGTACCAGGGGAGGAAAACTGAGACATATTTGAACACGTCTCCCGTTCACATGGTTGATCATAATCTGGGTTCCACATGCATGTTTTAGCTGAAGGAAGAATACCTTAAACCTGGAGAGTTGAGACCCGTGTAATGGCTACCATGCAATATGACTTCAAAGGGTCTTCATTTGCTCACCGAACCTCTCCAATCCTATCACTGCTGCGTTTATGCCCCTGTACACATGCTTGATTCTCTTTCGGAGACATAGCAATCCATAGGTTTTCCGATATTTACTAGTCAGGTACATTCTTAGGCGTTTAATATGCGGTGTTGAGTCCATTTCGTTGAGCAAGGAGTAGCTCTTGTCTATTCCATATTTGACTTAAGGAACTTTATCTGTGCTCATTTCAATCTCTGGTTTTATGCAGCACCCCAACTCACCTTTACCCTTAAGCAAGCATAAGTTGGTTTTCTAAATTTGAGACCCTGTTCTGTTCTGTAATTCAGTTCCTGTGTAGCCAAGTTTACATTCCGTGTATTACTGATATCTTATGATGTTTCTTTTTCTGTGTGACTTATTTCAGTTAGAATCATCATACCTGAATCCACTCATTGTGATGCTAAGTGCCTGATGACATAGATTTCATTGCTGAGTGATATTGCTTTGTAAGTAAATACCACAACTTCTTTATCCATTTTTCACTTTCTGCGATGTTGAACTTGTACTGTAAACGAGGTTCTTGTAAACAGAGGCGTCCCAAACTTTGGGGTGGCTGTGTCTTTTTGATTTTAATTTCCCTAAGCTATAGGACCATAAGTGGAAGTGCCCTAGGCTCTGTTGCTTTGTTTTTTAGATGTTTCAGGAAACACCATACACTTCTCCCGAGTGTCTGTTGGCAATTTACATCCCGCCCATCAGCATAACAAGGCTCCCAGTTCTCCATGGCCTGTCCTGCCTTTCTGGATTTTACACTTTTTTCAGATGGCCCTTTTGACCAGGGGGAAGTGAGACTTCATTGTAGTGCAGATTTCCTTTGCAAGCTTGCTTGGTTGGCCAAAAAGGGCGTATGCGTTTTTTCCTGAATATATTCAGGAAAAAAACGCATACGCCCTTTTTGGCCAAGTGCATCATTGTGGACGTTCTGCCTCTTTTCCTATGCTTTCAATGCAATTCCAGTCTACCTCCTGAAATCGGTTTCCTGCAATTCTGCCCCGCTTTCAAGTCCTCTTGGCAGCCTTACTTCAGTCTATTTTTGGACGATAGCTGTCATTTATAACTCTGCAGGGTTGTGAATTACAGTGCCCCTGAGCTCCTTTCTTCAACTCGCTTTCTTTTGAGCTGGCCGCAACACCGCAGGATAGCTTCAGGCCCTAATCTGGTTCCGGTACGGCACGCTGAGCCTTTGGTTATTTCCTCTTCCTGGTGGGAAATGAGAGTTAAATTTGCCCGTCCAGACACCTCCAGCTAGCCTCTCATTGGTTCTCGCTATTCCTGTTCATCTTCCACAGAAATTGCAAACTGGGCCAAACAGGAGGTTAAAGGGACTGACTCTCCAAGTGGGGAGAGTGTTAGTAAAGCGTCTGGAATGTTGCACCCGAGTACCAGGGGAGGAAAACTGAGACATATTTGAACACGTCTCCCGATCACATGGTTGATCATACTCTAGGTTCCACATGCATGTTTTAGCTGAAGGAAGAATACCTTAAACCTGGGTAGTTGAAACCCGTGGAATGGGTACCATGCAATATGACTTCAAAGGGTCTTCATTTGCTCACCGAACCTCTCCAATCCTATCACTGCTGCGTTTATGCCCCTGTACACATGCTTGATTCTCTTTCAGAGACATAGCAATCCATAGGTTTTAAGATACTTACTAGTCAGGTACATTCTTAGGCGTTTAATATGCGGTGTTGAGTCCATTTCGTTGAGCAAGGAGTAGCTCTTGTCTATTCCATATTTGGCTTAAGGAACTTTATCTGTGCTCATTTCAATCTCTGGTTTTATGCAGCAACCCAACTCACCTTTCCCTTTAAGCAAGCATAAGTTGGTTTTCTAAATTTGAGAACCTGTTCTGTTTTGGAATTCAGTTCCTGTGTAGCCAAGTTTACATTCCGTGTATTAGTGATATCTTATGATGTTTCTTTTTCTGTGTGACTTATTTCAGTTAGAATCATCGTACCTGAATCTACTCATTATGTTGCTACGGGCCTGATGACATAGATTTCATTGCTGAGTGATACTGCATTGTACGTAAGTACCACAAGTTCTTTATCCATTTTTCACTTTCTGCGATGTTGAACTTGTACTGTAAACGAGGTTCTTGTAAACAGAGCCGTTCCAAACTTTGGGGTGGCTGTGTCTTTTTGATTTTAATTTCCCTAAGCTATAGGACCATAAGTGGAAGTGCCCTAGGCTCTGTTGCTTTGTTTTTTAGATGTTTCAGGAAACACCATACACTTCTCCCGAGTGGTTGTTGGCAATTTACATCCCGCCCATCAGCATAACAAGGCTCCCAGTTCTCCATGGCCTGTCCTGCCTTTCTGGATTTTACACTTTTTTCAGATGGCCCTTTTGACTGGGGGGAAGTGAGACTTCATTGTAGTGCAGATTTCCTTTGCAAGCTTGCTTGGTTGGCCAAAAAGGGCGTATGCGTTTTTTCCTGAATATATTCAGGAAAAAACGCATACGCCCTTTTTGGCCAAGTGCATCATTGTGGATGTTCTGCTTCTTTTCCTATGCTTTCAATGCAATTCCAGTCTACCTCCTGAAATCGGTTTCCTGCAATTCTGCCCCGCTTTCAAGTCCTCTTGGCAGCCTTACTTCAGTCTATTTTTGGACGATAGCTGTCATTTATAACTCTGCAGGTTTGTGAATTACAGTGCCCCTGAGCTCCTTTCTTCAACTCGCTTTCTTTTGAGCTGGCCGCAACACCGCAGGATGGCTTCAGGCCCTAATCTGGTTCCGGCACGGCATGCTGAGCCTTTGGTTATTTCCTCTTCCTGTTGGGAAATGAGAGTTAAATTTGCCCGTCCAGACACCTCCATCTAGCCTCTCATTGGTTCTCACTATTCCTGTTCATCTTCCGCAGAAATTGCCACCTGTGCCAAACAGGAGGTTAAAGGCGCTGACTCTCCAAGTGGGGAGAGTGTTAGTAAAGTGTCTGGAATGTTGCACCCGAGTACCAGGGAAGGAAAACTGAGACATATTTGAACACGTCTCCCGTTCACATGGTTGATCATACTTGGGTTCCACATGCATGTTTTAGCTGAAGGAAGAATACCTTAAACCTGGAGAGTTAAGACCCGTGTAATGGGTACCATGCAATATGACTTCAAAGGGTCTTCATTTGCTCACCGAACCTCTCCAATCCTATCACTGCTGCGTTTATGCCCCTGTACACATGCTTGATTCTCTTTCGGAGACATAGCAATCCATAGGTTTTAAGATACTTACTAGTCAGGTACATTCTTAGGCGTTTAATATGCGGTGTTGAGTCCATTTCGTTGAGCAAGGAGTAGCTCTTGTCTATTCCATATTTGACTTAAGGAACTTTATCTGTGCTCATTTCAATCTCTGGTTTTATGCAGCACCCCAACTCACCTTTATCCTTAAGCAAGCATAAGTTGGTTTTCTAAATTTGAGACCCTGTTCTGTTCTGTAATTCAGTTCCTGTGTAGCCAAGTTTACATTCCGTGTATTACTGATATCTTATGATGTTTCTTTTTCTGTGTGACTTACTTCAGTTAGAATCATCATACCTGAATCCACTCATTGTGCTGCTAAGGGCCTGATGACACAGATTTCATTGCTGAGTGATATTGCTTTGTAAGTAAATACCACAACTTCTTTATCCATTTTTCACTTTCTGCGATGTTGAACTTGTACTGTAAACGAGGTTCTTGTAAACAGAGGCGTCCCAAACTTTGGGGTGGCTGTGTCTTTTTGATTTTAATTTCCCTAAGCTATAGGACCATAAGTGGAAGTGCCCTAGGCTCTGTTGCTTTGTTTTTTAGATGTTTCAGGAAACACCATACACTTCTCCCGAGTGGTTGTTGGCAATTTACATCCCGCCCATCAGCATAACAAGGCTCCCAGTTCTCCATGGCCTGTCCTGCCTTTCTGGATTTTACACTTTTTTCAGATGGCCCTTTTGACCGGGGGGAAGTGAGACTTCATTGTAGTGCAGATTTCCTTTGCAAGCTTGCTTGGTTGGCCAAAAAGGGCGTATGCGTTTTTTCCTGAATATATTCAGGAAAAAACGCATACGCCCTTTTTGGCCAAGTGCATCATTGTGGATGTTCTGCCTCTTTTCCTATGCTTTCAATGCAATTCCAGTCTACCTCCTGAAATCGGTTTCCTGCAATTCTGCCCCGCTTTCAAGTCCTCTTGGCAGCCTTACTTCAGTCTATTTTTGGACGATAGCTGTCATTTATAACTCTGCAGGTTTGTGAATTACAGTGCCCCTGAGCTCCTTTCTTCCACTCGCTTTCTTTTGAGCTGGCCGCAACACCGCAGGATGGCTTCAGGCCCTAATCTGTTTCTGGTAAGGCACGCTGAGCCTTTGGTTATTTCCTCTTCCTGGTGGGAAATGAGAGTTAAATTTGCCCGTCCAGACACCTCCAGCTAGCCTCTCATTGGTTCTCGCTATTCCTGTTCATCTTCCGCAGAAATTGCAAACTGGGCCAAACAGGAGGTTAAAGGCGCTGACTCTCCAACTGGGGAGAGTGTTAGTAAAGCGTCTGGAATGTTGCACCCGAGTACCAGGGTAGGAAAACTGAGACATATTTGAACACGTCTCCCGATCACATGGTTGATCATACTCTAGGTTCCACATGCATGTTTTAGCTGAAGGAAGAATACCTAAAACCTGGGTAGTTGAAACCCGTGGAATGGGTACCATGCAATATGACTTCAAAGGGTCTTCATTTGCTCGCCGAACCTCTCCAATCCTATCACTGCTGCGTTTATGCCCCTGTACACATGCTTGATTCTCTTTCAGAGACATAGCAATCTATAGGTTTTAAGATACTTACTAGTCAGGTACATTCTTAGGCGTTTAATATGCGGTGTTGAGTCCATTTCGTTGAGCAAGGAGTAGCTCTTGTCTATTCCATATTTGGCTTAAGGAACTTTATCTGTGCTCATTTCAATCTCTGGTTTTATGCAGCACCCCAACTCACCTTTACCCTTAAGCAAGCATAAGTTGGTTTTCTAAATTTTAGCCCCTGTTCTGTTCTGTAATTCAGTTCCTGTGTAGCCAAGTTTACATTCCATGTATTACTGATATCTTATGATGTTTCTTTTTCTGTGTGACTTATTTCAGTTAGAATCATCGTACCTGAATCTACTCATTATGCTGCTACGGGCCTGATGACATAGATTTCATTGCTGAGTGATACTGCATTGTACGTAAGTACCACAAGTTCTTTATCCATTTTTCACTTTCTGCGATGTTGAACTTGTACTGTAAACGAGGTTCTTGTAAACAGAGCCGTTCCAAACTTTGGGGTGGCTGTGTCTTTTTGATTTTAATTTCCCTAAGCTATAGGACCATAAGTGGCAGTGCCCTAGGCTCTGTTGCTTTGTTTTTTAGATGTTTCAGGAAACACCATACACTTCTCCCGAGTGGTTGTTGGCAATTTACATCCCGCCCATCAGCATAACAAGGCTCCCAGTTCTCCATGGCCTGTCCTGCCTTTCTGGATTTTACACTTTTTTCAGATGGCCCTTTTGACCGGGGGGAAGTGAGACTTCATTGTAGTGCAGATTTCCTTTGCAAGCTTGCTTGGTTGGCCAAAAAGGGCGTATGCGTTTTTTCCTGAATATATTCAGGAAAAAACGCATACGCCCTTTTTGGCCAAGTGCATCATTGTGGACGTTCTGCCTCTTTTCCTATGCTTTCAATGCAATTCCAGTCTACCTCCTGAAATCGGTTTCCTGCAATTCTGCCCCGCTTTCAAGTCCTCTTGGCAGCCTTACTTCAGTCTATTTTTGGACGATAGCTGTCATTTATAACTCTGCAGGTTTGTGAATTACAGTGCCCCTGAGCTCCTTTCTTCAACTCGGTTTCTTTTGAGCTGGCCGCAACACCGCAGGATGGCTTCAGGCCCTAATCTGGTTCCGGTACGGCACGCTGAGCCTTTGGTTATTTCCTCTTCCTGTTGGGAAATGAGAGTTAAATTTGCCCGTCCAGACACCTCCAGCTAGCCTCTCATTGGTTCTCGCTATTCCTGTTCATCTTCCGCAGAAATTGCAAACTGTGCCAAACAGGAGGTTAAAGGCGCTGACTCTCCAAGTGGGGAGAGTGTTAGTAAAGCGTCTGGAATGTTGCACCCGAGTACCAGGGGAGGAAAACTGAGACATATTTGAACACGTCTCCCGATCACATGGTTGATCATACTCTAGGTTCCACATGCATGTTTTAGCTGTAGGAAGAATACCTAAAACCTGGGTAGTTGAAACCCGTGGAATGGGTACCATGCAATATGACTTCAAAGGGTCTTCATTTGCTCACCGAACCTCTCCAATCCTATCACTGCTGCATTTATGCCCCTGTACACATGCTTGATTCTTTTTCGGATACATAGCAATCCATAGGTTTTAAGATACTTACTAGTCAGGTACATTCTTAGGCGTTTAATATGCGGTGTTGAGTCCATTTCGTTGAGCAAGGAGTAGCTCTTGTCTATTCCATATTTGGCTTAAGGAACTTTATCTGTGCTCATTTCAATCTCTGGTTTTATGCAGCAACCCAACTCACCTTTCCCCTTAAGCAAGCATAAGTTGGTTTTCTAAATTTGAGAACCTGTTCTGTTTTGGAATTCAGTTCCTGTGTAGCCAAGTTTACATTCCGTGTATTAGTGATATCTTATGATGTTTCTTTTTCTGTGTGACTTATTTCAGTTAGAATCATCATACCTGAATCTACTCATTATGCTGCTACAGGCCTGATGACATAGATTTCATTGCTGAGTGATACTGCATTGTACGTAAGTACCACAAGTTCTTTATCCATTTTTCACTTTCTGCGATGTTGAACTTGTACTGTAAACGAGGTTCTTGTAAACAGAGCCGTTCCAAACTTTGGGGTGGCTGTGTCTTTTTGATTTTAATTTCCCTAAGCTATAGGACCATAAGTGAAAGTGCCCTAGGCTCTGTTGCTTTGTTTTTTAGATGTTTCAGGAAACACCATACACTTCTCCCGAGTGGTTGTTGGCAATTTACATCCCGCCCATCAGCATAACAAGGCTCGCAGTTCTCCATGGCCTGTCCTGCCTTTCTGGATTTTACACTTTTTTCAGATGGCCCTTTTGCCCGGGGGGAAGTGAGACTTCATTGTAGTGCAGATTTCCTTTGCAAGCTTGCTTGGTTGGCCAAAAAGGGCGTATGCTTTTTTTCCTGAATATATTCAGGAAAAAACGCATACGCCCTTTTTGGCCAAGTGCATCATTGTGGACGTTCTGCCTCTTTTCCTATGCTTTCAATGAAATTCCAGTCTACCTCCTGAAATCGGTTTCCTGCAATTCTGCCCCGCTTTCAAGTCCTCTTGGCAGCCTTACTTCAGTCTATTTTTGGACGATAGCTGTCATTTATAACTCTGCAGGTTTGTGAATTACAGTGCCCCTGAGCTCCTTTCTTCAACTCGGTTTGTTTTGAGCTGGCCGCAACACCGCAGGATGGCTTCAGGCCCTAATCTGGTTCCGGTACGGCACGCTGAGCCTTTGGTTATTTCCTCTTCCTGTTGGGAAATGAGAGTTAAATTTGCCCGTCCAGACACCTCCAGCTAGCCTCTCATTGGTTCTCGCTATTCCTGTTCATCTTCCGCAGAAATTGCAAACTGTGCCAAACAGGAGGTTAAAGGCGCTGACTCTCCAAGTGGGGAGAGTGTTAGTAAAGCGTCTGGAATGTTGCACCCGAGTACCAGGGGAGGAAAACTGAGACATATTTGAACACGTCTCCCGATCACATGGTTGATCATACTCTGGGTTCCACATGCATGTTTTAGCTGAAGGAAGAATACCTAAAACCTGGGTAGTTGAAACCCGTGGAATGGGTACAATTCAATATGACTTCAAAGGGTCTTCATTTGCTCACCGAACCTCTCCAATCCTATCACTGCTGCATTTATGCCCCTGTACACATGCTTGATTCTTTTTCGGATACATAGCAATCCATAGGTTTTAAGATACTTACTAGTCAGGTACATTCTTAGGCATTTAATATGCGGTGTTGAGTCCATTTCGTTGAGCAAGGAGTAGCTCTTGTCTATTCCATATTTGGCTTAAGGAACTTTATCTGTGCTCATTTCAATCTCTGGTTTTATGCAGCAACCCAACTCACCTTTCCCCTTAAGCAAGCATAAGTTGGTTTTCTAAATTTGAGAACCTGTTCTGTTTTGGAATTCAGTTCCTGTGTAGCCAAGTTTACATTCCGTGTATTAGTGATATCTTATGATGTTTCTTTTTCTGTGTGACTTATTTCAGTTAGAATCATCGTACCTGAATCTACTAATTATGCTGTTACGGGCATGATGACATAGATTTCATTGCTGAGTGATACTGCATTGTACGTAAGTACCACAAGTTCTTTATCCATTTTTCACTTTCTGCGATGTTGAACTTGTACTGTAAACGAGGTTCTTGTAAACAGAGCCGTTCCAAACTTTGGGGTGGCTGTGTCTTTTTGATTTTAATTTCCCTAAGCTATAGGACCATAAGTGGAAGTGCCCTAGGCTCTGTTGCTTTGTTTTTTAGATGTTTCAGGAAACACCATACACTTCTCCCGAGTGTCTGTTGGCAATTTACATCCCGCCCATCAGCATAACAAGGCTCCCAGTTCTCAATGGCCTGTTGCCTTTCTGGATTTTACACTTTTTTCAGATGGCCCTTTTGACCGGGGGGAAGTGAGACTTCATTGTAGTGCAGATTTCCTTTGCAAGCTTGCTTGGTTGGCCAAAAAGGGCGTATGCGTTTTTTCCTGAATATGTTCAGGAAAAAACGCATACGCCCTTTTTGGCCAAGTGCATCATTGTGGACGTTCTGCCTCTTTTCCTATGCTTTCAATGCAATTCCAGTCTACCTCCTGAAATCGGTTTCCTGCAATTCTGCCCCGCTTTCAAGTCCTCTTGGCAGCCTTACTTCAGTCTATTTTTGGACGATAGCTGTCATTTATAAGTCTGCAGGTTTGTGAATTACAGTGTCCCTGAGCTCCTTTCTTCAACTCGCTTTCTTGTGACCTGGCCGCAACACCGCAGGATGGCTTCAGGCCCTAATCTGGTTCCGGCCCGGCATGCTGAGTCTTTAGTTAATTCCTCTTCCTGGTGGGAAATGAGAGTTAAATTTGCCCGTTCAGACACCTCCAGCTAGTCTCTCATTGGTTCTCGCTATTCCTGTTCATTTTCCGCAGAAATTGCAAACTGGGCCAAACAGGAGGTTAAAGGGACTGACTCTCCAAGTCGGGAGAGTGTTAGTAAAGCGTCTGGAATGTTGCACCCGAGTACCAGGGGAGGAAAACTGAGACATATTTGAACACGTCTCCCGTTCACATGGTTGATCATACTCTGGGTTCCACATGCATGTTTTAGCTGAAGGAAGAATACCTTAAACCTGGAGAGTTGAGACCCGTGTAATGGGTACCATGCAATATGACTTCAAAGGGTCTTCATTTGCTCACCGAACCTCTCCAATCCTATCACTGCTGCGTTTATGCCCCTGTACACATGCTTGATTCTCTTTCGGAGACATAGCAATCCATAGGTTTTACGATACTTACTAGTCAGGTACATTCTTAGGCGTTTAATATGCGGTGTTGAGTCCATTTCATTGAGCAAGGAGTAGCTCTTGTCTATTCCATATTTGACTTAAGGAACTTTATCTGTGCTCATTTCAATCTCTGGTTTTATGCAGCACCCCAACTCACCTTTACCCTTAAGCAAGCATAAGTTGGTTTTCTAAATTTGAGACCCTGTTCTGTTCTGTAATTCAGTTCCTGTGTAGCCAAGTTTACATTCCGTGTATTACTGATATCTTATGATGTTTCTTTTTCTGTGTGACTTATTTCAGTTAGAATCATCATACCTGAATCCACTCATTGTGATGCTAAGTGCCTGATGACATAGATTTCATTGCTGAGTGATATTGCTTTGTAAGTAAATACCACAACTTCTTTATCCATTTTTCACTTTCTGCGATGTTGAACTTGTACTGTAAACGAGGTTCTTGTAAACAGAGGCGTCCCAAACTTTGGGGTGGCTGTGTCTTTTTGATTTTAATTTCCCTAAGCTATAGGACCATAAGTGGAAGTGCCCTAGGCTCTGTTGCTTTGTTTTTTAGATGTTTCAGGAAACACCATACACTTCTCCCGAGTGTCTGTTGGCAATTTACATCCCGCCCATCAGCATAACAAGGCTCCCAGTTCTCCATGGCCTGTCCTGCCTTTCTGGATTTTACACTTTTTTCAGATGGCCCTTTTGACCAGGGGGAAGTGAGACTTCATTGTAGTGCAGATTTCCTTTGCAAGCTTGCTTGGTTGGCCAAAAAGGGCGTATGCGTTTTTTCCTGAATATATTCAGGAAAAAAACGCATACGCCCTTTTTGGCCAAGTGCATCATTGTGGACGTTCTGCCTCTTTTCCTATGCTTTCAATGCAATTCCAGTCTACCTCCTGAAATCGGTTTCCTGCAATTCTGCCCCGCTTTCAAGTCCTCTTGGCAGCCTTACTTCAGTCTATTTTTGGACGATAGCTGCCATTTATAACTCTGCAGGGTTGTGAATTACAGTGCCCTTGAGCTCCTTTCTTCAACTCGCTTTCTTTTGAGCTGGCCGCAACACCGCAGGATGGCTTCAGGCCCTAATCTGGTTCCGGTACGGCACGCTGAGCCTTTGGTTATTTCCTCTTCCTGGTGGGAAATGAGAGTTAAATTTGCCCGTCCAGACACCTCCAGCTAGCCTCTCATTGGTTCTCGCTATTCCTGTTCATCTTCCACAGAAATTGCAAACTGTGCCAAACAGGAGGTTAAAGGCGCTGACTCTCCAAGTGGGGAGAGTGTTAGTAAAGCGTCTGGAATGTTGCACCCGAGTACCAGGGGAGGAAAACTGAGACATATTTGAACACGTCTCCCGATCACATGGTTGATCATACTCTAGGTTCCACAGCATGTTTTAGCTGGAGGAAGAATACCTAAAACCTGGGTAGTTGAAACCCGTGGAATGGGTACCATGCAATATGACTTCAAAGGGTCTTCATTTGCTCACCGAACCTCTCCAATCCTATCACTGCTGCGTTTATGCCCCTGTACACATGCTTGATTCTCTTTCAGAGACATAGCAATCTATAGGTTTTAAGATACTTACTAGTCAGGTACATTCTTAGGCGTTTAATATGCGGTGTTGAGTCCATTTCGTTGAGCAAGGAGTAGCTCTTGTCTATTCCATATTTGGCTTAAGGAACTTTATCTGTGCTCATTTCAATCTCTGGTTTTATGCAGCACCCCAACTCACCTTTACCCTTAAGCAAGCATAAGTTGGTTTTCTAAATTTGAGACCCTGTTCTGTTCTGTAATTCAGTTCCTGTGTAGCCAAGTTTACATTCCATGTATTACTGATATCTTATGATGTTTCTTTTTCTGTGTGACTTATTTCAGTTAGAATCATCGTACCTGAATCTACTCATTATGCTGCTACGGGCCTGATGACATAGATTTCATTGCTGAGTGATACTGCATTGTACGTAAGTACCACAAGTTCTTTATCCATTTTTCACTTTCTGCGATGTTGAACTTGTACTGTAAACGAGGTTCTTGTAAACAGAGCCGTTCCAAACTTTGGGGTGGCTGTGTCTTTTTGATTTTAATTTCCCTAAGCTATAGGACCATAAGTGGCAGTGCCCTAGGCTCTGTTGCTTTGTTTTTTAGATGTTTCAGGAAACACCATACACTTCTCCCGAGTGGTTGTTGGCAATTTACATCCCGCCCATCAGCATAACAAGGCTCCCAGTTCTCCATGGCCTCTCTTGCCTTTCTGGATTTTACACTTTTTTCAGATGGCCCTTTTGACCGGGGGGAAGTGAGACTTCATTGTAGTGCAGATTTCCTTTGCAAGCTTGCTTGGTTGGCCAAAAAGGGCGTATGCGTTTTTTCCTGAATATATTCAGGAAAAAAACGCATACGCCCTTTTTGGCCAAGTGCATCATTGTGGACGTTCTGCCTCTTTTCCTATGCTTTCAATGCAATTCCAGTCTACCTCCTGAAATCGGTTTCCTGCAATTCTGCCCCGCTTTCAAGTCCTCTTGGCAGCCTTACTTCAGTCTATTTTTGGACGATAGCTGTCATTTATAACTCTGCAGGGTTGTGAATTACAGTGCCCCTGAGCTCCTTTCTTCAACTCGCTTTCTTTTGAGCTGGCCGCAACACCGCAGGATGGCTTCAGGCCCTAATCTGGTTCCGGTACGGCACGCTGAGCCTTTGGTTATTTCCTCTTCCTGGTGGGAAATGAGAGTTAAATTTGCCCGTCCAGACACCTCCAGCTAGCCTCTCATTGGTTCTCGCTATTCCTGTTCATCTTCCACAGAAATTGCAAACTGGGCCAAACAGGAGGTTAAAGGGACTGACTCTCCAAGTGGGGAGAGTGTTAGTAAAGCGTCTGGAATGTTGCACCCGAGTACCAGGGGAGGAAAACTGAGACATATTTGAACACGTCTCCCGATCACATGGTTGATCATACTCTAGGTTCCACATGCATGTTTTAGCTGAAGGAAGAATACCTTAAACCTGGGTAGTTGAAACCCGTGGAATGGGTACCATGCAATATGACTTCAAAGGGTCTTCATTTGCTCACCGAACCTCTCCAATCCTATCACTGCTGCGTTTATGCCCCTGTACACATGCTTGATTCTCTTTCAGAGACATAGCAATCCATAGGTTTTAAGATACTTACTAGTCAGGTACATTCTTAGGCGTTTAATATGCGGTGTTGAGTCCATTTCGTTGAGCAAGGAGTAGCTCTTGTCTATTCCATATTTGGCTTAAGGAACTTTATCTGTGCTCATTTCAATCTCTGGTTTTATGCAGCAACCCAACTCACCTTTCCCTTTAAGCAAGCATAAGTTGGTTTTCTAAATTTGAGAACCTGTTCTGTTTTGGAATTCAGTTCCTGTGTAGCCAAGTTTACATTCCGTGTATTAGTGATATCTTATGATGTCTTTTTCTGTGTGACTTATTTCAGTTAGAATCATCGTACCTGAATCTACTCATTATGTTGCTACAGGCCTGATGACATAGATTTCATTGCTGAGTGATACTGCATTGTACGTAAGTACCACAAGTTCTTTATCCATTTTTCACTTTCTGCGATGTTGAACTTGTACTGTAAACGAGGTTCTTGTAAACAGAGCCGTTCCAAACTTTGGGGTGGCTGTGTCTTTTTGATTTTAATTTCCCTAAGCTATAGGACCATAAGTGGAAGTGCCCTAGGCTCTGTTGCTTTGTTTTTTAGATGTTTCAGGAAACACCATACACTTCTCCCGAGTGGTTGTTGGCAATTTACATCCCGCCCATCAGCATAACAAGGCTCCCAGTTCTCCATGGCCTGTCCTGCCTTTCTGGATTTTACACTTTTTTCAGATGGCCCTTTTGACTGGGGGGAAGTGAGACTTCATTGTAGTGCAGATTTCCTTTGCAAGCTTGCTTGGTTGGCCAAAAAGGGCGTATGCGTTTTTTCCTGAATATATTCAGGAAAAAACGCATACGCCCTTTTTGGCCAAGTGCATCATTGTGGATGTTCTGCTTCTTTTCCTATGCTTTCAATGCAATTCCAGTCTACCTCCTGAAATCGGTTTCCTGCAATTCTGCCCCGCTTTCAAGTCCTCTTGGCAGCCTTACTTCAGTCTATTTTTGGACGATAGCTGTCATTTATAACTCTGCAGGTTTGTGAATTACAGTGCCCCTGAGCTCCTTTCTTCAACTCGCTTTCTTTTGAGCTGGCCGCAACACCGCAGGATGGCTTCAGGCCCTAATCTGGTTCCGGCACGGCACGCTGAGCCTTTGGTTATTTCCTCTTCCTGTTGGGAAATGAGAGTTAAATTTGCCCGTCCAGACACCTCCATCTAGCCTCTCATTGGTTCTCGCTATTCCTGTTCATCTTCCGCAGAAATTGCCACCTGTGCCAAACAGGAGGTTAAAGGCGCTGACTCTCCAAGTGGGGAGAGTGTTAGTAAAGTGTCTGGAATGTTGCACCCGAGTACCAGGGAAGGAAAACTGAGACATATTTGAACACGTCTCCCGTTCACATGGTTGATCATACTTGGGTTCCACATGCATGTTTTAGCTGAAGGAAGAATACCTTAAACCTGGAGAGTTAAGACCCGTGTAATGGGTACCATGCAATATGACTTCAAAGGGTCTTCATTTGCTCACCGAACCTCTCCAATCCTATCACTGCTGCGTTTATGCCCCTGTACACATGCTTGATTCTCTTTCGGAGACATAGCAATCCATAGGTTTTAAGATACTTACTAGTCAGGTACATTCTTAGGCGTTTAATATGCGGTGTTGAGTCCATTTCGTTGAGCAAGGAGTAGCTCTTGTCTATTCCATATTTGACTTAAGGAACTTTATCTGTGCTCATTTCAATCTCTGGTTTTATGCAGCACCCCAACTCACCTTTATCCTTAAGCAAGCATAAGTTGGTTTTCTAAATTTGAGACCCTGTTCTGTTCTGTAATTCAGTTCCTGTGTAGCCAAGTTTACATTCCGTGTATTACTGATATCTTATGATGTTTCTTTTTCTGTGTGACTTACTTCAGTTAGAATCATCATACCTGAATCCACTCATTGTGCTGCTAAGGGCCTGATGACACAGATTTCATTGTTGAGTGATATTGCTTTGTAAGTAAATACCACAACTTCTTTATCCATTTTTCACTTTCTGCGATGTTGAACTTGTACTGTAAACGAGGTTCTTGTAAACAGAGGCGTCCCAAACTTTGGGGTGGCTGTGTCTTTTTGATTTTAATTTCCCTAAGCTATAGGACCATAAGTGGAAGTGCCCTAGGCTCTGTTGCTTTGTTTTTTAGATGTTTCAGGAAACACCATACACTTCTCCCGAGTGGTTGTTGGCAATTTACATCCCGCCCATCAGCATAACAAGGCTCCCAGTTCTCCATGGCCTGTCCTGCCTTTCTGGATTTTACACTTTTTTCAGATGGCCCTTTTGACCGGGGGGAAGTGAGACTTCATTGTAGTGCAGATTTCCTTTGCAAGCTTGCTTGGTTGGCCAAAAAGGGCGTATGCGTTTTTTCCTGAATATATTCAGGAAAAAACGCATACGCCCTTTTTGGCCAAGTGCATCATTGTGGATGTTCTGCCTCTTTTCCTATGCTTTCAATGCAATTCCAGTCTACCTCCTGAAATCGGTTTCCTGCAATTCTGCCCCGCTTTCAAGTCCTCTTGGCAGCCTTACTTCAGTCTATTTTTGGACGATAGCTGTCATTTATAACTCTGCAGGTTTGTGAATTACAGTGCCCCTGAGCTCCTTTCTTCCACTCGCTTTCTTTTGAGCTGGCCGCAACACCGCAGGATGGCTTCAGGCCCTAATCTGTTTCTGGTAAGGCACGCTGAGCCTTTGGTTATTTCCTCTTCCTGGTGGGAAATGAGAGTTAAATTTGCCCGTCCAGACACCTCCAGCTAGCCTCTCATTGGTTCTCGCTATTCCTGTTCATCTTCCGCAGAAATTGCAAACTGGGCCAAACAGGAGGTTAAAGGCGCTGACTCTCCAACTGGGGAGAGTGTTAGTAAAGCGTCTGGAATGTTGCACCCGAGTACCAGGGTAGGAAAACTGAGACATATTTGAACACGTCTCCCGATCACATGGTTGATCATACTCTAGGTTCCACATGCATGTTTTAGCTGAAGGAAGAATACCTAAAACCTGGGTAGTTGAAACCCGTGGAATGGGTACCATGCAATATGACTTCAAAGGGTCTTCATTTGCTCGCCGAACCTCTCCAATCCTATCACTGCTGCGTTTATGCCCCTGTACACATGCTTGATTCTCTTTCAGAGACATAGCAATCTATAGGTTTTAAGATACTTACTAGTCAGGTACATTCTTAGGCGTTTAATATGCGGTGTTGAGTCCATTTCGTTGAGCAAGGAGTAGCTCTTGTCTATTCCATATTTGGCTTAAGGAACTTTATCTGTGCTCATTTCAATCTCTGGTTTTATGCAGCACCCCAACTCACCTTTACCCTTAAGCAAGCATAAGTTGGTTTTCTAAATTTTAGCCCCTGTTCTGTTCTGTAATTCAGTTCCTGTGTAGCCAAGTTTACATTCCATGTATTACTGATATCTTATGATGTTTCTTTTTCTGTGTGACTTATTTCAGTTAGAATCATCGTACCTGAATCTACTCATTATGCTGCTACGGGCCTGATGACATAGATTTCATTGCTGAGTGATACTGCATTGTACGTAAGTACCACAAGTTCTTTATCCATTTTTCACTTTCTGCGATGTTGAACTTGTACTGTAAACGAGGTTCTTGTAAACAGAGGCGTCCCAAACTTTGGGGTGGCTGTGTCTTTTTGATTTTAATTTCCCTAAGCTATAGGACCATAAGTGGCAGTGCCCTAGGCTCTGTTGCTTTGTTTTTTAGATGTTTCAGGAAACACCATACACTTCTCCGGAGTGGTTGTTGGCAATTTACATCCCGCCCATCAGCATAACAAGGCTCCCAGTTCTCCATGGCCTGTCCTGCCTTTCTGGATTTTACACTTTTTTCAGATGGCCCTTTTGACCGGGGGGAAGTGAGACTTCATTGTAGTGCAGATTTCCTTTGCAAGCTTGCTTGGTTGGCCAAAAAGGGCGTATGCGTTTTTTCCTGAATATATTCAGGAAAAAACGCATACGCCCTTTTTGGCCAAGTGCATCATTGTGGACGTTCTGCCTCTTTTCCTATGCTTTCAATGCAATTCCAGTCTACCTCCTGAAATCGGTTTCCTGCAATTCTGCCCCGCTTTCAAGTCCTCTTGGCAGCCTTACTTCAGTCTATTTTTGGACGATAGCTGTCATTTATAACTCTGCAGGTTTGTGAATTACAGTGCCCCTGAGCTCCTTTCTTCAACTCGGTTTCTTTTGAGCTGGCCGCAACACCGCAGGATGGCTTCAGGCCCTAATCTGGTTCCGGTACGGCACGCTGAGCCTTTGGTTATTTCCTCTTCCTGTTGGGAAATGAGAGTTAAATTTGCCCGTCCAGACACCTCCAGCTAGCCTCTCATTGGTTCTCGCTATTCCTGTTCATCTTCCGCAGAAATTGCAAACTGTGCCAAACAGGAGGTTAAAGGCGCTGACTCTCCAAGTGGGGAGAGTGTTAGTAAAGCGTCTGGAATGTTGCACCCGAGTACCAGGGGAGGAAAACTGAGACATATTTGAACACGTCTCCCGATCACATGGTTGATCATACTCTAGGTTCCACATGCATGTTTTAGCTGTAGGAAGAATACCTAAAACCTGGGTAGTTGAAACCCGTGGAATGGGTACCATGCAATATGACTTCAAAGGGTCTTCATTTGCTCACCGAACCTCTCCAATCCTATCACTGCTGCATTTATGCCCCTGTACACATGCTTGATTCTTTTTCGGATACATAGCAATCCATAGGTTTTAAGATACTTACTAGTCAGGTACATTCTTAGGCGTTTAATATGCGGTGTTGAGTCCATTTCGTTGAGCAAGGAGTAGCTCTTGTCTATTCCATATTTGGCTTAAGGAACTTTATCTGTGCTCATTTCAATCTCTGGTTTTATGCAGCAACCCAACTCACCTTTCCCCTTAAGCAAGCATAAGTTGGTTTTCTAAATTTGAGAACCTGTTCTGTTTTGGAATTCAGTTCCTGTGTAGCCAAGTTTACATTCCGTGTATTAGTGATATCTTATGATGTTTCTTTTTCTGTGTGACTTATTTCAGTTAGAATCATCATACCTGAATCTACTCATTATGCTGCTACGGGCCTGATGACATAGATTTCATTGCTGAGTGATACTGCATTGTACGTAAGTACCACAAGTTCTTTATCCATTTTTCACTTTCTGCGATGTTGAACTTGTACTGTAAACGAGGTTCTTGTAAACAGAGCCGTTCCAAACTTTGGGGTGGCTGTGTCTTTTTGATTTTAATTTCCCTAAGCTATAGGACCATAAGTGGAAGTGCCCTAGGCTCTGTTGCTTTGTTTTTTAGATGTTTCAGGAAACACCATACACTTCTCCCGAGTGGTTGTTGGCAATTTACATCCCGCCCATCAGCATAACAAGGCTCCCAGTTCTCAATGGCCTGTTGCCTTTCTGGATTTTACACTTTTTTCAGATGGCCCTTTTGACCGGGGGGAAGTGAGACTTCATTGTAGTGCAGATTTCCTTTGCAAGCTTGCTTGGTTGGCCAAAAAGGGCGTATGCGTTTTTTCCTGAATATGTTCAGGAAAAAACGCATACGCCCTTTTTGGCCAAGTGCATCATTGTGGACGTTCTGCCTCTTTTCCTATGCTTTCAATGCAATTCCAGTCTACCTCCTGAAATCGGTTTCCTGCAATTCTGCCCCGCTTTCAAGTCCTCTTGGCAGCCTTACTTCAGTATATTTTTGGACGATAGCTGTCATTTATAACTCTGCAGGTTTGTGAATTACAGTGTCCCTGAGCTCCTTTCTTCAACTCGCTTTCTTGTGACCTGGCCGCAACACCGCAGGATGGCTTCAGGCCCTAATCTGGTTCCGGCCCGGCATGCTGAGTCTTTAGTTAATTCCTCTTCCTGGTGGGAAATGAGAGTTAAATTTGCCCGTTCAGACACCTCCAGCTAGTCTCTCATTGGTTCTCGCTATTCCTGTTCATCTTCCGCAGAAATTGCAAACTGGGCCAAACAGGAGGTTAAAGGGACTGACTCTCCAAGTCGGGAGAGTGTTAGTAAAGCGTCTGGAATGTTGCACCCGAGTACCAGGGGAGGAAAACTGAGACATATTTGAACACGTCTCCCGTTCACATGGTTGATCATACTCTGGGTTCCACATGCATGTTTTAGCTGAAGGAAGAATACCTTAAACCTGGAGAGTTGAGACCCGTGTAATGGGTACCATGCAATATGACTTCAAAGGGTCTTCATTTGCTCACCGAACCTCTCCAATCCTATCACTGCTGCGTTTATGCCCCTGTACACATGCTTGATTCTCTTTCGGAGACATAGCAATCCATAGGTTTTACGATACTTACTAGTCAGGTACATTCTTAGGCGTTTAATATGCGGTGTTGAGTCCATTTCATTGAGCAAGGAGTAGCTCTTGTCTATTCCATATTTGACTTAAGGAACTTTATCTGTGCTCATTTCAATCTCTGGTTTTATGCAGCACCCCAACTCACCTTTACCCTTAAGCAAGCATAAGTTGGTTTTCTAAATTTGAGACCCTGTTCTGTTCTGTAATTCAGTTCCTGTGTAGCCAAGTTTACATTCCGTGTATTACTGATATCTTATGATGTTTCTTTTTCTGTGTGACTTATTTCAGTTAGAATCATCATACTTGAATCCACTCATTGTGATGCTAAGTGCCTGATGACATAGATTTCATTGCTGAGTGATATTGCTTTGTAAGTAAATACCACAACTTCTTTATCCATTTTTCACTTTCTGCGATGTTGAACTTGTACTGTAAACGAGGTTCTTGTAAACAGAGGCGTCCCAAACTTTGGGGTGGCTGTGTCTTTTTGATTTTAATTTCCCTAAGCTATAGGACCATAAGTGGAAGTGCCCTAGGCTCTGTTGCTTTGTTTTTTAGATGTTTCAGGAAACACCATACACTTCTCCCGAGTGTCTGTTGGCAATTTACATCCCGCCCATCAGCATAACAAGGCTCCCAGTTCTCCATGGCCTGTCCTGCCTTTCTGGATTTTACACTTTTTTCAGATGGCCCTTTTGACCAGGGGGAAGTGAGACTTCATTGTAGTGCAGATTTCCTTTGCAAGCTTGCTTGGTTGGCCAAAAAGGGCGTATGCGTTTTTTCCTGAATATATTCAGGAAAAAAACGCATACGCCCTTTTTGGCCAAGTGCATCATTGTGGACGTTCTGCCTCTTTTCCTATGCTTTCAATGCAATTCCAGTCTACCTCCTGAAATCGGTTTCCTGCAATTCTGCCCCGCTTTCAAGTCCTCTTGGCAGCCTTACTTCAGTCTATTTTTGGACGATAGCTGTCATTTATAACTCTGCAGGGTTGTGAATTACAGTGCCCCTGAGCTCCTTTCTTCAACTCGCTTTCTTTTGAGCTGGCCGCAACACCGCAGGATGGCTTCAGGCCCTAATCTGGTTCCGGTACGGCACGCTGAGCCTTTGGTTATTTCCTCTTCCTGGTGGGAAATGAGAGTTAAATTTGCCCGTCCAGACACCTCCAGCTAGCCTCTCATTGGTTCTCGCTATTCCTGTTCATCTTCCACAGAAATTGCAAACTGGGCCAAACAGGAGGTTAAAGGGACTGACTCTCCAAGTGGGGAGAGTGTTAGTAAAGCGTCTGGAATGTTGCACCCGAGTACCAGGGGAGGAAAACTGAGACATATTTGAACACGTCTCCTGATCACATGGTTGATCATACTCTAGGTTCCACATGCATGTTTTAGCTGAAGGAAGAATACCTTAAACCTGGGTAGTTGAAACCCGTGGAATGGGTACCATGCAATATGACTTCAAAGGGTCTTCATTTGCTCACCGAACCTCTCCAATCCTATCACTGCTGCGTTTATGCCCCTGTACACATGCTTGATTCTCTTTCGGAGACATAGCAATCCATAGGTTTTAAGATACTTACTAGTCAGGTACATTCTTAGGCGTTTAATATGCGGTGTTGAGTCCATTTCGTTGAGCAAGGAGTAGCTCTTGTCTATTCCATATTTGGCTTAAGGAACTTTATCTGTGCTCATTTCAATCTCTGGTTTTATGCAGCAACCCAACTCACCTTTCCCTTTAAGCAAGCATAAGTTGGTTTTCTAAATTTGTGAACCTGTTCTGTTTTGGAATTCAGTTCCTGTGTAGCCAAGTTTACATTCCGTGTATTAGTGATATCTTATGATGTTTCTTTTTCTGTGTGACTTATTTCAGTTAGAATCATCGTACCTGAATCTACTCATTATGTTGCTACGGGCCTGATGACATAGATTTCATTGCTGAGTGATACTGCATTGTACGTAAGTACCACAAGTTCTTTATCCATTTTTCACTTTCTGCGATGTTGAACTTGTACTGTAAACGAGGTTCTTGTAAACAGAGCCGTTCCAAACTTTGGGGTGGCTGTGTCTTTTTGATTTTAATTTCCCTAAGCTATAGGACCATAAGTGGAAGTGCCCTAGGCTCTGTTGCTTTGTTTTTTAGATGTTTCAGGAAACACCATACACTTCTCCCGAGTGGTTGTTGGCAATTTACATCCCGCCCATCAGCATAACAAGGCTCCCAGTTCTCCATGGCCTGTCCTGCCTTTCTGGATTTTACACTTTTTTCAGATGGCCCTTTTGACTGGGGGGAAGTGAGACTTCATTGTAGTGCAGATTTCCTTTGCAAGCTTGCTTGGTTGGCCAAAAAGGGCGTATGCGTTTTTTCCTGAATATATTCAGGAAAAAACGCATACGCCCTTTTTGGCCAAGTGCATCATTGTGGATGTTCTGCCTCTTTTCCTATGCTTTCAATGCAATTCCAGTCTACCTCCTGAAATCGGTTTCCTGCAATTCTGCCCCGCTTTCAAGTCCTCTTGGCAGCCTTACTTCAGTCTATTTTTGGACGATAGCTGTCATTTATAACTCTGCAGGTTTGTGAATTACAGTGCCCCTGAGCTCCTTTCTTCAACTCGCTTTCTTTTGAGCTGGCCGCAACACCGCAGGATGGCTTCAGGCCCTAATCTGGTTCCGGCACAGCATGCTGAGCCTTTGGTTATTTCCTCTTCCTGTTGGGAAATGAGAGTTAAATTTGCCCGTCCAGACACCTCCATCTAGCCTCTCATTGGTTCTCGCTATTCCTGTTCATCTTCCGCAGAAATTGCCACCTGTGCCAAACAGGAGGTTAAAGGCGCTGACTCTCCAAGTGGGGAGAGTGTTAGTAAAGCGTCTGGAATGTTGCACCCGAGTACCAGGGAAGGAAAACTGAGACATATTTGAACACGTCTCCCGTTCACATGGTTGATCATACTTGGGTTCCACATGCATGTTTTAGCTGAAGGAAGAATACCTTAAACCTGGAGAGTTAAGACCCGTGTAATGGGTACCATGCAATATGACTTCAAAGGGTCTTCATTTGCTCACCGAACCTCTCCAATCCTATCACTGCTGCGTTTATGCCCCTGTACACATGCTTGATTCTCTTTCGGAGACATAGCAATCCATAGGTTTTAAGATACTTACTAGTCAGGTACATTCTTAGGCGTTTAATATGCGGTGTTGAGTCCATTTCGTTGAGCAAGGAGTAGCTCTTGTCTATTCCATATTTGACTTAAGGAACTTTATCTGTGCTCATTTCAATCTCTGGTTTTATGCAGCACCCCAACTCACCTTTACCCTTAAGCAAGCATAAGTTGGTTTTCTAAATTTGAGACCCTGTTCTGTTCTGTAATTCAGTTCCTGTGTAGCCAAGTTTACATTCCGTGTATTACTGATATCTTATGATGTTTCTTTTTCTGTGTGACTTACTTCAGTTAGAATCATCATACCTGAATCCACTCATTGTGCTGCTAAGGGCCTGATGACACAGATTTCATTGCTGAGTGATATTGCTTTGTAAGTAAATACCACAAGTTCTTTATCCATTTTTCACTTTCTGCGATGTTGAACTTGTACTGTAAACGAGGTTCTTGTAAACAGAGGCGTCCCAAACTTTGGGGTGGCTGTGTCTTTTTGATTTTAATTTCCCTAAGCTATAGGACCATAAGTGGAAGTGCCCTAGGCTCTGTTGCTTTGTTTTTTAGATGTTTCAGGAAACACCATACACTTCTCCCGAGTGGTTGTTGGCAATTTACATCCCGCCCATCAGCATAACAAGGCTCCCAGTTCTCCATGGCCTGTCCTGCCTTTCTGGATTTTACACTTTTTTCAGATGGCCCTTTTGACCGGGGGGAAGTGAGACTTCATTGTAGTGCAGATTTCCTTTGCAAGCTTGCTTGGTTGGCCAAAAAGGGCGTATGCGTTTTTTCCTGAATATATTCAGGAAAAAACGCATACACCCTTTTTGGCCAAGTGCATCATTGTGGATGTTCTGCCTCTTTTCCTATGCTTTCAATGCAATTCCAGTCTACCTCCTGAAATCGGTTTCCTGCAATTCTGCCCCGCTTTCAAATCCTCTTGGCAGCCTTACTTCAGTCTATTTTTGGACGATAGCTGTCATTTATAACTCTGCAGGTTTGTGAATTACAGTGCCCCTGAGCTCCTTTCTTCCACTCGCTTTCTTTTGAGCTGGCCGCAACACCGCAGGATGGCTTCAGGCCCTAATCTGTTTCTGGTAAGGCACGCTGAGCCTTTGGTTATTTCCTCTTCCTGGTGGGAAATGAGAGTTAAATTTGCCCGTCCAGACACCTCCAGCTAGCCTCTCATTGGTTCTCGCTATTCCTGTTCATCTTCCACAGAAATTGCAAACTGGGCCAAACAGGAGGTTAAAGGCGCTGACTCTCCAAGTGGGGAGAGTGTTAGTAAAGCGTCTGGAATGTTGCACCCGAGTACCAGGGGAGGAAAACTGAGACATATTTGAACACGTCTCCCGTTCACATGGTTGATCATACTTGGGTTCCACATGCATGTTTTAGCTGAAGGAAGAATACCTTAAACCTGGAGAGTTGAGACCCGTGTAATGGGTACCATGCAATATGACTTCAAAGGGTCTTCATTTGCTCACCGAACCTCTCCAATCCTATCACTGCTGCGTTTATGCCCCTGTACACATGCTTGATTCTCTTTTGGAGACATAGCAATCCATAGGTTTTACGATACTTACTAGTCAGGTACATTCTTAGGCGTTTAATATGCGGTGTTGAGTCCATTTCGTTGAGCAAGGAGTAGCTCTTGTCTATTCCATATTTGACTTAAGGAACTTTATCTGTGCTCATTTCAATCTCTGGTTTTATGCAGCACCCCAACTCACCTTTACCCTTAAGCAAGCATAAGTTGGTTTTCTAAATTTGAGACCCTGTTCTGTTCTGTAATTCAGTTCCTGTGTAGCCAAGATTACATTCCGTGTATTACTGATATCTTATGATGTTTCTTTTTCTGTGTGACTTATTTCAGTTAGAATCATCATACCTGAATCCACTCATTGTGATGCTAAGGGCCTGATGACATAGATTTCATTGCTGAGTTTTATTGCTTTGTAAGTAAATACCACAACTTCTTTATCCATTTTTCACTTTCTGCGATGTTGAACTTGTACTGTAAATGAGGTTCTTGTAAACAGAGGTGTCCCAAACTTTGGGATGGCTGTGTCTTTTTGATTTTAATTTCCCTAAGCTATAGGACCATAAGTGGAAGTGCCCTAGGCTCTGTTGCTTTGCTTTTTAGATGTTTCAGGAAACACCATACACTTCTCCCGAGTGTCTGTTGGCAATTTACATCCCGCCCATCAGCATAACAAGGCTCCCAGTTCTCCATGGCCTGTCCTGCCTTTCTGGATTTTACACTTTTTTCAGATGGCCCTTTTGACCGGGGGGAAGTGAGACTTCATTGTAGTGCAGATTTCCTTTGCAAGCTTGCTTGGTTGGCCAAAAAGGGCGTATGCGTTTTTTCCTGAATATGTTCAGGAAAAAACGCATACGCCCTTTTTGGCCAAGTGCATCATTGTGGACGTTCTGCCTCTTTTCCTATGCTTTCAATGCAATTTCAGTCTACCTCCTGAAATAGGTTTCCTGGAATTCTGCCCCGCTTTCAAGTCCTCTTGGCAGCCTTACTTCAGTCTATTTTTGGATGATAGCTGTCATTTATAACTCTGCAGGTTTGTGAATTACAGTGCCCCTGAGCTCCTTTCTTCAACTCGCTTTCTTGTGACCTGGCCGCAACACCGCAGGATGGCTTCAGGCCCTAATCTGGTTGTGGCACGGCACGCTGAGCCTTTGGTTATTTCCTCCTCCTGGTGGGAAATGAGAGTTAAATTTGCCCGTCCAGACACCTCCAGCTAGCCTCTCATTGGTTCTCGCTATTCCTGTTCATCTTCCACAGAAATTGCAAACTGTGCCAAACAGGAGGTTAAAGGCGCTGACTCTCCAAGTGGGGAGAGTGTTAGTAAAGCGTCTGGAATGTTGCACCCGAGTACCAGGGGAGGAAAACTGAGACATATTTGAACACGTCTCCCGATCACATGGTTGATCATACTCTAGGTTCCACATGCATGTTTTAGCTGAAGGAAGAATACCTAAAACCTGGGTAGTTGAAACCCGTGGAATGGGTACCATGCAATATGACTTCAAAGGGTCTTCATTTGCTCACCGAACCTCTCCAATCCTATCACTGCTGCGTTTATGCCCCTGTACACATGCTTGATTCTCTTTCAGAGACATAGCAATCTATAGGTTTTAAGATACTTACTACTCAGGTACATTCTTAGGCGTTTAATATGCGGTGTTGAGTCCATTTCGTTGAGCAAGGAGTAGCTCTTGTCTATTCCATATTTGGCTTAAGGAACTTTATCTGTGCTCATTTCAATCTCTGGTTTTATGCAGCACCCCAACTCACCTTTACCCTTAAGCAAGCATAAGTTGGTTTTCTAAATTTGAGACCCTGTTCTGTTCTGTAATTCAGTTCCTGTGTAGCCAAGTTTACATTCCATGTATTACTGATATCTTATGATGTTTCTTTTTCTGTGTGACTTATTTCAGTTAGAATCATCGTACCTGAATCTACTCATTGTGCTGCTACGGGCCTGATGACATAGATTTCATTGCTGAGTGATACTGCATTGTACGTAAGTACCACAAGTTCTTTATCCATTTTTCACTTTCTGCGATGTTGATCTTGTACTGTAAACGAGGTTCTTGTAAACAGAGCCGTTCCAAACTTTGGGGTGGCTGTGTCTTTTTGATTTTAATTTCCCTAAGCTATAGGACCATAAGTGGAAGTGCCCTAGGCTCTGTTGCTTTGTTTTTTAGATGTTTCAGGAAACACCATACACTTCTCCCGAGTGGTTGTTGGCAATTTACATCCCGCCCATCAGCATAACAAGGCTCCCAGTTCTCCATGGCCTGTCCTGCCTTTCTGGATTTTACACTTTTTTCAGATGGCCCTTTTGACCGGGGGGAAGTGAGACTTCATTGTAGTGCAGATTTCCTTTGCAAGCTTGCTTGGTTGGCCAAAAAGGGCGTATGCGTTTTTTCCTGAATATATTCAGGAAAAAACGCATACGCCCTTTTTGGCCAAGTGCATCATTGTGGATGTTCTGCCTCTTTTCCTATGCTTTCAATGCAATTCCAGTCTACCTCCTGAAATCGGTTTCCTGCAATTCTGCCCCGCTTTCAAGTCCTCTTGGCAGCCTTACTTCAGTCTATTTTTGGACGATAGCTGTCATTTATAAGTCTGCAGGTTTGTGAATTACAGTGCCCCTGAGCTCCTTTCTTCAACTCGCTTTCTTTTGAGCTGGCCGCAACACCGCAGGATGGCTTCAGGCCCTAATCTGGTTCCGGCACGGCATGCTGAGCCTTTGGTTATTTCCTCTTCCTGTTGGGAAATGAGAGTTAAATTTGCCCGTCCAGACACCTCCATCTAGCCTCTCATTGGTTCTCGCTATTCCTGTTCATCTTCCGCAGAAATTGCCACCTGTGCCAAAAAGGAGGTTAAAGGCGCTGACTCTCCAAGTGGGGAGAGTGTTAGTAAAGCATCTGGAATGTTGCACCCGAGTACCAGGGAAGGAAAACTGAGACATATTTGAACACGTCTCCCGTTCACATGGTTGATCATACTCGGGTTCCACATGCATGTTTTAGCTGAAGGAAGAATACCTTAAACCTGGAGAGTTAAGACCCTTGTAATGGGTACCATGCAATATAACTTCAAAGCGTCTTCATTTGCTCACCGAACCTCTCCAATCCTATCACTGCTGCGTTTATGCCCCTGTACACATGCTTGATTCTCTTTCGGAGACATAGCAATCCATAGGTTTTAAGATACTTACTAGTCAGGTACATTCTTAGGCGTTTAATATGCGGTGTTGAGTCCATTTCGTTGAGCAAGGAGTAGCTCTTGTCTATTCCATATTTGACTTAAGGAACTTTATCTGTGCTCATTTCAATCTCTGGTTTTATGCAGCACCCCAACTCACCTTTACCCTTAAGCAAGCATAAGTTGGTTTTCTAAATTTGAGACCCTGTTCTGTTCTGTAATTCAGTTCCTGTGTAGCCAAGTTTACATTCCGTGTATTACTGATATCTTATGATGTTTCTTTTTCTGTGTGACTTACTTCAGTTAGAATCATCATACCTGAATCCACTCATTGTGCTGCTAAGGGCCTGATGACACAGATTTCATTGCTGAGTGATATTGCTTTGTAAGTAAATACCACAACTTCTTTATCCATTTTTCACTTTCTGCGATGTTGAACTTGTACTGTAAACGAGGTTCTTGTAAACAGAGCCGTTCCAAACTTTGGGGTGGCTGTGTCTTTTTGATTTTAATTTCCCTAAGCTATAGGACCATAAGTGGCAGTGCCCTAGGCTCTGTTGCTTTGTTTTTTAGATGTTTCAGGAAACACCATACACTTCTCCCGAGTGTCTGTTGGCAATTTACATCCCGCCCATCAGCATAACAAGGCTCCCAGTTCTCCATGGCCTGTCCTGCCTTTCTGGATTTTACACTTTTTTCAGATGGCTCTTTTGACCGGGGGGAAGTGAGACTTCATTGTAGTGCAGATTTCCTTTGCAAGCTTGCTTGGTTGGCCAAAAAGGGCGTATGCGTTTTTTCCTGAATATATTCAGGAAAAAACGCATACGCCCTTTTTGGCCAAGTGCATCATTGTGGACGTTCTGCCTCTTTTCCTATGCTTTCAATGCAATTCCAGTCTACCTCCTGAAATCGGTTTCCTGCAATTCTGCCCCGCTTTCAAGTCCTCTTGGCAGCCTTACTTCAGTCTATTTTTGGACGATAGCTGTCATTTATAACTCTGCAGGTTTGTGAATTACAGTGCCCCTGAGCTCCTTTCTTCAACTCGCTTTCTTGTGACCTGGCCGCAACACCGCAGGATGGCTTCAGGCCCTAATCTGGTTCCGGCCCGGCATGCTGAGCCTTTGGTTAATTCCTCTTCCTAGTGGGAAATGAGAGTTAAATTTGCCCGTCCAGACACCTCCAGCTAGCCTCTCATTGGTTCTCGCTATTCCTGTTCATCTTCCGCAGAAATTGCAAACTGGGCCAAACAGGAGGTTAAAGGGACTGACTCTCCAAGTGGGGAGAGTGTTAGTAAAGCGTCTGGAATGTTGCACCCGAGTACCAGGGGAGGAAAACTGAGACATATTTGAACACGTCTCCCATTCACATGGTTGATCATACTCTAGGTTCCACATGCATGTTTTAGCTGAAGGAAGAATACCTTAAACCTGGGTAGTTGAAACCCGTGGAATGGGTACCATGCAATATGACTTCAAAGGGTCTTCATTTGCTCACCGAACCTCTCCAATCCTATCACTGCTGCGTTTATGCCCCTGTACACATGCTTGATTCTCTTTCGGAGACATAGCAATCCATAGGTTTTAAGATACTTATAAGTCAGGTACATTCTTAGGCGTTTAATATGCGGTGTTGAGTCCATTTCGTTGAGCAAGGAGTAGCTCTTGTCTATTCCATATTTGACTTAAGGAACTTTATCTGTGCTCATTTCAATCTCTGGTTTTATGCAGCACCCCAACTCACCTTTACCCTCAAGGAAGCATAAGTTGTTTTTCTAAATTTGAGACCCTGTTCTGTTCTGTAATTCAGTTCCTGTGTAGCCAAGTTATCATTCCGTGTATTACTGATATCTTATGATGTTTCTTTTTCTGTGTGACTTATTTCAGTTAGAATCATCATACCTGAATCCACTCATTGTGCTGCTAAGGGCCTGATGACACAGATTTCATTGCTGAGTGATATTGCTTTGTAAGTGAATACCACAACTTCTTTATCCATTTTTCACTTTCTGCGATGTTGAACTTGTACTGTAAACGAGGTTCTTGTAAACAGAGCCGTTCCAAACTTTGGGGTGGCTGTGTCTTTTTGATTTTAATTTCCCTAAGCTATAGGACCATAAGTGGAAGTGCCCTAGGTTCTGTTGCTTTGTTTTTTAGATGTTTCAGGAAACACCATACACTTCTCCCGAGTGGTTGTTGGCAATTTACATCCCGCCCATCAGCATAACAAGGCTCCCAGTTCTCCATGGCCTGTCCTGCCTTTCTGGATTTTACACTTTTTTCAGATGGCCCTTTTGACCGGGGGGAAGTGAGACTTCATTGTAGTGCAGATTTCCTTTGCAAGCTTGCTTGGTTGGCCAAAAAGGGCGTATGCGTTTTTTCCTGAATATATTCAGGAAAAAACGCATACGCCCTTTTTGGCCAAGTGCATCATTGTGGACGTTCTGCCTCTTTTCCTATGCTTTCAATGCAATTCCAGTCTACCTCCTGAAATCGATTTCCTGCAATTCTGCCACGCTTTCAAGTCCTCTTGGCAGCCTTACTTCAGTATATTTTTGGACGATAGCTGTCATTTATAACTCTGCAGGTTTGTGAATTACAGTGCCCCTGAGCTCCTTTCTTCAACTCGGTTTCTTTTGAGCTGGCCGCAACACCGCAGGATGGCTTCAGGCCCTAATCTGGTTCCGGTACGGCACGCTGAGCCTTTGGTTATTTCCTCTTCCTGTTGGGAAATGAGAGTTAAATTTGCCCGTCCAGACACCTCCAGCTAGCCTCTCATTGGTTCTCGCTATTCCTGTTCATCTTCCGCAGAAATTGCAAACTGGGCCAAACAGGAGGTTAAAGGCGCTGAGTCTACAAGTGGGGAGAGTGTTAATAAAGCGTCTGGAATGTTGCACCCGAGTACCAGGGGAGGAAAACTGAGACATATTTGAACACGTCTCCCGATCACATGGTTGATCATACTCTGGGTTCCACATGAATGTTTTAGATGAAGGAAGAATACCTTAAACCTGGAGAGTTAAGACCCGTGTAATGGGTACCATGCAATATGACTTCAAAGGGTCTTCATTTGCTCACCGAACCTCTCCAATCCTATCACTGCTGCGTTTATGCCCCTGTACACATGCTTGATTCTCTTTCGGAGACATAGCAATCCATAGGTTTTAAGATACTTACTAGTCAGGTACATTCTTAGGCGTTTAATATGCGGTGTTGAGTCCATTTCGTTGAGCAAGGAGTCGCTCTTGTCTATTCCATATTTGACTTAAGGAACTTTATCTGTGCTCATTTCAATCTCTGGTTTTATGCAGCACCCCAACTCACCTTTACCCTTAAGCAAGCATAAGTTGGTTTTCTAAATTTGAGACCCTGTTCTGTTCTGTAATTCAGTTCCTGTGTAGCCAAGTTTACATTCCGTGTATTACTGATATCTTATGATGTTTCTTTTTCTGTGTGACTTACTTCAGTTAGAATCATCATACCTGAATCCACTCATTGTGCTGCTAAGGGCCTGATGACACAGATTTCATTGCTGAGTGATATTGCTTTGTAAGTAAATACCACAACTTCTTTATCCATTTTTCACTTTCTGCGATGTTGAACTTGTACTGTAAACGAGGTTCTTGTAAACAGAGCTGTTCCAAACTTTGGGGTGGCTGTGTCTTTTTGATTTTAATTTCCCTAAGCTATAGGACCATAAGTGGAAGTGACCTAGGTTCTGTTGCTTTGTTTTTTAGATGTTTCAGGAAACACCATACACTTCTCCGGAGTGGTTGTTGGCAATTTACATCCCGCCCATCAGCATAACAAGGATCCCAGTTCTCCATGGCCTGTCCTGCCTTTCTGGATTTTACACTTTTTTCAGATGGCCCTTTTGACCGGGGGGAAGTGAGACTTTATTGTAGTGCGCATTTCCTGTGCAAGCTTGCTTGGTTGGCCAAAAAGGGCGTATGCGTTTTTTCCTGAATATATTCAGGAAAAAACGCATACGCCCTTTTTGGCCAAGTGCATCATTGTGGACGTTCTGCCTCTTTTCCTATGCTTTCAATGCAATTCCAGTCTACCTCCTGAAATCGGTTTCCTGCAATTCTGCCCCGCTTTCAAGTCCTCTTGGCAGCCTTACTTCAGTCTATTTTTGGACGATAGCTGTCATTTATAACTCTGCAGGTTTGTGAATTACAGTGCCCCTGAGCTCCTTTCTTCAACTCGCTTTCTTGTGAGCTGGCCACAACACCGCAGGATGGCTTCAGGCCCTAATCTGGTTCCGATACGGCACGCTGAGCCTTTGGTTATTTCCTCTTCCTGGTGGGAAATGAGAGTTAAATTTGCCCGTCCAGACACCTCCAGCTAGCCTCTCATTGGTTCTCGCTATTCCTGTTCATCTTCCGCAGAAATTGCAAACTGGGCCAAACAGGAGGTTAAAGGCGCTGACTCTCCAAGTGGGGAGAGTGTTAGTAAAGCGTCTGGAATGTTGCACCCGAGGACCAGGGGAGGAAAACTGAGACATATTTGAACACGTCTCCCGTTCACATGGTTGATCATACTTGGGTTCCACATGCATGTTTTAGCTGAAGGAAGAATACCTTAAACCTGGAGAGTTGAGACCCGTGGAATGGGTACCATGCAATATGACTTCAAAGGGTCTTCATTTGCTCACCGAACCTCTCCAATCCTATCACTGCTGCGTTTATGCCCCTGTACACATGCTTGATTCTCTTTTGGAGACATAGCAATCCATAGGTTTTACGATACTTACTAGTCAGGTACATTGTTAGGCGTTTAATATGCGGTGTTGAGTCCATTTCGTTGAGCAAGGAGTAGCTCTTGTCTATTCCATATTTGACTTAAGGAACTTTATCTGTGCTCATTTCAATCTCTGGTTTTATGCAGCACCCCAACTCACCTTTACCCTTAAGCAAGCATAAGTTGGTTTTCTAAATTTGAGACCCTGTTCTGTTCTGTAATTCAGTTCCTGTGTAGCCAAGTTTACATTCCGTGTATTACTGATATCTTATGATGTTTCTTTTTCTGTGTGACTTATTTCAGTTAGAATCATCATACCTGAATCCACTCATTGTGATGCTAAGGGACTGATGACATAGATTTCATTGCTGAGTGATATTGCTTTGTAAGTAAATACCACAACTTCTTTATCCATTTTTCACTTTCTGCGATGTTGAACTTGTACTGTAAATGAGGTTCTTGTAAACAGAGGCGTCCCAAACTTTGGGGTGGCTGTGTCTTTTTGATTTTAATTTCCCTAAGCTATAGGACCATAAGTGGCAGTGCCCTAGGCTCTGTTGCTTTGCTTTTTAGATGTTTCAGGAAACACCATACACTTCTCCCGAGTGTCTGTTGGCAATTTACATCCCGCCCATCAGCATAACAAGGCTCCCAGTTCTCCATGGCCTGTCCTGCCTTTCTGGATTTTACACTTTTTTCAGATGGCCCTTTTGACCGGGGGGATGTGAGACTTCATTGTAGTGCAGATTTCCTTTGCAAGCTTGCTTGGTTGGCCAAAAAGGGCGTATGCGTTTTTTCCTGAATATATTCAGGAAAAAACGCATACGCCCTTTTTGGCCAAGTGCATCATTGTGGACGTTCTGCCTCTTTTCCTATGCTTTCAATGCAATTCCAGTCTACCTCCTGAAATCGGTTTCCTGCAATTCTGCCCCGCTTTCAAGTCCTCTTGGCAGCCTTACTTCAGTCTATTTTTGGATGATAGCTGTCATTTATAACTCTGCAGGTTTGTGAATTACAGTGCCCCTGAGCTCCTTTCTTCAACTCGCTTTCTTGTGACCTGGCCGCAACACCGCAGGATGTCTTCAGGCCCTAATCTGGTTCTGGCACGGCACGCTCAGCCTTTGGTTATTTCCTCCTCCTGGTGGGAAATGAGAGTTAAATTTGCCCGTCCAGACACCTCCAGCTAGCCTCTCATTGGTTCTCACTATTCCTGTTCATCTTCCACAGAAATTGCAAACTGTGCCAAACAGGAGGTTAAAGGCGCTGACTCTCCAAGTGGGGAGAGTGTTAGTAAAGCGTCTGGAATGTTGCACCCGAGTACCAGGGGAGGAAAACTGAGACATATTTGAACACGTCTCCCGATCACATGGTTGATCATACTCTAGGTTCCACATGCATGTTTTAGCTGAAGGAAGAATACCTTAAACCTGGGTAGTTGAAACCCGTGGAATGGGTACCATGCAATATGACTTCAAAGGGTCTTCATTTGCTCACCGAACCTCTCCAATCCTATCACTGCTGCGTTTATGCCCCTGTACACATGCTTGATTCTCTTTTGGAGACATAGCTATCCATAGGTTTTAAGATACTTACTAGTCAGGTACATTCTTAGGCGTTTAATATGCGGTGTTGAGTCCATTTCGTTGAGCAAGGAGTAGCTCTTGTCTATTCTATATTTGCCTTAAGGAACTTTATCTGTGCTCATTTCAATCTCTGGTTTTATGCAGCACCCCAACTCACCTTTACCCTTAAGCAAGAATAAGTTGGTTTTCTAAATTTGAGACCCTGTTCTGTTCTGTAATTCAGTTCCTGTGTAGCCAAGTTTACATTCCGTGTATTACTGATATCTTATGATGTTTCTTTTTCTGTGTGACTTACTTCAGTTAGAATCATCATACCTGAATCCACTCATTGTGCTGCTAAGGGCCTGATGACACAGATTTCATTGCTGAGTGATATTGCTTTGTAAGTAAATACCACAACTTCTTTATCCATTTTTCACTTTCTGCGATGTTGAACTTGTACTGTAAACGAGGTTCTTGTAAACAGAGCCGTTCCAAACTTTGGGGTGGCTGTGTCTTTTTGATTTTAATTTCCCTAAGCTATAGGACCATAAGTGGAAGTGCCCTAGGTTCTGTTGCTTTGTTTTTTAGATGTTTCAGGAAACACCATACACTTCTCCCGAGTGGTTGTTGGCAATTTACATCCCGCCCATCAGCATAACAAGGCTCCCAGTTCTCCATGGCCTGTCCTGCCTTTCTGGATTTTACACTTTTTTCAGATGGCCCTTTTGCCCGGGGGGAAGTGAGACTTCATTGTAGTGCAGATTTCCTTTGCAAGCTTGCTTGGTTGGCCAAAAAGGGCGTATGCGTTTTTTCCTGAATATATTCAGGAAAAAACGCATACGCCCTTTTTGGCCAAGTGCATCATTGTGGACGTTCTGCCTCTTTTCCTATGCTTTCAATGCAATTCCAGTCTACCTCCTGAAATCGGTTTCCTGCAATTCTGCCCCGCTTTCAAGTCCTCTTGGCAGCCTTACTTCAGTCTATTTTTGGACGATAGCTGTCATTTATAACTCTGCAGGTTTGTGAATTACAGTGCCCCTGAGCTCCTTTCTTCAACTCGCTTTCTTTTGAGCTGGCCGCAACACCGCAAGATGGCTTCAGGCCCTAATCTGGTTCCGGTACGGCACGCTGGGCCTTTGATTATTTCCTCTTCCTGGTGGGAAATGAGAGTTAAATTTGCCCGTCCAGACACCTCCAGCTAGCCTCTCATTGGTTCTTGCTATTCCTGTTCATCTTCCGCAGAAATTGCAAACTGGGCCAAACAGGAGGTTAAAGGCGCTGACTCTCCAAGTGGGGAGAGTGTTAGTAAAGCGTCTGGAATGTTGCACCCGAGTACCAGGGGAGGAAAACTGAGACATATTTGAACACGTCTCCCGTTCACATGGTTGATCATACTTGGGTTCCACATGCATGTTTTAGCTGAAGGAAGAATACCTTAAACATGGAGAGTTGAGACCCGTGTAATGGGTACCATGCATTATGACTTCAAAGGGTCTTCATTTGCTCACCGAACCTCTCCAATCCTATCACTGCTGCGTTATGCCCCTGTACACATGCTTGATTCTCTTTTGGAGACATAGCAATCCATAGGTTTTACGATACTTACTAGTCAGGTACATTCTTAGGGGTTTAATATGGGGTTTTGAGTCCATTTCGTTGAGCAAGGAGTAGCTCTTGTCTATTCCATATTTGGCTTAAGGAACTTTATCTGTGCTCATTTCAATCTCTGGTTTTATGCAGCACCCCAACTCACCTTTACCCTTAAGCAAGCATAAGTTGGTTTTCTAAATTTGAGACCCTGTTCTGTTCTGTAATTCAGTTCCTGTGTAGCCAAGTTTACATTCCGTGTATTACTGATATCTTATGATGTTTCTTTTTCTGTGTGACTTATTTCAGTTAGAATCATCATACCTGAATCCACTCATTGTGATGCTAAGGGCCTGATGACATAGATTTCATTGCTGAGTGATATTGCTTTGTAAGTAAATACCACAACTTCTTTATCCATTTTTCACTTTCTGCGATGTTGAACTTGTACTGTAAACGAGGTTCTTGTAAACAGAGGCGTCCCAAACTTTGGGGTGGCTGTGTCTTTTTGATTTTAATTTCCCTAAGCTATAGGACCATAAGTGGCAGTGCCCTAGGCTCTGTTGCTTTGTTTTTTAGATGTTTCAGGAAACACCATACACTTCTCCCGAGTGTCTGTTGGCAATTTACATCCCGCCCATCAGCATAACAAGGCTCCCAGTTCTCCATGGCCTGTCCTGCCTTTCTGGATTTTACACTTTTTTCAGATGGCCCTTTTGACCGGGGGGAAGTGAGACTTCATTGTAGTGCAGATTTCCTTTGCAAGCTTGCTTGGTTGGCCAAAAAGGGCGTATGCGTTTTTTCCTGAATATATTCAGGAAAAAACACATACGCCCTTTTTGGCCAAGTGCATCATTGTGGACGTTCTGCCTCTTTTCCTATGCTTTCAATGCAATTCCAGTCTACCTCCTGAAATCGGTTTCCTGGAATTCTGCCCCGCTTTCAAGTCCTCTTGGCAGCCTTACTTCAGTCTATTTTTGGACGATAGCTGTCATTTATAACTCTGCAGGTTTGTGAATTACAGTGCCCCTGAGCTCCTTTCTTCAACTCGCTTTCTTGTGACCTGGCCTCAACACCGCAGGATGGCTTCAGGTCCTAATCTGGTTCCGGCCCGGCATGCTGAGCCTTTGGTTAATTCCTCTTCCTGGTGGGAAATGAGAGTTAAATTTGCCAGTCCAGAAACCTCCAGCTAGCCTCTCATTGGTTCTCGCTATTCCTGTTCATCTTCCGCAGAAATTGCAAACTGGGCCAAACAGGAGGTTAAAGGGACTGACTCTCCAAGTGGGGAGAGTGTTAGTAAAGCGTCTGGAATGTTGCACCCGAGGACCAAGGGAGGAAAACTGAGACATATTTGAACACGTCTCCCGTTCACATGGTTGATCATACTTGGGTTCAACATGTATGTTTTAGCTGAAGGAAGAATACCTTAAACCTGGAGAGTTGAGACCCGTGGAATGGGAACCATGCAATATGACTTCAAAGGGTCTTCATTTGCTCACCGAACCTCTCCAATCCTATCACTGCTGCGTTTATGCCCCTGTACACATGCTTGATTCTCTTTCGGAGACATAGCAATCCATAGGTTTTAAGATACTTACTAGTCAGGTACATTCTTAGGCGTTTAATATGCGGTGTTGAGTCCATTTCGTTGAGCAAGGAGTAGCTCTTGTCTATTCCATATTTGACTTAAGGAACTTTATCTGTGCTCATTTCAATCTCTGGTTTTATGCAGCACCCCAACTCACCTTTACCCTTAAGCAAGCATAAGTTGGTTTTCTAAATTTGAGACCCTGTTCTGTTCTGTAAATCAGTTCCTGTGTAGCCAAGTTTACATTCCGTGTATTACTGATATCTTATGATGTTTCTTTTTCTGTGTGACTTATTTCAGTTAGAATCATCTTACCTGAATCCACTCATTGTGATGCTAAGGGCCTGATGATATAGATTTCATTGCTGAGTGATATTGCTTTGTAAGTAAATACCACAACTTCTTTATCCATTTTTCACTTTCTGCGATGTTGAACTTGTACTGTAAACGAGGTTCTTGTAAACAGAGCCATTCCAAACTTTGGGGTGGCTGTGTCTTTTTGATTTTAATTTCCCTAAGCTATAGGACCATAAGTGGAAGTGCCCTAGGTTCTGTTGCTTTGTTTTTTAGATGTTTCAGGAAACACCATGCACTTCTCCCGAGTGGTTGTTGGCAATTTACATCCCGCCCATCAGCATAACAAGGCTCCCAGTTCTCCATGGCCTGTCCTGCCTTTCTGGATTTTACACTTTTTTCAGATGGCCCTTTTGACCGGGGGGAAGTGAGACTTCATTGTAGTGCAGATTTCCTTTGCAAGCTTGCTTGGTTGGCCAAAAAGGGCGTATGTGTTTTTTCCTGAATATATTCAGGAAAAAACGCATACGCACTTTTTGGCCAAGTGCATCATTGTGGACGTTCTGCCTCTTTTCCTATGCTTTCAATGCAATTCCAGTCTACCTCCTGAAATCGGTTTCCTGCAATTCTGCCCCGCTTTCAAGTCCTCTTGGCAGCCTTACTTCAGTCTATTTTTGGACGATAGCTGTCATTTATAACTCTGCAGGTTTGTGAATTACAGTGCCCCTGAGCTCCTTTCTTCAACTCGCTTTCTTTCAGCTGGCCGCAACACCGCAGGATGGCTTCAGGCCCTAATCTGGTTCCGGTACGGCACGCTGAGCCTTTGGTTATTTCCTCTTCCTGGTGTGAAATGAGAGTTAAATTTGCCCGTCCAGACACCTCCAGCTAGCCTCTCATTGGTTCTCGCTATTCCTGTTCATCTTCCGCAGAAATTGCAAACTGGGCCAAACAGGAGGTTAAAGGCGCTGACTCTCCAAGTGGGGAGAGTGTTAGTAAAGCGTCTGGAATGTTGCACCCGAGTACCAGGGGAGGAAAACTGAGACATATTTGAACACGTCTCCCGATCACATGGTTGATCATACTCTAGGTTCCACATGCATGTTTTAGCTGAAGGAAGAATACCTAAAACCTGGGTAGTTGAAACCCGTGGAATGGGTACCATGCAATATGACTTCAAAGGGTCTTCATTTGCTCACCGAACCTCTCCAATCCTATCACTGCTGCGTTTATGCCCCTGTACACATGCTTGATTCTCTTTCGGAGACATAGCAATCCATAGGTTTTAAGATACTTACTAGTCAGGTACATTCTTAGGCGTTTAATATGCGGTGTTGAGTCCATTTCGTTGAGCAAGGAGTAGCTCTTGTCTATTCCATATTTGGCTTAAGGAACTTTATCTGTGCTCATTTCAATCTCTGGTTCTATGCAGCACCCCAACTCACCTTTCCCCTTAAGCAAGCATAAGTTGGTTTTCTAAATTTGAGACCCTGTTCTGTTTTGTAATTCAGTTCCTGTGTAGCCAAGTTTACATTCCGTGTATTAGTGATATCTTATGATGTCTTTTTCTGTGTGACTTATTTCAGTTAGAATCATCGTACCTGAATCCACTCATTATGCTGCTACGGGCCTGATGACATAGATTTCATTGCTGAGTGATACTGCATTGTACGTAAGTACCACAAGTTCTTTATCCATTTTTCACTTTCTGCGATGTTGAACTTGTACTGTAAATGAGGTTCTTGTAAACAGAGCCGTTCCAAACTTTAGGGTGGCTGTGTCTTTTTGATTTTAATTTCCCTAATCTATAGGACCATAAGTGGAAGTGCCCTAGGCTCTGTTGCTTTGTTTTTTAGATGTTTCAGGAAACACCATACACTTCTCCCGAGTGGTTGTTGGCAATTTACATCCCGCCCATCATCATAACAAGGCTCCCAGTTCTCCATGGCCTGTCCTGCCTTTCTGGATTTTACACTTTTTTCAGATGGCCCTTTTGACCGGGGGGAAGTGAGACTTCATTGTAGTGCAGATTTCCTTTGCAAGCTTGCTTGGTTGGCCAAAAAGTGCGTATGCGTTTTTTCCTGAGGAAAAAACGCATACGCCCTTTTTGGCCAAGTGCATCATTGTGGACGTTCTGCCTCTTTTCCTATGCTTTCAATGCAATTCCAGTCTACCTCCTGAAATCGGTTTCCTGCAATTCTGCCCCGCTTTCAAGTCCTCTTGGCAGCCTTACTTCAGTCTATTTTTGGACGATAGCTGTCATTTATAACTCTGCAGGTTTGTGAATTACAGTGCCCCTGAGCTCCTTTCTTCAACTCGCTTTCTTGTGACCTGGCCGCAACACCGCAGGATGGCTTCAGGCCCTAATCTGGTTCCGGCACGGCACGCTGAGCCTTTGGTTATTTCCTCTTCCTGGTGGGAAATGAGAGTTAAATTTGCCCGTCCAGACACCTCCAGCTAGTCTCTCATTGGTTCTCGCTATTCCTGTTCATCTTCCGCAGAAATTGCAAACTGGGCCAAACAGGAGGTTAAAGGCGCTGACTCTCCAAGTGGGGAGAGTGTTAGTAAAGCGTCTGGAATGTTGCACCCGAGTACCAGGGGAGGAAAACTGAGACATATTTGAACACGTCTCCCGTTCACATGGTTGATCATACTTGGGTTCCACATGCATGTTTTAGCTGAAGGAAGAATACCTTAAACCTGGAGAGTTAAGACCCATGTAATGGGTACCATGCAATATGACTTCAAAGGGTCTTCATTTGCTCACCGAACCTCTCCAATCCTATCACTGCTGCGTTTATGCCCCTGTACACATGCTTGATTCTCTTTCGGAGACATAGCAATCCATAGGTTTTTAAGATACTTACTAGTCAGGTACATTCTTAGGCGTTTAATATGCGGTGTTGAGTCCATTTCGTTGAGCAAGGAGTAGCTCTTGTCTATTCCATATTTGACTTAAGGAACTTTATCTGTGCTCATTTCAATCTCTGGTTTTATGCAGCACCCCAACTCACCTTTACCCTTAAGCAAGCATAAGTTGGTTTTCTAAATTTGAGACCCAGTTCTGTTCTGTAATTCAGTTCCTGTGGAGCCAAGTTTCCATTCCGTGTATTACTGATATCTTATGATGTTTCTTTTTCTGTGTGACTTATTTCAGTTAGAATCATCATACCTGAATCCACTCATTGTGCTGCTAAGGGCCTGATGACATAGATTTCATTGCTGAGTGATATTGCTTTGTAAGTAAATACCACAACTTCTTTATCCATTTTTCACTTTCTGCGATGTTGAACTTGTACTGTAAACGAGGTTCTTGTAAACAGAGGCGTCCCAAACTTTGGGGTGCCTGTGTCTTTTTGATTTTAATTTCCCTAAGCTATAGGACCATAAGTGGAAGTGCCCTAGGCTCTGTTGCTTTGTTTTTTAGATGTTTCAGGAAACACCATACACTTCTCCCGAGTGGTTGTTGGCAATTTACATCCCGCCCATCAGCATAACAAGGCTCCCAGTTCTCCATGGCCTGTCCTGCCTTTCTGGATTTTACACTTTTTTCAGATGGCCCTTTTGACCGGGGGGAAGTGAGACTTCATTGTAGTGCAGATTTCCTTTGCAAGCTTGCTTGGTTGGCCAAAAAGGGCGTATGCGTTTTTTCCTGAATATATTCAGGAAAAAACACATACGCCCTTTTTGGCCAAGTGCATCATTGTGGACGTTCTGCCTCTTTTCCTATGCTTTCAATGCAATTCCAGTCTACCTCCTGAAATCGGTTTCCTGGAATTCTGCCCCGCTTTCAAGTCCTCTTGGCAGCCTTACTTCAGTCTATTTTTGGATGATAGCTGTCATTTATAACTCTGCAGGTTTGTGAATTACAGTGCCCCTGAGCTCCTTTCTTCAACTCGCTTTCTTGTGACCTGGCCTCAACACCGCAGGATGGCTTCAGGTCCTAATCTGGTTCCGGCCCGGCATGCTGAGCCTTTGGTTAATTCCTCTTCCTGGTGGGAAATGAGAGTTAAATTTGCCCGTCCAGAAACCTCCAGCTAGCCTCTCATTGGTTCTCGCTATTCCTGTTCATCTTCCGCAGAAATTTCAAACTGGGCCAAACAGGAGGTTAAAAGGACTGACTATCCAAGTGGGGAGAGTGTTAGTAAAGCGTATGGAATGTTGCACCCGAGGACCAGGGGAGGAAAACTGAGACATATTTGAACACGTCTCCCGTTCACATGGTTGATCATACTTGGGTTCCACATGCATGTTTTAGCTGAAGGAAGAATACCTTAAACCTGGAGATTTGAGACCCGTGTAATGGGTACCATGCAATATGACTTCAAAGGGTCTTCATTTGCTCACCGAACCTCTCCAATCCTATCACTGCTGCGTTTATGCCCCTGTACACATGCTTGATTCTCTTTCAGAGACATAGCAATCCATAGGTTTTAAGATACTTACTAGTCAGGGACATTCTTAGGCGTTTAATATGCGGTGTTGACTCCATTTCGTTGAGCAAGGAGTAGCTCTTGTCTATTCCATATTTGGCTTAAGGAACTTTATCTGTGCTCATTTCAATCTCTGGTTCTATGCAGCACCCCAACTCACCTTTCCCCTTAAGCAAGCATAAGTTGGTTTTCTAAATTTGAGACCCTGTTCTGTTTTGGAATTCAGTTCCTGTGTAGCCAAGTTTACATTCCGTGTATTAGTGATATCTTATGATGTTTCTTTTTCTGTGTGACTTATTTCAGTTAGAATCATCGTACCTGAATCTACTCATTATGCTGCTACGGGCCTGATGACATAGATTTCATTGCTGAGTGATACTGCATTGTACGTAAGTACCACAAGTTCTTTATCCATTTTTCACTTTCTGCGATGTTGAACTTGTACTGTAAACGAGGTTCTTGTAAACAGAGCCGTTCCAAACTTTAGGGTGGCTGTCTCTTTTTGATTTTAATTTCCCTAAGCTATAGGACCATAAGTGGAAGTGCCCTAGGCTCTGTTGCTTTGTTTTTTAGATGTTTCAGGAAACACCATACACTTCTCCCGAGTGGTTGTTGGCAATTTACATCCCGCCCATCATCATAACAAGGCTCCCAGTTCTCCATGGCCTGTCCTGCCTTTCTGGATTTTACACTTTTTTCAGATGGCCCTTTTGACCGGGGGGAAGTGAGACTTCATTGTAGTGCAGATTTCCTTTGCAAGCTTGCTTGGTTGGCCAAAAAGGGCGTATGCGTTTTTTCCTGAGGAAAAAACGCATACGCCCTTTTTGGCCAAGTGCATCATTGTGGACGTTCTGCCTCTTTTCCTATGCTTTCAATGCAATTCCAGTCTACCTCCTGAAATCGGTTTCCTGCAATTCTGCCCCGCTTTCAAGTCCTCTTGGCAGCCTTACTTCAGTCTATTTTTGGACGATAGCTGTCATTTATAACTCTGCAGGTTTGTGAATTACAGTGCCCCTGAGCTCCTTTCTTCAACTCGCTTTCTTGTGACCTGGCCGCAACACCGCAGGATGGCTTCAGGCCCTAATCTGGTTCCGGCACGGCACGCTGAGCCTTTGGTTATTTCCTCTTCCTGGTGGGAAATGAGAGTTAAATTTGCCCGTCCAGACACCTCCAGCTAGCCTCTCATTGGTTCTCGCTATTCCTGTTCATCTTCCGCAGAAATTGCAAACTGGGCCAAACAGGAGGTTAAAGGCGCTGACTCTCCAAGTGGGGAGAGTGTTAGTAAAGCGTCTGGAATGTTGCACCCGAGTACCAGGGGAGGAAAACTGAGACATATTTGAACACGTCTCCCGTTCACATGGTTGATCATACTTGGGTTCCACATGCATGTTTTAGCTGAAGGAAGAATACCTTAAACCTGGAGATTTGAGACCCGTGTAATGGGTACCATGCAATATGACTTCAAAGGGTCTTCATTTGCTCACCGAACCTCTCCAATCCTATCACTGCTGCGTTTATGCCCCTGTACACATGCTTGATTCTCTTTCGGAGACATAGCAATCCATAGGTTTTAAGATACTTACTAGTCAGGTACATTCTTAGGCGTTTAATATGCGGTGTTGAGTCCATTTCGTTGAGCAAGGAGTAGCTCTTGTCTATTCCATATTTGGCTTAAGGAACTTTATCTGTGCTCATTTCAATCTCTGGTTTTATGCAGCACCCCAACTCACCTTTACCCTTAAGCAAGCATAAGTTGGTTTTCTAAATTTGAGACCCTGTTCTGTTTTGGAATTCAGTTCCTGTGTAGCCAAGTTTACATTCCGTGTATTAGTGATATCTTATGATGTTTCTTTTTCTGTGTGACTTACTTCAGTTAGAATCATCATACCTGAATCCACTCATTGTGCTGCTAAGGGCATGATGACACAGATTTCATTGCTGAGTGATATTGCTTTGTAAGTAAATACCACAACTTCTTTATCCATTTTTCACTTTCTGCGATGTTGAATTGTACTGTAAACGAGGTTCTTGTAAACAGAGCCGTTCCAAACTTTGGGGTGGCTGTGTCTTTTTGATTTTAATTTCCCTAAGCTATAGGACCATAAGTGGAAGTGCCCTAGGCTCTGTTGCTTTGTTTTTTAGATGTTTCAGGAAACACCATACACTTCTCCCGAGTGGTTGTTGGCAATTTACATCCCGCCCATCAGCATAACAAGGCTCCCAGTTCTCCATGGCCTGTCCTGCCTTTCTGGATTTTACACTTTTTTCAGATGGCCCTTTTGACCGGGGGGAAGTGAGACTTCATTGTAGTGCAGATTTCCTTTGCAAGCTTGCTTGGTTGGCCAAAAAGGGCGTATGCGTTTTTTCCTGAATATATTCAGGAAAAAACGCATACGCCCTTTTTGGCCAAGTGCATCATTGTGGACGTTCTGCCTCTTTTCCTATGCTTTCAATGCAATTCCAGTCTACCTCCTGAAATCGGTTTCCTGCAATTCTGCCCCGCTTTCAAGTCCTCTTGGCAGCCTTACTTCAGTCTATTTTTGGACGATAGCTGTCATTTATAACTCTGCAGGTTTGTGAATTACAGTGCCCCTGAGCTCCTTTCTTCAACTCGCTTTCTTGTGACCTGGCCGCAACACCGCAGGATGGCTTCAGGCCCTAATCTGGTTCCGGCCCGGCATGCTGAGCCTTTGGTTAATTCCTCTTCCTGGTGGGAAATGAGAGTTAAATTTGCCCGTCCAGACACCTCCAGCTAGCCTCTAATTAGTTCTCGCTATTCCTGTTCATCTTCCGCAGAAATTGCAAACTGGGCCAAACAGGAGGTTAAAGGGACTGACTCTCCAAGTCGGGAGAGTGTTAGTAAAGCGTCTGGAATGTTGCACCCGAGTACCAGGGGAGGAAAACTGAGACATATTTGAACACGTCTCCCATTCACATGGTTGATCATACTCTGGGTTCCACATGCATGTTTTAGCTGAAGGAAGAATACCTTAAACCTGGAGAGTTGAGACCCGTGTAATGGGTACCATGAAATATGACTTCAAAGGGTCTTCATTTGCTCACCGAACCTCTCCAATCCTATCACTGCTGCGTTTATTCCCCTGTACACACGCTTGATTCTCTTTTGGAGACATAGCAATCCATAGGTTTTAAGATACTTACTAGTCAGGTACATCTTAGGGGTTTAATATGGGGTTTTGAGTCCATTTCGTTGAGCAAGGAGTAGCTCTTGTCTATTCCATATTTGGCTTAAGGAACTTTATCTGTGCTCATTTCAATCTCTGGTTTTATGCAGCACCCCAACTCACCTTTACCCTTAAGCAAGCATAAGTTGGTTTTCTAAATTTGAGACCCTGTTCTGTTCTGTAATTCAGTTCCTGTGTAGCCAAGTTTTCATTCCGTGTATTAGTGATATCTTATGATGTTTCTTTTTCTGTGTGACTTATTTCAGTTAGAATCATCATACCTGAATCCACTCGTTGTGATGCTAAGGGCCTGATGACATAGATTTCATTGCTGAGTGATATTGCTTTGTAAGTAAATACCACAACTTCTTTATCCATTTTTCACTTTCTTCGATGTTGAACTTGTACTGTAAACGAGGTTCTTGTAAACAGAGGCGTCCCAAACCTTGGGGTGCCTGTGTCTTTTTGATTTTAATTTCCCTAAGCTATAGGACCATAAGTGGCAGTGCCCTAGGCTCTGTTGCTTTGTTTTTTAGATGTTTCAGGAAACACCATACACTTCTCCCGAGTGTCTGTTGGCAATTTACATCCCGCCCATCAGCATAACAAGGCTCCCAGTTCTCCATGGCCTGTCCTGCCTTTCTGGATTTTACACTTTTTTCAGATGGCCCTTTTGACCGGGGGGAAGTGAGACTTCATTGTAGTGCAGATTTCCTTTGCAAGCTTGCTTGGTTGGCCAAAAAGGGCGTATGCGTTTTTTCCTGAATATATTCAGGAAAAAACGCATACGCCCTTTTTGGCCAAGTGCATCATTGTGGACGTTCTGCCTCTTTTCCTATGCTTTCAATGCAATTCCAGTCTACCTCCTGAAATCAGTTTCCTGCAATTCTTCCCCGCTTTCAAGTCCTCTTGGCAGCCTTACTTCAGTCTATTTTTGGACGATAGCTGTCATTTATAACTCTGCAGGTTTGTGAATTACAGTGCCCCTGAGCTCCTTTCTTCAACTCGCTTTCTTGTGACCTGGCCGCAACACCGCAGGATGGCTTCAGGCCCTAATCTGGTTCCGGTACGGCACGCTGAGCCTTTGGTTATTTCCTCTTACTGGTGGGAAATGAGAGTTAAATTTGCCCGTCCAGACACCTCCAGCTAGCCTCTCATTGGTTCTCGCTATTCCTGTTCATCTTCCGCAGAAATTGCAAACTGGGCCAAACAGGAGGTTAAAGGGACTGACTCTCCAAGTGGGGAGAGTGTTAGTAAAGCATCTGGAATGTTGCACCCGTGTACCAGGGGAGGAAAACTGAGACATATTTGAACACGTCTCCCGATCACATGGTTGATCATACTCTAGGTTCCACATGCATGTTTTAGCTGAAGGAAGAATACCTTAAACATGGGTAGTTGAAACCCGTGGAATGGGTACCATGCAATATGACTTCAAAGGGTCTTCATTTGCTCACCGAACCTCTCCAATCCTATCACTGCTGCGTTTATGCCCCTGTACACATGCTTGATTCTCTTTCGGAGACATAGCAATCCATAGGTTTTAAGATACTTACTAGTCAGGAACATTCTTAGGCATTTAATGTGTGGTGTTGAGTCCATTTCGTTGAGCAAGGAGTAGCTCTTGTCTATTCCATATTTGGCTTAAGAAACTTTATCTGTGCTCATTTCAATCTCTGGTTTTATGCAGCACCCCAACTCACCTTTACCCTTAAGCAAGCATAAGATGGTTTTCTAAATTTGAGACCCTGTTCTGTTCTGTAATTCAGTTCCTGTGTAGCCAAGTTTACATTCCGTGTATTACTGATATCTTATGATGTTTCTTTTTCTGTGTGACTTATTTCAGTTAGAATCATCATACCTGAATCCACTCATTGTGATGCTAAGGGCCTGATGACATAGATTTCATTGCTGAGTGATATTGCTTTGTAAGTAAATACCACAACTTCTTTATCCATTTTTCACTTTCTGCGATGTTGAACTTGTACTGTAAACGAGGTTCTTGTAAACAGAGGCGTCCCAAACTTTGGGGTGGCTGTGTCTTTTTGATTTTAATTTCCCTAAGCTATAGGACCATAAGTGGCAGTGCCCTAGGCTCTGTTGCTTTGTTTTTTAGATGTTTCAGGAAACACCATACACTTCTCCCGAGTGTCTGTTGGCAATTTACATCCCGCCCATCAGCATAACAAGGCTCCCAGTTCTCCATGGCCTGTCCTGCCTTTCTGGATTTTACACTTTTTTCAGATGGCCCTTTTGACCGGGGGGAAGTGAGACTTCATTGTAGTGCAGATTTCCTTTGCAAGCTTGCTTGGTTGGCCAAAAAGGGCGTATGCGTTTTTTCCTGAATATATTCAGGAAAAAACGCATACGCCCTTTTTGGCCAAGTGCATCATTGTGGACGTTCTGCCTCTTTTCCTATGCTTTCAATGCAATTCCAGTCTACCTCCTGAAATCGGTTTCCTGCAATTCTGCCCCGCTTTCAAGTCCTCTTGGCAGCCTTACTTCAGTCTATTTTTGGACGATAGCTGTCATTTATAACTCTGCAGGTTTGTGAATTACAGTGCCCCTGAGCTCCTTTCTTCAACTCGCTTTCTTGTGACCTGGCCGCAACACCGCAGGATGGCTTCAGGCCCTAATCTGGTTCCGGCCCGGCACGCTCAGCCTTTGGTTATTTCCTCTTCCTGGTGGGAAATGAGAGTTAAATTTGCCCGTCCAGACACCTCCAGCTAGCCTCTAATTAGTTCTCGCTATTCCTGTTCATCTTCCGCAGAAATTGCAAACTGGGCCAAACAGGAGGTTAAAGGGACTGACTCTCCAAGTCGGGAGAGTGTTAGTAAAGCGTCTGGAATGTTGCACCCGAGTACCAGGGGAGGAAAACTGAGACATATTTGAACACGTCTCCCATTCACATGGTTGATCATACTCTGGGTTCCACATGCATGTTTTAGCTGAAGGAAGAATACCTTAAACCTGGAGAGTTGAGACCCGTGTAATGGGTACCATGCAATATGACTTCAAAGGGTCTTCATTTGCTCACCGAACCTCTCCAATCCTATCACTGCTGCGTTTATTCCCCTGTACACACGCTTGATTCTCTTTTGGAGACATAGCAATCCATAGGTTTTAAGATACTTACTAGTCAGGTACATCTTAGGGGTTTAATATGGGGTTTTGAGTCCATTTCGTTGAGCAAGGAGTAGCTCTTGTCTATTCCATATTTGGCTTAAGGAACTTTATCTGTGCTCATTTCAATCTCTGGTTTTATGCAGCACCCCAACTCACCTTTACCCTTAAGCAAGCATAAGTTGGTTTTCTAAATTTGAGACCCTGTTCTGTTCTGTAATTCAGTTCCTGTGTAGCCAAGTTTTCATTCCGTGTATTAGTGATATCTTATGATGTTTCTTTTTCTGTGTGACTTATTTCAGTTAGAATCATCATACCTGAATCCACTCGTTGTGATGCTAAGGGCCTGATGACATAGATTTCATTGCTGAGTGATATTGCTTTGTAAGTAAATACCACAACTTCTTTATCCATTTTTCACTTTCTGCGATGTTGAACTTGTACTGTAAACGAGGTTCTTGTAAACAGAGGCGTCCCAAACTTTGGGGTGGCTGTGTCTTTTTGATTTTAATTTCCCTAAGCTATAGGACCATAAGTGGCAGTGCCCTAGGCTCTGTTGCTTTGTTTTTTAGATGTTTCAGGAAACACCATACACTTCTCCCGAGTGTCTGTTGGCAATTTACATCCAGCCCATCAGCATAACAAGGCTCCCAGTTCTCCATGGCCTGTCCTGCCTTTCTGGATTTTACACTTTTTTCAGATGGCCCTTTTGACCGGGGGGAAGTGAGACTTCATTGTAGTGCAGATTTCCTTTGCAAGCTTGCTTGGTTGGCCAAAAAGGGCGTATGCGTTTTTTCCTGAATATATTCAGGAAAAAACGCATACGCCCTTTTTGGCCAAGTGCATCATTGTGGACGTTCTGCCTCTTTTCCTATGCTTTCAATGCAATTCCAGTCTACCTCCTGAAATCAGTTTCCTGCAATTCTGCCCCGCTTTCAAGTCCTCTTGGCAGCCTTACTTCAGTCTATTTTTGGACGATAGCTGTCATTTATAACTCTGCAGGTTTGTGAATTACAGTGCCCCTGAGCTCCTTTCTTCAACTCGCTTTCTTGTGACCTGGCCGCAACACCGCAGGATGGCTTCAGGCCCTAATCTGGTTCCGGTACGGCACGCTGAGCCTTTGGTTATTTCCTCTTACTGGTGGGAAATGAGAGTTAAATTTGCCCGTCCAGACACCTCCAGCTAGTCTCTCATTGGTTCTCGCTATTCCTGTTCATCTTCCGCAGAAATTGCAAACTGGGCCAAACAGGAGGTTAAAGGGACTGACTCTCCAAGTGGGGAGAGTGTTAGTAAAGCGTCTGGAATGTTGCACCCGAGTACCAGGGGAGGAAAACTGAGACATATTTGAACACATCTCCCGATCACATGGTTGATCATACTCTAGGTTCCACATGCATGTTTTAGCTGAAGGAAGAATACCTTAAACATGGGTAGTTGAAACCCGTGGAATGGGTACCATGCAATATGACTTCAAAGGGTCTTCATTTGCTCACCGAACCTCTCCAATCCTATCACTGCTGCGTTTATGCCCCTGTACACATGCTTGATTCTCTTTCGGAGACATAGCAATCCATAGGTTTTAAGATACTTACTAGTCAGGAACATTCTTAGGCATTTAATGTGGGGTGTTGAGTCCATTTCGTTGAGTAAGGAGTAGCTCTTGTCTGTTCCATATTTGGCTTAAGAAACTTTATCTGTGCTCATTTCAATCTCTGGTTTTATGCAGCACCCCAACTCACCTTTACCCTTAAGCAAGCATAAGTTGGTTTTCTAAATTTGAGACCCTGTTCTGTTCTGTAATTCAGTTCCTGTGTAGCCAAGTTTACATTCCGTGTATTACTGATATCTTATGATGTTTCTTTTTCTGTGTGACTTATTTCAGTTAGAATCATCATACCTGAATCCACTCATTGTGATGCTAAGGGCCTGATGACATAGATTTCATTGCTGAGTGATATTGCTTTGTAAGTAAATACCACAACTTCTTTATCCATTTTTCACTTTCTGCGATGTTGAACTTGTACTGTAAACGAGGTTCTTGTAAACAGAGGCGTCCCAAACTTTGGGGTGGCTGTGTCTTTTTGATTTTAATTTCCCTAAGCTATAGGACCATAAGTGGCAGTGCCCTAGGCTCTGTTGCTTTGTTTTTTAGATGTTTCAGGAAACACCATACACTTCTCCCGAGTGTCTGTTGGCAATTTACATCCCGCCCATCAGCATAACAAGGCTCCCAGTTCTCCATGGCCTGTCCTGCCTTTCTGGATTTTACACTTTTTTCAGATGGCCCTTTTGACCGGGGGGAAGTGAGACTTCATTGTAGTGCAGATTTCCTTTGCAAGCTTGCTTGGTTGGCCAAAAAGGGCGTATGCGTTTTTTCCTGAATATATTCAGGAAAAAACGCATACGCCCTTTTTGGCCAAGTGCATCATTGTGGACGTTCTGCCTCTTTTCCTATGCTTTCAATGCAATTCCAGTCTACCTCCTGAAATCGGTTTCCTGCAATTCTGCCCCGCTTTCAAGTCCTCTTGGCAGCCTTACTTCAGTCTATTTTTGGACGATAGCTGTCATTTATAACTCTGCAGGTTTGTGAATTACAGTGCCCCTGAGCTCCTTTCTTCAACTCGCTTTCTTGTGACCTGGCCGCAACACCGCAGGATGGCTTCAGGCCCTAATCTGGTTCCGGCACGGCACGCTGAGCCTTTGGTTATTTCCTCTTACTGGTGGGAAATGAGAGTTAAATTTGCCCGTCCAGACACCTCCAGCTAGTCTCTCATTGGTTCTCGCTATTCCTGTTCATCTTCCGCAGAAATTGCAAACTGGGCCAAACAGGAGGTTAAAGGGACTGACTCTCCAAGTGGGGAGAGTGTTAGTAAAGCGTCTGGAATGTTGCACCCGAGTACCAGGGGAGGAAAACTGAGACATATTTGAACACGTCTCCCGATCACATGGTTGATCATACTCTAGGTTCCACATGCATGTTTTAGCTGAAGGAAGAATACCTTAAACCTGGGTAGTTGAAACCCGTGGAATGGGTACCATGCAATATGACTTCAAAGGGTCTTCATTTGCTCACCGAACCTCTCCAATCCTATCACTGCTGCGTTTATGCCCCTGTACACATGCTTGATTCTCTTTTGGAGACATAGCAATCCATAGGTTTTAAGATACTTACTAGTCAGGAACATTCTTAGGCGTTTAATATGGGGTGTTGAGTCCATTTCGTTGAGCAAGGAGTAGCTCTTGTCTATTCCATATTTGGCTTAAGAAACTTTATCTGTGCTCATTTCAATCTCTGGTTTTATGCAGCACCCCAACTCACCTTTACCCTTAAGCAAGCATAAGTTGGTTTTCTAAATTTGAGACCCTGTTCTGTTCTGTAATTCAGTTCCTGTGTAGCCAAGTTTACATTCCGTGTATTACTGATATCTTATGATGTTTCTTTTTCTGTGTGACTTATTTCAGTTAGAATCATCATACCTGAATCCACTCATTGTGATGCTAAGGGCCTGATGACATAGATTTCATTGCTGAGTGATATTGCTTTTTAAGTGAATACCACAACTTCTTTATCCATTTTTCACTTTCTGCGATGTTGAACTTGTACTGTAAACGAGGTTCTTGTAAACAGAGCCGTTCCAAACTTTGGGGTGGCTGTGTCTTTTTGATTTTAATTTCCCTAAGCTATAGGACCATAAGTGGAAGTGCCCTAGGCTCTGTTGCTTTGTTTTTTAGATGTTTCAGGAAACACCATACACTTCTCCCAAGTGTCTGTTGGCAATTTACATCCCGCCCATCAGCATAACAAGGCTCCCAGTTCTCAATGGCCTGTTGCCTTTCTGGATTTTACACTTTTTTCAGATGGCCCTTTTGACCGGGGGGAAGTGAGACTTCATTGTAGTGCAGATTTCCTTTGCAAGCTTGCTTGGTTGGCCAAAAAGGGCGTATGCGTTTTTTCCTGAATATATTCAGGAAAAAACGCATACGCCCTTTTTGGCCAAGTGCATCATTGTGGACGTTCTGCCTCTTTTCCTATGCTTTCAATGCAATTCCAGTCTACCTCCTGAAATCGGTTTCCTGCAATTCTGCCCCGCTTTCAAGTCCTCTTGGCAGCCTTACTTCAGTCTATTTTTGGACGATAGCTGTCATTTATAACTCTGCAGGTTTGTGAATTACAGTGCCCCTGAGCTCCTTTCTTCAACTCGCTTTCTTGTGACTTGGCCGCAACACCGCAGGATGGCTTCAGGCCCTAATCTGGTTCCGGCACGGCACGCTGAGCCTTTGGTTATTTCCTCTTACTGGTGGGAAATGAGAGTTAAATTTGCCCGTCCAGACACCTCCAGCTAGTCTCTCATTGGTTCTCGCTATTCCTGTTCATCTTCCGCAGAAATTGCAAACTGGGCCAAACAGGAGTTTAAAGGGACTGACTCTCCAAGTGGGGAGAGTGTTAGTAAAGCGTCTGGAATGTTGCACCCGAGTACCAGGGGAGGAAAACTGAGACATATTTGAACACGTCTCCCAATCACATGGTTGATCATACTCTAGGTTCCACATGCATGTTTTAGCTGAAGGAAGAATACCTTAAACCTGGGTAGTTGAAACCCGTGGAATGGGTACCATGCAATATGACTTCAAAGGGTCTTCATTTGCTCACCGAACCTCTCCAATCCTATCACTGCTGCGTTTATGCCCCTGTACACATGCTTGATTCTCTTTCGGAGACATAGCAATCCATAGGTTTTAAGATACTTACTAGTCAGGTACATTCTTAGGCGTTTAATATGCGGTGTTGAGTCCATTTCGTTGAGCAAGGAGTAGCTCTTGTCTATTCCATATTTGACTTAAGTAACTTTATCTGTGCTCATTTCAATCTCTGGTTTTATGCAGCACCCCAACTCACTTTTACCCTTAAGCAAGCATAAGTTGGTTTTTTAAATTTGAGTCCCTGTTCTGTTCTGTAATTCAGTTCCTGTGTAGCCAAGTTTACATTCCGTGTATTACTGATATCTTATGATGTTTCTTTTTCTGTGTGACTTACTTCAGTTAGAATCATCATACCTGAATCCACTCATTGTGCTGCTAAGGGCCTGATGACACAGATTTCATTGCTGAGTGATATTGCTTTGTAAGTAAATACCACAACTTCTTTATCCATTTTTCACTTTCTGCGATGTTGAACTTGTACTGTAAACGAGGTTCTTGTAAACAGAGCCGTTCCAAACTTTGGGGTGGCTGTGTCTTTTTGATTTTAATTTCCCTAAGCTATAGGACCATAAGTGGCAGTGCCCTAGGCTCTGTTGCTTTGTTTTTTAGATGTTTCAGGAAACACCATTCACTTCTCCCGAGTGTCTGTTGGCAATTTACATCCCGCCCATCAGCATAACAAGGCTCCCAGTTCTCCATGGCCTGTCCTGCCTTTTTGGATTTTACACTTTTTTCAGATGGCCCTTTTGACCGGGGGGAAGTGAGACTTCATTGTAGTGCAGATTTCCTTTGCAAGCTTGCTTGGTTGGCCAAAAAGGGCGTATGCGTTTTTTCCTGAGGAAAAAACGCATACGCCCTTTTTGGCCAAGTGCATCATTGTGGACGTTCTGCCTCTTTTCCTATGCTTTCAATGCAATTCCAGTCTACCTCCTGAAATCGGTTTCCTGCAATTCTGCCCCGCTTTCAAGTCCTCTTGGCAGCCTTACTTCAGTCTATTTTTGGACGATAGCTGTCATTTATAACTCTGCAGGTTTGTGAATTACAGTGCCCCTGAGCTCCTTTCTTCAACTCGCTTTCTTGTGACCTGGCCGCAACACCGCAGGATGGCTTCAGGCCCTAATCTGGTTCCGGCACGGCACGCTGAGCCTTTGGTTATTTCCTCTTCCTGGTGGGAAATGAGAGTTAAATTTGCCCGTCCAGACACCTCCAGCTAGTCTCTCATTGGTTCTCGCTATTCCTGTTCATCTTCCGCAGAAATTGCAAACTGGGCCAAACAGGAGGTTAAAGGCGCTGACTCTCCAAGTGGGGAGAGTGTTAGTAAAGCGTCTGGAATGTTGCACCCGAGTACCAGGGGAGGAAAACTGAGACATATTTGAACACGTCTCCCGTTCACATGGTTGATCATACTTGGGTTCCACATGCATGTTTTAGCTGAAGGAAGAATACCTTAAACCTGGAGAGTTAAGACCCATGTAATGGGTACCATGCAATATGACTTCAAAGGGTCTTCATTTGCTCACCGAACCTCTCCAATCCTATCACTGCTGCGTTTATGCCCCTGTACACATGCTTGATTCTCTTTCGGAGACATAGCAATCCATAGGTTTTAAGATACTTACTAGTCAGGTACATTCTTAGGCGTTTAATATGGGGTGTTGAGTCCATTTCGTTGAGCAAGGAGTAGCTCTTGTCTATTCCATATTTGGCTTAAGGAACTTTATCTGTGCTCATTTCAATCTCTGGTTTTATGCAGCACCCCAACTCACCTTTACCCTTAAGCAAGCATAAGTTGGTTTTCTAAATTTGAGACCCTGTTCTGTTTTGGAATTCAGTTCCTGTGTAGCCAAGTTTACATTCCGTGTATTAGTGATATCTTATGATGTTTCTTTTTCTGTGTGACTTACTTCAGTTAGAATCATCATACCTGAATCCACTCATTGTGCTGCTAAGGGCCTGATGACACAGATTTCATTGCTGAGTGATATTGCTTTGTAAGTAAATACCACAACTTCTTTATCCATTTTTCACTTTCTGCGATGTTGAATTGTACTGTAAACGAGGTTCTTGTAAACAGAGCCGTTCCAAACTTTGGGGTGGCTGTGTCTTTTTGATTTTAATTTCCCTAAGCTATAGGACCATAAGTGGAAGTGCCCTAGGCTCTGTTGCTTTGTTTTTTAGATGTTTCAGGAAACACCATACACTTCTCCTGAGTGTCTGTTGGCAATTTACATCCCGCCCATCAGCATAACAAGGCTCCCAGTTCTCCATGGCCTGTCCTGCCTTTCTGGATTTTACACTTTTTTCAGATGGCCCTTTTGACCAGGGGGAAGTGAGACTTCATTGTAGTGCAGATTTCCTTTGCAAGCTTGCTTGGTTGGCCAAAAAGGGCGTATGCGTTTTTTCCTGAATATATTCAGGAAAAAACGCATACGCCCTTTTTGGCCAAGTGTATCATTGTGGACGTTCTGCCTCTTTTCCTATGCTTTCAATGCAATTCCAGTCTACCTCCTGAAATCGGTTTCCTGCAATTCTGCCCCGCTTTCAAGTCCTCTTGGCAGCCTTACTTCAGTCTATTTTTGGACGATAGCTGTCATTTATAACTCTGCAGGTTTGTGAATTACAGTGCCCCTGAGCTCCTTTCTTCAACTCGCTTTCTTGTGACCTGGCCGCAACACCGCAGGATGGCTTCAGGCCCTAATCTGGTTCCGGTATGGCACGCTGAGCCTTTGGTTATTTCCTCTTACTGGTGGGAAATGAGAGTTAAATTTGCCCGTCCAGACACCTCCAGCTAGTCTCTCATTGGTTCTCGCTATTCCTGTTCATCTTCCGCAGAAATTGCAAACTGGGCCAAACAGGAGGTTAAAGGGACTGACTCTCCAAGTGGGGAGAGTGTTAGTAAAGCGTCTGGAATGTTGCACCCGAGTACCAGGGGAGGAAAACTGAGACATATTTGAACACGTCTCCCGATCACATGGTTGATCATACTCTAGGTTCCACATGCATGTTTTAGCTGAAGGAAGAATACCTTAAACCTGGGTAGTTGAAACCCGTGGAATGGGTACCATGCAATATGTCTTCAAAGGGTCTTCATTTGCTCACCGAACCTCTCCAATCCTATCACTGCTGCGTTTATGCCCCTGTACACATGCTTGATTCTCTTTCGGAGACATAGCAATCCATAGGTTTTAAGATACTTACTAGTCAGGAACATTCTTAGGCATTTAATGTGGGGTGTTGAGTCCATTTCGTTGAGCAAGGAGTAGCTCTTGTCTATTCCATATTTGGCTTAAGAAACTTTATCTGTGCTCATTTCAATCTCTGGTTTTATGCAGCACCCCAACTCACCTTTACCCTTTAGCAAGCATAAGTTGGTTTTCTAAATTTGAGACCCTGTTCTGTTTTGGAATTCAGTTCCTGTGTAGCCAAGTTTACATTCCGTGTATTAGTGATATCTTATGATGTTTCTTTTTCTGTGTGACTTACTTCAGTTAGAATCATCATACCTGAATCCACTCATTGTGATGCTAAGGGCCTGATGACACAGATTTCATTGCTGAGTGATATTGCTTTGTAAGTAAATACCACAACTTCTTTATCCATTTTTCACTTTCTGCGATGTTGAATTGTACTGTAAACGAGGTTCTTGTAAACAGAGCCGTTCCAAACTTTGTGGTGGCTGTGTCTTTTTGATTTTAATTTCCCTAAGCTATAGGACCATAAGTGGAAGTGCCCTAGGCTCTGTTGCTTTGTTTTTTAGATGTTTCAGGAAACACCATACACTTCTCCCGAGTGGTTGTTGGCAATTTACATCCCGCCCATCAGCATAACAAGGCTCCCAGTTCTCCATGGCCTGTCCTGCCTTTCTGGATTTTACACTTTTTTCAGATGGCCCTTTTGACCGGGGGGAAGTGAAACTTCATTGTAGTGCAGATTTCCTTTGCAAGCTTGCTTGGTTGGCCAAAAAGGGCGTATGCGTTTTTTCCTGAATATATTCAGGAAAAAACGCATACGCCCTTTTTGGCCAAGTGCATCATTGTGGACGTTCTGCCTCTTTTCCTATGCTTTCAATGCAATTCCAGTCTACCTCCTGAAATCGGTTTCCTGCAATTCTGCCCCGCTTTCAAGTCCTCTTGGCAGCCTTACTTCAGTCTATTTTTGGACGATAGCTGTCATTTATAACTCTGCAGGTTTGTGAATTACAGTGCCCCTGAGCTCCTTTCTTCAACTCGCTTTCTTGTGACCTGGCCGCAACACCGCAGGATGGCTTCAGGCCCTAATCTGGTTCCGGCCCGGCATGCTGAGCCTTTGGTTAATTCCTCTTCCTGGTGGGAAATGAGAGTTAAATTTGCCCGTCCAGACACCTCCAGCTAGCCTCTAATTAGTTCTCGCTATTCCTGTTCATCTTCCGCAGAAATTGCAAACTGGGCCAAACAGGAGGTTAAAGGGACTGACTCTCCAAGTCGGGAGAGTGTTAGTAAAGCATCTGGAATGTTGCACCCGAGTACCAGGGGAGGAAAACTGAGACATATTTGAACACGTCTCCCATTCACATGGTTGATCATACTCTGGGTTCCACATGCATGTTTTAGCTGAAGGAAGAATACCTTAAACCTGGAGAGTTGAGACCCGTGTAATGGGTACCATGCAATATGACTTCAAAGGGTCTTCATTTGCTCACCGAACCTCTCCAATCCTATCACTGCTGCGTTTATTCCCCTGTACACACGCTTGATTCTCTTTTGGAGACATAGCAATCCATAGGTTTTAAGATACTTACTAGTCAGGTACATCTTAGGGGTTTAATATGGGGTTTTGAGTCCATTTCGTTGAGCAAGGAGTAGCTCTTGTCTATTCCATATTTGGCTTAAGGAACTTTATCTGTGCTCATTTCAATCTCTGGTTTTATGCAGCACCCCAACTCACCTTTACCCTTAAGCAAGCATAAGTTGGTTTTCTAAATTTGAGACCCTGTTCTGTTCTGTAATTCAGTTCCTGTGTAGCCAAGTTTACATTCCGTGTATTACTGATATCTTATGATGTTTCTTTTTCTGTGTGACTTATTTCAGTTAGAATCATCATACCTGAATCCACTCGTTGTGATGCTAAGGGCCTGATGACATAGATTTCATTGCTGAGTGATATTGCTTTGTAAGTAAATACCACAACTTCTTTATCCATTTTTCACTTTCTGCGATGTTGAACTTGTACTGTAAACGAGGTTCTTGTAAACAGAGGCGTCCCAAACTTTGGGGTGGCTGTGTCTTTTTGATTTTAATTTCCCTAAGCTATAGGACCATAAGTGGCAGTGCCCTAGGCTCTGTTGCTTTGTTTTTTAGATGTTTCAGGAAACACCATACACTTCTCCCGAGTGGTTGTTGGCAATTTACATCCCGCCCATCAGCATAACAAGGCTCCCAGTTCTCCATGGCCTGTCCTGCCTTTCTGGATTTTACACTTTTTTCAGATGGCCCTTTTGACCGGGGGGAAGTGAGACTTCATTGTAGTGCAGATTTCCTTTGCAAGCTTGCTTGGTTGGCCAAAAAGGGCGTATGCGTTTTTTCCTGAATATATTCAGGAAAAAACGCATACGCCCTTTTTGGCCAAGTGCATCATTGTGGACGTTCTGACTCTTTTCCTATGCTTTCAATGCAATTCCAGTGTACCTCCTGAAATCAGTTTCCTGCAATTCTGCCCCGCTTTCAAGTCCTCTTGGCAGCCTTACTTCAGTCTATTTTTGGACGATAGCTGTCATTTATAACTCTGCAGGTTTGTGAATTACAGTGCCCCTGAGCTCCTTTCTTCAACTCGCTTTCTTGTGACCTGGCCGCAACACCGCAGGATGGCTTCAGGCTCTAATCTGGTTCCGGTACGGCACGCTGAGCCTTTGGTTATTTCCTCTTACTGGTGGGAAATGAGAGTTAAATTTGCCCGTCCAGACACCTCCAGCTAGTCTCTCATTGGTTCTCGCTATTCCTGTTCATCTTCCGCAGAAATTGCAAACTGGGCCAAACAGGAGGTTAAAGGGACTGACTCTCCAAGTGGGGAGAGTGTTAGTAAAGCGTCTGGAATGTTGCACCCAAGTACCAGGGGAGGAAAACTGAGACATATTTGAACACGTCTCCCGATCACATGGTTGATCATACTCTAGGTTCCACATGCATGTTTTAGCTGAAGGAAGAATACCTTAAACATGGGTAGTTGAAACCCGTGGAATGGGTACCATGCAATATGACTTCAAAGGGTCTTCATTTGCTCACCGAACCTCTCCAATCCTATCACTGCTGCGTTTATGCCCCTGTACACATGCTTGATTCTCTTTCGGAGACATAGCAATCCATAGGTTTTAAGATACTTACTAGTCAGGAACATTCTTAGGCATTTAATGTGTGGTGTTGAGTCCATTTCGTTGAGCAAGGAGTAGCTCTTGTCTATTCCATATTTGGCTTAAGAAACTTTATCTGTGCTCATTTCAATCTCTGGTTTTATGCAGCACCCCAACTCACCTTTACCCTTAAGCAAGCATAAGATGGTTTTCTAAATTTGAGACCCTGTTCTGCTCTGTAATTCAGTTCCTGTGTAGCCAAGTTTACATTCCGTGTATTACTGATATCTTATGATGTTTCTTTTTCTGTGTGACTTATTTCAGTTAGAATCATCATACCTGAATCCACTCATTGTGATGCTAAGGGCCTGATGACATAGATTTCATTGCTGAGTGATATTGCTTTGTAAGTAAATACCACAACTTCTTTATCCATTTTTCACTTTCTGCGATGTTGAACTTGTACTGTAAACGAGGTTCTTGTAAACAGAGGCGTCCCAAACTTTGGGGTGGCTGTGTCTTTTTGATTTTAATTTCCCTAAGCTATAGGACCATAAGTGGCAGTGCCCTAGGCTCTGTTGCTTTGTTTTTTAGATGTTTCAGGAAACACCATACACTTCTCCCGAGTGGTTGTTGGCAATTTACATCCCGCCCATCAGCATAACAAGGCTCCCAGTTCTCCATGGCCTGTCCTGCCTTTCTGGATTTTACACTTTTTTCAGATGGCCCTTTTGACCGGGGGGAAGTGAGACTTCATTGTAGTGCAGATTTCCTTTGCAAGCTTGCTTGGTTGGCCAAAAAGGGCGTATGCGTTTTTTCCTGAATATATTCAGGAAAAAACGCATACGCCCTTTTTGGCCAAGTGCATCATTGTGGACGTTCTGCCTCTTTTCCTATGCTTTCAATGCAATTCCAGTCTACCTCCTGAAATCGGTTTCCTGCAATTCTGCCCCGCTTTCAAGTCCTCTTGGCAGCCTTACTTCAGTCTATTTTTGGACGATAGCTGTCATTTATAACTCTGCAGGTTTGTGAATTACAGTGCCCCTGAGCTCCTTTCTTCAACTCGCTTTCTTGTGACCTGGCCGCAACACCGCAGGATGGCTTCAGGCCCTAATCTGGTTCCGGCACAGCACGCTGAGCCTTTGGTTATTTCCTCTTACTGGTGGGAAATGAGAGTTAAATTTGCCCGTCCAGACACCTCCAGCTAGTCTCTCATTGGTTCTCGCTATTCCTGTTCATCTTCCGCAGAAATTGCAAACTGGGCCAAACAGGAGGTTAAAGGGACTGACTCTCCAAGTGGGGAGAGTGTTAGTAAAGCGTCTGGAATGTTGCACCCGAGTACCAGGGGAGGAAAACTGAGACATATTTGAACACGTCTCCCGATCACATGGTTGATCATACTCTAGGTTCCACATGCATGTTTTAGCTGAAGGAAGAATACCTTAAACATGGGTAGTTGAAACCCGTGGAATGGGTACCATGCAATATGACTTCAAAGGGTCTTCATTTGCTCACCGAACCTCTCCAATCCTATCACTGCTGCGTTTATGCCCCTGTACACATGCTTGATTCTCTTTCGGAGACATAGCAATCCATAGGTTTTACGATACTTACTAGTCAGGAACATTCTTAGGCATTTAATGTGGGGTGTTGAGTCCATTTCGTTGAGCAAGGAGTAGCTCTTGTCTATTCCATATTTGGCTTAAGAAACTTTATCTGTGCTCATTTCAATCTCTGGTTTTATGCAGCACCCCAACTCACCTTTACCCTTAAGCAAGCATAAGTTGGTTTTCTAAATTTGAGACCCTGTTCTGTTCTGTAATTCAGTTCCTGTGTAGCCAAGTTTACATTCCGTGTATTACTGATATCTTATGATGTTTCTTTTTCTGTGTGACTTATTTCAGTTAGAATCATCATACCTGAATCCACTCATTGTGATGCTAAGGGCCTGATGACATAGATTTCATTGCTGAGTGATATTGCTTTGTAAGTAAATACCACAACTTCTTTATCCATTTTTCACTTTCTGCGATGTTGAACTTGTACTGTAAACGAGGTTCTTGTAAACAGAGGCGTCCCAAACTTTGGGGTGGCTGTGTCTTTTTGATTTTAATTTCCCTAAGCTATAGGACCATAAGTGGCAGTGCCCTAGGCTCTGTTGCTTTGTTTTTTAGATGTTTCAGGAAACACCATACACTTCTCCCGAGTGTCTGTTGGCAATTTACATCCCGCCCATCAGCATAACAAGGCTCCCAGTTCTCCATGGCCTGTCCTGCCTTTCTGGATTTTACACTTTTTTCAGATGGCCCTTTTGACCGGGGGGAAGTGAGACTTCATTGTAGTGCAGATTTCCTTTGCAAGCTTGCTTGGTTGGCCAAAAAGGGCGTATGCGTTTTTTCCTGAATATATTCAGGAAAAAACGCATACGCCCTTTTTGGCCAAGTGCATCATTGTGGACGTTCTGCCTCTTTTCCTATGCTTTCAATGCAATTCCAGTCTACCTCCTGAAATCGGTTTCCTGCAATTCTGCCCCGTTTTCAAGTCCTCTTGGCAGCCTTACTTCAGTCTATTTTTGGACGATAGCTGTCATTTATAACTCTGCAGGTTTGTGAATTACAGTGCCCCTGAGCTCCTTTCTTCAACTCGCTTTCTTGTGACCTGGCCGCAACACCGCAGGATGGCTTCAGGCCCTAATCTGGTTCCGGCACGGCACGCTGAGCCTTTGGTTATTTCCTCTTACTGGTGGGAAATGAGAGTTAAATTTGCCCGTCCAGACACCTCCAGCTAGTCTCTCATTGGTTCTCGCTATTCCTGTTCATCTTCCGCAGAAATTGCAAACTGCGCCAAACAGGAGGTTAAAGGGACTGACTCTCCAAGTGGGGAGAGTGTTAGTAAAGCGTCTGGAATGTTGCACCCGAGTACCAGGGGAGGAAAACTGAGACATATTTGAACACGTCTCCCGATCACATGGTTGATCATACTCTAGGTTCCACATGCATGTTTTAGCTGAAGGAAGAATACCTTAAACCTGGGTAGTTGAAACCCGTGGAATGGGTACCATGCAATATGACTTCAAAGGGTCTTCATTTGCTCACCGAACCTCTCCAATCCTATCACTGCTGCGTTTATGCCCCTGTACACATGCTTGATTCTCTTTTGGAGACATAGCAATCCATAGGTTTTAAGATACTTACTAGTCAGGAACATTCTTAGGCGTTTAATATGGGGTGTTGAGTCCATTTCGTTGAGCAAGGAGTAGCTCTTGTCTATTCCATATTTGGCTTAAGAAACTTTATCTGTGCTCATTTCAATCTCTGGTTTTATGCAGCACCCCAACTCACCTTTACCCTTAAGCAAGCATAAGTTGGTTTTCTAAATTTGAGACCCTGTTCTGTTCTGTAATTCAGTTCCTGTGTAGCCAAGTTTACATTTCGTGTATTACTGATATCTTATGATGTTTCTTTTTCTGTGTGACTTATTTCAGTTAGAATCATCATACCTGAATCCACTCATTGTGATGCTAAGGGCCTGATGACATAGATTTCATTGCTGAGTGATATTGCTTTGTAAGTGAATACCACAACTTCTTTATCCATTTTTCACTTTCTGCGATGTTGAACTTGTACTGTAAACGAGGTTCTTGTAAACAGAGCCGTTCCAAACTTTGGGGTGGCTGTGTCTTTTTGATTTTAATTTCCCTAAGCTATAGGACCATAAGTGGAAGTGCCCTAGGCTCTGTTGCTTTGTTTTTTAGATGTTTCAGGAAACACCATACACTTCTCCCAAGTGTCTGTTGGCAATTTACATCCCGCCCATCAGCATAACAAGGCTCCCAGTTCTCAATGGCCTGTTGCCTTTCTGGATTTTACACTTTTTTCAGATGGCCCTTTTGACCGGGGGGAAGTGAGACTTCATTGTAGTGCAGATTTCCTTTGCAAGCTTGCTTGGTTGGCCAAAAAGGGCGTATGCGTTTTTTCCTGAATATATTCAGGAAAAAACGCATACGCCCTTTTTGGCCAAGTGCATCATTGTGGACGTTCTGCCTCTTTTCCTATGCTTTCAATGCAATTCCAGTCTACCTCCTGAAATCGGTTTCCTGGAATTCTGCCCCGCTTTCAAGTCCTCTTGGCAGCCTTACTTCAGTCTATTTTTGGACGATAGCTGTCATTTATAACTCTGCAGGTTTGTGAATTACAGTGCCCCTGAGCTCCTTTCTTCAACTCGCTTTCTTGTGACCTGGCCGCAACACCGCAGGATGGCTTCAGGCCCTAATCTGGTTCCGGCATGGCACGCTGAGCCTTTGGTTATTTCCTCTTACTGGTGGGAAATGAGAGTTAAATTTGCCCGTCCAGACACCTCCAGCTAGTCTCTCATTGGTTCTCGCTATTCCTGTTCATCTTCCGCAGAAATTGCAAACTGGGCCAAACAGGAGGTTAAAGGGACTGACTCTCCAAGTCGGGAGAGTGTTAGTAAAGCGTCTGGAATGTTGCACCCGAGTACCAGGGTACGAAAACTGAGACATATTTGAACACGTCTCCCGATCACATGGTTGATCATACTCTAGGTTCCACATGCATGTTTTAGCTGAAGGAAGAATACCTTAAACCTGGGTAGTTGAAACCCGTGGAATGGGTACCATGCAATATGACTTCAAAGGGTCTTCATTTGCTCACCGAACCTCTCCAATCCTATCACTGCTGCGTTTATGCCCCTGTACACATGCTTGATTCTCTTTTGGAGACATAGCAATCCATAGGTTTTAAGATACTTACTAGTCAGGTACATTCTTAGGCGTTTAATATGCGGTGTTGAGTCCATTTCGTTGAGCAAGGAGTAGCTCTTGTCTATTCCATATTTGACTTAAGGAACTTTATCTGTGCTCATTTCAATCTCTGGTTTTATGCAGCACCCCAACTCACCTTTACCCTTAAGCAAGCATAAGTTGGTTTTCTAAATTTGAGTCCCTGTTCTGTTCTGTAATTCAGTTCCTGTGTAGCCAAGTTTACATTCCGTGTATTAGTGATATCTTATGATGTTTCTTTTTCTGTGTGACTTACTTCAGTTAGAATCATCATACCTGAATCCACTCATTGTGCTGCTAAGGGCCTGATGACACAGATTTCATTGCTGAGTGATATTGCTTTGTAAGTAAATACCACAACTTCTTTATCCATTTTTCACTTTCTGCGATGTTGAACTTGTACTGTAAACGAGGTTCTTGTAAACAGAGCCGTTCCAAACTTTGGGGTGGCTGTGTCTTTTTGATTTTAATTTCCCTAAGCTATAGGACCATAAGTGGAAGTGCCCTAGGCTCTGTTGCTTTGTTTTTTAGATGTTTCAGGAAACACCATACACTTCTCCAGAGTGTCTGTTGGCAATTTACATCCCGCCCATCAGCATAACAAGGCTCCCAGTTCTCCATGGCCTGTCCTGCCTTTTTGGATTTTACACTTTTTTCAGATGGCCCTTTTGACCGGGGGGAAGTGAGACTTCATTGTAGTGCAGATTTCCTTTGCAAGCTTGCTTGGTTGGCCAAAAAGGGCGTATGCGTTTTTTCCTGAATATATTCAGGAAAAAACGCATACGCCCTTTTTGGCCAAGTGCATCATTGTGGACGTTCTGCCTCTTTTCCTATGCTTTCAATGCAATTCCAGTCTACCTCCTGAAATCGGTTTCCTGCAATTCTGCCCCGCTTTCAAGTCCTCTTGGCAGCCTTACTTCAGTCTATTTTTGGACGATAGCTGTCATTTATAAGTCTGCAGGTTTGTGAATTACAGTGCCCCTGAGCTCCTTTCTTCAACTCGCTTTCTTGTGAGTTGGCCGCAACACCGCAGGATGGCTTCAGGCCCTAATCTGGTTCTGGCACGGCACGCTGAGCCTTTGGTTATTTCCTCTTCCTGGTGGGAAATGAGAGTTAAATTTGCCCGTCCAGACACCTCCAGCTAGCCTCTCATTGGTTCTCGCTATTCCTGTTCATCTTCCGCAGAAATTGCAAACTGGGCCAAACAGGAGGTTAAAGGGACTGACTCTCCAAGTCGGGAGAGTGTTAGTAAAGCGTCTGGAATGTTGCACCCGAGTACCAGGGGAGGAAAACTGAGACATATTTGAACACATCTCCCGATCACATGGTTGATCATACTCTAGGTTCCACATGCATGTTTTAGCTGAAGGAAGAATACCTTAAACCTGGGTAGTTGAAACCCGTGTAATGGGTACCATGCAATATGACTTCAAAGGGTCTTCATTTGCTCACCGAACATCTCCAATCCTATCACTGCTGCGTTTATGCCCCTGTACACACGCTTGATTCTCTTTCGGAGACATAGCAATCCATAGGTTTTAAGATACTTACTAGTCAGGTACATTCTTAGGCGTTTAATATGCGGTGTTGAGTCCATTTCGTTGAGCAAGGAGTAGCTCTTGTCTATTCCATATTTGACTTAAGGAACTTTATCTGTGCTCATTTCAATCTCTGGTTTTATGCAGCACCCCAACTCACCTTTACCCTTAAGCAAGCATAAGTTGGTTTTCTAAATTTGAGACCCTGTTCTGTTCTGTAATTCAGTTCCTGTGTAGCCAAGTTTACATTCCGTGTATTACTGATATCTTATGATGTTTCTTTTTCTGTGTGACTTATTTCAGTTAGAATCATCATACCTGAATCCACTCATTGTGCTGCTAATGGCCTGATGACACAGATTTCATTGCTGAGTGATATTGCTTTGTAAGTAAATACCACAACTTCTTTATCCATTTTTCACTTTCTGCGATGTTGAACTTGTACTGTAAACGAGGTTCTTGTAAACAGAGCCGTTCCAAACTTTGGGGTGGCTGTGTCTTTTTGATTTTAATTTCCCTAAGCTATAGGACCATAAGTGGCAGTGCCCTAGGCTCTGTTGCTTTGTTTTTTAGATGTTTCAGGAAACACCATACACTTCTCCCGAGTGTCTGTTGGCAATTTACATCCCGCCCATCAGCATAACAAGGCTCCCAGTTCTCCATGGCCTGTCCTGCCTTTTTGGATTTTACACTTTTTTCAGATGGCCCTTTTGACCGGGGGGAAGTGAGACTTCATTGTAGTGCAGATTTCCTTTGCAAGCTTGCTTGGTTGGCCAAAAAGGGCGTATGCGTTTTTTCCTGAATATATTCAGGAAAAAACGCATACGCCCTTTTTGGCCAAGTGCATCATTGTGGACGTTCTGCCTCTTTTCCTATGCTTTCAATGCAATTCCAGTCTACCTCCTGAAATCGGTTTCCTGCAATTCTGCCCCGCTTTCAAGTCCTCTTGGCAGCCTTACTTCAGTATATTTTTGGACGATAGCTGTCATTTATAAGTCTGCAGGTTTGTGAATTACAGAGCCCCTGAGCTCCTTTCTTCAACTCGCTTTCTTGTGACCTGGCCGCAACACCGCAGGATGGCTTCAGGCCCTAATCTGGTTCTGGCACGGCACGCTGAGCCTTTGGTTAATTCCTCTTCCTGGTGGGAAATGAGAGTTAAATTTGCCCGTCCAGACACCTCCAGCTAGTCTCTCATTGGTTCTCGCTATTCCTGTTCATCTTCCGCAGAAATTGCAAACTGGGCCAAACAGGAGGTTAAAGGGACTGACTCTCCAAGTCGGGAGAGTGTTAGTAAAGCGTCTGGAATGTTGCACCCGAGTACCAGGGGAGGAAAACTGAGACATATTTGAACACATCTCCCGATCACATGGTTGATCATACTCTAGGTTCCACATGCATGTTTTAGCTGAAGGAAGAATACCTTAAACCTGGGTAGTTGAAACCCGTGGAATGGGTACCATGCAATATGACTTCAAAGGGTCTTCATTTGCTCACCGAACATCTCCAATCCTATCACTGCTGCGTTTATGCCCCTGTACACACGCTTGATTCTCTTTCGGAGACATAGCAATCCATAGGTTTTAAGATACTTACTAGTCAGGTACATTCTTAGGCGTTTAATATGCGGTGTTGAGTCCATTTCGTTGAGCAAGGAGTAGCTCTTGTCTATTCCATATTTGACTTAAGGAACTTTATCTGTGCTCATTTCAATCTCTGGTTTTATGCAGCACCCCAACTCACCTTTACCCTTAAGCAAGCATAAGTTGGTTTTCTAAATTTGAGACCCTGTTCTGTTCTGTAATTCAGTTCCTGTGTAGCCAAGTTTACATTCCGTGTATTACTGATATCTTATGATGTTTCTTTTTCTGTGTGACTTATTTCAGTTAGAATCATCATACCTGAATCCACTCATTGTGCTGCTAATGGCCTGATGACACAGATTTCATTGCTGAGTGATATTGCTTTGTAAGTAAATACCACAACTTCTTTATCCATTTTTCACTTTCTGCGATGTTGAACTTGTACTGTAAACGAGGTTCTTGTAAACAGAGCCGTTCCAAACTTTGGGGTGGCTGTGTCTTTTTGATTTTAATTTCCCTAAGCTATAGGACCATAAGTGGCAGTGCCCTAGGCTCTGTTGCTTTGTTTTTTAGATGTTTCAGGAAACACCATACACTTCTCCCGAGTGTCTGTTGGCAATTTACATCCCGCCCATCAGCATAACAAGGCTCCCAGTTCTGCATGGCCTGTCCTGCCTTTTTGGATTTTACACTTTTTTCAGATGGCCCTTTTGACCGGGGGGAAGTGAGACTTCATTGTAGTGCAGATTTCCTTTGCAAGCTTGCTTGGTTGGCCAAAAAGGGCGTATGCGTTTTTTCCTGAATATATTCAGGAAAAAACGCATACGCCCTTTTTGGCCAAGTGCATCATTGTGGACGTTCTGCCTCTTTTCCTACGCTTTCAATGCAATTCCAGTCTACCTCCTGAAATCGGTTTCCTGCAATTCTGCCCCGCTTTCAAGTCCTCTTGGCAGCCTTACTTCAGTATATTTTTGGACGATAGCTGTCATTTATAAGTCTGCAGGTTTGTGAATTACAGAGCCCCTGAGCTCCTTTCTTCAACTCGCTTTCTTGTGACCTGGCCGCAACACCGCAGGATGGCTTCAGGCCCTAATCTGGTTCTGGCACGGCACGCTGAGCCTTTGGTTAATTCCTCTTCCTGGTGGGAAATGAGAGTTAAATTTGCCCGTCCAGACACCTCCAGCTAGTCTCTCATTGGTTCTCGCTATTCCTGTTCATCTTCCGCAGAAATTGCAAACTGGGCCAAACAGGAGGTTAAAGGGACTGACTCTCCAAGTCGGGAGAGTGTTAATAAAGCGTCTGGAATGTTGCACCCGAGTACCAGGGGAGGAAAACTGAGACATATTTGAACACATCTCCCGATCACATGGTTGATCATACTCTAGGTTCCACATGCATGTTTTAGCTGAAGGAAGAATACCTTAAACCTGGGTAGTTGAAACCCGTGGAATGGGTACCATGCAATATGACTTCAAAGGGTCTTCATTTGCTCACCGAACATCTCCAATCCTATCACTGCTGCGTTTATGCCCCTGTACACACGCTTGATTCTCTTTCGGAGACATAGCAATCCATAGGTTTTAAGATACTTACTAGTCAGGTACATTCTTAGGCGTTTAATATGCGGTGTTGAGTCCATTTCGTTGAGCAAGGAGTAGCTCTTGTCTATTCCATATTTGGCTTAAGGAACTTTATCTGTGCTCATTTCAATCTCTGGTTTTATGCAGCACCCCAACTCACCTTTCCCCTTAGGCAAGCATAAGTTGGTTTTCTAAATTTGAGACCCTGTTCTGTTCTGTAATTCAGTTCCTGTGTAGCCAAGTTTACATTCCGTGTATTACTGATATCTTATGATGTTTCTTTTTCTGTGTGACTTATTTCAGTTAGAATCATCATACCTGAATCCACTCATTGTGCTGCTAATGGCCTGATGACACAGATTTCATTGCTGAGTGATATTGCTTTGTAAGTAAATACCACAACTTCTTTATCCATTTTTCACTTTCTGCGATGTTGAACTTGTACTGTAAACGAGGTTCTTGTAAACAGAGCCGTTCCAAACTTTGGGGTGGCTGTGTCTTTTTGATTTTAATTTCCCTAAGCTATAGGACCATAAGTGGCAGTGCCCTAGGCTCTGTTGCTTTGTTTTTTAGATGTTTCAGGAAACACCATACACTTCTCCCGAGTGTCTGTTGGCAATTTACATCCCGCCCATCAGCATAACAAGGCTCCCAGTTCTCCATGGCCTGTCCTGCCTTTTTGGATTTTACACTTTTTTCAGATGGCCCTTTTGACCGGGGGGAAGTGAGACTTCATTGTAGTGCAGATTTCCTTTGCAAGCTTGCTTGGTTGGCCAAAAAGGGCGTATGCGTTTTTTCCTGAATATATTCAGGAAAAAACGCATACGCCCTTTTTGGCCAAGTGCATCATTGTGGACGTTCTGCCTCTTTTCCTATGCTTTCAATGCAATTCCAGTCTACCTCCTGAAATCGGTTTCCTGCAATTCTGCCCCGCTTTCAAGTCCTCTTGGCAGCCTTACTTCAGTATATTTTTGGACGATAGCTGTCATTTATAAGTCTGCAGGTTTGTGAATTACAGAGCCCCTGAGCTCCTTTCTTCAACTCGCTTTCTTGTGACCTGGCCGCAACACCGCAGGATGGCTTCAGGCCCTAATCTGGTTCTGGCACGGCACGCTGAGCCTTTGGTTAATTCCTCTTCCTGGTGGGAAATGAGAGTTAAATTTGCCCGTCCAGACACCTCCAGCTAGTCTCTCATTGGTTCTCGCTATTCCTGTTCATCTTCCGCAGAAATTGCAAACTGGGCCAAACAGGAGGTTAAAGGGACTGACTCTCCAAGTCGGGAGAGTGTTAGTAAAGCGTCTGGAATGTTGCACCCGAGTACCAGGGGAGGAAAACTGAGACATATTTGAACACATCTCCCGATCACATGGTTGATCATACTCTAGGTTCCACATGCATGTTTTAGCTGAAGGAAGAATACCTTAAACCTGGGTAGTTGAAACCCGTGGAATGGGTACCATGCAATATGACTTCAAAGGGTCTTCATTTGCTCACCGAACATCTCCAATCCTATCACTGCTGCGTTTATGCCCCTGTACACACGCTTGATTCTCTTTCGGAGACATAGCAATCCATAGGTTTTCCGATACTTACTAGTCAGGTACATTCCTAGGCGTTTAATATGCGGTGTTGAGTCCATTTCGTTGAGCAAGGAGTAGCTCTTGTCTATTCCATATTTGACTTAAGGAACTTTATCTATGCTCATTTCAATCTCTGGTTTTATGCAGCACCCCAACTCACCTTTACCCTTAAACAAGCATAAGTTGGTTTTCTAAATTTGAGACCCTGTTCTGTTCTGTAATTCAGTTCCTGTGTAGCCAAGTTTAATTCCGTGTATTACTGATATCTTATGATGTTTCTTTTCTGTGTGACTTATTTCAGTTAGAATCATCATACCTGAATCCACTCATTGTGCTGCTATGGGCCTGATGACACAGATTTCATTGCTGAGTGATATTGCTTTGTAAGTAAATACCACAACTTCTTTATCCATTTTTCACTTTCTGCGATGTTGAACTTGTACTGTAAACGAGGTTCTTGTAAACAGAGCCGTTCCAAACTTTGGGGTGTCTGTGTCTTTTTGATTTTAATTTCCCTAAGCTATAGGACCATAAGTGGCAGTGCCCTAGGCTCTGTTGCTTTGTTTTTTAGATGTTTCAGGAAACACCATACACTTCTTCCGAGTGTCTGTTGGCAATTTACATCCCGCCAATCAGCATAACAAGGCTCCCAGTTCTCCATGGCCTGTCCTGCCTTTCTGGATTTTACACTTTTTTCAGATGGCCCTTTGGACCGGGGGGAAGTGAGACTTCATTGTAGTGCAGATTTCCTTTGCAAGCTTGCTTGGTTGGCCAAAAAGGGCGTATGCGTTTTTTCCTGAATATATTCAGGAAAAAACGCATACGCCCTTTTTGGCCAAGTGCATCATTGTGGACGTTCTGCCTCTTTTCCTATGCTTTCAATGCAATTCCAGTCTACCTCCTGAAATCGGTTTCCTGCAATTCTGCCCCGCTTTCAAGTCCTCTTGGCAGCCTTACTTCAGTCTATTTTTGGACGATAGCTGTCATTTATAACTCTGCAGGTTTGTGAATTACAGTGCCCCTGAGCTCCTTTCTTCAACTCGCTTTCTTGTGACCTGGCCGCAACACCGCAGGATGGCTTCAGGCCCTAATCTGGTTCCGGCTCGGCACGCTGAGCCTTTGGTTATTTCCTCTTCCTGGTGGGAAATGAGAGTTAAATTTGCCCGTCCAGACACCTCCAGCTAGTCTCTCATTGGTTCTCGCTATTCCTGTTCATCTTCCGCAGAAATTGCAAACTGGGCCAAACAGGAGGTTAAGGGGACTGACTCTCCAAGTCGGGAGAGTGTTAGTAAAGCGTCTGGAATGTTGCACCCGAGTACCAGGGGAGGAAAACTGAGACATATTTGAACACGTCTCCCGTTCACATGGTTGATCATACTCTGGGTTCCACATGCATGTTTTAGCTGAAGGAAGAATACCTTAAACCTGGAGAGTTGAGACCCGTGGAATGGGTACCATGCAATATGACTTCAAAGGGTCTTCATTTGCTCACCGAACCTCTCCAATCCTATCACTGCTGCGTTTATGCCCCTGTACACACGCTTGATTCTCTTTTGGAGACATAGCAATCCATAGGTTTTAAGATACTTACTAGTCAGGTACATTCTTAGGCGTTTAATATGGGGTGTTGAGTCCATTTCGTTGAGCAAGGAGTAGCTCTTGTCTATTCCATATTTGGCTTAAGGAACTTTATCTGTGCTCATTTCAATCTCTGGTTTTATGCAGCACCCCAACTCACCTTTCCCCTTAAGCAAGCATAAGTTGGTTTTCTAAATTTGAGACCCTGTTCTGTTTTGGAATGCAGTTCCTGTGTAGCCAAGTTTACATTCCGTTTATTAGTGATATCTTATGATGTTTCTTTTTCTGTGTGACTTATTTCAGTTAGAATCATCGTACCTGCATCCACTCATTATGCTGCTACGGGCCTGATGACATAGATTTCATTGCTGAGTGATACTGCATTGTACGTAAGTACCACAAGTTCTTTGTCCATTTTTCACTTTCTGTGATATTGAACTTGTATGGTAAACGAGGTTCTTGTAAACGGAGGCGTCCCAAACTTTGGGGTGGCTGAGTCTTTTTGATTTTAATTTCCCTAAGCTATAGGACCATAAGTGGAAGTGCCCTAGGCTCTGTTGCTTTGTTTTTTAGATGTTTCAGGAAACACCATACACTTCTCCCGAGTGGTTGTTGGCAATTTACATCCCGCCCATCAGCATAACAAGGCTCCCAGTTCTCCATGGCCTGTCCTGCCTTTCTGGATTTTACACTTTTTTCAGATGGCCCTTTTGCCCGGGGGCAAGTGAGACTTCATTGTAGTGCAGATTTCCTTTGCAAGCTTGCTTGGTTGGCCAAAAAGGGCGTATGCGTTTTTTCCTGAATATATTCAGGAAAAAACGCATACGCCCTTTTTGGCCAAGTGCATCATTGTGGACGTTCTGCCTCTTTTCCTATGCTTTCAATGCAATTCCAGTCTACCTCCTGAAATCGGTTTCCTGCAATTCTGCCCCGCTTTCAAGTCCTCTTGGCAGCCTTACTTCAGTCTATTTTTGGACGATAGCTGTCATTTATAACTCTGCAGGTTTGTGAATTACAGTGCCCCTGAGCTCCTTTCTTCAACTCGCTTTCTTGTGACCTGGCCGCAACACCGCAGGATTGCTTCAGGCCCTAATCTGGTTCCGGCACGGCACGCTGAGCCTTTGGTTATTTCCTCTTAGTGGTGGGAAATGAGAGTTAAATTTGCCCGTCCAGACACCTCCAGCTAGTCTCTCATTGGTTCTCGCTATTCCTGTTCATCTTCCGCAGAAATTGCAAACTGGGCCAAACAGGAGGTTAAAGGGACTGACTCTCCAAGTCGGGAGAGTGTTAGTAAAGCGTCTGGAATGTTGTACCCGAGTACCAGGGTACGAAAACTGAGACATATTTGAACACGTCTCCCGATCACATGGTTGATCATACTCTAGGTTCCACATGCATGTTTTAGCTGAAGGAAGAATACCTTAAACCTGGGTATTTGAAACCCGTGGAATGGGTACCATGCAATATGACTTCAAAGGGTCTTCATTTGCTCACCGAACATCTCCAATCCTATCACTGCTGCGTTTATGCCCTTGTACACACGCTTGATTCTCTTTCGGAGACATAGCAATCCATAGGTTTTAAGATACTTACTAGTCAGGTACATTCTTAGGCGTTTAATATGCGGTGTTGAGTCCATTTCGTTGAGCAAGGAGTAGCTCTTGTCTATTCCATATTTGGCTTAAGAAACTTTATCTGTGCTCATTTCAATCTCTGGTTTTATGCAGCACCCCAACTCACCTTTCCCCTTAAGCAAGCATAAGTTGGTTTTCTAAATTTGAGACCCTGTTCTGTTCTGTAATTCAGTTCCTGTGTAGCCAAGTTTACATTCCGTGTATTACTGATATCTTATGATGTTTCTTTTTCTGTGTGACTTATTTCAGTTAGAATCATCATACCTGAATCCACTCATTGTGCTGCTAAGGGCCTGATGACACAGATTTCATTGCTGAGTGATATTGCTTTGTAAGTAAATACCACAACTTCTTTATCCATTTTTCACTTTCTGCGATGTTGAACTTGTACTGTAAACGAGGTTCTTGTAAACAGAGCCGTTCCAAACTTTGGGGTGGCTGTGTCTTTTTGATTTTAATTTCCCTAAGCTATAGGACCATAAGTGGAAGTGCCCTAGGTTCTGTTGCTTTGTTTTTTAGATGTTTCAGGAAACACCATACACTTCTCCCGAGTGGTTGTTGGCAATTTACATCCCGCCCATCAGCATAACAAGGCTCCCAGTTCTCCATGGCCTGTCCTGCCTTTCTGGATTTTACACTTTTTTCAGATGGCCCTTTTGACCGGGGGGAAGTGAGACTTCATTGTAGTGCAGATTTCCTTTGCAAGCTTGCTTGGTTGGCCAAAAAGGGCGTATGCGTTTTTTCCTGAATATATTCAGGAAAAAACGCATACGCCCTTTTTGGCCAAGTGCATCATTGTGGACGTTCTGCCTCTTTTCCTATGCTTTCAATGCAATTCCAGTCTACCTCCTGAAATCGGTTTCCTGCAATTCTGCCCCGCTTTCAAGTCCTCTTGGCAGCCTTACTTCAGTCTATTTTTGGACGATAGCTGTCATTTATAACTCTGCAGGTTTGTGAATTACAGTGCCCCTGAGCTCCTTTCTTCAACTCGCTTTCTTGTGAGCTAGCTGCAACACCGCAGGATGGCTTCAGGCCCTAATCTGGTTCCGTCATGGAACGCTGAGCCTTTGTTTAATTCCTTTTCCTGGTGGGAAATGAGAGTTAAATTTGCCCGTCCAGACACCTCCAGCTAGCCTCTCATTGGTTCTCGCTATTCCTGTTCATCTTCCGCAGAAATTGCAAACTGGGCCAAACAGGAGGTTAAAGGCGCTGACTCTCCAAGTGGGGAGAGTGTTAGTAAAGCGTCTGGAATGTTGCACCCGAGTACCAGGGGAGGAAAACTGAGACATATTTGAACACGTCTCCCGTTCACATGGTTGATCATACTTGGGTTCCACATGCATGTTTTAGCTGAAGGAAGAATACCTTAAACCTGGAGAGTTGAGACCCGTGTAATGGGTACCATGCAATATGACTTCAAAGGGTCTTCATTTGCTCACCGAACCTCTCCAATCCTATCACTGCTGCGTTTATGCCCCTGTACACATGCTTGATTCTCTTTTGGAGACATAGCAATCCATAGGTTTTCCGATACTTACTAGTCAGGTACATTCTTAGGCGTTTAATATGCGGTGTTGAGTCCATTTCGTTGAGCAAGGAGTAGCTCTTGTCTATTCCATATTTGACTTAAGGAACTTTATCTGTGCTCATTTCAATCTCTGGTTTTATGCAGCACCCCAACTCACCTTTACCCTTAAGCAAGCATAAGTTGGTTTTCTAAATTTGAGACCCTGTTCTGTTCTGTAATTCAGTTCCTGTGTAGCCAAGTTTAATTCCGTGTATTACTGATATCTTATGATGTTTCTTTTCTGTGTGACTTATTTCAGTTAGAATCATCATACCTGAATCCACTCATTGTGCTGCTATGGGCCTGATGACACAGATTTCATTGCTGAGTGATATTGCTTTGTAAGTAAATACCACAACTTCTTTATCCATTTTTCACTTTCTGCGATGTTGAACTTGTACTGTAAACGAGGTTCTTGTAAACAGAGCCGTTCCAAACTTTGGGGTGGCTGTGTCTTTTTGATTTTAATTTCCCTAAGCTATAGGACCATAAGTGGAAGTGCCCTAGGTTCTGTTGCTTTGTTTTTTAGATGTTTCAGGAAACACCATACACTTCTCCCGAGTGGTTGTTGGCAATTTACATCCCGCCCATCAGCATAACAAGGCTCCCAGTTCTCCATGGCCTGTCCTGCCTTTCTGGATTTTACACTTTTTTCAGATGGCCCTTTTGACCGGGGGGAAGTGAGACTTCATTGTAGTGCAGATTTCCTTTGCAAGCTTGCTTGGTTGGCCAAAAAGGGCGTATGCGTTTTTTCCTGAATATATTCAGGAAAAAACGCATACGCCCTTTTTGGCCAAGTGCATCATTGTGGACGTTCTGCCTCTTTTCCTATGCTTTCAATGCAATTCCAGTCTACCTCCTGAAATCGGTTTCCTGCAATTCTGCCCCGCTTTCAAGTCCTCTTGGCAGCCTTACTTCAGTCTATTTTTGGACGATAGCTGTCATTTATAACTCTGCAGGTTTGTGAATTACAGTGCCCCTGAGCTCCTTTCTTCAACTCGCTTTCTTGTGACCTGGCCGCAACACCGCAGGATGGCTTCAGGCCCTAATCTGGTTCCGGTACGGCACGCTGAGCCTTTGGTTATTTCCTCTTCCTGTTGGGAAATGAGAGTTAAATTTGCCCGTCCAGACACCTCCAGCTAGTCTCTCATTGGTTCTCGCTATTCCTGTTCATCTTCCGCAGAAATTGCAAACTGTGCCAAACAGGAGGTTAAAGGCGCTGACTCTCCAAGTGGGGAGAGTGTTAGTAAAGCGTCTGGAATGTTGCACCCGAGTACCAGGGGAGGAAACCTGAGACATATTTGAACACGTCTCCCGATCACATGGTTGATCATACTCTGGGTTCCACATGCATGTTTTAGCTGAAGGAAGAATACCTAAAACCTGGGTAGTTGAAACCCGTGGAATGGGTACCATGCCATATGACTTCAAAGGGTCTTCATTTGCTCACCGAACCTCTCCAATCCTATCACTGCTGCGTTTATGCCCCTGTACACATGCTTGATTCTCTTTCGGAGACATAGCAATCCATAGGTTTTAAGATACTTACTAGTCAGGTACATTCTTAGGCGTTTAATATGGGGTGTTGAGTCCATTTCATTGAGCAAGGAGTAGCTCTTGTCTATTCCATATTTGACTTAAGGAACTTTATCTGTGCTCATTTCAATCTCTGGTTTTATGCAGCACCCCAACTCACCTTTACCCTTAAGCAAGAATAAGTTGGTTTTCTAAATTTGAGACCCTGTTCTGTTCTGTAATTCAGTTCCTGTGTAGCCAAGTTTACATTCCGTGTATTACTGATATCTTATGATGTTTCTTTTTCTGTGTGACTTATTTCAGTTAGAATCATCATACCTGAATCCACTTATTGTGCTGCTAAGGGCCTGATGACACAGATTTCATTGCTGAGTGATATTGCTTTGTAAGTAAATACCACAACTTCTTTATCCATTTTTCACTTTCTGCGATGTTGAACTTGTACTGTAAACGAGGTTCTTGTAAACAGAGGCGTCCCAAAATTTGGGGTGGCTGTGTCTTTTTGATTTTAATTTCCCTAAGCTATAGGACCATAAGTGGCAGTGCCCTAGGCTCTGTTGCTTTGTTTTTTAGATGTTTCAGGAAACACCATACACTTCTCCCGAGTGTCTGTTGGCAATTTACATCCCGCCCATCAGCATAACAAGGCTCCCAGTTCTCCATGGCCTGTCCTGCCTTTCTGGATTTTACACTTTTTTCAGATGGCCCTTTTGACCGGGGGGAAGTGAGACTTCATTGTAGTGCAGATTTCCTTTGCAAGCTTGCTTGGTTGGCCAAAAAGGGCGTATGCGTTTTTTCCTGAATGTATTCAGGAAAAAACGCATACGCCCTTTTTGGCCAAGTGCATCTTTGTGGACGTTCTGCCTCTTTTCCTATGCTTTCAATGCAATTCCAGTCTACCTCCTGAAATCGGTTTCCTGCAATTCTGCCCCGCTTTCAAGTCCTCTTGGCAGCCTTACTTCAGTCTATTTTTGGACGATAGCTGTCATTTATAACTCTGCAGGTTTGTGAATTACAGTGCCCCTGAGCTCCTTTCTTCAACTCGCTTTCTTGTGACCTGGCCGCAACACCGCAGGATGGCTTCAGGCCCTAATCTGGTTCCGGCTCGGCACGCTGAGCCTTTGGTTATTTCCTCTTCCTGGTGGGAAATGAGAGTTAAATTTGCCCGTCCAGACACCTCCAGCTAGTCTCTCATTGGTTCTCGCTATTCCTGTTCATCTTCCACAGAAATTGCAAACTGGGCCAAACAGGAGGTTAAGGGGACTGACTCTCCAGGTCGGGAGAGTGTTAGTAAAGCGTCTGGAATGTTGCACCCGAGTACCAGGGGAGGAAAACTGAGACATATTTGAACACGTCTCCCGTTCACATGGTTGATCATACTCTGGGTTCCACATGCATGTTTTAGCTGAAGGAAGAATACCTTAAACCTGGAGAGTTGAGACCCGTGGAATGGGTACCATGCAATATGACTTCAAAGGGTCTTCATTTGCTCACCGAACCTCTCCAATCCTATCACTGCTGCGTTTATGCCCCTGTACACATGCTTGATTCTCTTTCGGAGACATAGCAATCCATAGGTTTTAAGATACTTACTAGTCAGGTACATTCTTAGGCGTTTAATATGCGGTGTTGAGTCCATTTCGTTGAGCAAGGAGTAGCTCTTGTCTATTCCATATTTGGCTTAAGGAACTTTATCTGTGCTCATTTCAATCTCTGGTTTTATGCAGCACCCCAACTCACCTTTACCCTTAAGCAAGCATAAGTTGGTTTTCTAAATTTGAGACCCTGTTCTGTTCTGTAATTCAGTTCCTGTGTAGCCAAGTTTACATTCCGTGTATTACTGATATCTTATGATGTTTCTTTTTCTGTGTGACTTATTTCAGTTAGAATCATCATACCTGAATCCACTCATTGTGCTGCTAAGGGCCTGATGACACAGATTTCATTGCTGAGTGATATTGCTTTGTAAGTAAATACCACAACTTCTTTATCCATTTTTCACTTTCTGCGATGTTGAACTTGTACTGTAAACGAGGTTCTTGTAAACAGAGCCGTTTTAAACTTTGGGGTGGCTGTGTCTTTTTGATTTTAATTTCCCTAAGCTATAGGACCATAAGTGGAAGTGCTCTAGGTTCTGTTGCTTTGTTTTTTAGATGTTTCAGGAAACACCATACACTTCTCCCGAGTGGTTGTTGGCAATTTACATCCCGCCCATCAGCATAACAAGGCTCCCAGTTCTCCATGGCCTGTCCTGCCTTTCTGGATTTTACACTTTTTTCAGATGGCCCTTTTGACCGGGGGGAAGTGAGACTTCATTGTAGTGCAGATTTCCTTTGCAAGCTTGCTTGGTTGGCCAAAAAGGGCGTATGCGTTTTTTCCTGAATATATTCAGGAAAAAACGCATACGCCCTTTTTGGCCAAGTGCATCATTGTGGACGTTCTGCCTCTTTTCCTATGCTTTCAATGCAATTCCAGTCTACCTCCTGAAATCGGTTTCCTGCAATTCTGCCCCGCTTTCAAGTCCTCTTGGCAGCCTTACTTCAGTCTATTTTTGGACGATAGCTGTCATTTATAACTCTGCAGGTTTGTGAATTACAGTGCCCCTGAGCTCCTTTCTTCAACTCGCTTTCTTGTGACCTGGCCGCAACACCGCAGGATGGCTTCAGGCCCTAATCTGGTTCCGGCACGGCACGCTGAGCCTTTGGTTATTTCCTCTTCCTGGTGGGAAATGAGAGTTAAATTTGCCCGTCCAGACACCTCCAGCTAGTCTCTCATTGGTTCTCGCTATTCCTGTTCATCTTCCGCAGAAATTGCAAACTGGGCCAAACAGGAGGTTAAAGGGACTGACTCTCCAGGTCGGGAGAGTGTTAGTAAAGCGTCTGGAATGTTGCACCCGAGTACCAGGGGAGGAAACCTGAGACATATTTGAACACATCTCCCGATCACATGGTTGATCATACTCTAGGTTCCACATGCATGTTTTAGCTGAAGGAAGAATACCTTAAACCTGGGTAGTTGAAACCCTAGGAATGGGTACCATGCAATATGACTTCAAAGGGTCTTCATTTGCTCACCGAACCTCTCCAATCCTATCACTGCTGCGTTTATGCCCCTGTACACACGCTTGATTCTCTTTCGGAGACATAGCAATCCATAGGTTTTAAGATACTTACTAGTCAGGTACATTCTTAGGTGTTTAATATGCGGTGTTGAGTCCATTTCGTTGAGCAAGGAGTAGCTCTTGTCTATTCCATATTTGACTTAAGGAACTTTATCTGTGCTCATTTCAATCTCTGGTTTTATGCAGCACCCCAACTCACCTTTACCCTTAAGCAAGCATAAGTTGGTTTTCTAAATTTGAGACCCTGTTCTGTTCTGTAATTCAGTTCCTGTGTAGCCAAGTTTACATTCCGTGTATTACTGATATCTTATGATGTTTCTTTTTCTGTGTGACTTATTTCAGTTAGAATCATCATACCTGAATCCACTCATTGTGCTGCTAATGGCCTGATGACACAGATTTCATTGCTGAGTGATATTGCTTTGTAAGTAAATACCACAACTTCTTTATTCATTTTTCACTTTCTGCGATGTTGAATTTGTACTGTAAACGAGGTTCTTGTAAACAGAGCCGTTCCAAACTTTGGGGTGGCTGTGTCTTTTTGATTTTAATTTCCCTAAGCTATAGGACCATAAGTGGAAGTGCCCTAGGTTCTGTTGCTTTGTTTTTTAGATGTTTCAGGAAACACCATACAGTTCTCCCGAGTGGTTGTTGGCAATTTACATCCCGCCCATCAGCATAACAAGGCTCCCAGTTCTCCATGGCCTGTCCTGCCTTTCTGGATTTTACACTTTTTTCAGATGGCCCTTTTGACCGGGGGGAAGTGAGACTTCATTGTAGTGCAGATTTCCTTTGCAAGCTTGCTTGGTTGGCCAAAAAGGGCGTATGCGTTTTTTCCTGAATATATTCAGGAAAAAACGCATACGCCCTTTTTGGCCAAGTGCATCATTGTGGACGTTCTGCCTCTTCTCCTATGCTTTCAATGCAATTCCAGTCTACCTCCTGAAATCGGTTTCCTGCAATTCTGCCCCGCTTTCAAGTCCTCTTGGCAGCCTTACTTCAGTATATTTTTGGACAATAGCTGTCATTTATAAGTCTGCAGGTTTGTGAATTACAGTGCCCCTGAGCTCCTTTGTTCAACTCGCTTTCTTGTGAGCTAGCTGCAACACCGCAGGATGGCTTCAGGCCCTAATCTGGTTCCGTCACGGAACGCTGAGCCTTTGTTTAATTCCTCTTCCTGGTGGGAAATGAGAGTTAAATTTGCCCGTCCAGACACCTCCAGCTAGCCTCTCATTGGTTCTCGCTATTCCTGTTCATCTTCCGCAGAAATTGCAAACTGGGCCAAACAGGAGGTTAAAGGCGCTGACTCTCCAAGTGGGGAGAGTGTTAGTAAAGCGTCTGAAATGTTGCACCCGAGTACCAGGGGAGGAAAACTGAGACATATTTGAACACGTCTCCCGTTCACATGGTTGATCATACTTGGGTTCCACATGCATGTTTTAGCTGAAGGAAGAATACCTTAAACCTGGAGAGTTGAGACCCGTGTAATGGGTACCATGCAATATGACTTCAAAGGGTCTTCATTTGCTCACCGAACCTCTCCAATCCTATCACTGCTGCGTTTATGCCCCTGTACACATGCTTGATTCTCTTTTGGAGACATAGCAATCCATAGGTTTTAAGATACTTACTAGTCAGGTACATTCTTAGGCGTTTAATATGTGGTGTTGAGTCCATTTCGTTGAGCAAGGAGTAGCTCTTGTCTATTCCATATTTGACTTAAGGAACTTTATCTGTGCTCATTTCAATCTCTGGTTTTATGCAGCACCCCAACTCACCTTTACCCTTAAGCAAGCATAAGTTGGTTTTCTAAATTTGAGACCCTGTTCTGTTCTGTAATTCAGTTCCTGTGTAGCCAAGTTTAATTCCGTGTATTACTGATATCTTATGATGTTTCTTTTCTGTGTGACTTATTTCAGTTAGAATCATCATACCTGAATCCACTCATTGTGCTGCTACGGGCCTGATGACACAGATTTCATTGCTGAGTGATATTGCTTTGTAAGTAAATACCACAACTTCTTTATCCATTTTTCACTTTCTGCGATGTTGAACTTGTACTGTAAACGAGGTTCTTGTAAACAGAGCCGTTCCAAACTTTGGGGTGGCTGTGTCTTTTTGATTTTAATTTCCCTAAGCTATAGGACCATAAGTGGCAGTGCCCTTGGCTCTGTTGCTTTGTTTTTTAGATGTTTCAGGAAACACCATACACTTCTCCCGAGTGTCTGTTGGCAATTTACATCCCGCCCATCAGCATAACAAGGCTCCCAGTTCTCCATGGCCTGTCCTGCCTTTCTGGATTTTACACTTTTTTCAGATGGCCCTTTGGACCGGGGGGAAGTGAGACTTCATTGTAGTGCAGATTTCCTTTGCAAGCTTGCTTGGTTGGCCAAAAAGGGCGTATGCGTTTTTTCCTGAATATATTCAGGAAAAAAGGCATACGCCCTTTTTGGCCAAGTGCATCATTGTGGACGTTCTGCCTCTTTTCCTATGCTTTCAATGCAATTCCAGTCTACCTCCTGAAATCGGTTTCCTGCAATTCTGCCCCGCTTTCAAGTCCTCTTGGCAGCCTTACTTCAGTCTATTTTTGGACGATAGCTGTCATTTATAAGTCTGCAGGTTTGTGAATTACAGTGCCCCTGAGCTCCTTTGTTCAACTCGCTTTCTTGTGAGCTAGCTGCAACACCGCAGGATGGCTTCAGGCCCTAATCTGGTTCCGTCATGGAACGCTGAGCCTTTGTTTAATTCCTCTTCCTGGTGGGAAATGAGAGTTAAATTTGCCCGTCCAGACACCTCCAGCTAGCCTCTCATTGGTTCTCGCTATTCCTGTTCATCTTCCGCAGAAATTGCAAACTGGGCCAAACAGGAGGTTAAAGGCGCTGACTCTCCAAGTGGGGAGAGTGTTAGTAAAGCATCTGGAATGTGGCACCCGAGTACCAGGGGAGGAAAACTGAGACATATTTGAACACGTCTCCCGTTCACATGGTTGATCATACTTGGGTTCCACATGCATGTTTTAGCTGAAGGAAGAATACCTTAAACCAGGAGAGTTGAGACCCGTGGAATGGGTACCATGCAATATGACTTCAAAGGGTCTTCATTTGCTCACCGAAACTCTCCAATCCTATCACTGCTGTGTTTATGCCCCTGTACACACGCTTGATTCTCTTTTGGAGACATAGCAATCCATAGGTTTTAAGATACTTACTAGTCAGGTACATTCTTAGGCGTTTAATATGCGGTGTTGAGTCCATTTCGTTGAGCAAGGAGTAGCTCTTGTCTATTCCATATTTGGCTTAAGGAACTTTATCTGTGCTCATTTCAATCTCTGGTTTTATGCAGCACCCCAACTCACCTTTACCCTTAAGCAAGCATAAGTTGGTTTTCTAAATTTGAGACCCTGTTCTGTTCTGTAATTCAGTTCCTGTGTAGCCAAGTTTACATTCCGTGTATTACTGATATCTTATGATGTTTCTTTTTCTGTGTGACTTATTTCAGTTAGAATCATCATACCTGAATCCACTCATTGTGCTGCTAAGGGCCTGATGACACAGATTTCATTGCTGAGTGATATTGCTTTGTAAGTAAATACCACAACTTCTTTATCCATTTTTCACTTTCTGCGATGTTGAACTTGTACTGTAAACGAGGTTCTTGTAAACAGAGCCGTTTTAAACTTTGGGGTGGCTGTGTCTTTTTGATTTTAATTTCCCTAAGCTATAGGACCATAAGTGGAAGTGCCCTAGGTTCTGTTGCTTTGTTTTTTAGATGTTTCAGGAAACACCATACACTTCTCCCGAGTGGTTGTTGGCAATTTACATCCCGCCCATCAGCATAACAAGGCTCCCAGTTCTCCATGGCCTGTCCTGCCTTTCTGGATTTTACACTTTTTTCAGATGGCCCTTTTGACCGGGGGGAAGTGAGACTTCATTGTAGTGCAGATTTCCTTTGCAAGCTTGCTTGGTTGGCCAAAAAGGGCGTATGCGTTTTTTCCTGAATATATTCAGGAAAAAACGCATACGCCCTTTTTGGCCAAGTGCATCATTGTGGACGTTCTGCCTCTTTTCCTATGCTTTCAATGCAATTCCAGTCTACCTCCTGAAATCGGTTTCCTGCAATTCTGCCCCGCTTTCAAGTCCTCTTGGCAGCCTTACTTCAGTCTATTTTTGGACGATAGCTGTCATTTATAACTCTGCAGGTTTGTGAATTACAGTGCCCCTGAGCTCCTTTCTTCAACTCGCTTTCTTGTGACCTGGCCGCAACACCGCAGGATGGCTTCAGGCCCTAATCTGGTTCCGGCACGGCACGCTGAGCCTTTGGTTATTTCCTCTTCCTGGTGGGAAATGAGAGTTAAATTTGCCCGTCCAGACACCTCCAGCTAGTCTCTCATTGGTTCTCGCTATTCCTGTTCATCTTCCGCAGAAATTGCAAACTGGGCCAAACAGGAGGTTAAAGGGACTGACTCTCCAAGTGGGGAGAGTGTTAGTAAAGCGTCTGGAATGTTGCACCCGAGTACCAGGGGAGGAAAACTGAGACATATTTGAACACGTCTCCCGATCACATGGTTGATCATACTCTAGGTTCCACATGCATGTTTTAGCTGAAGGAAGAATACCTTAAACCTGGGTAGTTGAAACCCTAGGAATGGGTACCATGCAATATGACTTCAAAGGGTCTTCATTTGCTCACCGAACCTCTCCAATCCTATCACTGCTGCGTTTATGCCCCTGTACACACGCTTGATTCTCTTTCGGAGACATAGCAATCCATAGGTTTTAAGATACTTACTAGTCAGGTACATTCTTAGGTGTTTAATATGCGGTGTTGAGTCCATTTCGTTGAGCAAGGAGTAGCTCTTGTCTATTCCATATTTGACTTAAGGAACTTTATCTGTGCTCATTTCAATCTCTGGTTTTATGCAGCACCCCAACTCAACTTTACCCTTAAGCAAGCATAAGTTGGTTTTCTAAATTTGAGACCCTGTTCTGTTCTGTAATTCAGTTCCTGTGTAGCCAAGTTTACATTCCGTGTATTACTGATATCTTATGATGTTTCTTTTTCTGTGTGACTTATTTCAGTTAGAATCATCATACCTGAATCCACTCATTGTGCTGCTAATGGCCTGATGACACAGATTTCATTGCTGAGTGATATTGCTTTGTAAGTAAATACCACAACTTCTTTATCCATTTTTCACTTTCTGCGATGTTGAATTTGTACTGTAAACGAGGTTCTTGTAAACAGAGCCGTTCCAAACTTTGGGGTGGCTGTGTCTTTTTGATTTTAATTTCCCTAAGCTATAGGACCATAAGTGGAAGTGCCCTAGGTTCTGTTGCTTTGTTTTTTAGATGTTTCAGGAAACACCATACACTTCTCCCGAGTGGTTGTTGGCAATTTACATCCCGCCCATCAGCATAACAAGGCTCCCAGTTCTCCATGGCCTGTCCTGCCTTTCTGGATTTTACACTTTTTTCAGATGGCCCTTTTGACCGGGGGGAAGTGAGACTTCATTGTAGTGCAGATTTCCTTTGCAAGCTTGCTTGGTTGGCCAAAAAGGGCGTATGCGTTTTTTCCTGAATATATTCAGGAAAAAACGCATACGCCCTTTTTGGCCAAGTGCATCATTGTGGACGTTCTGCCTCTTCTCCTATGCTTTCAATGCAATTCCAGTCTACCTCCTGAAATCGGTTTCCTGCAATTCTGCCCCGCTTTCAAGTCCTCTTGGCAGCCTTACTTCAGTATATTTTTGGACAATAGCTGTCATTTATAAGTCTGCAGGTTTGTGAATTACAGTGCCCCTGAGCTCCTTTGTTCAACTCGCTTTCTTGTGAGCTAGCTGCAACACCGCAGGATGGCTTCAGGCCCTAATCTGGTTCCGTCACGGAACGTTGAGCCTTTGTTTAATTCCTCTTCCTGGTGGGAAATGAGAGTTAAATTTGCCCGTCCAGACACCTCCAGCTAGCCTCTCATTGGTTCTCGCTATTCCTGTTCATCTTCCGCAGAAATTGCAAACTGGGCCAAACAGGAGGTTAAAGGCGCTGACTCTCCAAGTGGGGAGAGTGTTAGTAAAGCGTCTGGAATGTTGCACCCGAGTACCAGGGGAGGAAAACTGAGACATATTTGAACACGTCTCCCGTTCACATGGTTGATCATACTTGGGTTCCACATGCATGTTTTAGCTGAAGGAAGAATACCTTAAACCTGGAGAGTTGAGACCCGTGTAATGGGTACCATGCAATATGACTTCAAAGGGTCTTCATTTGCTCACCGAACCTCTCCAATCCTATCACTGCTGCGTTTATGCCCCTGTACACATGCTTGATTCTCTTTTGGAGACATAGCAATCCATAGGTTTTAAGATACTTACTAGTCAGGTACATTCTTAGGCGTTTAATATGTGGTGTTGAGTCCATTTCGTTGAGCAAGGAGTAGCTCTTGTCTATTCCATATTTGACTTAAGGAACTTTATCTGTGCTCATTTCAATCTCTGGTTTTATGCAGCACCCCAACTCACCTTTACCCTTAAGCAAGCATAAGTTGGTTTTCTAAATTTGAGACCCTGTTCTGTTCTGTAATTCAGTTCCTGTGTAGCCAAGTTTAATTCCGTGTATTACTGATATCTTATGATGTTTCTTTTCTGTGTGACTTATTTCAGTTAGAATCATCATACCTGAATCCACTCATTGTGCTGCTACGGGCCTGATGACACAGATTTCATTGCTGAGTGATATTGCTTTGTAAGTAAATACCACAACTTCTTTATCCATTTTTCACTTTCTGCGATGTTGAACTTGTACTGTAAACGAGGTTCTTGTAAACAGAGCCGTTCCAAACTTTGGGGTGGCTGTGTCTTTTTGATTTTAATTTCCCTAAGCTATAGGACCATATGTGGCAGTGCCCTTGGCTCTGTTGCTTTGTTTTTTAGATGTTTCAGGAAACACCATACACTTCTCCCGAGTGTCTGTTGGCAATTTACATCCCGCCCATCAGCATAACAAGGCTCCCAGTTCTCCATGGCCTGTCCTGCCTTTCTGGATTTTACACTTTTTTCAGATGGCCCTTTGGACCGGGGGGAAGTGAGACTTCATTGTAGTGCAGATTTCCTTTGCAAGCTTGCTTGGTTGGCCAAAAAGGGCGTATGCGTTTTTTCCTGAATATATTCAGGAAAAAAGGCATACGCCCTTTTTGGCCAAGTGCATCATTGTGGACGTTCTGCCTCTTTTCCTATGCTTTCAATGCAATTCCAGTCTACCTCCTGTAATCGGTTTCCTGCAATTCTGCCCCGCTTTCAAGTCCTCTTGGCAGCCTTACTTCAGTCTATTTTTGGACGATAGCTGTCATTTATAAGTCTGCAGGTTTGTGAATTACAGTGCCCCTGAGCTCCTTTCTTCAACTCGCTTTCTTGTGACCTGGCCGCAACACCGCAGGATGGCTTCAGGCCCTAATCTGGTTCTGGCACGGCACGCTGAGCCTTTGGTTAATTCCTCTTCCTGGTGGGAAATGAGAGTTAAATTTGCCCGTCCAGACACCTCCAGCTAGTCTCTCATTGGTTCTCGCTATTCCTGTTCATCTTCCGCAGAAATTGCAAACTGGGCCAAACAGGAGGTTAAAGGGACTGACTCTCCAAGTCGGGAGAGTGTTAGTAAAGCGTCTGGAATGTTGCACCCGAGTACCAGGGGAGGAAAACTGAGACATATTTGAACACATCTCCCGATCACATGGTTGATCATACTCTAGGTTCCACATGCATGTTTTAGCTGAAGGAAGAATACCTTAAACCTGGGTAGTTGAAACCCGTGGAATGGGTACCATGCAATATGACTTCAAAGGGTCTTCATTTGCTCACCGAACCTCTCCAATCCTATCACTGCTGCGTTTATGCCCCTGTACACACGCTTGATTCTCTTTCGGAGACATAGCAATCCTTAGGTTTTAAGATACTTACTAGTCAGGTACATTCTTAGGAGTTTAATATGCGGTGTTGAGTCCATTTCGTTGAGCAAGGAGTAGCTCTTGTCTATTCCATATTTGGCTTAAGGAACTTTATCTGTGCTCATTTCAATCTCTGGTTTTATGCAGCACCCCAACTCACCTTTCCCCTTAAGCAAGCATAAGTTGGTTTTCTAAATTTGAGACCCTGATCTGTTCTGTAATTCAGTTCCTGTGTAGCCAAGTTTACATTCCGTGTATTAGTGATATCTTATGATGTTTCTTTTTCTGTGTGACTTATTTCAGTTAGAATCATCATACCTGAATCCACTCATTGTGCTGCTAATGGCCTGATGACACAGATTTCATTGCTGAGTGATATTGCTTTGTAAGTAAATACCACAACTTCTTTATCCATTTTTCACTTTCTGCGATGTTGAACTTGTACTGTAAACGAGGTTCTTGTAAACAGAGCCGTTCCAAACTTTGGGGTGGCTGTGTCTTTTTGATTTTAATTTCCCTAAGCTATAGGACCATAAGTGGAAGTGCCCTAGGTTCTGTTGCTTTGTTTTTTAGATGTTTCAGGAAACACCATACACTTCTCCCGAGTGGTTGTTGGCAATTTACATCCCGCCCATCAGCATAACAAGGCTCCCAGTTCTCCATGGCCTGTCCTGCCTTTCTGGATTTTACACTTTTTTCAGATGGCCCTTTTGACCGGGGGGAAGTGAGACTTCATTGTAGTGCAGATTTCCTTTGCAAGCTTGCTTGGTTGGCCAAAAAGGGCGTATGCGTTTTTTCCTGAATATATTCAGGAAAAAACGCATACGCCCTTTTCGGCCAAGTGCATCATTGTGGACGTTCTGCCTCTTTTCCTATGCTTTCAATGCAATTCCAGTCTACCTCCTGAAATCGGTTTCCTGCAATTCTGGCCCGCTTTCAAGTCCTCTTGGCAGCCTTACTTCAGTCTATTTTTGGACGATAGCTGTCATTTATAACTCTGCAGGTTTGTGAATTACAGTGCCCCTGAGCTCCTTTGTTCAACTCGCTTTCTTGTGAGCTAGCTGCAACACCGCAGGATGGCTTCAGGCCCTAATCTGGTTCCGTCATGGAACGCTGAGCCTTTGTTTAATTCCTCTTCCTGGTGGGAAATGAGAGTTAAATTTGCCCGTCCAGACACCTCCAGCTAGCCTCTCATTGGTTCTCGCTATTCCTGTTCATCTTCCGCAGAAATTGCCACCTGTGCCAAACAGGAGGTTAAAGGCGCTGACTCTCCAAGTGGGGAGAGTGTTAGTAAAGCGTCTGGAATGTGGCACCCGAGTACCAGGGGAGGAAAACTGAGACATATTTGAACACGTCTCCCGTTCACATGGTTGATCATACTTGGGTTCCACATGCATGTTTTAGCTGAAGGAAGAATACCTTAAACCTGGAGAGTTGAGACCCGTGTAATGGGTACCATGCAATATGACTTCAAAGGGTCTTCATTTGCTCACCGAAACTCTCCAATCCTATCACTGCTGTGTTTATGCCCCTGTACACACGCTTGATTCTCTTTTGGAGACATAGCAATCCATAGGTTTTAAGATACTTACTAGTCAGGTACATTCTTAGGCGTTTAATATGGGGTGTTGAGTCCATTTCGTTGAGCAAGGAGTAGCTCTTGTCTATTCCATATTTGGCTTAAGGAACTTTATCTGTTCTCATTTCAATCTCTGGTTTTATGCAGCACCCCAACTCACCTTTACCCTTAAGCAAGCATAAGTTGGTTTTCTAAATTTGAGACCCTGTTCTGTTTTGGAATGCAGTTCCTGTGTAGCCAAGTTTACATTCCGTGTATTAGTGATATCTTATGATGTTTCTTTTTCTGTGTGACTTATTTCAGTTAGAATCATCGTACCTGAATCCACTCATTATGCTGCTACGGGCCTGATGACATAGATTTCATTGCTGAGTGATACTGCATTGTACGTAAGTACCACAAGTTCTTTATCCATTTTTCACTTTCTGTGATATTGAACTTGTATGGTAAACGAGGTTCTTGTAAACGGAGGCGTCCCAAACTTTGGGGTGGCTGTGTCTTTTTGATTTTAATTTCCCTAAGCTATAGGACCATAAGTGGAAGTGCCCTAGGCTCTGTTGCTTTGTTTTTTAGATGTTTCAGGAAACACCATACACTTCTCCCGAGTGGTTGTTGGCAATTTACATCCTGCCCATCAGCATAACGAGGCTCCCAGTTCTCCATGGCCTGTCCTGCCTTTCTGGATTTTACACTTTTTTCAGATGGCCCTTTTGCCCGGGGGGAAGTGAGACTTCATTGTAGTGCAGATTTCCTTTGCAAGCTTGCTTGGTTGGCCAAAAAGGGCGTATGCGTTTTTTCCTGAATATATTCAGGAAAAAACGCATACGCCCTTTTTGGCCAAGTGCATCATTGTGGACGTTCTGCCTCTTTTCCTATGCTTTCAATGCAATTCCAGTCTACCTGCTGAAATCGGTTTCCTGCAATTCTGCCCCGCTTTCAAGTCCTCTTGGCAGCCTTACTTCAGTCTATTTTTGGACGATAGCTGTCATTTATAAGTCTGCAGGTTTGTGAATTACAGTGCCCCTGAGCTCCTTTCTTCAACTCGCTTTCTTGTGACCTGGCCGCAACACCACAGGATGGCTTCAGGCCCTAATCTGGTTCTGGCACGGCATGCTGAGCCTTTGTTTAATTCCTCTTTCTGGTGGGAAACGAGAGTTAAATTTGCCCATCCAGACACCTCCAGCTAGTCTCTCATTGGTTCTCGCTATTCCTGTTCATCTTCCGCAGAAATTGCAAACTGGGCCAAACAGGAGGTTAAAGGGACTGACTCTCCAAGTCGGGAGAGTGTTAGTAAAGCGTCTGGAATGTTGCACCCGAGTACCAGGGGAGGAAAACTGAGACATATTTGAACACGTCTCCCGTTCACATGGTTGATCATACTCTGGGTTCCACATGCATGTTTTAGCTGAAGGAAGAATACCTTAAACCTGGAGAGTTGAGACCCGTGGAATGGGTACCATGCAATATGACTTCAAAGGGTCTTCATTTGCTCACCGAACCTCTCCAATCCTATCACTGCTGCGTTTATGCCCCTGTACACACGCTTGATTCTCTTTTGGAGACATAGCAATCCATAGGTTTTAAGATACTTACTAGTCAGGTACATTCTTAGGCGTTTAATATGGGGTGTTGAGTCCATTTCGTTGAGCAAGGAGTAGCTCTTGTCTATTCCATATTTGGCTTAAGGAACTTTATCTGTGCTCATTTCAATCTCTGGTTTTATGCAGCACCCCAACTCACCTTTACCCTTAAGCAAGCATAAGTTGGTTTTCTAAATTTGAGACCCTGTTCTGTTTTGGAATGCAGTTCCTGTGTAGCCAAGTTTACATTCCGTGTATTAGTGATATCTTATGATGTTTCTTTTTCTGTGTGACTTATTTCAGTTAGAATCATCGTACCTGAATCCACTCATTATGCTGCTACGGGCCTGATGACATAGATTTCATTGCTGAGTGATACTGCATTGTACGTAAGTACCACAAGATCTTTATCCATTTTTCACTTTCTGTGATATTGAACTTGTATGGTAAACGAGGTTCTTGTAAACGGACGCGTCCCAAATTTTGGAGTGGCTGTGTCTTTTTGATTTTAATTTCCCTAAGCTATAGGACCATAAGTGGAAGTGCCCTAGGCTCTGTTGCTTTGTTTTTTAGATGTTTCAGGAAACACCATACACTTCTCCCGAGTGGTTGTTGGCAATTTACATCCCGCCCATCAGCATAACAAGGCTCCCAGTTCTCCATGGCCTGTCCTGCCTTTCTGGATTTTACACTTTTTTCAGATGGCCCTTTTGCCCGGGGGGAAGTGAGACTTCATTGTAGTGCAGATTTCCTTTGCAAGCTTGCTTGGTTGGCCAAAAAGGGCGTATGCGTTTTTTCCTGAATATATTCAGGAAAAAACGCATACGCCCTTTTTGGCCAAGTGCATCATTGTGGACGTTCTGCCTCTTTTCCTATGCTTTCAATGCAATTCCAGTCTACCTCCTGAAATCGGTTTCCTGGAATTCTGCCCCGCTTTCAAGTCCTCTTGGCAGCCTTACTTCAGTCTATTTTTGGACGATAGCTGTCATTTATAACTCTGCAGGTTTGTGAATTACAGTGCCCCTGAGCTCCTTTCTTCAACTCGCTTTCTTGTGACCTGGCCGCAACACCGCAGGATGGCTTCAGGCCCTAAACTGGTTCCGGTACGGCACGCTGAGCCTTTGGTTATTTCCTCTTCCTGGTGGGAAATGAGAGTTAAATTTGCCCGTCCAGACACCTCCAACTAGCCTCTCATTGGTTCTCGCTATTCCTGTTCATCTTCCGCAGAAATTGCAAACTGGGCCAAACAGGAGGTTAAAGGCGCTGACTCTCCAAGTGGGGAGAGTGTTAGTAAATCGTCTGGAATGTTGCACCCGAGTACCAGGGGAGGAAAACTGAGACATATTTGAACACGTCTCCCGTTCACATGGTTGATCATACTTGGGTTCCACATGCATGTTTTAGCTGAAGGAAGAATACCTTAAACCTGGAGAGTTAAGACCCGTGTAATGGGTACCATGCAATATGACTTCAAAGGGTCTTCATTTGCTCACCGAACCTCTCCAATCCTATCACTGCTGCGTTTATGCCCCTGTACACATGCTTGATTCTCTTTTGGAGACATAGCAATCCATAGGTTTTCCGATACTTACTAGTCAGGTACATTCTTAGGGGTTTAATATGCGGTGTTGAGTCCATTTTGTTGAGCAAGGAGTAGCTCTTGTCTATTCCATATTTTACTTAAGGAACTTTATCTGTGCTCATTTCAATCTCTGGTTTTATGCAGCACCCCAACTCACCTTTACCCTTAAGCAAGCATAAGTTGGTTTTCTAAATTTGAGACCCTGTTCTGTTCTGTAATTCAGTTCCTGTGTAACCAAGTTTACATTCCGTGTATTACTGATATCTTATGATGTTTCTTTTTCTGTGTGACTTATTTCAGTTAGAATCATCATACCTGAATCCACTCATTGTGATGCTAAGGGCCTGATGACATAGATTTCATTGCTGAGTGATATTGCTTTGTAAGTAAATACCACAACTTCTTTATCCATTTTTCACTTTCTGCGATGTTGAACTTGTACTGTAAACGAGGTTCTTGTAAACAGAGCCGTCCCAAACTTTGGGGTGGCTGTGTCTTTTTGATTTTAATTTCCCTAAGCTATAGGACCATAAGTGGCAGTGCCCTAGGCTCTGTTGCTTTGTTTTTTAGATGTTTCAGGAAACACCATACACTTCTCCCGAGTGTCTGTTGGCAATTTACATCCCGCCCATCAGCATAACAAGGCTCCCAGTTCTCCATGGCCTGTCCTGCCTTTCTGGATTTTACACTTTTTTCAGATGGCCCTTTTGACTGGGGGGAAGTGAGACTTCATTGTAGTGCAGATTTCCTTTGCAAGCTTGCTTGGTTGGCCAAAAAGGGCGTATGCGTTTTTTCCTGAATATATTCAGGAAAAAAGGCATACGCCCTTTTTAGCCAAGTGCATCATTGTGGACGTTCTGCCTCTTTTCCTATGCTTTCAATGCAATTCCAGTCTACCTCCTGAAATCGGTTTCCTGCAATTCTGCCCCGCTTTCAAGTCCTCTTGGCAGCCTTACTTCAGTCTATTTTTGGACGATAGCTGTCATTTATAACTCTGCAGGTTTGTGAATTACAGTGCCCCTGAGCTCCTTTCTTCAACTCGCTTTCTTGTGACCTGGCCGCAACACCGAAGGATGGCTTCAGGCCCTAATCTGGTTCCGGCACGGCACGCTGAGCCTTTGGTTATTTCCTCTTCCTGGTGGGAAATGAGAGTTAAATTTGCCCGTCCAGACACCTCCAGCTAGTCTCTCATTGGTTCTCGCTATTCCTGTTCATCTTCCGCAGAAATTGCAAACTGGGCCAAACAGGAGGTTAAAGGCGCTGACTCTCCAAGTGGGGAGAGTGTTAGTAAAGCGTCTGGAATGTTGCACCCGAGTACCAGGGGAGGAAAACTGAGACATATTTGAACACGTCTCCCATTCACATGGTTGATCATACTTGGGTTCCACATGCACGTTTTAGCTGAAGGAAGAATACCTTAAACCTGGAGAGTTGAGACCCGTGTAATGGGTACCATGCAATATGACTTCAAAGGGTCTTCATTTGCTCACCGAACCTCTCCAATCCTATCACTGCTGCGTTTATGCCCCTGTACACATGCTTGATTCTCTTTCGGAGACATAGCAATCCATAGGTTTTCCGATACTTACTAGTCAGGTACATTCTTAGGCGTTTAATATGCGGCGTTGAGTCCATTTCTTTGAGCAAGGAGTATCTCTTGTCTATTCCATATTTGACTTAAGGAACTTTATCTGTGCTCATTTCAATCTCTGGTTTTATGCAGCACCCCAACTCACCTTTACCCTTAAGCAAGCATAAGTTGGTTTTCTAAATTTGAGACCCTGTTCTGTTCTGTAATTCAGTTCCTGTGTAGCCAAGTTTACATTCCGTGTATTACTGATATCTTATGATGTTTCTTTTTCTGTGTGACTTACTTCAGTTAGAATCATCATACCTGAATCCACTCATTGTGCTGCTAAGGGCCTGATGACACAGATTTCATTGCTGAGTGATATTGCTTTGTAAGTAAATACCACAACTTCTTTATCCATTTTTCACTTTCTGCGATGTTGAACTTGTACTGTAAACGAGGTTCTTGTAAACAGAGCCGTTCCAAACTTTGGGGTGGCTGTGTCTTTTTGATTTTAATTTCCCTAAGCTATAGGACCATAAGTGGAAGTGCCCTAGGTTCTGTTGCTTTGTTTTTTAGATGTTTCAGGAAACACCATACACTTCTCCCGAGTGGTTGTTGGCAATTTACATCCCTCCCATCAGCATAACAAGGCTCCCAATTCTCCATGGCCTGTCCTGCCTTTCTGGATTTTACACTTTTTTCAGATGGCCCTTTTGACCGGGGGGAAGTGAGACTTCATTGTAGTGCAGATTTACTTTGCAAGCTTGCTTGGTTGGCCAAAAAGGGCGTATGCGTTTTTTCCTGAATATATTCAGGAAAAAACGCATACACCCTTTTTGGCCAAGTGCATCATTGTGGACGTTCTGCCTCTTCTCCTATGCTTTCAATGCAATTCCAGCCTACCTCCTGAAATCGGTTTCCTGCAATTCTGCCCCGCTTTCAAGTCCTCTTGGCAGCCTTACTTCAGTCTATTTTTGGACGATAGCTGTCATTTATAACTCTGCAGGTTTGTGAATTACAGTGCCCCTGAGCTCCTTTCTTCAACTCGCTTTCTTTTGAGCTGGCCGCAACACCGCAGGATGGCTTCAGGCCCTAATCTGGTTCTGGCACGGCACGCTGAGCCTTTGGTTAATTCCTCTTCCTGGTGGGAAATGAGAGTTAAATTTGCCCATCCAGACACCTCCAGCTAGTCTCTCATTGGTTCTCGCTATTCCTGTTCCTCTTCCACAGAAATTGCAAACTGGGCCAAACAGGAGGTTAAAGGGACTGACTCTCCAAGTGGGGAGAGTGTTAGTAAAGCATCTGGAATGTTGCACCCGAGTACCAGGGGAGGAAAACTGAGACATATTTGAACACGTCTCCCGTTCACATGGTTGATCATACTTGGGTTCCACATGCATGTTTTAGCTGAAGGAAGAATACCTTAAACCTGGAGAGTTGAGACCCGTGTAATGGGTACCATGCAATATGACTTCAAAGGGTCTTCATTTGCTCACCGAACCTCTCCAATCCTATCACTGCTGCGTTTATGCCCCTGTACACATGCTTGATTCTCTTTTGGAGACATAGCAATCCATAGGTTTCACGATACTTACTAGTCAGGTACATTCTTAGGCGTTTAATATGCGGTGTTGAGTCCATTTCGTTGAGCAAGGAGTAGCTCTTGTCTATTCCATATTTGACTTAAGGAACTTTATCTGTGCTCATTTCAATCTCTGGTTTTATGCAGCACCGCAACTCACCTTTACCCTTAAGCAAGCATAAGTTGGTTTTCTAAATTTGAGACCCTGTTCTGTTCTGTAATTCAGTTCCTGTGTAGCCAAGTTTACATTCCGTGTATTACTGATATCTTATGATGTTTCTTTTTCTGTGTGACTTATTTCAGTTAGAATCATCATACCTGAATCCACTCATTGTGATGCTAAGGGCCTGATGACATAGATTTCATTGCTGAGTGATATTGCTTTGTAAGTAAATACCACAACTTCTTTATCCATTTTTCACTTTCTGCGATGTTGAACTTGTACTGTAAATGATGTTCTTGTAAACAGAGCCGTCCCAAACTTTGGGGTGGCTGTGTCTTTTTGATTTTAATTTCCCTAAGCAATAGGACCATAAGTGGCAGTGCCCTAGGCTCTGTTGCTTTGTTTTTTAGATGTTTCAGGAAACACCATACACTTCTCCCGAGTGTCTGTTGGCAATTTACATCCCGCCCATCAGCATAACAAGGCTCCCAGTTCTCCATGGCCTGTCCTGCCTTTCTGGATTTTAAACTTTTTTCAGATGGCCCTTTTGACCGGGGGGAAGTGAGACTTCATTGTAGTGCAGATTTCCTTTGCAAGCTTGCTTGGTTGGCCAAAAAGGGCGTATGCGTTTTTTCCTGAATATATTCAGGAAAAAACGCATACGCCCTTTTTGGCCAAGTGCATCATTGTGGACGTTCTGCCTCTTCTCCTGTGCTTTCAATGCAATTCCAGTCTACCTCCTGAAATCGGTTTCCTGCAATTCTGCCCCGCTTTCAAGTCCTCTTGGCAGCCTTACTTCAGTCTATTTTTGGACGATAGCTGTCATTTATAACTCTGCAGGTTTGTGAATTACAGTGCCCCTGAGCTCCTTTCTTCAACTCGCTTTCTTGTGACCTGGCCGCAACACCGCAGGATGTCTTCAGGCCCTAATCTGGTTCTGGCACGGCACGCTGAGCCTTTGGTTAATTCCTCTTCCTGGTGGGAAATGAGAGTTAAATTTGCCCATCCAGACACCTCCAACTAGTCTCTCATTGGTTCTCGCTATTCCTGTTCATCTTCCACAGAAATTGCAAACTGGGCCAAACAGGAGGTTAAAGGGACTGACTCTCCAAGTGGGGAGAGTGTTAGTAAAGCGTCTGGAATGTTGCACCCGAGTACCAGGGGAGGAAAACTGAGACATATTTGAACACGTCTCCCGATCACATGGTTGATCATACTTGGGTTCCACATGCATGTTTTAGCTGAAGGAAGAATACATTAAACCTGGAGAGTTAAGACCCGTGTAATGGGTACCATGCAATATGACTTCAAAGGGTCTTCATTGGCTCACCAAACCTCTCCAATCCTATCACTGCTGCGTTTATGCCCCTGTACACATGCTTGATTCTCTTTCGGAGACATAGCAATCCATAGGTTTTAAGATACTTACTAGTCAGGTACATTCTTAGGCGTTTAATATGGGGTATTGAGTCCATTTCGTTGAGCAAGGAGTAGCTCTTGTCTATTCCATATTTGCCTTAAGGAACTTTATCTGTGCTCATTTCAATCTCTGGTTTTATGCAGCACCCCAACTCACCTTTACCCTTAAGCAAGCATAAGTTGGTTTTCTAAATTTGCGACCCTGTTCTGTTCTGTAATTCAGTTCCTGTGTAGCCAAGTTTACATTCTGTGTATTACTGATATCTTATGATGTTTCTTTTTCTGTGTGACTTACTTCAGTTAGAATCATCATACCTGAATCCACTCATTGTGCTGCTAAGGGCCTGATGACACAGATTTCATTGCTGAGTGATATTGCTTTGTAAGTAAATACCACAACTTCTTTATCCATTTTTCACTTTCTGCGATGTTGAACTTGTACTGTAAACGAGGTTCTTGTAAACAGAGCCGTTCCAAACTTTGGGGTGGCTGTGTCTTTTTGATTTTAATTTCCCTAAGCTATAGGACCATAAGTGGAAGTGCCCTAGGTTCTGTTGCTTTGTTTTTTAGATGTTTCAGGAAACACCATACACTTCTCCTGAGTGGTTGTTGGCAATTTACATCCCGCCCATCAGCATAACAAGGCTCCCAGTTCTCCATGGCCTGTCCTGCCTTTCTGGATTTTACACTTTTTTCAGATGGCCCTTTTGACCGGGGGGAAGTGAGACTACTTTGTAGTGCAGATTTCCTTTGCAAGCTTGCTTGGTTGGCCAAAAAGGGCGTATGCGTTTTTTCCTGAATATATTCAGGAAAAAACGCATACGCCCTTTTTGGCCAAGTGCATCATTGTGGACGTTCTGCCTCTTTTCCTATGCTTTCAATGCAATTCCAGTCTACCTCCTGAAATCGGTTTCCTGCAATTCTGCCCCGCTTTCAAGTCCTCTTGGCAGCCTTACTTCAGTCTATTTTTGGACGATAGCTGTCATTTATAACTCTGCAGGTTTGTGAATTACAGTGCCCCTGAGCTCCTTTCTTCAACTCGCTTTCTTTTGAGCTGGCCGCAACACCGCAGGATGGCTTCAGGCCCTAATCTGGTTCCGGTACGGCATGCTGAGCCTTTGGTTATTTCCTCTTCCTGGTGGGAAATGAGAGTTAAATTTGCCCGTCCAGACACCTCCAGCTAGCCTCTCATTGGTTCTCGGTATTCCTGTTCATCTTCCGCAGAAATTGCAAACTGGGCCAAACAGGAGGTTAAAGGCGCTGACTCTCCAAGTGGGGAGAGTGTTAGTAAAGCGTCTGGAATGTTGCACCCGAGTACCAGGGGAGGAAAACTGAGACATATTTGAACACGTCTCCCGTTCACATGGTTGATCATACTTGGGTTCCACATGCATGTTTTAGCTGAAGGAAGAATACCTTAAACCTGGAGAGTTGAGACCCGTGTAATGGGTACCATGCAATATGAATTCAAAGGGTCTTCATTTGCTCACCGAACCTCTCCAATCCTATCACTGCTGCGTTTATGCCCCTGTACACATGCTTGATTCTCTTTTGGAGACATAGCAATCCATAGGTTTTACGATACTTACTAGTCAGGTACATTGTTAGGCGTTTAATATGCGGTGTTGAGTCCATTTCGTTGAGCAAGGAGTAGCTCTTGTCTATTCCATATTTTACTTAAGGAACTTTATCTGTGCTCATTTCAATCTCTGGTTTTATGCAGCACCCCAACTCACCTTTACCCTTAAGCAAGCATAAGTTGGTTTTCTAAATTTGAGACCCTGTTCTGTTCTGTAATTCAGTTCCTGTGTAGCCAAGTTTACATTCCGTGTATTAGTGATATCTTATGATGTTTCTTTTTCTGTGTGACTTATTTCAGTTAGAATCATCATACCTGAATCCACTCATTGTGCTGCTAAGGGCCTGATGACACAGATTTCATTGCTGAGTGATATTGCTTTGTAAGTAAATACCACAACTTCTTTATCCATTTTTCACTTTCTGCGATGTTGAACTTGTACTGTAAACGAGGTTCTTGTAAACAGAGCCGTTCCAAACTTTGGGGTGGCTGTGTCTTTTTGATTTTAATTTCCCTAAGCTATAGGACCATAAGTGGCAGTGCCCTAGGCTCTGTTGCTTTGTTTTTTAGATGTTTCAGGAAACACCATACACTTCTCCCGAGTGTCTGTTGGCAATTTACATCCCGCCCATCAGCATAACAAGGCTCCCAGTTCTCCATGGCCTGTCCTGCCTTTCTGGATTTTACACTTTTTTCAGATGGCCCTTTTGACCGGGGGGAAGTGAGACTTCATTGTAGTGCAGATTTCCTTTGCAAGCTTGCTTGGTTGGCCAAAAAGGGCGTATGCGTTTTTTCCTGAATATATTCAGGAAAAAACGCATACGCCCTTTTTGTCCAAGTGCATCATTGTGGACGTTCTGCCTCTTTTCCTATGCTTTCAATGCAATTCCAGTCTACCTCCTGAAATTGGTTTCGTGCAATTCTGCCCCGCTTTCAAGTCCTCTTGGCAGCCTTACTTCAGTCTATTTTTGGACGATAGCTGTCATTTATAACTCTGCAGGTTTGTGAATTACAGTGCCCCTGAGCTCCTTTCTTCAACTCGCTTTCTTTTGAGCTGGCCGCAACACCACAAGATGGCTTCAGGCCCTAATCTGGTTCCGGTACGGCACGCTGAGCCTTTGGTTATTTCCTCTTCCTGGTGGGAAATGAGAGTTAAATTTGCCCGTCCAGACACCTCCAGCTAGCCTCTCATTGGTTCTCGCTATTCCTGTTCATCTTCCGCAGAAATTGCAAACTGGGCCAAACAGGAGGTTAAAGGCGCTGACTCTCCAAGTGGGGAGAGTGTTAGTAAAGCGTCTGGAATGTTGCACCCGAGTACCAGGGGAGGAAAACTGAGACATATTTGAACACGTCTCCCGTTCACATGGTTGATCATACTTGGGTTCCACATGCATGTTTTAGCTGAAGGAAGAATACCTTAAACCTGGAGAGTTGAGATCCGTGTAATGGGTACCATGCAATATGATTTCAAAGGGTCTTCATTTGCTCACCGAACCTCTCCAATCCTATCACTGCTGCGTTTATGCCCCTGTACACATGCTTGATTCTCTTTTGGAGACATAGCAATCCATAGGTTTTACGATACTTACTAGTCAGGTACATTCTTAGGCGTTTAATATGCGGTGTTGAGTCCATTTCGTTGAGCAAGGTGTAGCTCTTGTCTATTCCATATTTGACTTAAGGAACTTTATCTGTGCTCATTTCAATCTCTGGTTTTATGCAGCACCCCAACTCACCTTTACCCTTAAGCAAGCATAAGTTGGTTTTCTAAATTTGAGACCCTGTTCTGTTCTGTAATTCAGTTCCTGTGTAGCCAAGTTTACATTCCGTGTATTACTTGTATCTTATGATGTTTCTTTTTCTGTGTGACTTATTTCAGTTAGAATCATCATACCTGAATCCACTCATTGTGATGCTAAGGGCCTGATGACATAGATTTCATTGCTGAGTGATATTGCTTTGTAAGTAAATACCACAACTTCTTTATCCATTTTTCACTTTCTGCGATGTTGAACTTGTACTGTAAACGAGGTTCTTGTAAGCAGAGGCGTCCCAAACTTTGGGGTGTCTGTGTCTTTTTGATTTTAATTTCCCTAAGCTATAGGACCATAAGTGGCAGTGCCCTAGGCTCTGTTGCTTTGTTTTTTAGATGTTTCAGGAAACACCATACACTTCTCCCGAGTGTCTGTTGGCAATTTACATCCCGCCCATCAGCATAACAAGGCTCCCAGTTCTCCATGGCCTGTCCTGCCTTTCTGGATTTTACACTTTTTTCAGATGGCCCTTTTGACCGGGGGGAAGTGAGACTTCATTGTAGTGCAGATTTCCTTTGCAAGCTTGCTTGGTTGGCCAAAAAGGGCGTATGCGTTTTTTCCTGAATATATTCAGGAAAAAACGCATACACCCTTTTTGGCCAAGTGCATCATTGTGGACGTTCTGCCTCTTCTCCTATGCTTTCAATGCAATTCCAGCCTACCTCCTGAAATCGGTTTCCTGCAATTCTGCCCCGCTTTCAAGTCCTCTTGGCAGCCTTACTTCAGTCTATTTTTGGACGATAGCTGTCATTTATAACTCTGCAGGTTTGTGAATTACAGTGCCCCTGAGCTCCTTTCTTCAACTCGCTTTCTTTTGAGCTGGCCGCAACACCGCAGGATGGCTTCAGGCCCTAATCTGGTTCTGGCACGGCACGCTGAGCCTTTGGTTAATTCCTCTTCCTGGTGGGAAATGAGAGTTAAATTTGCCCATCCAGACACCTCCAGCTAGTCTCTCATTGGTTCTCGCTATTCCTGTTCCTCTTCCACAGAAATTGCAAACTGGGCCAAACAGGAGGTTAAAGGGACTGACTCTCCAAGTGGGGAGAGTGTTAGTAAAGCGTCTGGAATGTTGCGCCCGAGTACCAGGGGAGGAAAACTGAGACATATTTGAACACGTCTCCCGTTCACATGGTTGATCATACTTGGGTTCCACATGCATGTTTTAGCTGAAGGAAGAATACCTTAAACCTGGAGAGTTGAGACCCGTGTAATGGGTACCATGCAATATGACTTCAAAGGGTCTTCATTTGCTCACCGAACCTCTCCAATCCTATCACTGCTGCGTTTATGCCCCTGTACACATGCTTGATTCTCTTTTGGAGACATAGCAATCCATAGGTTTCACGATACTTACTAGTCAGGTACATTCTTAGGCGTTTAATATGCGGTGTTGAGTCCATTTCGTTGAGCAAGGAGTAGCTCTTGTCTATTCCATATTTGACTTAAGGAACTTTATCTGTGCTCATTTCAATCTCTGGTTTTATGCAGCACCGCAACTCACCTTTACCCTTAAGCAAGCATAAGTTGGTTTTCTAAATTTGAGACCCTGTTCTGTTCTGTAATTCAGTTCCTGTGTAGCCAAGTTTACATTCCGTGTATTACTGATATCTTATGATGTTTCTTTTTCTGTGTGACTTATTTCAGTTAGAATCATCATACCTGAATCCACTCATTGTGATGCTAAGGGCCTGATGACATAGATTTCATTGCTGAGTGATATTGCTTTGTAAGTAAATACCACAACTTCTTTATCCATTTTTCACTTTCTGCGATGTTGAACTTGTACTGTAAATGATGTTCTTGTAAACAGAGCCGTCCCAAACTTTGGGATGGCTGTGTCTTTTTGATTTTAATTTCCCTAAGCAATAGGACCATAAGTGGCAGTGCCCTAGGCTCTGTTGCTTTGTTTTTTAGATGTTTCAGGAAACACCATACACTTCTCCCGAGTGTCTGTTGGCAATTTACATCCCGCCCATCAGCATAACAAGGCTCCCAGTTCTCCATGGCCTGTCCTGCCTTTCTGGATTTTACACTTTTTTCAGATGGCCCTTTTGCCCGGGGGGAAGTGAGACTTCATTGTAGTGCAGATTTCCTTTGCAAGCTTGCTTGGTTGGCCAAAAAGGGCGTATGCGTTTTTTCCTGAATATATTCAGGAAAAAACACATACGCCCTTTTTGGCCAAGTGCATCATTGTGGACGTTCTGCCTCTTCTCCTGTGCTTTCAATGCAATTCCAGTCTACCTCCTGAAATCGGTTTCCTGCAATTCTGCCCCGCTTTCAAGTCCTCTTGGCAGCCTTACTTCAGTCTATTTTTGGACGATAGCTGTCATTTATAACTCTGCAGGTTTGTGAATTACAGTGCCCCTGAGCTCCTTTCTTCAACTCGCTTTCTTGTGACCTGGCCGCAACACCGCAGGATGTCTTCAGGCCCTAATCTGGTTCTGGCACGGCACGCTCAGCCTTTGGTTAATTCCTCTTCCTGGTGGGAAATGAGAGTTAAATTTGCCCATCCAGACACCTCCAGCTAGTCTCTCATTGGTTCTCGCTATTCCTGTTCATCTTCCGCAGAAATTGCAAACTGGGCCAAACAGGAGGTTAAAGGGACTGACTCTCCAAGTGGGGAGAGTGTTAGTAAAGCGTCTGGAATGTTGCACCCGAGTACCAGGGGAGGAAAACTGAGACATATTTGAACACGTCTCCCGATCACATGGTTGATCATACTTGGGTTCCACATGCATGTTTTAGCTGAAGGAAGAATACATTAAACCTGGAGAGTTAAGACCCGTGTAATGGGTACCATGCAATATGACTTCAAAGGGTCTTCATTGGCTCACCAAACCTCTCCAATCCTATCACTGCTGCGTTTATGCCCCTGTACACATGCTTGATTCTCTTTCGGAGACATAGCAATCCATAGGTTTTAAGATACTTACTAGTCAGGTACATTCTTAGGCGTTTAATATGGGGTATTGAGTCCATTTCGTTGAGCAAGGAGTAGCTCTTGTCTATTCCATATTTGCCTTAAGGAACTTTATCTGTGCTCATTTCAATCTCTGGTTTTATGCAGCACCCCAACTCACCTTTACCCTTAAGCAAGCATAAGTTGGTTTTCTAAATTTGAGACCCTGTTCTGTTCTGTAATTCAGTTCCTGTGTAGCCAAGTTTACATTCTGTGTATTACTGATATCTTATGATGTTTCTTTTTCTGTGTGACTTACTTCAGTTAGAATCATCATACCTGAATCCACTCATTGTGCTGCTAAGGGCCTGATGACACAGATTTCATTGCTGAGTGATATTGCTTTGTAAGTAAATACCACAACTTCTTTATCCATTTTTCACTTTCTGCGATGTTGAACTTGTACTGTAAACGAGGTTCTTGTAAACAGAGCCGTTCCAAACTTTGGGGTGGCTGTGTCTTTTTGATTTTAATTTCCCTAAGCTATAGGACCATAAGTGGAAGTGCCCTAGGTTCTGTTGCTTTGTTTTTTAGATGTTTCAGGAAACACCATACACTTCTCCCGAGTGGTTGTTGGCAATTTACATCCCGCCCATCAGCATAACAAGGCTCCCAGTTCTCCATGGCCTGTCCTGCCTTTCTGGATTTTACACTTTTTTCAGATGGCCCTTTTGACCGGGGGGAAGTGAGACTACTTTGTAGTGCAGATTTCCTTTGCAAGCTTGCTTGGTTGGCCAAAAAGGGCGTATGCGTTTTTTCGTGAATATATTCAGGAAAAAACGCATACGCCCTTTTTGGCCAAGTGCATCATTGTGGACGTTCTGCCTCTTTTCCTATGCTTTCAATGCAATTCCAGTCTACCTCCTGAAATCGGTTTCCTGCAATTCTGCCCCGCTTTCAAGTCCTCTTGGCAGCCTTACTTCAGTCTATTTTTGGACGATAGCTGTCATTTATAACTCTGCAGGTTTGTGAATTACAGTGCCCCTGAGCTCCTTTCTTCAACTCGCTTTCTTTTGAGCTGGCCGCAACACCGCAGGATGGCTTCAGGCCCTAATCTGGTTCCGGTACGGCACGCTGAGCCTTTGGTTATTTCCTCTTCCTGGTGGGAAATGAGAGTTAAATTTGCCCGTCCAGACACCTCCAGCTAGCCTCTCATTGGTTCTCGGTATTCCTGTTCATCTTCCGCAGAAATTGCAAACTGGGCCAAACAGGAGGTTAAAGGCGCTGACTCTCCAAGTGGGGAGAGTGTTAGTAAAGCGTCTGGAATGTTGCACCCGAGTACCAGGGGAGGAAAACTGAGACATATTTGAACACGTCTCCCGTTCACATGGTTGATCATACTTGGGTTCCACATGCATGTTTTAGCTGAAGGAAGAATACCTTAAACCTGGAGAGTTGAGACCCGTGTAATGGGTACCATGCAATATGAATTCAAAGGGTCTTCATTTGCTCACCGAACCTCTCCAATCCTATCACTGCTGCGTTTATGCCCCTGTACACATGCTTGATTCTCTTTCGGAGACATAGCAATCCATAGGTTTTACGATACTTACTAGTCAGGTACATTCTTAGGCGTTTAATATGCGGTGTTGAGTCCATTTCGTTGAGCAAGGTGTAGCTCTTGTCTATTCCATATTTGACTTAAGGAACTTTATCTGTGCTCATTTCAATCTCTGGTTTTATGCAGCACCCCAACTCACCTTTACCCTTAAGCAAGCATAAGTTGGTTTTCTAAATTTGAGACCCTGTTCTGTTCTGTAATTCAGTTCCTGTGTAGCCAAGTTTACATTCCGTGTATTACTTGTATCTTATGATGTTTCTTTTTCTGTGTGACTTATTTCAGTTAGAATCATCATACCTGAATCCACTCATTGTTATGCCAAGGGCCTGATGACATAGATTTCATTGCTGAGTGATATTGCTTTGTAAGTAAATACCACAACTTCTTTATCCATTTTTCACTTTCTGCGATGTTGAACTTGTACTGTAAACGAGGTTCTTGTAAGCAGAGGCGTCCCAAACTTTGGGGTGTCTGTGTCTTTTTGATTTTAATTTCCCTAAGCTATAGGACCATAAGTGGCAGTGCCCTAGGCTCTGTTGCTTTGTTTTTTAGATGTTTCAGGAAACACCATACACTTCTCCCGAGTGTCTGTTGGCAATTTACATCCCGCCCATCAGCATAACAAGGCTCCCAGTTCTCCATGGCCTGTCCTGCCTTTCTGGATTTTACACTTTTTTCAGATGGCCCTTTTGACCGGGGGGAAGTGAGACTTCATTGTAGTGCAGATTTCCTTTGCAAGCTTGCTTGGTTGGCCAAAAAGGGCGTATGCGTTTTTTCCTGAATATATTCAGGAAAAAACGCATACGCCCTTTTTGGCCAAGTGCATCATTGTGGACGTTCTGCCTCTTTTCCTATGCTTTCAATGCAATTCCAGTCTACCTCCTGAAATCGGTTTCCTGCAATTCTGCCCCGCTTTCAAGTCCTCTTGGGAGCCTTACTTCAGTATATTTTTGGAAGATAGCTGTCATTTATAACTCTGCAGGTTTGTGAATTACAGTGCCCCTGAGCTCCTTTCTTCAACTCGCTTTTTTTTGAGCTGGCCGCAACACCGCAGGATGGCTTCAGGCCCTAATCTGGTTCCGGTACGGCACGCTCAGCCTTTGGTTATTTCCTCTTCCTGGTGGGAAGTGAGAGTTAAATTTGCCCGTCCAGACACCTCCAGCTAGCCTCTCATTGGTTCTCGCTATTCCTGTTCATCTTCCGCAGAAATTGCAAACTGGGCCAAACAGGAGGTTAAAGGCGCTGACTCTCCAAGTGGGGAGAGTGTTAGTAAAGCGTCTGGAATGTTGCACCCGAGTACCAGGGGAGGAAAACTGAGACATATTTGAACACGTCTCCCGTTCACATGGTTGATCATACTTGGGTTACACATGCATGTTTTAGCTGAAGGAAGAATACCTTAAACCTGGAGAGTTGAGACCCGTGTAATGGGTACCATGCAATATGACTTCAAAGGGTCTTCATTTGCTCACCGAACCTCTCCAATCCTATCACTGCTGCGTTTATGCCCCTGTACACATGCTTGATTCTCTTTCGGAGACATAGCAATCCATAGGTTTTAAGATACTTACTAGTCAGGTACATTCTTAGGCGTTTAATATGGGGTGATGAGTCCATTTCGTTGAGCAAGGTGTAGCTCTTGTCTATTCCATATTTGACTTAAGGAACTTTATCTGTGCTCATTTCAATCTCTGGTTTTATGCAGCACCCCAACTCACCTTTACCCTTTAGCAAGCATAAGTTGGTTTTCTAAATTTGAGACCCTGTTCTGTTCTGTAATTCAGTTCCTGTGTAGCCAAGTTTACATTCCGTGTATTACTTGTATCTTATGATGTTTCTTTTTCTGTGTGACTTATTTCAGTTAGAATCATCATACCTGAATCCACTCATTGTGATGCTAAGGGCCTGATGACATAGATTTCATTGCTGAGTGATATTGCTTTGTAAGTAAATACCACAACTTCTTTATCCATTTTTCACTTTCTGCGATGTTGAACTTGTACTGTAAACGAGGTTCTTGTAAACAGAGGCGTCCCAAACTTTGGGGTGTCTGTGTCTTTTTGATTTTAATTTCCCTAAGCTATAGGACCATAAGTGGCAGTGCCCTAGGCTCTGTTGCTTTGTTTTTTAGATGTTTCAAGAAACACCATACACTTCTCCCGAGTGTCTGTTGGCAATTTACATCCCGCCCATCAGCATAACAAGGCTCCCAGTTCTCCATGGCCTGTCCTGCCTTTCTGGATTTTACACTTTTTTCAGATGGCCCTTTTGACTGGGGGGAAGTGAGACTTCATTGTAGTGCAGATTTCCTTTGCAAGCTTGCTTGGTTGGCCAAAAAGGGCGTATGCGTTTTTTCCTGAATATATTCAGGAAAAAACGCATACGCCCTTTTTGGCCAAGTGCATCATTGTGGACGTTCTGCCTCTTTTCCTATGCTTTCAATGCAATTCCAGTCTACCTCCTGAAATCGGTTTCCTGCAATTCTGCCCCGCTTTCAAGTCCTCTTGGGAGCCTTACTTCAGTATATTTTTGGAAGATAGCTGTCATTTATAACTCTGCAGGTTTGTGAATTACAGTGCCCCTGAGCTCCTTTCTTCAACTCGCTTTTTTTTGAGCTGGCCGCAACACCGCAGGATGGCTTCAGGCCCTAATCTGGTTCCGGTACGGCACGCTCAGCCTTTGGTTATTTCCTCTTCCTGGTGGGAAGTGAGAGTTAAATTTGCCCGTCCAGACACCTCCAGCTAGCCTCTCATTGGTTCTCGCTATTCCTGTTCATCTTCCGCAGAAATTGCAAACTGGGCCAAACAGGAGGTTAAAGGCGCTGACTCTCCAAGTGGGGAGAGTGTTAGTAAAGCGTCTGGAATGTTGCACCCGAGTACCAGGGGAGGAAAACTGAGACATATTTGAACACGTCTCCCGTTCACATGGTTGATCATACTTGGGTTCCACATGCATGTTTTAGCTGAAGGAAGAATACCTTAAACCTGGAGAGTTGAGACCCGTGTAATGGGTACCATGCAATATGACTTCAAAGGGTCTTCATTTGCTCACCGAACCTCTCCAATCCTATCACTGCTGCGTTTATGCCCCTGTACACATGCTTGATTCTCTTTCGGAGACATAGCAATCCATAGGTTTTACGATACTTACTAGTCAGGTACATTCTTAGGCGTTTAATATGCGGTGTTGAGTCCATTTCGTTGAGCAAGGAGTAGCTCTTGTCTATTCCATATTTGCCTTAAGGAACTTTATCTGTGCTCATTTCAATCTCTGGTTTTATGCAGCACCCCAACTCACCTTTACCCTTAAGCAAGCATAAGTTGGTTTTCTAAATTTGAGACCCTGTTCTGTTCTGTAATTCAGTTCCTGTGTAGCCAAGTTTACATTCCGTGTATTACTGATATCTTATGATGTTTCTTTTTCTGTGTGACTTACTTCAGTTAGAATCATCATACCTGAATCCACTCATTGTGCTGCTAAGGGCCTGATGACACAGATTTCATTGCTGAGTGATATTGCTTTGTAAGTAAATACCACAACTTCTTTATCCATTTTTCACTTTCTGCGATGTTGAACTTGTACTGTAAACGAGGTTCTTGTAAACAGAGCCGTTCCAAACTTTGGGGTGGCTGTGTCTTTTTGATTTTAATTTCCCTAAGCTATAGGACCATAAGTGGAAGTGCCCTAGGTTCTGTTGCTTTGTTTTTTAGATGTTTCAGGAAACACCATACACTTCTCCTGAGTGGTTGTTGGCAATTTACATCCCGCCCATCAGCATAACAAGGCTCCCAGTTCTCCATGGCCTGTCCTGCCTTTCTGGATTTTACACTTTTTTCAGATGGCCCTTTTGACCGGGGGGAAGTGAGACTTCATTGTAGTGCAGATTTCCTTTGCAAGCTTGCTTGGTTGGCCAAAAAGGGCGTATGCGTTTTTTCCTGAATATATTCAGGAAAAAACGCATACGCCCTTTTTGGCCAAGTGCATCATTGTGGACGTTCTGCCTCTTCTCCTATGCTTTCAATGCAATTCCAGTCTACCTCCTGAAATCGGTTTCCTGCAATTCTGCCCCGCTTTCAAGTCCTCTTGGCAGCCTTACTTCAGTCTATTTTTGGACGATAGCTGTCATTTATAACTCTGCAGGTTTGTGAATTACAGTGCCCCTGAGCTCCTTTCTTCAACTCGCTTTCTTGTGACCTGGCCGCAACACCGCAGGATGGCTTCAGGCCCTAATCTGGTTCTGGCACGGCACGCTGAGCCTTTGGTTATTTCCTCTTCCTGGTGGGAAATGAGAGTTAAATTTGCCCGCCCAGACACCTCCAGCTAGTCTCTCATTGGTTCTCGCTATTCCTGTTCATCTTCCACAGAAATTGCAAACTGGGCCAAACAGGAGGTTAACGGGACTGACTCTCCAAGTGGGGAGAGTGATAGTAAAGCGTCTGGAATGTTGCACCCGAGTACCAGGGAAGGAAAACTGAGACATATTTGAACACGTCTCCCGTTCACATGGTTGATCATACTTGGGTTCCACATGCATGTTTTAGCTGAAGGAAGAATACCTTAAACCTGGAGAGTTGAGACCCGTGTAATGGATACCATGTAATATGACTTCAAAGGGTCTTCATTGGCTCACCGAACCTCTCCAATCCTATCACTGCTGCGCTTATGCCCCTGTACACATGCTTGATTCTCTTTCGGAGACATAGCAATCCATAGGTTTTAAGATACTTACTAGTCAGGTACATTCTTAGGCGTTTAATATGCGGTGTTGAGTCCATTTCGTTGAGCAAGGAGTAGCTCTTGTCTATTCCATATTTGACTTAAGGAACTTTATCTGTGCTCATTTCAATCTCTGGTTTTATGCAGCACCCCAACTCACCTTTACCCTTAAGCAAGCATAAGTTGGTTTTCTAAATTTGAGACCCTGTTCTGTTCTGTAATTCAGTTCCTGTGTAGCCAAGTTTACATTCCGTGTATTACTGATATCTTATGATGTTTCTTTTTCTGTGTGACTTACTTCAGTTAGAATCATCATACCTGAATCCACTCATTGTGCTGCTAAGGGCCTGATGACACAGATTTCATTGCTGAGTGATATTGCTTTGTAAGTAAATACCACAACTTCTTTATCCATTTTTCACTTTCTGCGATGTTGAACTTGTACTGTAAACGAGGTTCTTGTAAACAGAGCCGTTCCAAACTTTGGGGTGGCTGTGTCTTTTTGATTTTAATTTCCCTAAGCTATAGGACCATAAGTGGAAGTGCCCTAGGCTCTGTTGCTTTGTTTTTTAGATGTATCAGGAAACACCATACACTTCTCCCGAGTGTCTGTTGGCAATTTACATCCCGCCCATCAGCATAACAAGGCTCCCAGTTCTCCATGGCCTGTCCTGCCTTTCTGGATTTTACACTTTTTTCAGATGGCCCTTTTGACCGGGGGGAAGTGAGACTTCATTGTAGTGCAGATTTCCTTTGCAAGCTTGCTTGGTTGGCCAAAAAGGGCGTATGCGTTTTTTCCTGAATATATTCAGGAAAAAACGCATATGCACTTTTTGGCCAAGTGCATCATTGTGGACGTTCTGCCTCTTTTCCTATGCTTGCAATGCAATTCCAGTCTACCTCCTGAAATCGGTTTCCTGCAATTCTGCCCCGCTTTCAAGTCCTCTTGGCAGCCTTACTTCAGTATATTTTTGGAAGATAGCTGTCATTTATAACTCTGCAGGTTTGTGAATTACAGTGCCCCTGAGCTCCTTTCTTCAACTCGCTTTCTTTTGAGCTGGCCGCAACACCGCAGGATGGCTTCAGGCCCTAATCTGGTTCCGGTACGGCATGCTCAGCCTTTGGTTATTTCCTCTTCCTGGTGGGGAGTGAGAGTTAAATTTGCCCGTCCAGACACCTCCAGCTAGCCTCTCATTGGTTCTCGCTATTCCTGTTCATCTTCCGCAGAAATTGCAAACTGGGCCAAACAGGAGGTTAAAGGCGCTGACTCTCCAAGTGGGGAGAGTGTTAGTAAAGCGTCTGGAATGTTGCACCCGAGTACCAGGGGAGGAAAACTGAGACATATTTGAACACGTCTCCCGTTCACATGGTTGATCATACTTGGGTTCCACATGCATGTTTTAGCTGAAGGAAGAATACCTTAAACCTGGAGAGTTGAGACCCGTGGAATGGGTACCATGCAATATGACTTCAAAGGGTCTTCATTTGCTCACCGAACCTCTCCAATCCTATCACTGCTGCGTTTATGCCCCTGTACACATGCTTGATTCTCTTTCGGAGACATAGCAATCCATAGGTTTTACGATACTTACTAGTCAGGTACATTCTTAGGCGTTTAATATGCGGTGTTGAGTCCATTTCGTTGAGCAAGGAGTAGCTCTTGTCTATTCCATATTTGACTTAAGGAACTTTATCTGTGCTCATTTCAATCTCTGGTTTTATGCAGCACCCCAACTCACCTTTACCCTTAAGCAAGCATAAGTTGGTTTTCTAAATTTGAGACCCTGTTCTGTTCTGTAATTCAGTTCCTGTGTAGCCAAGTTTACATTCCGTGTATTACTGATATCTTATGATGTTTCTTTTTCTGTGTGACTTATTTCAGTTAGAATCATCATACCTGAATCCACTCATTGTGATGCTAAGGGCCTGATGACATAGATTTCATTGCTGAGTGATATTGCTTTGTAAGTAAATACCACAACTTCTTTATCCATTTTTCACTTTCTGCGATGTTGAACTTGTACTGTAAACGAGGTTCTTGTAAACAGAGGCGTCCCAAACTTTGGGGTGTCTGTGTCTTTTTGATTTTAATTTCCCTAAGCTATAGGACCATAAGTGGCAGTGCCCTAGGCTCTGTTGCTTTGTTTTTTAGATGTTTCAGGAAACACCATACACTTCTCCCGAGTGTCTGTTGGCAATTTACATCCCGCCCATCAGCATAACAAGGCTCCCAGTTCTCCATGGCCTGTCCTGCCTTTCTGGATTTTACACTTTTTTCAGATGGCCCTTTTGACCGGGGGGAAGTGAGACTTCATTGTAGTGCAGATTTCCTTTGCAAGCTTGCTTGGTTGGCCAAAAAGGGCGTATGCGTTTTTTCCTGAATATATTCAGGAAAAAACGCATACGCCCTTTTTGGCCAAGTGCATCATTGTGGACGTTCTGCCTCTTTTCCTATGCTTTCAATGCAATTCCAGTCTACCTCCTGAAATCGGTTTCCTGCAATTCTGCCCCGCTTTCAAGTCCTCTTGGCAGCCTTACTTCAGTCTATTTTTGGACGATAGCTGTCATTTATAACTCTGCAGGTGTGTGAATTACAGTGCCCCTGAGCTCCTTTCTTCAACTCGCTTTCTTGTGACCTGACCGCAACACCGCAGGATGGCTTCAGGCCCTAATCTGGTTCCGGCACGGCACGCTGAGCCTTTGGTTATTTCCTCTTCCTGGTGGGAAATGAGAGTTAAATTTGCCCGTCCAGACACCTCCAGCTAGCCTCTCATTGGTTCTCGCTATTCCTGTTCATCTTCCGCAGAAATTGCAAACTGGGCCAAACAGGAGGTTAAAGGCGCTGACTCTCCAAGTGGGGAGAGTGTTAGTAAAGCGTCTGGAATGTTGCACCCGAGTACCAGGGGAGGAAAACTGAGACATATTTGAACACGTCTCCCGTTCACATGGTTGATCATACTTGGGTTCCACATGCATGTTTTAGCTGAAGGAAGAATACCTTAAACCTGGAGAGTTGAGACCCGTGTAATGGGTACCATGCAATATGACTTCAAAGGGTCTTCATTTGCTCACCGAACCTCTCCAATCATATCACTGCTGCGCTTATGCCCCTGTACACATGCTTGATTCTCTTTCGGAGACATAGCAATCCATAGGTTTTAAGATACTTACTAGTCAGGTACATTCTTAGGCGTTTAATATGCGGTGTTGAGTCCATTTCGTTGAGCAAGGAGTAGCTCTTGTCTATTCCATATTTGACTTATGGAACTTTATCTGTGCTCATTTCAATCTCTGGTTTTATGCAGCACCCCAACTCACCTTTACCCTTAAGCAAGCATAAGTTGGTTTTCTAAATTTGAGACCCTGTTCTGTTCTGTAATTCAGTTCCTGTGTAGCCAAGTTTACATTCCGTGTATTACTGATATCTTATGATGTTTCTTTTTCTGTGTGACTTATTTCAGTTAGAATCATCATACCTGAATCCACTCATTGTGCTGCTAAGGGCCTGATGACACAGATTTCATTGCTGAGTGATATTGCTTTGTAAGTAAATACCACAACTTCTTTATCCATTTTTCACTTTCTGCTATGTTGAACTTGTACTGTAAACGAGGTTCTTGTAAACAGAGCCGTTCCAAACTTTGGGGTGGCTGTGTCTTTTTGATTTTAATTTCCCTAAGCTATAGGACCATAAGTGGAAGTGCCCTAGGTTCTGTTGCTTTGTTTTTTAGATGTTTCAGGAAACACCATACACTTCTCCCGAGTGGTTGTTGGCAATTTACATCCCGCCCATCAGCATAACAAGGCTCCCAGTTCTCCATGGCCTGTCCTGCCTTTCTGGATTTTACACTTTTTTCAGATGACCCTTTTGACCGGGGGGAAGTGAGACTTCATTGTAGTGCAGATTTCCTTTGCAAGCTTGCTTGGTTGGCCAAAAAGGGCGTATGCGTTTTTTCCTGAATATATTCAGGAAAAAACGCATACGCACTTTTTGGCCAAGTGCATCATTGTGGACGTTCTGCCTCTTTTCCTATGCTTGCAATGCAATTCCAGTCTACCTCCTGAAATCGGTTTCATGCAATTCTGCCCCGCTTTCAAGTCCTCTTCGCAGCCTTACTTCAGTATATTTTTGGAAGAAAGCTGTCATTTATAACTCTGCAGGTATGTGAATTACAGTGCCCCTGAGCTCCTTTCTTCAACTCGCTTTCTTTTGAGCTGGCCGCAACACCGCAGGATGGCTTCAGGCCCTAATCTGGTTCCGGTACGGCACGCTCAGCCTTTGGTTATTTCCTCTTCCTGTTGGGAATTGAGAGTTAAATTTGCCCGTCCAGACACCTCCAGTTAGCCTCTCATTGGTTCTCGCTATTCCTGTTCATCTTCCGCAGAAATTGCAAACTGGGCCAAACTGGAGGTTAAAGGCGTTGACTCTCCAAGTGGGGAGAGTGTTAGTAAAGCGTCTGGAATGTTGCACCCGAGTACCAGGGGAGGAAAACTGAGACATATTTGAACACGTCTCCCGTTCACATGGTTGATCATACTTGGGTTCCACATGCATGTTTTAGCTGAAGGAAGAATACCTTAAACCTGGAGAGTTGAGACCCGTGGAATGGGTACCATGCAATATGACTTCAAAGGGTCTTCATTTGCTCACCGAACCTCTCCAATCCTATCACTGCTGCGTTTATGCCCCTGTACACATGCTTCATTCTCTTTCGGAGACATAGCAATCCATAGGTTTTACGATACTTACTAGTCAGGTACATTCTTAGGCGTTTAATATGCGGTGTTGAGTCCATTTCGTTGAGCAAGGAGTAGCTCTTGTCTATTCCATATTTGACTTAAGGAACTTTATCTGTGCTCATTTCAATCTCTGGTTTTATGCAGCAACCCAACTCACCTTTACCCTTAAGCAAGCATAAGTTGGTTTTCTAAATTTGAGACCCTGTTCTGTTCTGTAATTCAGTTCCTGTGTAGCCAAGTTTACATTCCGTGTATTACTGATATCTTATGATGTTTCTTTTTCTGTGTGACTTATTTCAGTTAGAATCATCATACCTGAATCCACTCATTGTGATGCTAAGGGCCTGATGACATAGATTTCATTGCTGAGTGATATTGCTTTGTAAGTAAATACCACAACTTCTTTATCCATTTTTCACTTTCTGCGATGTTGAACTTGTACTGTAAACGAGGTTCTTGTAAACAGAGGCGTCCCAAACTTTGGGGTGGCTGTGTCTTTTTGATTTTAATTTCCCTAAGCTATAGGACCATAAGTGGCAGTGCCCTAGGCTCTGTTGCTTTGTTTTTTAGATGTTTCAGGAAACACCATACACTTCTCCCGAGTGTCTGTTGGCAATTTACATCCCGCCCATCAGCATAACAAGGCTCCCAGTTCTCCATGGCCTGTCCTGCCTTTCTGGATTTTACACTTTTTTCAGATGGCCCTTTTGACCGGGGGGAAGTGAGACTTCATTGTAGTGCAGATTTCCTTTGCAAGCTTGCTTGGTTGGCCAAAAAGGGCGTATGCGTTTTTTCCTGAATATATTCAGGAAAAAACGCATACGCCCTTTTTGGCCAAGTGCATCATTGTGGACGTTCTGCCTCTTTTCCTATGCTTTCAATGCAATTCCAGTCTACCTCCTGAAATCGGTTTCCTGCAATTCTGCCCCGCTTTCAAGTCCTCTTGGCAGCCTTACTTCAGTCTATTTTTGGACGATAGCTGTCATTTATAACTCTGCAGGTTTGTGAATTACAGTGCCCCTGAGCTCCTTTCTTCAACTCGCTTTCTTGTGACCTGACCGCAACACCGCAGGATGGCTTCAGGCCCTAATCTGGTTCCGGCACGGCACGCTGAGCCTTTGGTTATTTCCTCTTCCTGGTGGGAAATGAGAGTTAAATTTGCCCGTCCAGAAACCTCCAGCTAGCCTCTCATTGGTTCTCGCTATTCCTGTTCATCTTCCGCAGAAATTGCAAACTGGGCCAAACAGGAGGTTAAAGGCGCTGACTCTCCAAGTGGGGAGAGTGTTAGTAAAGCGTCTGGAATGTTGCACCCGAGTACCAGGGGAGGAAAACTGAGACATATTTGAACACGTCTCCCGTTCACATGGTTGATCATACTTGGGTTCCACATGCATGTTTTAGCTGAAGGAAGAATACCTTAAACCTGGAGAGTTGAGACCCGTGTAATGGGTACCATGCAATATGACTTCAAAGGGTCTTCATTTGCTCACCGAACCTCTCCAATCATATCACTGCTGCGCTTATGCCCCTGTACACATGCTTGATTCTCTTTCGGAGACATAGCAATCCATAGGTTTTAAGATACTTACTAGTCAGGTACATTCTTAGGCGTTTAATATGCGGTGTTGAGTCCATTTCGTTGAGCAAGGAGTAGCTCTTGTCTATTCCATATTTGACTTATGGAACTTTATCTGTGCTCATTTCAATCTCTGGTTTTATGCAGCACCCCAACTCACCTTTACCCTTAAGCAAGCATAAGTTGGTTTTCTAAATTTGAGACCCTGTTCTGTTCTGTAATTCACTTCCTGTGTAGCCAAGTTTACATTCCGTGTATTACTGATATCTTATGATGTTTCTTTTTCTGTGTGACTTACTTCAGTTAGAATCATCATACCTGAATCCACTCATTGTGCTGCTAAGGGCCTGATGACATAGATTTCATTGCTGAGTGATATTGCTTTGTAAGTAAATACCACAACTTCTTTATCCATTTTTCACTTTCTGCGATGTTGAACTTGTACTGTAAACGAGGTTCTTGTAAACAGAGGCGTCCCAAACTTTGGGGTGGCTGTGTCTTTTTGATTTTAATTTCCCTAAGCTATAGGACCATAAGTGGCAGTGCCCTAGGCTCTGTTGCTTTGTTTTTTAGATGTTTCAGGAAACACCATACACTTCTCCCGAGTGTCTGTTGGCAATTTACATCCCGCCCATCAGCATAACAAGGCTCCCAGTTCTCCATGGCCTGTCCTGCCTTTCTGGATTTTACACTTTTTTCAGATGGCCCTTTTGACCGGGGGGAAGTGAGACTTCATTGTAGTGCAGATTTCCTTTGCAAGCTTGCTTGGTTGGCCAAAAAGGGCGTATGCGTTTTTTCCTGAATATATTCAGGAAAAAACGCATACGCCCTTTTTGGCCAAGTGCATCATTGTGGACGTTCTGCCTCTTTTCCTATGCTTTCAATGCAATTCCAGTCTACCTCCTGAAATCGGTTTCCTGCAATTCTGCCCCGCTTTCAAGTCCTCTTGGCAGCCTTACTTCAGTCTATTTTTGGACGATAGCTGTCATTTATAAGTCTGCAGGTTTGTGAATTACAGTGCCCCTGAGCTCCTTTCTTCAACTCGCTTTCTTGTGACCTGACCGCAACACCGCAGGATGGCTTCAGGCCCTAATCTGGTTCCGGCACGGCACACTGAGCCTTTGGTTATTTCCTCTTCCTGGTGGGAAATGAGAGTTAAATTTGCCCGTCCAGACACCTCCAGCTAGCCTCTCATTGGTTCTCGCTATTCCTGTTCATCTTCCGCAGAAATTGCAAACTGGGCCAAACAGGAGGTTAAAGGCGCTGACTCTCCAAGTGGGGAGAGTGTTAGTAAAGCGTCTGGAATGTTGCACCCGAGTACCAGGGGAGGAAAACTGAGACATATTTGAACACGTCTCCCGTTCACATGGTTGATCATACTTGGGTTCCACATGCATGTTTTAGCTGAAGGAAGAATACCTTAAACCTGGAGAGTTGAGACCCGTGTAATGGGTACCATGCAATATGACTTCAAAGGGTCTTCATTTGCTCACCGAACCTCTCCAATCATATCACTGCTGCGCTTATGCCCCTGTACACATGCTTGATTCTCTTTCGGAGACATAGCAATCCATAGGTTTTAAGATACTTACTAGTCAGGTACATTCTTAGGCGTTTAATATGCGGTGTTGAGTCCATTTCGTTGAGCAAGGAGTAGCTCTTGTCTATTCCATATTTGACTTATGGAACTTTATCTGTGCTCATTTCAATCTCTGGTTTTATGCAGCACCCCAACTCACCTTTACCCTTAAGCAAGCATAAGTTGGTTTTCTAAATTTGAGACCCTGTTCTGTTCTGTAATTCACTTCCTGTGTAGCCAAGTTTACATTCCGTGTATTACTGATATCTTATGATGTTTCTTTTTCTGTGTGACTTACTTCAGTTAGAATCATCATACCTGAATCCACTCATTGTGCTGCTAAGGGCCTGATGACATAGATTTCATTGCTGAGTGATATTGCTTTGTAAGTAAATACCACAACTTCTTTATCCATTTTTCACTTTCTGCGATGTTGAACTTGTACTGTAAACGAGGTTCTTGTAAACAGAGGCGTCCCAAACTTTGGGGTGGCTGTGTCTTTTTGATTTTAATTTCCCTAAGCTATAGGACCATAAGTGGCAGTGCCCTAGGCTCTGTTGCTTTGTTTTTTAGATGTTTCAGGAAACACCATACACTTCTCCCGAGTGTCTGTTGGCAATTTACATCCCGCCCATCAGCATAACAAGGCTCCCAGTTCTCCATGGCCTGTCCTGCCTTTCTGGATTTTACACTTTTTTCAGATGGCCCTTTTGACCGGGGGGAAGTGAGACTTCATTGTAGTGCAGATTTCCTTTGCAAGCTTGCTTGGTTGGCCAAAAAGGGCGTATGCGTTTTTTCCTGAATATATTCAGGAAAAAACGCATACGCCCTTTTTGGCCAAGTGCATCATTGTGGACGTTCTGCCTCTTTTCCTATGCTTTCAATGCAATTCCAGTCTACCTCCTGAAATCGGTTTCCTGCAATTCTGCCCTGCTTTCAAGTCCTCTTGGCAGCCTTACTTCAGTCTATTTTTGGACGATAGCTGTCATTTATAACTCTGCAGGTTTGTGAATTACAGTGCCCCTGAGCTCCTTTCTTCAACTCGCTTTCTGTTGAGCTGGCCGCAACACCGCAGGATGGCTTCAGGCCCTAATCTGGTTCCGGCACGGCACACTGAGCGTTTCGTTATTTCCTCTTCCTGTTGGGAAATGAGAGTTAAATTTGCCCGTCCAGACACCTCCAGCTAGTCTCTCATTGGTTCTCGCTATTCCTGTTCATCTTCCGCAGAAATTGCAAACTGGGCCAAACAGGAGGTTAAAGGCGCTGACTCTCCAAGTGGGGAGAGTGTTAGTAAAGCGTCTGGAATGTTGCACCCGAGTACCAGGGGAGGAAAACTGAGACATATTTGAACACGTCTCCCGTTCACATGGTTGATCATACTTGGGTTCCACATGCATGTTTTAGCTGAAGGAAGAATACCTTAAACCTGGAGAGTTGAGACCCGTGTAATGGGTACCATGCAATATGACTTCAAAGGGTCTTCATTTGCTCACCGAACCTCTCCAATCCTATCACTGCTGCGTTTATGCCCCTGTACACATGCTTGATTCTCTTTCGGAGACATAGCAATCCATAGGTTTTACGATACTTACTAGTCAGGTACATTCTTAGGCGTTTAATATGCGGTGTTGAGTCCATTTCGTTGAGCAAGGAGTAGCTCTTGTCTATTCCATATTTGACTTAAGGAACTTTATCTGTGCTCATTTCAATCCCTGGTTTTATGCAGCACCCCAACTCACCTTTACCCTTAAGCAAGCATAAGTTGGTTTTCTAAATTTGAGACCCTGTTCTGTTCTGTAATTCAGTTCCTGTGTAGCCAGGTTTTCATTCCGTGTATTACTGATATCTTATGATGTTTCTTTTTCTGTGTGACTTATTTCAGTTAGAATCATCATACCTGAATCCACTCATTGTGATGCTAAGGGCCTGATGACATAGATTTCATTGCTGAGTGATATTGCTTTGTAAGTAAATACCACAACTTCTTTATCCATTTTTCACTTTCTGCGATGTTGAACTTGTACTGTAAACGAGGTTCTTGTAAACAGAGGCGTCCCAAACTTTGGGGTGCTGTGTCTTTTTGATTTTAATTTCCCTAAGCTATAGGACCATAAGTGGCAGTGCCCTAGGCTCTGTTGCTTTGTTTTTTAGATGTTTCAGGAAACACCATACACTTCTCCCGAGTGTCTGTTGGCAATTTACATCCCGCCCATCAGCATAACAAGGCTCCCAGTTCTCCATGGCCTGTCCTGCCTTTCTGGATTTTACACTTTTTTCAGATGGCCCTTTTGACCGGGGGGAAGTGAGACTTCATTGTAGTGCAGATTTCCTTTGCAAGCTTGCTTGGTTGGCCAAAAAGGGCGTATGCGTTTTTTCCTGAATATATTCAGGAAAAAACGCATACGCCCTTTTTGGCCAAGTGCATCATTGTGGACGTTCTGCCTCTTTTCCTATGCTTTCAATGCAATTCCAGTCTACCTCCTGAAATCGGTTTCCTGCAATTCTGCCCTGCTTTCAAGTCCTCTTGGCAGCCTTACTTCAGTCTATTTTTGGACGATAGCTGTCATTTATAACTCTGCAGGTTTGTGAATTACAGTGCCCCTGAGCTCCTTTCTTCAACTCGCTTTCTTTTGAGCTGGCCGCAACACCGCAGGATGGCTTCAGGCCCTAATCTGGTTCCGGCACGGCACGCTGAGCGTTTCGTTATTTCCTCTTCCTGGTGGGAAATGAGAGTTAAATTTGCCCGTCCAGACACCTCCAGCTAGTCTCTCATTGGTTCTCGCTATTCCTGTTCATCTTCCGCAGAAATTGCAAACTGGGCCAAACAGGAGGTTAAAGGCGCTGACTCTCCAAGTGGGGAGAGTGTTAGTAAAGCGTCTGGAATGTTGCACCCGAGTACCAGGGGAGGAAAACTGAGACATATTTGAACACGTCTCCCGTTCACATGGTTGATCATACTTGGGTTCCACATGCATGTTTTAGCTGAAGGAAGAATACCTTAAACCTGGAGAGTTGAGACCCGTGTAATGGGTACCATGCAATATGACTTCAAAGGGTCTTCATTTGCTCACCGAACCTCTCCAATCCTATCACTGCTGCGTTTATGCCCCTGTACACATGCTTGATTCTCTTTCGGAGACATAGCAATCCATAGGTTTTACGATACTTACTAGTCAGGTACATACTTAGGCGTTTAATATGCGGTGTTGAGTCCATTTCGTTGAGCAAGGAGTAGCTCTTGTCTATTCCATATTTGACTTAAGGAACTTTATCTGTGCTCATTTCAATCTCTGGTTTTATGCAGCACCCCAACTCACCTTTACCCTTAAGCAAGCATAAGTTGGTTTTCTAAATTTGAGACCCTGTTCTGTTCTGTAATTCAGTTCCTGTGTAGCCAAGTTTTCATTCCGTGTATTACTGATATCTTATGATGTTTCTTTTTCTGTGTGACTTATTTCAGTTAGAATCATCATACCTGAATCCACTCATTGTGATGCTAAGGGCCTGATGACATAGATTTCATTGCTGAGTGATATTGCTTTGTAAGTAAATACCACAACTTCTTTATCCATTTTTCACTTTCTGCGATGTTGAACTTGTACTGTAAACGAGGTTCTTGTAAACAGAGGCGTCCCAAACTTTGGGGTGGCTGTGTCTTTTTGACTTTAATTTCCCTAAGCTATAGGACCATAAGTGGCAGTGCCCTAGGCTCTGTTGCTTTGTTTTTTAGATGTTTCAGGAAACACCATACACTTCTCCCGAGTGTCTGTTGGCAATTTACATCCCGCCCATCAGCATAACAAGGCTCCCAGTTCTCCATGGCCTGTCCTGCCTTTCTGGATTTTACACTTTTTTCAGATGGCCCTTTTGACCGGGGGGAAGTGAGACTTCATTGTAGTGCAGATTTCCTTTGCAAGCTTGCTTGGTTGGCCAAAAACGGCGTATGCGTTTTTTCCTGAATATATTCAGGAAAAAACGCATACGCCCTTTTTGGCCAAGTGCATCATTGTGGACGTTCTGCCTCTTTTCCTATGCTTTCAATGCAATTCCAGTCTACCTCCTGAAATCGGTTTCCTGCAATTCTGCCCCGCTTTCAAGTCCTCTTGGCAGCATTACTTCAGTCTATTTTTGGACGATAGCTGTCATTTATAACTCTGCAGGTTTGTGAATTACAGTGCCCCTGAGCTCCTTTCTTCAACTCGCTTTCTTTTGAGCTGGCCGCAACACTGCAGGATGGCTTCAGGCCCTAATCTGGTTCCGGCACTGCACGCTGAGCGTTTCGTTATTTCCTCTTCCTGGTGGGAAATGAGAGTTAAATTTGCCCGTCCAGACACCTCCAGCTAGTCTCTCATTGGTTCTCGCTATTCCTGTTCATCTTCCACAGAAATTGCAAACTGGGCCAAACAGGAGGTTAAAGGCGCTGACTCTCCAAGTGGGGAGAGTGTTAGTAAAGCGTCTGGAATGTTGCACCCGAGTACCAGGGGAGGAAAACTGAGACATATTTGAACACGTCTCCCGTTCACATGGTTGATCATACTTGGGTTCCACATGCATGTTTTAGCTGAAGGAAGAATACCTTAAACCTGGAGAGTTGAGACCCGTGTAATGGGTACCATGCAATATGACTTCAAAGGGTCTTCATTTGCTCACCGAACCTCTCCAATCCTATCACTGCTGCGTTTATGCCCCTGTACACATGCTTGATTCTCTTTCGGAGACATAGCAATCCATAGGTTTTAGGATACTTACTAGTCAGGTACATTCTTAGGCGTTTAATATGCGGTGTTGTGTCCATTTCGTTGAGCAAGGAGTAGCTCTTGTCTATTCCATATTTGGCTTAAGGAACTTTATCTGTTCTCATTTCAATCTCTGGTTTTATGCAGCACCCCAACTCACCTTTACCCTTAAGCAAGCATAAGTTGGTTTTCTAAATTTGAGACACTGTTCTGTTCTGTAATTCAGTTCCTGTGTAGCCAAGTTTACATTCCGTGTATTACTGATATCTTATGATGTTTCTTTTTCTGTGTGACTTACTTCAGTTAGAATCATCATACCTGAATCCACTCATTGTGCTGCTAAGGGCCTGATGACACAGATTTCATTGCTGAGTGATATTGCTTTGTAAGTAAATACCACAACTTCTTTATCCATTTTTCACTTTCTGCGATGTTGAACTTGTACTGTAAACGAGGTTCTTGTAAACAGAGGCGTCCCAAACTTTGGGGTGGCTGTGTCTTTTTGATTTTAATTTCCCTAAGCTATAGGACCATAAGTGGCAGTGCCCTAGGCTCTGTTGCTTTGTTTTTTAGATGTTTCAGGAAACACCATACACTACTCCCGAGTGTCTGTTGGCAATTTACATCCCGCCCATCAGCATAACAAGGCTCCCAGTTCTCCATGGCCTGTCCTGCCTTTCTGGATTTTACACTTTTTTCAGATGGCCCTTTTGACCGGGGGGAAGTGAGACTTCATTGTAGTGCAGATTTCCTTTGCAAGCTTGCTTGGTTGGCCAAAAAGGGCGTATGCGTTTTTTCCTGAATATATTCAGGAAAAAACGCATACGCCCTTTTTGGCCAAGTGCATCATTGTGGACGTTCTGCCTCTTTTCCTATGCTTTCAATGCAATTCCAGTCTACCTCCTGAAATCGGTTTCCTGCAATTCTGCCCCGCTTTCAAGTCCTCTTGGCAGCCTTACTTCAGTCTATTTTTGGATGATAGCTGTCATTTATAACTCTGCAGGTTTGTGAATTACAGTGCCCCTGAGCTCCTTTGTTCAACTCGCTTTCTTTTGAGCTGGCCGCAACACCGCAGGATGGCTTCAGGCCCTATTCTGGTTCCGGTACGGCACGCTGAGCCTTTGGTTATTTCCTCTTCCTGGTGGGAAATGAGAGTTAAATTTGCCCGTCCAGACACCTCCAGCTAGCCTCTCATTGGTTCTCGCTATTCCTGTTCATCTTCCGCAGAAATTGCAAACTGGGCCAAACAGGCGGTTAAAGGCGCTGACTCTCCAAGTGGGGAGAGTGTTAGTAAAGCGTCTGGAATGTTGCACCCGAGTACCAGGGGAGGAAAACTGAGACATATTTGAACACGTCTCCCGTTCACATGGTTGATCATACTTGGGTTCCACATGCATGATTTAGCTGAAGGAAGAATACCTAAAACCTGGGTAGTTGAAACCCGTGGAATGGGTACCATGCAATATGACTTCAAAGGGTCTTCATTTGCTCACCGAACCTCTCCAATCCTATCACTGCTGCGTTTATGCCCCTGTACACATGCTTGATTCTCTTTCGGAGACATAGCAATCCATAGGTTTTAAGATACTTACTAGTCAGGTACATTCTTAGGCGTTTAATATGCGGTGTTGAGTCCATTTCGTTGAGCAAGGAGTAGCTCTTGTCTATTCCATATTTGCCTTAAGGAACTTTATCTGTGCTCATTTCAATCTCTGGTTTTATGCAGCACCCCAACTCACCTTTACCCTTAAGCAAGCATAAGTTGGTTTTCTAAATTTGAGACCCTGTTCTGTTCTGTAATTCAGTTCCTGTGTAGCCAAGTTTACATTCCGTGTATTACTGATATCTTATGATGTTTCTTTTTCTGTGTGACTTACTTCAGTTAGAATCATCATACCTGAATCCACTCATTGTGCTGCTAATGGCCTGATGACACAGATTTCATTGCTGAGTGATATTGCTTTGTAAGTAAATACCACAACTTCTTTATCCATTTTTCACTTTCTGCGATGTTGAACTTGTACTGTAAACGAGGTTCTTGTAAACAGAGCCGTTCCAAACTTTGGGGTGGCTGTGTCTTTTTGATTTTAATTTCCCTAAGCTATAGGACCATAAGTGGAAGTGCCCTAGGTTCTGTTGCTTTGTTTTTTAGATGTTTCAGGAAACACCATACACTTCTCCCGAGTGGTTGTTGGCAATTTACATCCCGCCCATCAGCATAACAAGGCTCCCAGTTCTCCATGGCCTGTCCTGCCTTTCTGGATTTTACACTTTTTTCAGATGGCCCTTTTGACCGGGGGGAAGTGAGACTTCATTGTAGTGCAGATTTCCTTTGCAAGCTTGCTTGGTTGGCCAAAAAGGGCGTATGCGTTTTTTCCTGAATATATTCAGGAAAAAACGCATACGCCCTTTTTGGCCAAGTGCATCATTGTGGACGTTCTGCCTCTTCTCCTATGCTTTCAATGCAATTCCAGTCTACCTCCTGAAATCGGTTTCCTGCAATTCTGCCCCGCTTTCAAGTCCTCTTGGCAGCCTTACTTCAGTCTATTTTTGGACGATAGCTGTCATTTATAACTCTGCAGGTTTGTGAATTACAGTGCCCCTGAGCTCCTTTCTTCAACTCGCTTTCTTGTGACCTGGCCGCAACACCGCAGGATGTCTTCAGGCCCTAATCTGGTTCCGGCACGGCACGCTGAGCCTTTGGTTATTTCCTCTTCCTGGTGGGAAATGAGAGTTAAATTTGCCCGTCCAGACACCTCCAGCTAGTCTCTCATTGGTTCTCGCTATTCCTGTTCATCTTCCACAGAAATTGCAAACTGGGCCAAACAGGAGGTTAACGGGACTGACTCTCCAAGTGGGGAGAGTGATAGTAAAGCGTCTGGAATGTTGCACCCGAGTACCAGGGAAGGAAAACTGAGACATATTTGAACACGTCTCCCGTTCACATGGTTGATCATACTTGGGTTCCACATGCATGTTTTAGCTGAAGGAAGAATACCTTAAACCTGGAGAGTTGAGACCCGTGTAATGGATACCATGTAATATGACTTCAAAGGGTCTTCATTTGCTCACCGAACCTCTCCAATCCTATCACTGCTGCGCTTATGCCCCTGTACACATGCTTGATTCTCTTTCGGAGACATAGCAATCCATAGGTTTTAAGATACTTACTAGTCAGGTACATTCTTAGGCGTTTAATATGCGGTGTTGAGTCCATTTCGTTGAGCAAGGAGTAGCTCTTGTCTATTCCATATTTGACTTAAGGAACTTTATCTGTGCTCATTTCAATCTCTGGTTTTATGCAGCACCCCAACTCACCTTTACCCTTAAGCAAGCATAAGTTGGTTTTCTAAATTTGAGACCCTGTTCTGTTCTGTAATTCAGTTCCTGTGTAGCCAAGTTTACATTCCGTGTATTACTGATATCTTATGATGTTTCTTTTTCTGTGTGACTTACTTCAGTTAGAATCATCATACCTGAATCCACTCATTGTGCTGCTAAGGGCCTGATGACACAGATTTCATTGCTGAGTGATATTGCTTTGTAAGTAAATACCACAACTTCTTTATCCATTTTTCACTTTCTGCGATGTTGAACTTGTACTGTAAACGAGGTTCTTGTAAACAGAGCCGTTCCAAACTTTGGGGTGGCTGTGTCTTTTTGATTTTAATTTCCCTAAGCTATAGGACCATAAGTGGAAGTGCCCTAGGCTCTGTTGCTTTGTTTTTTAGATGTATCAGGAAACACCATACACTTCTCCCGAGTGGTTGTTGGCAATTTACATCCCGCCCATCAGCATAACAAGGCTCCCAGTTCTCCATGGCCTGTCCTGCCTTTCTGGATTTTACACTTTTTTCAGATGGCCCTTTTGACCGGGGGGAAGTGAGACTTCATTGTAGTGCAGATTTCCTTTGCAAGCTTGCTTGGTTGGCCAAAAAGGGCGTATGCGTTTTTTCCTGAATATATTCAGGAAAAAACGCATATGCACTTTTTGGCCAAGTGCATCATTGTGGACGTTCTGCCTCTTTTCCTATGCTTGCAATGCAATTCCAGTCTACCTCCTGAAATCGGTTTCCTGCAATTCTGCCCCGCTTTCAAGTCCTCTTGGCAGCCTTACTTCAGTATATTTTTGGAAGATAGCTGTCATTTATAACTCTGCAGGTTTGTGAATTACAGTGCCCCTGAGCTCCTTTCTTCAACTCGCTTTCTTTTGAGCTGGCCGCAACACCGCAGGATGGCTTCAGGCCCTAATCTGGTTCCGGTACGGCACGCTCAGCCTTTGGTTATTTCCTCTTCCTGGTGGGGAGTGAGAGTTAAATTTGCCCGTCCAGACACCTCCAGCTAGCCTCTCATTGGTTCTCGCTATTCCTGTTCATCTTCCGCAGAAATTGCAAACTGGGCCAAACAGGAGGTTAAAGGCGCTGACTCTCCAAGTGGGGAGAGTGTTAGTAAAGCATCTGGAATGTTGCACCCGAGTACCAGGGGAGGAAAACTGAGACATATTTGAACACGTCTCCCGTTCACATGGTTGATCATACTTGGGTTCCACATGCATGTTTTAGCTGAAGGAAGAATACCTTAAACCTGGAGAGTTGAGACCCGTGTAATGGGTACCATGCAATATGACTTCAAAGGGTCTTCATTTGCTCACCGAACCTCTCCAATCCTATCACTGCTGCGTTTATGCCCCTGTACACATGCTTGATTCTCTTTCGGAGACATAGCAATCCATAGGTTTTACGATACTTACTAGTCAGGTACATTCTTAGGCGTTTAATATGCGGTGTTGAGTCCATTTCGTTGAGCAAGGAGTAGCTCTTGTCTATTCCATATTTGACTTAAGGAACTTTATCTGTGCTCATTTCAATCTCTGGTTTTATGCAGCAACCCAACTCACCTTTACCCTTAAGCAAGCATAAGTTGGTTTTCTAAATTTGAGACCCTGTTCTGTTCTGTAATTCAGTTCCTGTGTAGCCAAGTTTACATTCCGTGTATTACTGATATCTTATGATGTTTCTTTTTCTGTGTGACTTATTTCAGTTAGAATCATCATACCTGAATCCACTCATTGTGATGCTAAGGGCCTGATGACATAGATTTCATTGCTGAGTGATATTGCTTTGTAAGTAAATACCACAACTTCTTTATCCATTTTTCACTTTCTGCGATGTTGAACTTGTACTGTAAACGAGGTTCTTGTAAACAGAGGCGTCCCAAACTTTGGGGTGTCTGTGTCTTTTTGATTTTAATTTCCCTAAGCTATAGGACCATAAGTGGCAGTGCCCTAGGCTCTGTTGCTTTGTTTTTTAGATGTTTCAGGAAACACCATACACTTCTCCCGAGTGTCTGTTGGCAATTTACATCCCGCCCATCAGCATAACAAGGCTCCCAGTTCTCCATGGCCTGTCCTGCCTTTCTGGATTTTACACTTTTTTCAGATGGCCCTTTTGACCGGGGGGAAGTGAGACTTCATTGTAGTGCAGATTTCCTTTGCAAGCTTGCTTGGTTGGCCAAAAAGGGCGTATGCGTTTTTTCCTGAATATATTCAGGAAAAAACGCATACGCCCTTTTTGGCCAAGTGCATCATTGTGGACGTTCTGCCTCTTTTCCTATGCTTTCAATGCAATTCCAGTCTACCTCCTGAAATCGGTTTCCTGCAATTCTGCCCCGCTTTCAAGTCCTCTTGGCAGCCTTACTTCAGTCTATTTTTGGACGATAGCTGTCATTTATAACTCTGCAGGTGTGTGAATTACAGTGCCCCTGAGCTCCTTTCTTCAACTCGCTTTCTTGTGACCTGACCGCAACACCGCAGGATGGCTTCAGGCCCTAATCTGGTTCCGGCACGGCACGCTGAGCCTTTGGTTATTTCCTCTTCCTGGTGGGAAATGAGAGTTAAATTTGCCCGTCCAGACACCTCCAGCTAGCCTCTCATTGGTTCTCGCTATTCCTGTTCATCTTCCGCAGAAATTGCAAACTGGGCCAAACAGGAGGTTAAAGGCGCTGACTCTCCAAGTGGGGAGAGTGTTAGTAAAGCGTCTGGAATGTTGCACCCGAGTACCAGGGGAGGAAAACTGAGACATATTTGAACACGTCTCCCGTTCACATGGTTGATCATACTTGGGTTCCACATGCATGATTTAGCTGAAGGAAGAATACCTAAAACCTGGGTAGTTGAAACCCGTGGAATGGGTACCATGCAATATGACTTCAAAGGGTCTTCATTTGCTCACCGAACCTCTCCAATCCTATCACTGCTGCGTTTATGCCCCTGTACACATGCTTGATTCTCTTTCGGAGACATAGCAATCCATAGGTTTTAAGATACTTACTAGTCAGGTACATTCTTAGGCGTTTAATATGCGGTGTTGAGTCCATTTCGTTGAGCAAGGAGTAGCTCTTGTCTATTCCATATTTGGCTTAAGGAACTTTATCTGTGCTCATTTCAATCTCTGGTTTTATGCAGCACCCCAACTCACCTTAACCCTTAAGCAAGCATAAGTTGGTTTTCTAAATTTGAGACCCTGTTCTGTTCTGTAATTCAGTTCCTGTGTAGCCAAGTTTACATTCCGTGTATTACTGATATCTTATGATGTTTCTTTTTCTGTGTGACTTACTTCAGTTAGAATCATCATATCTGAATCCACTCATTGTGCTGCTAAGGGCCTGATGACACAGATTTCATTGCTGAGTGATATTGCTTTGTAAGTAAATACCACAACTTCTTTATCCATTTTTCACTTTCTGCGATGTTGAACTTGTACTGTAAACGAGGTTCTTGTAAACAGAGCCGTTCCAAACTTTGGGGTGGCTGTGTCTTTTTGATTTTAATTTCCCTAAGCTATAGGACCATAAGTGGAAGTGCCCTAGGCTCTGTTGCTTTGTTTTTTAGATGTTTCAGGAAACACCATACACTTCTCCCAAGTGTCTGTTGGCAATTTACATCCCGCCCATCAGCATAACAAGGCTCCCAGTTCTCAATGGCCTGTTGCCTTTCTGGATTTTACACTTTTTTCTGATGGCCCTTTTGACCGGGGGGAAGTGAGACTTCATTGTAGTGCAGATTTCCTTTGCAAGCTTGCTTGGTTGGCCAAAAAGGGCGTATGCGTTTTTTCCTGAATATATTCAGGAAAAAACGCATACGCCCTTTTTGGCCAAGTGCATCATTGTGGACGTTCTGCCTCTTTTCCTATGCTTTCAATGCAATTCCAGTCTACCTCCTGAAATCGGTTTCCTGCAATTCTGCCCCGCTTTCAAGTCCTCTTGGCAGCCTTACTTCAGTCTATTTTTGGACGATAGCTGTCATTTATAACTCTGCAGGTTTGTGAATTACAGTGCCCCTGAGCTCCTTTCTTCATCTCGCTTTCTTGTGAGCTGGCCGCAACACCGCAGGATGGCTTCAGGCCCTAATCTGGTTCCGGCCCGGCATGCTGAGCCTTTGGTTAATTCCTCTTCCTGGTGGGAAATGAGAGTTAAATTTGCCCGTCCAGACACCTCCAGCTAGCCTCTAATTGGTTCTCGCTATTCCTGTTCATCTTCCGCAGAAATTGCAAACTGGGCCAAACAGGAGGTTAAAGGGACTGACTCTCCAAGTCGGGAGAGTGTTAGTAAAGCTTCTGGAATGTTGAACCCGAGTACCAGGGGAGGAAAACTGAGACATATTTGAACACGTCTCCCGTTCACATGGTTGATCATACTCTGGGTTCCACATGCATGTTTTAGCTGAAGGAAGAATACCTTAAACCTGGAGAGTTGAGACCCGTGGAATGGGTACCATGCAATATGACTTCAAAGGGTCTTCATTTGCTCACCGAACCTCTCCAATCCTATCACTGCTGCGTTTATGCCCTGTACACACGCTTGATTCTCTTTTGGAGACATAGCAATCCATAGGTTTTAAGATACTTACTAGTCAGGTACATACTTAGGGGTTTAATATGGGGTTTTGAGTCCATTTCGTTGAGCAAGGAGTAGCTCTTGTCTATTCCATATTTGGCTTAAGGAACTTTATCTGTGCTCATTTCAATCTCTGGTTTTATGCAGCACCCCAACTCACCTTTACCCTTAAGCAAGCATAAGTTGGTTTTCTAAATTTGAGACCCTGTTCTGTTCTGTAATTCAGTTCCTGTGTAGCCAAGTTTACGTTCCGTGTATTACTGATATCTTATGATGTTTCTTTTTCTGTGTGACTTATTTCAGTTAGAATCATCATACCTGAATCCACTCATTGTGATGCTAAGGGCCTGATGACATAGATTTCATTGCTGAGTGATATTGCTTTGTAAGTAAATACCACAACTTCTTTATCCATTTTTCACTTTCTGCGATGTTGAACTTGTACTGTAAACGAGGTTCTTGTAACCAGAGGCGTCCCAAACCTTGGGGTGGCTGTGTCTTTTTGATTTTAATTTCCCTAAGCTATAGGACCATAAGTGGCAGTGCCCTAGGCTCTGTTGCTTTGTTTTTTAGATGTTTCAGGAAACACCATACACTTCTCCCGAGTGTCTGTTGGCAATTTACATCCCGCCCATCAGCATAACAAGGCTCCCAGTTCTCCATGGCCTGTCCTGCCTTTCTGGATTTTACACTTTTTTCAGATGGCCCTTTTGACCGGGGGGAAGTGAGACTTCATTGTAGTGCAGATTTCCTTTGCAAGCTTGCTTGGTTGGCCAAAAAGGGCGTATGCGTTTTTTCCTGAATATATTCAGGAAAAAACGCATACGCCCTTTTTGGCCAAGTGCATCATTGTGGACGTTCTGCCTCTTTTCCTATGCTTTCAATGCAATTCCAGTCTACCTCCTGAAATCGGTTTCCTGCAATTCTGCCCCGCTTTCAAGTCCTCTTGGCAGCCTTACTTCAGTCTATTTTTGGACGATAGCTGTCATTTATAACTCTGCAGGTTTGTGAATTACAGTGCCCCTGAGCTCCTTTCTTCAACTCGCTTTCTTGTGACCTGGCCGCAACACTGCAGGATGGCTTCAGGCCCTAATCTGGTTCTGGCACGGCATGCTGAGCCTTTGGTTATTTCCTCTTCCTGGTGGGAAATGAGAGTTAAATTTGCCCGTCCAGACACCTCCAGCTAGTCTCTCATTGGTTCTCGCTATTCCTGTTCATCTTCCGCAGAAATTGCAAACTGGGCCAACCAGGAGGTTAAAGGGACTGACTCTCCAAGTAGGGAGAGTGTTAGTAAAGCGTCTGGAATGTTGCACCCGAGTACCAGGGTACGAAAACTGAGACATATTTGAACACGTCTCCCGATCACATGGTTGATCATACTCTAGGTTCCACATGCATGTTTTAGCTGAAGGAAGAATACCTTAAACCTGGGTAGTTGAAACCCGTGGAATGGGTACCATGCAATATGACTTCAAAGGGTCTTCATTTGCTCACCGAACCTCTCCAATCCTATCACTGCTGCGTTTATGCCCCTGTACACATGCTTGATTCTCTTTCGGAGACATAGCAATCCATAGGTTTTAAGATACTTACTAGTCAGGTACATTCTTAGGCGTTAAATATGCGGTGTTGAGTCCATTTCGTTGAGCAAGGAGTAGCTCTTGTCTATTCCATATTTGACTTAAGGAACTTTATCTGTGCTCATTTTAATCTCTGGTTTTATGCAGCACCCCAACTCACCTTTACCCTTAAGCAAGCATAAGTTGGTTTTCTAAATTTGAGTCCCTGTTCTGTTCTGTAATTCAGTTCCTGTGTAGCCAAGTTTACATTCCGTGTATTACTGATATCTTATGATGTTTCTTTTTCTGTGTGACTTACTTCAGTTAGAATCATCATACCTGAATCCACTCATTGTGCTGCTAAGGGCCTGATGACACAGATTTCATTGCTGAGTGATATTGCTTTGTAAGTAAATACCACAACTTCTTTATCCATTTTTCACTTTCTGCGATGTTGAACTTGTACTGTAAATGAGGTTCTTGTAAACAGAGCCGTTCCAAACTTTGGGGTGGCTGTGTCTTTTTGATTTTAATTTCCCTAAGCTATAGGACCATAAGTGGAAGTGCCCTAGGTTCTGTTGCTTTGTTTTTTAGATGTTTCAGGAAACACCATACACTTCTCCCGAGTGGTTGTTGGCAATTTACATCCCGCCCATCAGCATAACAAGGCTCCCAGTTGTCCATGGCCTGTCCTGACTTTCTGGATTTTACACTTTTTTCAGATGGCCCTTTGGACCGGGGGGAAGTGAGACTTCATTGTAGTGCAGATTTCCTTTGCAAGCTTGCTTGGTTGGCCAAAAAGGGCGTATGCGTTTTTTCCTGAATATATTCAGGAAAAAACGCATACGCCCTTTTTGGCCAAGTGCATCATTGTGGACGTTCTGCCTCTTTTCCTATGCTTTCAATGCAATTCCAGTCTACCTCCTGAAATCGGTTTCCTGCAATTCTGCCCCGCTTTCAAGTCCTCTTGGCAGCCTTACTTCAGTCTATTTTTGGACGATAGCTGTCATTTATAACTCTGCAGGTTTGTGAATTACAGTGTCCCTGAGCTCCTTTCTTCAACTCGCTTTCTTTTGAGCTGGCCGCAACACCGCAGGATGGCTTCAGGCCCTAATCTGGTTCTGGCACGGCACGCTGAGCCTTTGGTTATTTCCTCTTCCTGGTGGGAAATGAGAGTTAAATTTGCCCGTCCAGACACCTCCAGCTAGTCTCTCATTGGTTCTCGCTATTCCTGTTCATCTTCCGCAGAAATTGCAAACTGGGCCAAACAGGAGGTTAAAGGCGCTGACTCTCCAAGTGGGGAGAGTGTTAGTAAAGCGTCTGGAATGTTGCACCCGAGTACCAGGGGAGGAAAACTGAGACATATTTGAACACGTCTCCCGTTCACATGGTTGATCATACTCTGGGTTCCACATGCATGTTTTAGCTGAAGGAAGAATACCTTAAACCTGGAGAGTTGAGACCCGTGGAATGGGTACCATGCAATATGACTTCAAAGGGTCTTCATTTGCTCACCGAACCTCTCCAATCCTATCACTGCTGCGTTTATGCCCCTGTACACACGCTTGATTCTCTTTTGGAGACATAGCAATCCATAGGTTTTAAGATACTTACTAGTCAGGTACATTCTTAGGCGTTTAATATGGGGTGTTGAGTCCATTTCGTTGAGCAAGGAGTAGCTCTTGTCTATTCCATATTTGGCTTAAGGAACTTTATCTGTGCTCATTTCAATCTCTGGTTTTATGCAGCACCCCAACTCACCTTTCCCCTTAAGCAAGCATAAGTTGGTTTTCTAAATTTGAGACCCTGTTCTGTTTTGGAATGCAGTTCCTGTGTAGCCAAGGTTACATTCCGTGTATTAGTGATATCTTATGATGTTTCTTTTTCTGTGTGACTTATTTCAGTTAGAATCATCGTACCTGAATCCACTCATTGTGCTGCTAAGGGCCTGATGACACAGATTTCATTGCTGAGTGATATTGCTTTGTAAGTAAATACCACAGCTTCTTTATCCATTTTTCATTTTCTGCGATGTTGAACTTGTACTGTAAACGAGGTCTTGTAAACAGAGGCGTCCCAAACTTTGGGGTGGCTGTGTCTTTTTTATTTTAATTTCCCTAAGCTATAGGACCATAAGTGGAAGTGCCCTAGGCTCTGTTGATTTGTTTTTTCGATGTTTCAGGAAACACCATACACTTCTCCCGAGTGTCTGTTGGCAATTTACATCCCGCCCATCAGCATAACAAGGCTCCCAGTTCTCCATGGCCTGTCCTGCCTTTCTGGATTTTACACTTTTTTCAGATGGCCCTTTTGACCGGGGGGAAGTGAGACTTCATTGTAGTGCAGATTTCCTTTGCAAGCTTGCTTGGTTGGCCAAAAAGTGCGTATGCGTTTTTTCCTGAATATATTCAGGAAAAAACGCATACGCCCTTTTTGGCCAAGTGCATCATTGTGGACGTTCTGCCTCTTTTCCTATGCTTTCAATGCAATTCCAGTCTACCTCCTGAAATCGGTTTCCTGCAATGCTGCCCCGCTTTCAAGTCCTCTTGGCAGCCTTACTTCAGTCTATTTTTGGACGATAGCTGTCATTTATAACTCTGCAGGTTTGTGAATTACAGTGCCCCTGAGCTCCTTTCTTCAACTCGTTTTCTTGTGAGCTGGCTGCAACACCGCTGGATGGCTTCAGGCCCTAATCTGGTTCCGGCACGGCATGCTGAGCCTTTGGTTATTTCCTCTTTCTGGTGGGAAATGAGAGTTAAATTTGCCCGTCCAGACACCTCCAGCTAGTCTCTCATTGGTTCTCCCTATTCCTGTTCATCTTCCGCAGAAATTGCAAACGGGGCCAAACAGGAGGTTAAAGGTGCTGACTCTCCAAGTGGGGAGAGTGTTAGTAAAGCGTCTGGAATGTTGCACCCGAGCACCAGGGGAGGAAAACTGAGACATATTTAAACACGTCTCCCGTTCACATGGTTGATCATACTCTGGGTTCCACATGCATGTTTTAGCTGAAGGAAGAATACCTTAAACCTGGAGAGTTGAGACCCGTGTAATGGGTACCATGCAATATGACTTCAAAGGGTCTTCATTTGCTCACCGAACCTCTCCAATCCTATCACTGCTGCGTTTATGCCCCTGTACACACGCTTGATTCTCTTTTGGAGACATAGCAATCGATAGGTTTTAAGATACTTACTAGTCAGGTACATTTTTAGGCGTTTAATATGGGGTGTTGAGTCCATTTCGTTGAGCAAGGAGTAGCTCTTGTCTATTCCATATTTGGCTTAAGGAACTTTATCTGTGCTCATTTCAATCTCTGGTTTTATGCAGCACCCCAACTCACCTTCCCCCTTAAGCAAGCGTAAGTTGGTTTTCTAAACTTGAGACACTGTTCTGTTTTGTAATTCAGTTCATGTGTAGCCAAGTTCACATTCTGTGTATTAGTGATACCTTATGATGTTTCTTTTCTGTGTGACTTATTTCAGTTCGAATCATCATACCTGAATCCACTCATTATGCTGCTACGGGCCTGATGACATAGATTTCATTGCTGAGTGATATTGCATTGTACGTAAGTACCACAAGTTCTTTATCCATTTTTCACTTTCTGCGATATTGAACTTGTACTGTAAACGAGGTTCTTGTAAACAGAGCCGTCCCAAACTTTGGGGTGCCTGTGTCTTTTTGATTTTAATTTCCCTAAGCTATAGGACCATAAGTGGAAGTGCCCTAGGCTCTGTTGCTTTGATTTTTAGATGTTTCAGGAAACACCATACACTTCTCCAGAGTGGCTGTTGGCAATTTACATCCCGCCCATCAGCATAAGAAGGCTCCCAGTCCTCCATGGCCTGTCGTGCCTTTCTGGATTTTACACTTTTTTCAGATGGCCCTTTTGACCAGGTGGAAGTGAGACTTCATTGTAGTGCAGATTCCCTTTGCAAGCTTGCTTGGTTGGCCAAAAAGTGCGTATGCATTTTTTCCTGAATATATTCAGGAAAAAACACATACGCCCTTTTTGGCCAAGTGCATCATTGTCGAGTTTCTGACTCTCTTCATATGCTTTCAATGCAATTCCAGTCTACCTCCTGAAATCGGTTTCCTGCAATTCTGCCTTGCTTTCAATGCCTCTTCATAGCCTTACCTCAATATATTTTTTAAAAATAGTTGGCCTTTATAACTCTGCAGGTTTTTGAATTGCAGTGGCCCTTAGCTCCATTTTTTAGCTCTTATTTTTGTGGTATTGCCCCATAACCACAGGATTCCTTGAAGCCCTATTTTTCTTCTGGGGCACCTGCTGTGCCTTTGGTTAATTCTTCTTACTGATGTGATATTAGAGTGACATGTGCCCATTGAAACCGCTACAGCTAGTTTCTCACTGGTTCCCCCTATTCCCATTCATCCTCTGCACTAACTGCAGACTGTGCGATACAAGAACTTAAAGGCATTGACTCCATGTGGGGATGTTGTTAGTAAAGCGGCTGGAATGTCGATCCGGAGCCCCAGGAGAGGAAAAATGAGGTGCGTTTTAGAAACCTTTCCCGATCATATGGTATACCAGTCGCTGGGTTTCCCAAGCATGGTTTAGCTGTAGGAAGATTCCCTTCAACCTGGAGTGTTGGGACCCTTGGACTGAGTAGCATGAAGTATTGCATTAAACTTTCGGCAGTTGCTCACCAAAGCTCACCAATCCTGTCAGCCCCAAGTGTCCAGCCTTATGTCTTATCCAGCTGTGGGTTTATATGTGGTCAATCCAGGTTGCATCACAGCCCCTGAGCGAATTTTGTAAGAATTTTTCTCTCTTTCATTGTTTCAGCGTTTTGTTTTTAAAATTTATTTCTATAATGGGGTTTAGCTCCTTTTCACTGCTGTGTTTGTGCCGCTCTGCACACACTTGATTCCCTTATGGAGATATATCAATACATGGGTTTTAAGATTCTTATTCCTCAGATATATTTCTCTGCGGTGTATAGGGTGTGTTGAGGCCTGTTCATTGAGCAAGGTGTAGATCTTGTCTAATACCTATTTGGTTTATTGAACGGTATCTGTGCTAATTTCAAACTCTGGTTTTATGCATCACCCCACCTCTCCTTTCCCCTTAAGCTGACATAAGTGTGTTTTCTAAATGTGAGACACTGTTCTGTTCTGTAATTCATTTCTTGTGCAGCCATATTTACCCTCCCTCTATAAGTGATATCTTATGATATGTTTCTTTTTCTGTTTGACTTATTTCAAGTAGTATTATCGGACCTAAATCCACTCTTTATCCTTCTACTAGCCTTATTACATTGATTTCATGGTGAAGAGATATTCCATTGTACATAAGTACCACATCTTCTTTATCCATTGTTCTCTTTCCTGGGATATTTAAGGTGTACTGAAGTTGAGGTTCTTGTAAACAGAGTAGCCCTAAACTGTGGTGTGCTTGTGTCTTGTTGATTTTTAGACTTCCCTAGATATACTCCCATGATCGGAAGTGTCCTATGCTCTGTAGCTCTGTTTTTTAGATGATTTAGGAACCACCATACACTTCTCCAGAGTGGCTCTCGGCAGTTCACACACTGCCCATCAGCGTATAAAGGCTCCCTGTTCTCCATGGCCTGTCCTGCATTTCTGGTTTTTACAATTTTTTAGGATGGCCCTTTTGACCGGTGGGAAGTGAGACTTCTTTGTTGTGCACATTTGCATTGCTTGCTTGCTTCGTTGCCCATAAAGTGCGTATGCGTTTTTTCCTGGATATAATCAGGAAAAAACGCATACGCCCTTTTGGGCCAACTGCATCATTGTCGAAATTCTGCCGCTTTTCATGTGCGTTAAAGACGAGTCCAATCTATCTCTTGAAATCTGTTTCTTGCAATTCTGTCTTGCATTCAGATCCTCTTCTTTGCCTTACCTCAACATATTTTTGGACGTTAGTTTTCATTTATAACTCTGCAGGTTTGTGAATTGCAGTGACCCTGAGCTCCATTTTTTAAGTTGCTCTTTTGTGAGCTGGCCTCAAACCCGCAGGATTGCTTCAGGCCCTATTTTGGCTCCGGCGAGGCAGGCTGAGCCTTTCTTTAATTCTTATTCTTAATGGGAAATTAGAGTGATATGTGCCCGTCCAAACCCCTACAACTCTTCTCTCATTGGTTCCCCCTCTTCCCGTTCATCCTCCTCACAATTTGCAAAATGTGTGAAACAGAAGTTTAAATGTGCTGATTCTCCAAGTGGGGAGATTCTAAGTAGCGTGGCTGGAATGGTGAACAGGAGCACCAGGAGAGGATAAATGAGGTGCATTTTAGACACATCTCCCGATCACATGGTGTACAGTCCTCTGGGTTTTCCATGCATGTTTTAGCTGTAGGAAGATCCCTTGAACCTGCAGATTTGGGACCCATTGAATGGGTACCAGGTAGTATTACTTTAAAGGGTGTGCATTTCCTCACCCAACCTCACATTTCTCTTAGCGCAAACAGTTTCCAGCCTTATGTCTCATCCTGCTGTGGGTCTAGATGTGTTCAATCCATGTTGCATCACCGTCCCTGAGGAAAAGTTGTAAGAGGTTTTCTCTGTCTCTCTGTCGTTTATTTTTTTCAATTTATTACTATATTGGTTACAGCTGATTTTCAAAGCTCTGTTTCTTGCTGCTGTACATCCACTTGATTCGCGTACAGAGAGACATCAATAAATTCTTTTTCAGATTCTTACCAGTCGTATATATTCTTTTCCGGTGACTTGAGTGTGCTGAGTGCAGTTCTTTTAGCTACCGTGTAGGCCTTGTTGATTATCAGTTTCGTATTTGGAATGGTATCTTTGCTAATTTCAACCTCCTGGATGATGCCTCACCCCTCCCCACCTTTCCCGTTTAGCAGCCTTATGCGTGTTTTCTACATATTTGACTATGTTTTTGTTTTGTAATTTATTTCATGTGTAGCCATTTTGGATTCCACCTTTAAGTGATATCTTATGATATGTGTCTTTTTCTTTTTGAATTCTGTCACTTAGAATGATCATACGTAACTCCTCCGGAGTTGTTACAACTGGCCATATTTCATTGATTTCCAGGCTGAATAATATTCCACTCTACCTAAGTACCACATCTCTATCCATTTTTTCCCTCCAGAGACATTTAAGTTATATCCTAGTCGAGGATCTTTTAAACAGAGAGGGGGTAAACATTGGGGTGCCTGTGTCCTCTCGATTTTTGTTTTTCCCAAGATATACGCCCATGAGTGCAAGTACCCTATGCTCTGTAGCTCATTTTTTAGATGCTTTAGTAAACACAATACACTTCTCCAGAATGGCCGTTGGCAATATACATTTCCACTATAAGTCTCACAGGGCTCCCTCTTCTCGTTGCCCTGTCCTGCATTTCTGTTGTTTATGCTTTATGAGGATGGCTCTTCTGACTGATGCGAAGTGATATCTTTTGTAGTATTGACTTCCAGTGCCCACCTGTTTGGTTGGCTAAAAAAGTGTATGCCCTTTTCTTGAATATATACAGAAAAGAACGCATACACCCTTTTTGGCCAACTGCAATGTTGGCAATGTTCAGCTCCTTTTCTTGTGCTTAATGGCGAGTCATTTCTACCTCCTCAAATCCCTTTCCTGCCATTCTCCCTTGCTTACAAGTCCTTTTCTCTGACTTTCCTCAAGACATTTTTCAGTGATGGATATTTTCAACTCTGCAGTTTTGTGAATTTTACTGCCCCTGAGTTCCATTGTTCAACTCGTGTTTATGGGAACTGGCCACAAAGCAGCGGGATTTCCTCAAGCCCTATACTGTTTCCATGGGCAACCCTAGCCTTTGGTCAATTCGTCTTCCTGATTGGAAATTAGAGTGACATGTGCCTGTCTGAACACCTAGGACTTGTCTCTCATTGTTCCTCATCCTTCCGCTTCATCCTCTGGACAAATTCCAAACTGTACGCAACAGGATGTTGACAGTGCTGACATCTCCAAGTGGGGAGACTGTTAGTAAAGACGCTGGAGGGGTGAACCCGAGCACCAGGAGATGAGGAGATGAGATGCCTTTTCCAAACTCTTCCCGATCAGACGGTATACCACCCTCTGGGTGTGACAGACATGTTTTAGCAGTAGGAAGAGTCCCATTCATGTAAGGAGAACACCAGGGCTTTTTCAAAATCAGTGTCTCCCCGAAACCCAAACTGGGGAAGTTTTTAAGCTACGGCTACACATATGTTCATTAAGGGCCTTGGGAAGTAGGCAGAGTCCAAACTTTAGATGATTGAAGTCTTCAGGGTCAGAAGCACTCACCACCAGCTTCCCTTAGGCTACACTTTAACTGTCATTGATAGATGATGTCAATAAAAATATCTATTCTTTTTCAGATTATTTCCCCTTATAGGTTATTGCAAAATGTTGAGTGTAGTTCCCTGTGCTATACAGTAGTTCCTTGTTGATGATCTATTTTATACATAGCAGTGTGTATGTGTTCATTCCAAACTGTTAATTTATCCCTCCTCCCACCTTTCCCCTTTGGTAATAATAAATTATAAGATTTTATACTTCTCAGAAATGGGGGAGCTGAAAGAGAGGTATCATTTTCAATGGAAAAGCATTTAAAACAAGATTGAAGGTTTAACCAAGATTATTAGCTGTACATCCTTGGAAAGAAATCACTTCGTTTCTCTAATATTGACCTGACAAATAAGACAAACCTTTTCACTGAACTTGCTTATAAAAAGTGATGGAAATATCAAATGGAAGTGTTAAAAACATCTTATTTTACCCGAGCCTTATACACTGTTCTATGTTAACTACAGTTTGGCTCACACATCTGTTCATTGAGGTTACAATAGTCTCAATTTCTGTTACTGATCCTCCAGAGTGGACCCCAACAAGTGTCCCCCTGCCCAGTGTCATTGGGGCCAACAGATCGAGACTGAGTTTGGTTCACAAGCAAAGGAAACTTTATATTTTGATCAGAGAATGGAGAGGTGAGAGCATGCACTACCCTGTGGGCTGTGGGCTGGGCTGCTGTGTAGAGATCCTGTCAGAGTCAGTGGGAGGGAGGGAGGCGGCGGAGCTCTCGAGGGCCGGGTTGGCTGTAGCTCAGGCTCTATATCGTGGAGTCTGCACTGGGCCCCAGGAGCTGAGGTGTCGACCCAGCCATTCTGCACTAGGAAATCTGGTCTGAAGTGCCGGGTGTGGAACCTCTGCATGCGGGACCCTAGGAGCACGTGAAATTAGACAAAGCACAAAGGATAAAAAAGGTTAGACTTGACTTTATTGCCCAGATTCTATTTTTATCTCCCAGGGATTTTTAATGGGCTTTGCTGGGGACAAACCCCTCCTCTGCCTTTTGTCCCATTCCTCATTCTTGGAGTGCTGAGGGTGCAGACCCTTCTTCTGTAACTGCTGAGTGCTGAGTTGGGAGCCCTCATACCCTGGGGCGAGGGTCAGAGCTTCTCCCCAGCAGCCTCCCGGTGACGTTGATTGTCCCCAGGACCCCTGCCTCCCTGCTCGTCCACCTGAGCACCAGCATTGGAAGTGTTATAGATTCTAATGACCTTTAAGGGTCCAGGAAAGAGATGTGCAGAGACGCTGTGGGGGCCGGTTTCACCCCGCCCCACATTTGTTCGGCCACCTTAGGCTGACCGTCTCTGCCAGCCTAGATGCTCTGACCAGTAGTCTGCGCTTTCTTCAATTAGGCCCCTGAATTAACGTACAAACAGCACCAGGTGTCAGAGCCCTGCCCGCTCAACTCCCAGACAGTCCAGGGTCAGTGGTGACCAAGGACCATGATGGCTACTGAGTCAACAGCCTTTTGAAGTAAACAGGAGTCCAGCCGGTCTTACTGGCCACCATCATCACGGTGTCTGTAGGCTTTTCTGTGGTGACAGTGTGGTATACTGTTCCCCCGCCAAGATTATTAGCTCCCCTCTGGGTGCAGTAAGTCCTGCAAGCAGTAGTCTACTCTTTTGGGACACACTCTTGTTGTTTTATGAGAGAAACTCCAGGTCAAGTGATGTTCACACGAGTCGTCATGGTGCCCTGTTGCCCCCGGTTATCTCTCTGGATGTTGGAGTTGGAGGGCCTCCTCACTCGAGGTCGGTGTGCCCACGGAGCGAACCCTGCAACTTCAGGGCATGGTTGGTGGTTAGGATCACCACGTGGGGTCCTTTTCCCTTAGGAGGGAGGTGGCCTTTTGGGCTGCTGATTTCCAGGTTTTTAGATACCGCCAGTATCTTGGCCAGATGTGGCAGTGGGCCAAGCCCCTTAGTGACCGTAGTTTATCCTACCTGGATGGCATTCTTGCATTGTTCCATTTCAAGCGGTCCCAGTTTTTGCACTAATTCTCCAATGGCGATTCACCTTTCACCGGGAATGTAAAGGTCAAAGGGTTTAGCTAAATTAGGGAGTTCCAGGGCAAGGGTCTGAATTGACTGCTCTTTCCATTCTTGAAAGGCCACTTCTGGATTCTATTCAAAAGGATCATCATCTTTTCCTTTCAGTGTTTCATATAGAGGCCCAGCTAGTAGACTGTAGTTAGGGATCCAGAAGCAGCAAACCCTGGCCTCCCCAGGAACCCCTAAGCTGTCTTCTAGTTTTAGAAAGGGGTAAGGCTGAAAATGGTTTCTTCCCTTTCCTGGGATGGGCTTCTCTGACCTTCTGTGAGAATGAAGCCCAGGCAGGTCACCGCAGTCTGTGATATTTGAGCTTTTTCTTGGACAACTTCTATCCTTTATTGGCTTGGTAGTTCAGAGGCCTCCTTAGTAGGGCTGGTGATCAGAATGTCGTCTGCATATTGAAGGAGGGTTTCCTTTTCCAGAGGTAGAACTTTTAGGTCTTTAGCTAAGCTTTCCCCAAAGATGGTGTGGGAATTTTTGCACCCTTGGGGCCAGACGGCCCGGAAGTATTGTTTTAGTTGTATGTGGAGTCCTGCCACTCACAAGCCAAAATTTCTTGTGACTCTGGGACTAATGGAATACAAAAGAAGGCATCATTGAAGACTAATACAGAATACCATGTCCTGGTGGTTGGTAGAATGACCAGCAGGGTGTAGGAATTAGGAGCAACTGGAGGTATATCCTCGGTGGCTTCACTGACTGTCCTGACATCCTTTACCAGGTCCCCAGCAGCCCATGGGGCTCTCGTGGTCAGACCAATCCCAGAATATGGAGCTCACCTGGGCAGGTACCCCAACCCCACCCCAGCCCACGGGGCTCTCGTGGTCAGGCCCCTCCCAGGATACAGAGCTACCCTTGCAGGTACCGTGGCAGGGCTGGGCACACAGGAACCGTGCACATAGCCCTCATTGCAGAGCACCCCCAGCTCACCTGTCGCTCAGAGCTGACACAGAGCACCTCAGAGCAGGACTTGAACTAACAAACAGCAGCTGCGACAGGTCTGTGACCCTGGGCATCACTCCGTGAGGCCTCCCTCCACCTGGTCTTCCAGAGACTTCCACTGCACCCGGGGCACCAGGCCTCTGTCTCCAACCACCACCCACCCCTCCTCTGCCTGACTCCTGGGTTCCTCTCATTAGGAGAGGGTTTTCTTGAAGTTGTCTCCCACTCATGGGCCAGATAAAATGATTAGAAAACAAGCCAAAGCTGCAGCCCCTTGTCTATCCTGACTCTCAGGAGCCCACACCTGTTCCTTGGACCTGGCCGGTTCAGCAAGTTCCATTTTCTGCAACTGTGAGCCCCGGAGGGGTGATGATTGGCTGACCTGGGCAGCCTTACCGTGCCGGCCAGCCCTCCCCAGGTGTGCCTGGGTTGAGATCAATATAAATACCACTCCAGGCAGCAAGAGCCCCTGCAGCCGTGCCTGACACCATTTTCTCTGCCCTGTCAGCAGTCTCGGGGCTGGGCTGGTGGGAGGGAGTGAGAGGCCACGGCTTTGTGGGTGGCCCAGTGTGAGTGGGGCTCTGCTGGACTTTCTGCAGCAGTTGCCAGGCTGCCACCTGCTAAAGAAGAGGATGTGTCACCCATACCTGCTGCTGGAATTTCTCCCTGGGCAGAGGTGAGGAAGGAAAAAAGCAGTGGGGGCAGGGACAGGACGGGTATCTCAGGCAGGGAAATGGAAATCTTCCAGAAGAGCACCCAGGGCCAGGACCATCCTGGCTGGCCTGCAGGCACCAAGTCGGCCGGCATGCTGTCACTCGTGTGGCTCTATGGCCCTTCCTCTAGGCTTTCAAGTCCTTGTATATATTCAGGTGTTTTACCTGGGACGGGTGGGAATAGTTCAGCAGCAACTGGCCTGGGGCTCAGCTCACGTTTACTCACAGATGCCTCGGCACGGTGCCCCAGCTTTGCAATGAGGACGCTTGTTGCGTGGGGGCTGCTGGCTGAATGGGAGACGATTCCCCACCACTGACCAACTTCAGAATTGTTTACAACTGGAGCAAGTGCCCTGATACGGTTTTCCTCTGTGTAACTGGTGGGTTCTGTGTTTTTTTTCTCTTTTTCGTTTTTGGTTCAAGGTAGATTTTATTCCTCTTTTTTGTATTTACAGATATAAGCATGGAAATAATTTATTCATATAAATACATGTATGTGCAGGGAATAATTGTTTTTTCTGTTTTCTTTTTTAAATTTTACTTCTTTTTAATTTTGAATTTTATTTTATATTTTTATACAGCAGGTTCTTATTGGTTATCTATTTTATACATATAAATGTATACATGCCAATCCCAGTCTCTCAACCCCTCCCACCACCACCCCCCCAACAGCTTTCCCCCCTTGTTGTCCATACGTTTGTTGTCTACATCTGTTGCTCTATTTATGCCTTGCAAAATGGTTAATCTGTACAGTTTTTCTAGGTTCCACATATATGCATGAATATGCAAGATTTGTTTTTCTCTTTCTGACTTACTTCACTCTGTATGACAGTCTCTAGATCCATCGACGTCTCTACAAATGACCCAATTTCATTCCTTTTCATGGCTTAGTAATATTCCATTTTATATATGTACCACAGCTTTATGCATTCGTCTGTCTGTGGGCATTTAGGTTGCTTCCATTACCTCGATATTGTAAATAGTGATGCAATGAACATTGCGGTGAATGACTCTTTTTGATTTATGGTTTTGTCTGGGTATATGTCCAGTACTGGGATTGCTGTATCATATGGTAATTCTATTGTTAGTTTCTTAAGAAATTCCATATTGTTCTCCATAATGACTGTATCAATTTATATTCCCAACAATAGTGGAAGAGGGTTCCTTTTCTCCACACCCTTTCCAGCATTTTTTGTTTGTAGATTTTCAATGATGCCTATTCTACCAGGTGTGAGGTGATACCTCATTGTTGAATCCATTTCGTTGAGCAAGGGGTAGCTCTTGTCTATTACATATTTGGCTTATGGAACGGTATCTGTGCTAATTTCAAACTCTGCTTTTATGCAGCACCCCAACTCACCTTCCCCTTAAGCAGGCATAAGTTGGTTTTCTAAACTTGAGACCCTGTTCTGTTTTGTAATTCAGTTCATGTGTAGCCAAGTTCACATTCCGTGTATTAGTGATACCTTATGATGTTTCTTTTTCTGTGTGACTTATTTCACTTAGAATCATCGTGCCTCAATGCACTCATTATGCTGGTTCGGGCCTGGTGACATAGATTTCATTGCTGAGTGGTATTCTGTTGTACAGAAGTACCGCAACTTCTTTATCCATTATTTGCTCTCTGGGATATTTAACTTGTGCCGTAGAAGAGATTCCTGTAAAAAGAGCCGTCCCAAATTTTGGGGTTGCTGTGTCTTTTTGATATTAATTTCCCTAAGCTATAGGACCATAAGTGGAAGTGCCCTAGGCCTTGTTGCTTTGTTTTTTAGATGTTTCAGGAAACACCATACACTTCTCCCGAGTGTCTGTTGGCAATTTACATCCCGCCCATCAGCATAACAAGGCTCCCAGTTCTCCATGGCCTGTCCTGCCTTTCTGGATTTTACACTTTATTCTGATGGCCCTTTTGCCCAGGGGGAAGTGAGACTTCATTGTAGTGCAGATTTCCTTTGCAAGCTTGCTTGGTTGGCCAAAAAGGGCGTATGCGTTTTTTCCTGAATATATTCAGGAAAAAACGCATATGCCCTTTTGGCAAAGTGCATCATTGTGGACGTTCTGCCTCTTTTCCTACGCTTTCAATGCAATTCCAGTCTACCTCCTGAAATCGGTATCCTGCAATTCTGCCCCGCTTTCAAGTCCTCTTGGAAGCCTTACTTCAGTCTATTTTTGGACGATAGCTGTCATTTATAACTCTGCAGGTTTGTGAATTACAGAGCCCCTGAGCTCCTTTCTTCAACACAGTTTCTTGTGAGCTGGCCGCAACACCGCAGGATGGCTTCAGGCCCTAATCTGTTTCCGCCACGGCACGCTGAGCCTTTGGTTAATTCCTCTTCCTAGTGGGAAATGAGAGTTAAATTTGCCCGTCCAGACACCTCCAGCTAGTCTCTCATTGGTTCTCCCTATTCCTGTTCATCTTCTGCAGAAATTGCAAACTGGGCCAAACAGGAGGTTAAAGGCACTGACTCTCCAAGTCGGGAGAGTGTTAGTAAAGCGTCTGGAATGTTGCACCCGAGTACCAGGGTATGAAAACTGAGACATATTTGAACACGTCTCCCGATCACATGGTTGATCATACTCTGGGTTCCACATGCATGTTTTAGCTGAAGGAAGAATACCTTAAACCTGGAGAGTTGAGACCCGTCGAATGGGTACCATGCAATATGACTTCAAAGGGTCTTCATTTGCTCACCGAACCTCTCCAATCCTATCACTGCTGCGTTTATGCCCCAGTACACACGCTTGATTCTCTTTCAGAGACATAGCAATCCCTAGGTTTTAAGATACTTACTAGTCAGGTACATTCTTAGGCGTTTAATATGGGGTGTTGAGTCCATTTCGTTGAGCTAGGAGTAGCTCTTGTCTATTCCATATTTGGCTTAAGGAACTTTATCTGTGCTCATTTCAATCTCTGGTTTTATGCAGCACCCCAACTCACCTTTCCCCTTAAGCAAGCAGAAGTTGGTTTTCTAAATTTGAGACCCTGTTCTGTTTTGTAATTCAGTTCCTGTGTAGCCAAGTTTACATTCCGTGTATTACTGATATCTTATGATGTTTCTTTTTCTGTGTGACTTATTTCAGTTAGAGTCATCGTACCTGAATCCACTCATTATGCTGCTACGGGCCTGATGACATAGATTTCATTGCTGAGTGATACTGCATTGTATGTAAGTACCACAAGTTCTTTATCCATTTTTAACTTTCTTTGATATTGAACTTGTACGGTAAACGAGGTTCTTGTAAACAGAGGCGTCCCAAACTTTGGGGTGGCTGTGTCTTTTTGATTTTAATTTCCCGAAGCTATAGGACCATAAGTGGAAGTGCCCTAGGCTCTATTGCTTTGTTTTTTAGATGTTTCAGGAAACACCATACACTTCTCCCGAGTGGTTGTTGGCAATTTACATCCCGCCCATCAGCATAACAAGGCTCCCAGTTCTCCATGGCCTGTCCTGCCTTTCTGGATTTTACACTTTTTTCAGATGGCCCTTTTGACCGGGGGGAAGTGAGACTTCATTGTAGTGCAGATTTCCTTTGCAAGCTTGCTTGGTTGGCCAAAAAGGGCGTATGCGTTTTTTCCTGAATATATTCAGGAAAAAACGCATACGCCCTTTTTGGCCAAGTGCATCATTGTGGACGTTCTGCCTCTTTTCCTATGCTTTCAATGCAATTCCAGTCTACCTCCTGAAATCGGTTTCCTGCAATTCTGCCCCGCTTTCAAGTCCTCTTGGCAGCCTTACTTCAGTCTATTTTTGGACGATAGCTGTCATTTATAACTCTGCAGGTTTGTGAATTACAGTGCCCCTGAGCTCCTTTCTTCAACTCGCTTTCTTGTGAGCTGGCCGCAACACCGCAGGATGGCTTCAGGCCTTAATCTGGTTCCGGCCCGGCATGCTGAGCCTTTGGTTAATTCCTCTTCCTGGTGGGAAGTGAGAGTTAAATTTGCCCGTCCAGACACCTCCAGCTAGCCTCTCATTGGTTCTCGCTATTCCTGTTCATCTTCCGCAGAAATTGCAAACTGGGCCAAACAGGAGGTTAAAGGCACTGACTCTCCAAGTCGGGAGAGTGTTAGTAAAGCGTCTGGAATGTTGCACCCGAGTACCAGGGTATGAAAACTGAGACATATTTGAATACGTCTCCCGTTCACATGGTTGATCATACTCTGGGTTCCACATGCATGTTTTAGCTGAAGGAAGAATACCTTAAACCTGGAGAGTTGAGACCCGTGTAATGTGTACCATGCAATATGACTTCAAAGGGTCTTCATATGCTCACCGAACCTCTCCAATCCTATCACTGCTGCGTTTATGCCCCTGTACACATGCTTGATTCTCTTTCGGAGACATAGCAATCCATAGGTTTTAAGATACTTACTAGTCAGGTACATTCTTAGGCGTTTAATATGGGGTGTTGAGTCCATTTCGTTGAGCAAGGAGTAGCGCTTGTCTATTCCATATTTGGCTTAAGGAACTTTATCTGTGCTCATTTCAATCTCTGGTTTTATGCAGCACCCCAACTCACCTTTCCCCTTAAGCAAGCATAAGTTGGTTTTCTAAATTTGAGACCCTGTTCTGTTCTGTAATTCAGTTCCTGTGTAGCCAAGTTTACATTCCGTGTATTACTGATATCTTATGATGTTTCTTTTTCTGTGTGACTTATTTCAGTTAGAATCATCATACCTGAATCCACTCATTGTGCTGCTAAGGGCCTGATGACACAGATTTCATTGCTGTGTGATATTGCTTTGTAAGTAAATACCACAACTTCTTTATCCATTTTTCACTTTCTGCGATGTTGAACTTGTACTGTAAATGAGGTTCTTGTAAACAGAGCCGATCCAAACTTTGGGGTGGCTGTTTCTTTTTGATTTTAATTTCCCTAAGCTATAGGACCATAAGTGGCAGTGCCCTAGGTTCTGTTGCTTTGTTTTTTAGATGTTTCAGGAAACACCATACACTTCTCCCGAGTGGTTGTTGGCAATTTACATCCTGCCCATCAGCATAACAAGGCTCCCAGTTCTCCATGGCCTGTCCTGCCTTTCTGGATTTTACACTTTTTTCAGATGGCCCTTTTGACCGGGGTGAAGTGAGACTTCATTGTAGTGCAGATTTCCTTTGCAAGCTTGCTTGGTTGGCCAAAAAGGGCGTATGCGTTTTTTCCTGAATATATTCAGGAAAAAACGCATACGCCCTTTTTGGCCAAGTGCATCATTGTGGACGTTCTGCCTCTTTTCCTATGCTTTCAATGCAATTCCAGTCTACCTCCTGAAATCGGTTTCCTGCAATTCTGCCCCGCTTTCAAGTCCTCTTGGCAGCCTTACTTCAGTCTATTTTTGGACGATAGCTGTCATTTATAACTCTGCAGGTTTGTGAATTACAGTGCCCCTGAGCTCCTTTCTTCAACTCACTTTCATTTGAGCTGGCCGCAACACCGCAGGATGGCTTCAGGCCCTAATCTGGTTCTGGTATGGCACGCTGAGCCTTTGGTTATTTCCTCTTCCTGGTGGGAAATGAGAGTTAAATTTGCCTGTCCAGACACCTCCAGCTAGCCTCACATTGGTTCTCACTATTCCTGTTCATCTTCCGCAGAAATTGCAAACTGGGCCAAACAGGAGGTTAAAGGGACTGACTCTCCAAGTGGGGAGAGTGTTAGTAAAGCGTCTGGAATGTTGCACCTGAGTACCAGGGGAGGAAAACTGAGACATATTTGAACACGTCTCCCGATCACATGGTTGATCATACTCTGGGTTCCACATGCATGTTTTAGCTGAAGGAAGAATACCTAAAATCTGCGTAGTTGAAACCCGTGGAATGGGTACCATGCAATATGACTTCAAAGGTCTTCATTTGCTCACCGAACCTCTCCAATCCTATCACTGCTGCGTTTATGCCCCTGTACACATGCTTGATTCTCTTTCGGAGACATAGCAATCTATAGGTTTTAAGATACTTACTAGTCAGGTACATAGGCGTTTAATATGGGGTGTTGAGTCCATTTCGTTGAGCAAGGAGTAGCTCTTGTCTATTCCATATTTGGCTTAAGGAACTTTATCTGTGCTCATTTCAATCTCTGGTTTTATGCAGCACCCCAACTCACCTTTACCCTTAAGCAAGCATAAGTTGCTTTTCTAAATTTGAGACCCTGTTCTGTTTTGTAATTCAGTTCCTGTGTAGCCAAGTTTACATTCTGTGTATTAGTGATATCTTATGATGTTTCTTTTTCTGTGTGACTTATTTCAGTTAGAATCATCATACCTGAATCCACTCATTATGCTGCTACGGGCCTGATGACATAGATTTCATTGCTGAGTGATACTGCATTGTACGTAAGTACCACAAGTTCTTTATCCATTTTTCACTTTCTGTGATATTGAACTTGTACGGTAAACGAGGTTCTTGTAAACAGAGGCGTCCCAAACTTTGGGGTGGCTGTGTCTTTTTTATTTTAATTTCCCTAAGCTATAGGACCATACGTGGCAGTGCCCTAGGCTCTGTTGCTTTGTTTTTTAGATGTTTCAGGAAACACCATACACTTTTCCCGAGTGTCTGTTGGCAATTTACATCCCGCCCATCAGCATAAACAAGGCTCCCAGTTCTCCATGGCCTGTCCTGCCTTTCTGGATTTTACACTTTTTTCAGATGGCCCTTTTGACCGGGGGGAAGTGAGACTTCATTGTAGTGCAGATTTCCTTTGCAAGCTTGCTTGGTTGGCCAAAAAGGGCGTATGCGTTTTTTCCTGAATATATTCAGAAAAAACGCATACGCCCTTTTTGGCCAAGTGCATCATTGTGGACGTTCTGCCTCTTTTCCTATGCTTTCAATGCAATTCCAGTCTACCTCCTGAAATTGGTTTCCTGCAATTCTGCCCCGCTTTCAAGTCCTCTTCGCAGCCTTACCTCAGTCTATTTTTGGACGATAGCTGTCATTTATAACTCTGCAGGTTTGTGAATTACAGTGCCCCTGAGCTCCTTTCTTCAACTCGCTTTCTTGTGAGCTGGCCGCAACACCGCAGGATGGCTTCAGGCCCTAATATGCTACCGGCACGGCACGCTGAGCCTTTGGTTATTTCCTCTTCCTGGTGGGAAATGAGAGTTTAATTTGCCCGTCCAGACACCTCCAGCTAGTCTCTCATTGGTTCTCCCTATTCCTGTTCATCTTGCGCAGAAATTGCAAACTGGGCCAAACAGGAGGTTAAAGGCGCTGACTCTCCAAGTGGGGAGAGTGTTAGTAAAGCGTCTTGAATGTTGCACCCGAGTACCAGGGTATGAAAACTGACACATATTTGAACACGTCTCCTGATCACATGGTTGATCATACTCTAGGTTCTACATGCATGTTTTAGCTGAAGGAAGAATACCTTAAACCTGGGTAGTTGAAACCCATGGAATGGGTACCATGCAATATGACTTCAAAGGGTCTTCATTTGCTCACCGAACCTCTCCAAAACTATCACTGCTGCGTTTATGCCCCTGTACACATGCTTGATTCTCTTTCGGAGACATAGCAATCCATAGGTTTTAAGATACTTACTAGTCAGGTACATTCTTAGGCATTTAACATGCGGTGTTGAGTCCATTTCGTTGAGCAAGGAGTAGCTCTTGTCTATTCCGTATTTGGCTTAAGGACCTTTATCTGTGCTCATTTCAATCTCTGGTTTTATGCAGCACCCCAACTCACCTTTCCCCTTAAGCAAGCATAAGTTGGTTTTCTAAATTTGAGAACCTGTTCTGTTTTGGAATTCAGTTCCTGTGTAGCCAAGTTTACATTCCGTGTATTAGTGATAGCTTATGATGTTTCTTTTTCTGTGTGACTTACTTCAGTTAGAATCATCGTAACTGAATCTACTCATCATGCTGCTACGGGCCTGATGACATAGATTTCATTGCTGAGTGATACTGCATTGTACGTAAGTACCACAAGTTCTTTATCCATTTTTCACTTTCTGTGATATTGAACTTGTACTGTAAACGAGGTTCTTGTAAACAGAGGCGTCCCAAACTTTGGGGTGGCTGTGTCTTTTTGATTTTAATTTCCCTAAGCTATAGGACCATAAGTGGAAGTGCCCTAGGCTCTGTTGCTTTGTTTTTTAGATGTTTCAGGAAACACCATACACTTCTCCCGAGTGGTTGTTGGCAATTTACATCCCGCCCATCAGCATAACAAGGCTCCCAGTTCTCCATGGCCTGTCCTGCCTTTCTGGATTTTACACTTTTTTCAGATGGCCCTTTTGACCGGGGGGAAGTGAGACTTCATTGTAGTGCAGATTTCCTTTGCAAGCTTGCTTGGTTGGCCAAAAAGGGCGTATGCGTTTTTTCCTGAATATATTCAGGAAAAAACGCATACGCCCTTTTTGGCCAAGTGCATCATTGTGGACGTTCTGCCTCTTTTCCTATGCTTTCAATGCAATTCCAGTCTACCTCCTGAAATCGGTTTCCTGCAATTCTGCCCCGCTTTCAAGTCCTCTTGGCAGCCTTACTTCAGTCTATTTTTGGACGATAGCTGTCATTTATAACTCTGCAGGTTTGTGAATTACAGTGCCCCTGAGCTCCTTTCTTCAACTCGCTTTCTTGTGAGCTGGCCGCAACACCGCAGGATGGCTTCAGGCCCTAATCTGGTTCCGGCACGGCACACTGAGCCTTTGGTTAATTCCTCTTCCTGGTGGGAAATGAGAGTTAAATTTGCCCGTCCAGACACCTCCAGCTAGTCTCTCATTGGTTCTCGCTATTCCTGTTCATCTTCCGCAGAAATTGCAAACTGGGCCAAACAGGAGGTTAAAGGGACTGACTCTCCAAGTGGGGAGAGTGTTAGTAAAGCGTCTGGAATGTTGCACCCGAGTACCAGGGTACGAAAACTGAGACATATTTGAACACGTCTCCCGATCACATGGTTGATCATACTCTGGGTTCCACATGCATGTTTTAGCTGAAGGAAGAATACCTAAAACCAGGGTAGTTGAAACCCGTGGAATGGGTACCATGCAATATGACTTCAAAGGTCTTCATTTGCTCACCGAACCTCTCCAATCCTATCACTGCTGCATTTATGCCCCTGTACACATGCTTGATTCTCTTTCGGAGACATAGCAATCCATAGGTTTTAAGATACTTACTAGTCAGGTACATTCTTAGGCGTTTAATATGCGGTGTTGAGTCCATTTCGTTGAGCAAGGAGTAGCTCTTGTCTATTCCATATTTGGCTTAAGGAACTTTATCTGTGCTCATTTCAATCTCTGGTTTTATGCAGCACCCCAACTCACCTTTCCCCTTAAGCAAGCATAAGTTGGTTTTCTAAATTTGAGAACCTGTTCTGTTTTGGAATTCAGTTCCTGTGTAGCCAAGTTTACATTCCGGGTATTACTGATATCTTATGATGTTTCTTTTTCTGTGTGACTTATTTCAGTTAATATCATCGTACCTGAATCTACTCATTATGCTGCTACGGGCCTGATGACATAGATTTCATTGCTGAGTGATACTGCATTGTACGTAAGTACCACAAGTTCTTTATCCATTTTTCACTTTCTGCGATGTTGAACTTGTACTGTAAACGAGGTTCTTGTAAACAGAGCCGTTCCAAACTTTGGGGTGGCTGTGTCTTTTTGATTTTAATTTCCCTAAGCTATAGGACCATAAGTGGAAGTGCCCTAGGCTCTGTTGCTTTGTTTTTTAGATGTTTCAGGAAACACCATACACTTCTCCCGAGTGTCTGTTGGCAATTTACATCCCGCCCATCAGCATAACAAGGCTCCCAGTTCTCCATGGCCTGTTGCCTTTCTGGATTTTACACTTTTTTCAGATGGCCCTTTTGACCGGGGGGAAGTGAGACTTCATTGTAGTGCAGATTTCCTTTGCAAGCTTGCTTGGTTGGCCAAAAAGTGCGTATGCGTTTTTTCCTGAATATATTCAGGAAAAAACGCATACGCCCTTTTTGGCCAAGTGCATCATTGTGGACGTTCTGCCTCTTTTCCTATGCTTTCAATGCAATTCCAGTCTACCTCCTGAAATCGGTTTCCTGCAATTCTGCCCCGCTTTCAAGTCCTCTTGGCAGCCTTACTTCAGTCTATTTTTGGACGATAGCTGTCATTTATAACTCTGCAGGTTTGTGAATTACAGTGCCCCTGAGCTCCTTTCTTCAACTCGCTTTCTTTTGAGCTGGCCGCAACACCGCAGGATGGCTTCAGGCCCTAATCTGGTTCCGGTACGGCACGCTGAGCCTTTGGTTATTTCCTCTTCCTAGTGGGAAATGAGAGTTAAATTTGCCCGTCCAGACACCTCCAGCTAGCCTCTCATTGGTTCTCGCTATTCCTGTTCATCTTCCGCAGAAATTGCAAACTGGGCCAAACAGGAGGTTAAAGGCGCTGACTCTCCAAGTGGGGAGAGTGTTAGTAAAGCGTCTGGAATGTTGCACCCGAGTACCAGGGGAGGAAAACTGAGACATATTTGAACACGTCTCCCGTTCACATGGTTGATCATACTCTGGGTTCCACATGCATGTTTTAGCTGAAGGAAGAATACCTAAAATCTGGGTAGTTGAAACCCGTGGAATGGGTACCATGCAATATGACTTCAAAGGGTCTTCATTTGCTCACCGAACCTCTCCAATCCTATCACTGCTGCGTTTATGCCCCTGTACACATGCTTGATTCTCTTTTGGAGACATAGCAATCCATAGGTTTTAAGATACTTACTAGTCAGGTACATTCTTAGCCGTTTAATATGCGGTGTTGAGTCCATTTCGTTGAGCAAGGAGTAACTCTTGTCTATTCCATATTTGGCTTAAGGAACTTTATCTGTGCTCATTTCAATCTCTGGTTTTATGCAGCAACCCAACTCACCTTTACCCTTAAGCAAGCATAAGTTGGTTTTCTAAATTTGAGACCCTGTTCTGTTCTGTAATTCAGTTCCTGTGTAGCCAAGTTTACATTCCGTGTATTACTGATATCTTATGATGTTTCTTTTTCTGTGTGACTTATTTCAGTTAGAATCATCATACCTGAATCCACTCATTGTGCTGCTACGGGCCTGATGACATAGATTTCATTGCTGAGTGATACTGCATTGTACGTAAGTACCACAAGTTCTCTATCCATTTTTCACTTTCTGTGATATTGAACATGTACGGTAAACGAGCTTCTTGTAAACGGAGGCGTCCCAAACTTTGGGGTGGCTGTGTCTTTTTGATTTTAATTTCCCTAAGCTATAGGACCATAAGTGGAAGTGCCCTAGGCTCTCTTGCTTTGTTTTTTAGATGTTTCAGGAAACACCATACACTTCTCCTGAGTGGTTGTTGGCAATTTACATCCCGCCCATCAGCATAACAAGGCTCCCAGTTCTCCATGGCCTGTCCTGCCTTTCTGGATTTTACACTCTTTTCAGATGGCCCTTTTGACCGGGGGGAAGTGAGACTTCATTGTAGTGCAGATTTCCTTTGCAAGCTTGCTTGGTTGGCCAAAAAGGGCGTATGCGTTTTTTCCTGAATATATTCAGGAAAAAACGCATACGCCCTTTTTGGCCAAGTGCATCATTGTGGACGTTCTGCCTCTTTTCCTATGCTTTCAATGCAATTCCAGTCTACCTCCTGAAATTGGTTTCCTGCAATTCTGCCCCGCTTTCAAGTCCTCTTGGCAGCCTTACTTCAGTCTATTTTTGGACGATAGCTGTCATTTATAACTCTGCAGGTTTCTGAATTACAGTGCCCCTGAGCTCCTTTCTTCTACTCGCTTTCTTGTGACCTGGCCGCAACACCGCAGGATGGCTTCAGGCCCTAATCTGGTTCCGGCATGGCACGCTGAGCCTTCGGTTATTTCCTCTTCCTGGTGGGAAATGAGAGTTAAGTTTGCCCGTCCAGACACCTCCAGCTAGTCTCTCATTGGTCCTCGCTATTCCTGTTCATCTTCCGCAGAAATTGCAAACTGGGCCAAACAGGAGGTTAAAGGCGCTGACTCTCCAAGTGGGGAGAGTGTTAGTAAAGCGTCTGGAATGTTGCACCCGAGTACCAGGGGAGGAAAACTGAGACATATTTGAACACGTCTCCCGTTCACATGGTTGATCATACTTGGGTTCCACATGCATGTTTTAGCTGAAGGAAGAATACCTTAAACCTGGAGAGTTGAGACCCGTGTAATGGGTACCATGCAATATGACTTCAAAGGGTCTTCATTTGCTCACCGAACCTCTCCAATCCTATCACTGCTGCGTTTATGCCCCTGTACACATGCTTGATTCTCTTTTGGAGACATAGCAATCCATAGGTTTTACGATACTTACTAGTCAGGTACATTCTTAGGCATTTAATATGCGGTGTTGAGTCCATTTCGTTGAGCAAGGAGTAGCTCTTGTCTATTCCATATTTGACTTAAGGAACTTTATCTGTGCTCATTTCAATCTCTGGTTTTATGCAGCACCCCAACTCACCTTTCCCCTTAAGCAAGCATAAGTTGGTTTTCTAAATTTGAGACACTGTTCTGTTCTGTAATTCAGTTCCTGTGTAGCCAAGTTTACATTCCGTGTATTACTGATATCTTATGAAGTTTCTTTTTCTGTGTGACTTATTTCAGTTAGAATCATCATACCTGAATCCACTCATTGTGATGCTAAGGGCCTGATGACATAGATTTCATTGCTGAATGATATTGCTTTGTAAGTAAATACCACAACTTCTTTATCCATTTTTCACTTTCTGCGATGTTGAACTTGTAGTGTAAACGAGGTTCTTGTAAACAGAGGCGTCCCAAACTTTGGGGTGGCTGTGTCTTTTTGATTTTAATTTCCCTAAGCTATAGGACCATAAGTGGCAGTGCCCTAGGCTCTGTTGCTTTGTTTTTTAGATGTTTCAGGAAACACCATACACTTCTCCCAAGTGTCTGTTGGCAATTTACATCCCGCCCATCAGCATAACAAGGCTCCCAGTTCTCCATGGCCTGTCCTGCCTTTCTGGATTTTACACTTTTTTCAGATGGCCCTTTTGACCGGGGGGAAGTGAGACTTCATTGTAGTGCAGATTTCCTTTGCAAGCTTGCTTGGTTGGCCAAAAAGGGCGTATGCGTTTTTTCCTGAATATATTCAGGAAAAAACGCATACGCCCTTTTTGGCCAAGTGCATCATTGTGGACGTTCTGCCTCTTTTCCTATGCTTTCAATGCAATTCCAGTCTACCTCCTGAAATCGGTTTCCTGCAATTCTGCCCCGCTTTCAAGTCCTCTTGGCAGCCTTACTTCAGTCTATTTTTGGACGATAGCTGTCATTTATAACTCTGCAGGTTTGTGATTTACAGTGCCCCTGAGCTCCTTTCTTCTACTCGCTTTCTTGTGACCTGGCCGCAACACCGCAGGATGGCTTCAGGCCCTAATCTGGTTCCGGCATGGCACGCTGAGCCTTTGGTTATTTCCTCTTCCTGGTGGGAAATGAGAGTTAAATTTGCCCGTCCAGACACCTCCAGCTAGTCTCTCATTGGTCCTCGCTATTCCTGTTCATCTTCCGCAGAAATTGCAAACTGGGCCAAACAGGAGGTTAAAGGCGCTGACTCTCCAAGTGGGGAGAGTGTTAGTAAAGCGTCTGGAATGTTGCACCCGAGTACCAGGGGAGGAAAACTGAGACATATTTGAACACGTCTCCCGTTCACATGGTTGATCATACTTGGGTTCCACATGCATGTTTTAGCTGAAGGAAGAATACCTTAAACCTGGAGAGTTGAGACCCGTGTAATGGGTACCATGCAATATGACTTCAAAGGGTCTTCATTTGCTCACCGAACCTCTCCAATCCTATCACTGCTGCGTTTATGCCCCTGTACACATGCTTGATTCTCTTTCAGAGACATAGCAATCCATAGGTTTTAAGATACTTACAAGTCAGGTACATTCTTAGGCGTTTAATATGCGGTGTTGAGTCCATTTCGTTGAGCAAGGAGTAGCTCTTGTCTATTCCATATTTGGCTTAAGGAACTTTATCTGTGCTCATTTCAGTCTCTGGTTTTATGCAGCACCCCAACTCACCTTTACCCTTAAGCAAGCATAAGTTGGTTTTCTAAATTTGAGACCCTGTTCTGTTCTGTAATTCAGTTCCTGTGTAGCCAAGTTTCCATTCCGTGTATTACTGATATCTTATGATGTTTCTTTTTCTGTGTGACTTATTTCAGTTAGAATCATCATACCTGAATCCACTCATTGTGCTGCTAAGGGGCTGATGACACAGATTTCATTGCTGAGTGATATTGCTTTGTAAGTAAATACCACAACTTCTTTATCCATTTTTCACTTTCTGCGATGTTGAACTTGTACTGTAAACGAGGTTCTTGTAAACAGAGCCGTTCCAAACTTTGGGGTGGCTGTGTCTTTTTGATTTTAATTTCCCTAAGCTATAGGACCATAAGTGGAAGTGCCCTAGGTTCTGTTGCTTTGTTTTTTAGATGTTTCAGGAAACACCATACACTTCTCCCGAGTGGTTGTTGGCAATTTACATCCCGCCCATCAGCATAACAAGGCTCCCAGTTCTCCATGGCCTGTCCTGCCTTTCTGGATTTTACACTTTTTTCAGATGGCCCTTTTGACCGGGGGGAAGTGAGACTTCATTGTAGTGCAGATTTCCTTTGCAAGCTTGCTTGGTTGGCCAAAAAGGGCGTATGCGTTTTTTCCTGAATATATTCAGGAAAAAACGCATACGCCCTTTTTGGCCAAGTGCATCATTGTGGACGTTCTGCCTCTTTTCCTATGCTTTCAATGCAATTCCAGTCTACCTCCTGAAATCGGTTTCCTGCAATACTGCCCCGCTTTCAAGTCCTCTTGGCAGCCTTACTTCAGTCTATTTTTGGACGATAGCTGTCATTTATAACTCTGCAGGTTTGTGAATTACAGTGCCCCTGAGCTCCTTTCTTCAACTCGCTTTCTTGTGACCTGGCCGCAACACCGCAGGATGGCTTCAGGCCCTAATCTGGTTCCGGACCGGCATGCTGAGCCTTTGGTTAATTCCTCTTCCTGGTGGGAAATGAGAGTTAAATTTGCCCATCCAGACACCTCCAGCTAGCCTCTCATTGGTTCTCGCTATTCCTGTTCATCTTCCACAGAAATTGCAAACTGGGCCAAACAGGAGGTTAAAGGGACTGACTCTCCAAGTGGGGAGAGTGTTAGTAAAGCGTCTGGAATGTTGCACCCGAGTACCAGGGGAGGAAAACTGAGACATATTTGAACACGTCTCCCGATCACATGGTTGATCATACTCTAGGTTCCACATGCATGTTTTAGCTTAAGGAAGAATACCTGAAACCTGGGTAGTTGAAACCCTAGGAATGGGTACCATGCAATATGACTTCAAAGGGTCTTCATTTGCTCACCGAACCTCTCCAATCCTATCACTGCTGCGTTTATGCCCCTGTACACATGCTTGATTCTCTTTCGGAGACATAGCAATCCATAGGTTTTACGATACTTACTAGTCAGGTACATTCTTAGGCGTTTAATATGCGGTGTTGAGTCCATTTCGTTGAGCAAGGAGTAGCTCTTGTTTATTCCATATTTGGCTTAAGGAACTTTATCTGTGCTCATTTCAATCTCTGGTTTTATGCAGCACCCCAACTCACCTTTACCCTTAAGCAAGCATAAGTTGTTTTTCTAAATTTGAGACCCTGTTCTGTTCTGTAATTCAGTTCCTGTGTAGCCAAGTTTCCATTCCGTGTATTACTGATATCTTATGATGTTTCTTCTTCTGTGTGACTTATTTCAGTTAGAATCATCATACCTGAATCCACTCATTGTGGTGCTAAGGGCCTGATGACATAGATTTCATTGCTGAGTGATATTGCTTTGTAAGTGAATACCACAACTTCTTTATCCATTTTTCACTTTCTGCGATGTTGAACTTGTATGTAAACGAGGTTCTTGTAAACAGAGCCGTTCCAAACTTTGGGGTGGCTGTGTCTTTTTGATTTTAATTTCCCTAAGCTATAGGACCATAAGTGGAAGTGCCCTAGGCTCTGTTGCTTTGTTTTTTAGATGTTTCAGGAAACACCATACACTTCTCCCAAGTGTCTGTTGGCAATTTACATCCCGCCCATCAGCATAACAAGGCTCCCAGTTCTCAATGGCCTGTTGCCTTTCTGGATTTTACACTTTTTTCAGATGGCCCTTTTGACCGGGGGGAAGTGAGACTTCATTGTAGTGCAGATTTCCTTTGCAAGCTTGCTTGGTTGGCCAAAAAGGGCGTATGCGTTTTTTCCTGAATATATTCAGGAAAAAACGCATACGCCCTTTTTGGCCAAGTGCATCATTGTGGACGTTCTGCCTCTTTTCCTATGCTTTCAATGCAATTCCAGTCTACCTCCTGAAATCGGTATCCTACAATTCTGCCCCGCTTTCAAGTCCTCTTGGCAGCCTTACTTCAGTCTATTTTTGGACGATAGCTGTCATTTATAACTCTGCAGGTTTGTGAATTACAGTGCCCCTGAGCTCCTTTCTTCAACTCGCTTTCTTTTGAGCTGGCCGCAACACCGCAGGATGGCTTCAGGCCCTAATCTGGTTCCGGTACGGCACGCTGAGCCTTTGGTTATTTCCTCTTCCTGGTGGGAAATGAGAGTTAAATTTGCCCGTCCAGACACCTCCAGCTAGCCTCTCATTGGTTCTCGCTATTCCTGTTCATCTTCCGCAGAAATTGCAAACTGGGCCAAACAGGAGGTTAAAGGCGCTGACTCTCCAAGTGGGGAGAGTGTTAGTAAAGCGTCTGGAATGTTGCACCCGAGTACCAGGGGAGGAAAACTGAGACATATTTGAACACGTCTCCCGTTCACATGGTTGATCATACTTGGGTTCCACATGCATGTTTTAGCTGAAGGAAGAATACCTTAAACCTGGAGAGTTGAGACCCGTGTAATGGGTACCATGCAATATGACTTCAAAGGGTCTTCATTTGCTCACCGAACCTCTCCAATCCTATCACTGCTGCGTTTATGCCCCTGTACACATGCTTGATTCTCTTTTGGAGACATAGCAATCCATAGGTTTTATGATACTTACTAGTCAGGTACATTCTTAGGGGTTTAATATGGGGTGTTGAGTCCATTTCGTTGAGCAAGGAGTAGCTCTTGTCTATTCCATATTTGACTTAAGGAACTTTATCTGTGCTCATTTCAATCTCTGGTTTTATGCAGCACCCCAACTCACCTTTACCCTTAAGCAAGCATAAGTTGGTTTTCTAAATTTGAGACCCTGTTCTGTTCTGTAATTCAGTTCCTGTGTAGCCAAGTTTACATTCCGTGTATTACTGATATCTTATGATGTTTCTTTTTCTGTGTGACTTATTTCAGTTAGAATCATCATACCTGAATCCACTCATTGTGGTGCTAAGGGCCTGATGACATAGATTTCATTGCTGAGTAATATTGCTTTGTAAGTAAATACCACAACTTCTTTATCCATTTTTCACTTTCTGCGATGTTGAACTTGTACTGTAAACGAGGTTCTTGTAAACAGAGGCGTCCCAAACTTTGGGGTGGCTGTGTCTTTTTGATTTTAATTTCCCTAAGCTATAGGACCATAAGTGGCAGTGCCCTAGGCTCTGTTGCTTTGTTTTTTAGATGTTTCAGGAAACACCATACACTTCTCCCGAGTGGCTGTTGGCAATTTACATCCCGCCCATCAGCATAACAAGGCTCCCAGTTCTCCATGGCCTGTCCTGCCTTTCTGGATTTTACACTTTTTTCAGATGGCCCTTTTGACCGGGGGGAAGTGAGACTTCATTGTAGTGCAGATTTCCTTTGCAAGCTTGCTTGGTTGGCCAAAAAGGGCGTATGCGTTGTTTCCTGAATATATTCAGGAAAAAACGCATACGCCCTTTTTGGCCAAGTGCATCATTGTGGACGTTCTGCCTCTTTTCCTATGCTTTCAATGCAATTCCAGTCTACCTCCTGAAATCGGTTTCCTGCAATTCTGCCCTGCTTTCAAGTCCTCTTGGCAGCCTTACTTCAGTCTATTTTTGGACGATAGCTGTCATTTATAACTCTGCAGGTTTGTGAATTACAGTGCCCCTGAGCTCCTTTCTTCAACTCGCTTTCTTGTGACCTGGCCGCAACACCGCAGGATGGCTTCAGGCCCTAATCTGGTTCCGGCACGGCACGCTGAGCCTTTCGTTATTTCCTCTTCCTGGTGGGAAATGAGAGTTAAATTTGCCCGTCCAGACACCTCCAGCTAGTCTCTCATTGGTTCTCGCTATTCCTGTTCATCTTCCGCAGAAATTGCAAACTGGGCCAAACAGGAGGTTAAAGGGACTGACTCTCCAAGTCGGGAGAGTGTTAGTAAAGCGTCTGGATGTTGCACCCGAGTACCAGGGGAGGAAAACTGAGACATATTTGAACACGTCTCCCGATCACATGGTTGATTATAGTCTAGGTTCCACATGCATGTTTTAGCTTAAGGAAGAATACCTTAAACCTGGGTAGTTGAAACCCGTGGAATGGGTACCATGCAATATGACTTCAAAGGGTCTTCATTTGCTCACCGAACCTCTCCAATCCTATCACTGCTGCGTTTAGGCCCCTGTACACATGCTTGATTCTCTTTCGGAGACAAAGCAATCCATAGGTTTTAGGATACTTACAAGTCAGGTACATTCTTAGGCGTTTAATATGCGGTGTTGAGTCCATTTCGTTGAGCAAGGAGTAGCTCTTGTCTATTCCATATTTGGCTTAAGGAACTTTATCTGTGCTCATTTCAATCTCTGGTTTTATGCAGCACCCCAACTCACCTTTCCCCTTAAGCAAGCATAAGTTGTTTTTCTAAATTTGAGACCCTGTTCTGTTCTGTAATTCAGTTCCTGTGTAGCCAAGTTTCCATTCCGTGTATTACTGATATCTTATGATGTTTCTTTTTCTGTGTGACTTATTTCAGTTAGAATCATCATACCTGAATCCACTCATTGTGCTGCTAAGGGCCTGATGACATAGATTTCATTGCTGAGTGATATTGCTTTGTAAGTGAATACCACAACTTCTTTATCCATTTTTCACTTTCTGCGATGTTGAACTTGTACTGTAAACGAGGTTCTTGTAAACAGAGCCATTCCAAACTTTGGGGTGGCTGTGTCTTTTCGATTTTAATTTCCCTAAGCTATAGGACCATAAGTGGAAGTGCCCTAGGCTCTGTTGCTTTGTTTTTTAGATGTTTCAGGAAACACCATACACTTCTCCCAAGTGTCTGTTGGCAATTTACATCCCGCCCATCAGCATAACAAGGCTCCCAGTTCTCCATGGCCTGTCCTGCCTTTCTGGATTTTATGCTTTTTTCAGATGGCCCTTTTGACCGGGGGGAAGTGAGACTTCATTGTAGTGCAGATTTCCTTTGCAAGCTTGCTTGGTTGGCCAAAAAGGGCGTATGCGTTTTTTCCTGAATATATTCAGGAAAAAACGCATACGCCCTTTTTGGCCAAGTGCATCATTGTGGACGTTCTGCCTCTTTTCCTATGCTTTCAATGCAATTCCAGTCTACCTCCTGAAATTGGTTTCCTGCAATTCTGCCCCGCTTTCAAGTCCTCTTGGCAGCCTTACTTCAGTCTATTTTTGGACGATAGCTGTCATTTATAACTCTGCAGGTTTCTGAATTACAGTGCCCCTGAGCTCCTTTCTTCTACTCGCTTTCTTGTGACCTGGCCGCAACACCGCAGGATGGCTTCAGGCCCTAATCTGGTTCCGGCATGGCACGCTGAGCCTTCGGTTATTTCCTCTTCCTGGTGGGAAATGAGAGTTAAGTTTGCCCGTCCAGACACCTCCAGCTAGTCTCTCATTGGTCCTCGCTATTCCTGTTCATCTTCCGCAGAAATTGCAAACTGGGCCAAACAGGAGGTTAAAGGCGCTGACTCTCCAAGTGGGGAGAGTGTTAGTAAAGCGTCTGGAATGTTGCACCCGAGTACCAGGGGAGGAAAACTGAGACATATTTGAACACGTCTCCCGTTCACATGGTTGATCATACTTGGGTTCCACATGCATGTTTTAGCTGAAGGAAGAATACCTTAAACCTGGAGAGTTGAGACCCGTGTAATGGGTACCATGCAATATGACTTCAAAGGGTCTTCATTTGCTCACCGAACCTCTCCAATCCTATCACTGCTGCGTTTATGCCCCTGTACACATGCTTGATTCTCTTTTGGAGACATAGCAATCCATAGGTTTTACGATACTTACTAGTCAGGTACATTCTTAGGCATTTAATATGCGGTGTTGAGTCCATTTCGTTGAGCAAGGAGTAGCTCTTGTCTATTCCATATTTGACTTAAGGAACTTTATCTGTGCTCATTTCAATCTCTGGTTTTATGCAGCACCCCAACTCACCTTTCCCCTTAAGCAAGCATAAGTTGGTTTTCTAAATTTGAGACACTGTTCTGTTCTGTAATTCAGTTCCTGTGTAGCCAAGTTTACATTCCGTGTATTACTGATATCTTATGAAGTTTCTTTTTCTGTGTGACTTATTTCAGTTAGAATCATCATACCTGAATCCACTCATTGTGATGCTAAGGGCCTGATGACATAGATTTCATTGCTGAATGATATTGCTTTGTAAGTAAATACCACAACTTCTTTATCCATTTTTCACTTTCTGCGATGTTGAACTTGTAGTGTAAACGAGGTTCTTGTAAACAGAGGCGTCCCAAACTTTGGGGTGGCTGTGTCTTTTTGATTTTAATTTCCCTAAGCTATAGGACCATAAGTGGCAGTGCCCTAGGCTCTGTTGCTTTGTTTTTTAGATGTTTCAGGAAACACCATACACTTCTCCCAAGTGTCTGTTGGCAATTTACATCCCGCCCATCAGCATAACAAGGCTCCCAGTTCTCCATGGCCTGTCCTGCCTTTCTGGATTTTACACTTTTTTCAGATGGCCCTTTTGACCGGGGGGAAGTGAGACTTCATTGTAGTGCAGATTTCCTTTGCAAGCTTGCTTGGTTGGCCAAAAAGGGCGTATGCGTTTTTTCCTGAATATATTCAGGAAAAAACGCATACGCCCTTTTTGGCCAAGTGCATCATTGTGGACGTTCTGCCTCTTTTCCTATGCTTTCAATGCAATTCCAGTCTACCTCCTGAAATCGGTTTCCTGCAATTCTGCCCCGCTTTCAAGTCCTCTTGGCAGCCTTACTTCAGTCTATTTTTGGACGATAGCTGTCATTTATAACTCTGCAGGTTTGTGATTTACAGTGCCCCTGAGCTCCTTTCTTCTACTCGCTTTCTTGTGACCTGGCCGCAACACCGCAGGATGGCTTCAGGCCCTAATCTGGTTCCGGCATGGCACGCTGAGCCTTTGGTTATTTCCTCTTCCTGGTGGGAAATGAGAGTTAAATTTGCCCGTCCAGACACCTCCAGCTAGTCTCTCATTGGTCCTCGCTATTCCTGTTCATCTTCCGCAGAAATTGCAAACTGGGCCAAACAGGAGGTTAAAGGCGCTGACTCTCCAAGTGGGGAGAGTGTTAGTAAAGCGTCTGGAATGTTGCACCCGAGTACCAGGGGAGGAAAACTGAGACATATTTGAACACGTCTCCCGTTCACATGGTTGATCATACTTGGGTTCCACATGCATGTTTTAGCTGAAGGAAGAATACCTTAAACCTGGAGAGTTGAGACCCGTGTAATGGGTACCATGCAATATGACTTCAAAGGGTCTTCATTTGCTCACCGAACCTCTCCAATCCTATCACTGCTGCGTTTATGCCCCTGTACACATGCTTGATTCTCTTTCAGAGACATAGCAATCCATAGGTTTTAAGATACTTACAAGTCAGGTACATTCTTAGGCGTTTAATATGCGGTGTTGAGTCCATTTCGTTGAGCAAGGAGTAGCTCTTGTCTATTCCATATTTGGCTTAAGGAACTTTATCTGTGCTCATTTCAGTCTCTGGTTTTATGCAGCACCCCAACTCACCTTTACCCTTAAGCAAGCATAAGTTGGTTTTCTAAATTTGAGACCCTGTTCTGTTCTGTAATTCAGTTCCTGTGTAGCCAAGTTTCCATTCCGTGTATTACTGATATCTTATGATGTTTCTTTTTCTGTGTGACTTATTTCAGTTAGAATCATCATACCTGAATCCACTCATTGTGCTGCTAAGGGGCTGATGACACAGATTTCATTACTGAGTGATATTGCTTTGTAAGTAAATACCACAACTTCTTTATCCATTTTTCACTTTCTGCGATGTTGAACTTGTACTGTAAACGAGGTTCTTGTAAACAGAGCCGTTCCAAACTTTGGGGTGGCTGTGTCTTTTTGATTTTAATTTCCGTAAGCTATAGGACCATAAGTGGAAGTGCCCTAGGTTCTGTTGCTTATTTTTTTAGATGTTTCAGGAAACACCATACACTTCTCCCGAGTGGTTGTTGGCAATTTACATCCCGCCCATCAGCATAACAAGGCTCCCAGTTCTCCATGGCCTGTCCTGCCTTTCTGGATTTTACACTTTTTTCAGATGGCCCTTTTGACCGGGGGGAAGTGAGACTTCATTGTAGTGCAGATTTCCTTTGCAAGCTTGCTTGGTTGGCCAAAAAGGGCGTATGCGTTTTTTCCTGAATATATTCAGGAAAAAACGCATACGCCCTTTTTGGCCAAGTGCATCATTGTGGACGTTCTGCCTCTTTTCCTATGCTTTCAATGCAATTCCAGTCTACCTCCTGAAATCGGTTTCCTGCAATACTGCCCCGCTTTCAAGTCCTCTTGGCAGCCTTACTTCAGTCTATTTTTGGACGATAGCTGTCATTTATAACTCTGCAGGTTTGTGAATTACAGTGCCCCTGAGCTCCTTTCTTCAACTCGCTTTCTTGTGACCTGGCCGCAACACCGCAGGATGGCTTCAGGCCCTAATCTGGTTCCGGACCGGCATGCTGAGCCTTTGGTTAATTCCTCTTCCTGGTGGGAAATGAGAGTTAAATTTGCCCATCCAGACACCTCCAGCTAGCCTCTCATTGGTTCTCGCTATTCCTGTTCATCTTCCACAGAAATTGCAAACTGGGCCAAACAGGAGGTTAAAGGGACTGACTCTCCAAGTGGGGAGAGTGTTAGTAAAGCGTCTGGAATGTTGCACCCGAGTACCAGGGGAGGAAAACTGAGACATATTTGAACACGTCTCCCGATCACATGGTTGATCATACTCTAGGTTCCACATGCATGTTTTAGCTTAAGGAAGAATACCTGAAACCTGGGTAGTTGAAACCCTAGGAATGGGTACCATGCAATATGACTTCAAAGGGTCTTCATTTGCTCACCGAACCTCTCCAATCCTATCACTGCTGCGTTTATGCCCCTGTACACATGCTTGATTCTCTTTCGGAGACATAGCAATCCATAGGTTTTACGATACTTACTAGTCAGGTACATTCTTAGGCGTTTAATATGCGGTGTTGAGTCCATTTCGTTGAGCAAGGAGTAGCTCTTGTTTATTCCATATTTGGCTTAAGGAACTTTATCTGTGCTCATTTCAATCTCTGGTTTTATGCAGCACCCCAACTCACCTTTACCCTTAAGCAAGCATAAGTTGTTTTTCTAAATTTGAGACCCTGTTCTGTTCTGTAATTCAGTTCCTGTGTAGCCAAGTTTCCATTCCGTGTATTACTGATATCTTATGATGTTTCTTCTTCTGTGTGACTTATTTCAGTTAGAATCATCATACCTGAATCCACTCATTGTGGTGCTAAGGGCCTGATGACATAGATTTCATTGCTGAGTGATATTGCTTTGTAAGTGAATACCACAACTTCTTTATCCATTTTTCACTTTCTGCGATGTTGAACTTGTATGTAAACGAGGTTCTTGTAAACAGAGCCGTTCCAAACTTTGGGGTGGCTGTGTCTTTTTGATTTTAATTTCCCTAAGCTATAGGACCATAAGTGGAAGTGCCCTAGGCTCTGTTGCTTTGTTTTTTAGATGTTTCAGGAAACACCATACACTTCTCCCAAGTGTCTGTTGGCAATTTACATCCCGCCCATCAGCATAACAAGGCTCCCAGTTCTCAATGGCCTGTTGCCTTTCTGGATTTTACACTTTTTTCAGATGGCCCTTTTGACCGGGGGGAAGTGAGACTTCATTGTAGTGCAGATTTCCTTTGCAAGCTTGCTTGGTTGGCCAAAAAGGGCGTATGCGTTTTTTCCTGAATATATTCAGGAAAAAACGCATACGCCCTTTTTGGCCAAGTGCATCATTGTGGACGTTCTGCCTCTTTTCCTATGCTTTCAATGCAATTCCAGTCTACCTCCTGAAATCGGTATCCTACAATTCTGCCCCGCTTTCAAGTCCTCTTGGCAGCCTTACTTCAGTCTATTTTTGGACGATAGCTGTCATTTATAACTCTGCAGGTTTGTGAATTACAGTGCCCCTGAGCTCCTTTCTTCAACTCGCTTTCTTTTGAGCTGGCCGCAACACCGCAGGATGGCTTCAGGCCCTAATCTGGTTCCGGTACGGCACGCTGAGCCTTTGGTTATTTCCTCTTCCTGGTGGGAAATGAGAGTTAAATTTGCCCGTCCAGACACCTCCAGCTAGCCTCTCATTGGTTCTCGCTATTCCTGTTCATCTTCCGCAGAAATTGCAAACTGGGCCAAACAGGAGGTTAAAGGCGCTGACTCTCCAAGTGGGGAGAGTGTTAGTAAAGCGTCTGGAATGTTGCACCCGAGTACCAGGGGAGGAAAACTGAGACATATTTGAACACGTCTCCCGTTCACATGGTTGATCATACTTGGGTTCCACATGCATGTTTTAGCTGAAGGAAGAATACCTTAAACCTGGAGAGTTGAGACCCGTGTAATGGGTACCATGCAATATGACTTCAAAGGGTCTTCATTTGCTCACCGAACCTCTCCAATCCTATCACTGCTGCGTTTATGCCCCTGTACACATGCTTGATTCTCTTTTGGAGACATAGCAATCCATAGGTTTTATGATACTTACTAGTCAGGTACATTCTTAGGGGTTTAATATGGGGTGTTGAGTCCATTTCGTTGAGCAAGGAGTAGCTCTTGTCTATTCCATATTTGACTTAAGGAACTTTATCTGTGCTCATTTCAATCTCTGGTTTTATGCAGCACCCCAACTCACCTTTACCCTTAAGCAAGCATAAGTTGGTTTTCTAAATTTGAGACCCTGTTCTGTTCTGTAATTCAGTTCCTGTGTAGCCAAGTTTACATTCCGTGTATTACTGATATCTTATGATGTTTCTTTTTCTGTGTGACTTATTTCAGTTAGAATCATCATACCTGAATCCACTCATTGTGGTGCTAAGGGCCTGATGACATAGATTTCATTGCTGAGTAATATTGCTTTGTAAGTAAATACCACAACTTCTTTATCCATTTTTCACTTTCTGCGATGTTGAACTTGTACTGTAAACGAGGTTCTTGTAAACAGAGGCGTCCCAAACATTGGGGTGGCTGTGTCTTTTTGATTTTAATTTCCCTAAGCTATAGGACCATAAGTGGCAGTGCCCTAGGCTCTGTTGCTTTGTTTTTTAGATGTTTCAGGAAACACCATACACTTCTCCCGAGTGGCTGTTGGCAATTTACATCCCGCCCATCAGCATAACAAGGCTCCCAGTTCTCCATGGCCTGTCCTGCCTTTCTGGATTTTACACTTTTTTCAGATGGCCCTTTTGACCGGGGGGAAGTGAGACTTCATTGTAGTGCAGATTTCCTTTGCAAGCTTGCTTGGTTGGCCAAAAAGGGCGTATGCGTTGTTTCCTGAATATATTCAGGAAAAAACGCATACGCCCTTTTTGGCCAAGTGCATCATTGTGGACGTTCTGCCTCTTTTCCTATGCTTTCAATGCAATTCCAGTCTACCTCCTGAAATCGGTTTCCTGCAATTCTGCCCTGCTTTCAAGTCCTCTTGGCAGCCTTACTTCAGTCTATTTTTGGACGATAGCTGTCATTTATAACTCTGCAGGTTTGTGAATTACAGTGCCCCTGAGCTCCTTTCTTCAACTCGCTTTCTTGTGACCTGGCCGCAACACCGCAGGATGGCTTCAGGCCCTAATCTGGTTCCGGCACGGCACGCTGAGCCTTTCGTTATTTCCTCTTCCTGGTGGGAAATGAGAGTTAAATTTGCCCGTCCAGACACCTCCAGCTAGTCTCTCATTGGTTCTCGCTATTCCTGTTCATCTTCCGCAGAAATTGCAAACTGGGCCAAACAGGAGGTTAAAGGGACTGACTCTCCAAGTCGGGAGAGTGTTAGTAAAGCGTCTGGATGTTGCACCCGAGTACCAGGGGAGGAAAACTGAGACATATTTGAACACGTCTCCCGATCACATGGTTGATTATAGTCTAGGTTCCACATGCATGTTTTAGCTTAAGGAAGAATACCTTAAACCTGGGTAGTTGAAACCCGTGGAATGGGTACCATGCAATATGACTTCAAAGGGTCTTCATTTGCTCACCGAACCTCTCCAATCCTATCACTGCTGCGTTTAGGCCCCTGTACACATGCTTGATTCTCTTTCGGAGACAAAGCAATCCATAGGTTTTAGGATACTTACAAGTCAGGTACATTCTTAGGCGTTTAATATGCGGTGTTGAGTCCATTTCGTTGAGCAAGGAGTAGCTCTTGTCTATTCCATATTTGGCTTAAGGAACTTTATCTGTGCTCATTTCAATCTCTGGTTTTATGCAGCACCCCAACTCACCTTTCCCCTTAAGCAAGCATAAGTTGTTTTTCTAAATTTGAGACCCTGTTCTGTTCTGTAATTCAGTTCCTGTGTAGCCAAGTTTCCATTCCGTGTATTACTGATATCTTATGATGTTTCTTTTTCTGTGTGACTTATTTCAGTTAGAATCATCATACCTGAATCCACTCATTGTGCTGCTAAGGGCCTGATGACATAGATTTCATTGCTGAGTGATATTGCTTTGTAAGTGAATACCACAACTTCTTTATCCATTTTTCACTTTCTGCGATGTTGAACTTGTACTGTAAACGAGGTTCTTGTAAACAGAGCCATTCCAAACTTTGGGGTGGCTGTGTCTTTTCGATTTTAATTTCCCTAAGCTATAGGACCATAAGTGGAAGTGCCCTAGGCTCTGTTGCTTTGTTTTTTAGATGTTTCAGGAAACACCATACACTTCTCCCAAGTGTCTGTTGGCAATTTACATCCCGCCCATCAGCATAACAAGGCTCCCAGTTCTCAATGGCCTGTTGCCTTTCTGGATTTTATGCTTTTTTCAGATGGCCCTTTTGACCGGGGGGAAGTGAGACTTCATTGTAGTGCAGATTTCCTTTGCAAGCTTGCTTGGTTGGCCAAAAAGGGCCTATGCGTTTTTTCCTGAATATATTCAGGAAAAAACGCATACGCCCTTTTTGGCCAAGTGTATCATTGTGGACGTTCTGCCTCTTTTCCTATGCTTTCAATGCAATTCCAGTCTACCTCCTGAAATCGGTTTCCTGCAATTCTGCCCTGCTTTCAAGTCCTCTTGGCAGCCTTACTTCAGTCTATTTTTGGACGATAGCTGTCATTTATAACTCTGCAGGTTTGTGAATTACAGTGCCCCTGAGCTCCTTTCTTCAACTTGCTTTCTTGTGACTTGGCCGCAACACCGCAGGATGGCTTCAGGCCCTAATCTGGTTCTGGCACGGCACGCTGAGCCTTTGGTTATTTCCTCTTCCTGGTGGGAAATGAGAGTTAAATTTGCCCGTCCAGACACCTCCAGCTAGTCTCTCATTGGTTCTCGCTATTCCTGTTCATCTTCCGCAGAAATTGCAAACTGGGCCAAACAGGAGGTTAAAGGCGCTGACTCTCCAAGTGGGGAGAGTGTTAGTAAAGCGTCTGGAATGTTGCACCCGAGTACCAGGGGAGGAAAACTGAGACATATTTGAACACGTCTCCCGTTCACATGGTTGATCATACTCTGGGTTCCACATGCATGTTTTAGCTGAAGGAAGAATACCTTAAACCTGGAGAGTTGAGACCCGTGTAATGGGTACCATTCAATATGACTTCAAAGGGTCTTCATTTGCTCACCGAACCTCTCCAATCCTATCACTGCTGCGTTTATTCCCCTGTACACACGCTTGATTCTCTTTTGGAGACATAGCAATCCATAGGTTTTAAGATACTTACAAGTCAGGTACATTCTTAGGCGTTTAATATGGGGTTTTGAGTCCATTTCGTTGAGCAAGGAGTAGCTCTTGTCTATTCCATATTTGGCTTAAGGAACTTTATCTGTGCTCATTTCAATCTCTGGTTTTATGCAGCACCCCAACTCACCTTTACCCTTAAGCAAGCATAAGTTGGTTTTCTAAATTTGAGACCCTGTTCTGTTCTGTAATTCAGTTCCTGTGTAGCCAAGTTTACATTCCGTGTATTACTGATATCTTATGATGTTTCTTTTTCTGTGTGACTTATTTCAGTTAGAATCATCGTACCTGAATCCACTCATTATGCTGCTACGGGCCTGATGACATAGATTTCATTGCTGAGTGATACTGCATTGTACGTAAGTACCACAAGTTCTTTATCCATTTTTCACTTTCTGCGATGTTGAACTTGTACTGTAAACGAGGTTCTTGTAAACAGAGGCGTCCCAAACTTTGGGGTGGCTGTGTCTTTTTGATTTTTATTTCCCTAAGCTATAGGACCATAAGTGGCAGTGCCCTAGGCTCTGTTGCTTTGTTTTTTAGATGTTTCAGGAAACACCATACACTTCTCTTGAGTGTCTGTTGGCAATTTACATCCCGCTCATCAGCATAACAAGGCTCCCAGTTCTCCATGGCCTGTCCTGCCTTTCTGGATTTTACACTTTTTTCAGATGGCCCTTTTGACCGGGGGGAAGTGAGACTTCATTGTAGTGCAGATTTCCTTTGCAAGCTTGCTTGGTTGGCCAAAAAGGGCGTATGCGTTTTTTCCTGAATATATTCAGGAAAAAACGCATACGCCCTTTTTGGCCAAGTGCATCATTGTGGACGTTCTGCCTCTTTTCCTATGCTTTCAATGCAATTCCAGTCTACCTCCTGAAATCGGTTTCCTGCAATTCTGCCCCGCTTTCAAGTCCTCTTGGCAGCCTTACTTCAGTCTATTTTTGGACGATAGCTGTCATTTATAACTCTGCAGGTTTGTGAATTACAGTGCCCCTGAGCTCCTTTCTTCAACTCGCTTTCTTGTGAGCTGGCCGCAACACCGCAGGATGGCTTCAGGCCCTAATCTGGTTCCGGTACGGCACGCTGAGCCTTTGGTTATTTCCTCTTCCTGGTGGGAAATGAGAGTTAAATTTGCCCGTCCAGACACCTCCAGCTAGCCTCTCATTGGTTCTCGCTATTCCTGTTCATCTTCCGCAGAAATTGCAAACTGGGCCAAACAGGAGGTTAAAGGCGCTGACTCTCCAAGTGGGGAGAGTGTTAGTAAAGCGTCTGGAATGTTGCACCCGAGTACCAGGGTACGAAAACTGAGACATATTTGAACACGTCTCCCGTTCACATGGTTGATCATACTTGGGTTCCACATGCATGTTTTAGCTGAAGGAAGAATACCTTAAACCTGGAGAGTTGAGACCCGTGTAATGGGTACCATGCAATATGACTTCAAAGGGTCTTCATTTGCTCACCGAAACTCTCCAATCCTATCACTGCTGCGTTTATGCCCCTGTACACATGCTTGATTCTCTTTTGGAGACATAGCACCCATAGGTTTTACGATACTTACTAGTCAGGTACATTCTTAGGCGTTTAATATGCGGTGTTGAGTCCATTTCGTTGAGCAAGGAGTAGCTCTTGTCTATTCCGTATTTGACTTAAGGAACTTTATCTGTGCTCATTTCAATCTCTGGTTTTATGCAGCACCCCAACTCACCTTTACCCTTAAGCAAGCATAAGTTGGTTTTCTAAATTTGAGACCCTGTTCTGTTCTGTAATTCAGTTCCTGTGTAGCCAAGTTTACATTCCGTGTATTACTGATATCTTATGATGTTTCTTTTTCTGTGTGACTTATTTCAGTTAGAATCATCATACCTGAATCCACTCATTGTGGTGCTAAGGGCCTGATGACATAGATTTCATTGCTGAGTGATATTGCTTTGTAAGTAAATACCACAACTTCTTTATCCATTTTTCACTTTCTGCGATGTTGAACTTGTACTGTAAACGAGGTTCTTGTAAACAGAGGCGTCCCAAACTTTGGGGTGGCTGTGTCTTTTTGATTTTAATTTCCCTAAGCTATAGGACCATAAGTGGCAGTGCCCTAGGCTCTGTTGCTTTGTTTTTTAGATGTTTCAGGAAACACCATACACTTCTCCCGAGTGGCTGTTGGCAATTTACATCCCGCCCATCAGCATAACAAGGCTCCCAGTTCTCCATGGCCTGTCCTGCCTTTCTGGATTTTACACTTTTTTCAGATGGCCCTTTTGACCGGGGGGAAGTGAGACTTCATTGTAGTGCAGATTTCCTTTGCAAGCTTGCTTGGTTGGCCAAAAAGGGCGTATGCGTTTTTTCCTGAATATATTCAGGAAAAAACGCATACGCCCTTTTTGGCCAAGTGCATCATTGTGGACGTTCTGCCTCTTTTCCTATGCTTTCAATGCAATTCCAGTCTACCTCCTGAAATCGGTTTCCTGCAATTCTGCCCCGCTTTCAAGTCCTCTTGGCAGCCTTACTTCAGTCTATTTTTGGACGATAGCTGTCATTTATAACTCTGCAGGTTTGTGAATTACAGTGCCCCTGAGCTCCTTTCTTCAACTCGCTTTCTTTTGAGCTGGCCGCAACACCGCAGGATGGCTTCAGGCCCTAATCTGGTTCCGGTACGGCACGCTGAGCCTTTGGTTATTTCCTCTTCCTGGTTGGAAATGAGAGTTAAATTTGCCCGTCCAGACACCTCCAGCTAGCCTCTCATTGGTTCTCGCTATTCCTGTTCATCTTCCACAGAAATTGCAAACTGGGCCAAACAGGAGGTTAAAGGCGCTGACTCTCCAAGTGGGGAGAGTGTTAGTAAAGCGTCTGGAATGTTGCACCCGAGTACCAGGGGAGGAAAACTGAGACATATTTGAACACGTCTCCCGATCACATGGTTGATCATACTCTGGGTTCCACATGCATGTTTTAGCTGAAGGAAGAATACCTAAAACCTGGGTAGTTGAAACCCGTGTAATGGGTACCATGCAATATGACTTCAAAGGGTCTTCATTTGCTCACCGAAACTCTCCAATCCTATCACTGCTGCGTTTATGCCCCTGTACACATGCTTGATTCTCTTTTGGAGACATAGCACCCATAGGTTTTACGATACTTACTAGTCAGGTACATTCTTAGGCGTTTTATATGCGGTGTTGAGTCCATTTCGTTGAGCAAGGAGTAGCTCTTGTCTATTCCGTATTTGACTTAAGGAACTTTATCTGTGCTCATTTCAATCTCTGGTTTTATGCAGCACCCCAACTCACCTTTACCCTTAAGCAAGCATAAGTTGGTTTTCTAAATTTGAGACCCTGTTCTGTTCTGTAATTCAGTTCCTGTGTAGCCAAGTTTACATTCCGTGTATTACTGATATCTTATGATGTTTCTTTTTCTGTGTGACTTATTTCAGTTAGAATCATCATACCTGAATCCACTCATTGTGGTGCTAAGGGCCTGATGACATAGATTTCATTGCTGAGTGATATTGCTTTGTAAGTAAATACCACAACTTCTTTATCCATTTTTCACTTTCTGTGATTTTGAACTTGTACTGTAAACGAGGTTCTTGTAAACAGAGGCGTCCCAAACTTTGGGGTGGCTGTGTCTTTTTGATTTTAATTTCCCTAAGCTATAGGACCATAAGTGGCAGTGCCCTAGGCTCTGTTGCTTTGTTTTTTAGATGTTTCAGGAAACACCATACACTTCTCCCGAGTGGCTGTTGGCAATTTACATCCCGCCCATCAGCATAACAAGGCTCCCAGTTCTCCATGGCCTGTCCTGCCTTTCTGGATTTTACACTTTTTTCAGATGGCCCTTTTGACCGGGGGGAAGTGAGACTTCATTGTAGTGCAGATTTCCTTTGCAAGCTTGCTTGGTTGGCCAAAAAGGGCGTATGTGTTTTTTCCTGAATATATTCAGGAAAAAACGCATACGCCCTTTTTGGCCAAGTGCATCATTGTGGACGTTCTGCCTCTTTTCCTATGCTTTCAATGCAATTCCAGTCTACCTCCTGAAATCGGTTTCCTGCAATTCTGCCCCGCTTTCAAGTCCTCTTGGCAGCCTTACTTCAGTCTATTTTTGGACGATAGCTGTCATTTATAACTCTGCAGGTTTGTGAATTACAGTGCCCCTGAGCTCCTTTCTTCAACTCGCTTTCTTTTGAGCTGGCCGCAACACCGCAGGATGGCTTCAGGCCCTAATCTGGTTCCGGTACGGCACGCTGAGCCTTTCGTTATTTCCTCTTCCTAGTGGGAAATGAGAGTTAAATTTGCCCGTCCAGACACCTCCAGCTAGCCTCTCATTGGTTCTCGCTATTCCTGTTCATCTTCCGCAGAAATTGCAAACTGGGCCAAACAGGAGGTTAAAGGCGCTGACTCTCCAAGTGGGGAGAGTGTTAGTAAAGCGTCTGGAATGTTGCACCCGAGTACCAGGGGAGGAAAACTGAGACATATTTGAACACGTCTCCCGATCACATGGTTGATCATACTCTGGGTTCCACATGCATGTTTTAGCTGAAGGAAGAATACCTAAAACCTGGGTAGTTGAAACCCGTGTAATGGGTACCATGCAATATGACTTCAAAGGGTCTTCATTTGCTCACCGAACCTCTCCAATCCTATCACTGCTGTGTTTATGCCCCTGTACACATGCTTGATTCTCTTTCAGAGACATAGCAAAACATAGGTTTTAAGATACTTACTAGTCAGGTACATTCTTAGGCGTTTAATATGCGGTGTTGAGTCCATTTCGTTGAGCAAGGAGTAGCTCTTGTCTATTCCATATTTGGCTTAAGGAACTTTATCTGTGCTCATTTCAATCTCTGGTTTTATGCAGCACCCCAACTCACCTTTACCCTTAAGCAAGAATAAGTTGGTTTTCTAAATTTGAGACACTGTTCTGTTCTGTAATTCAGTTCCTGTGTAGCCAAGTTTACATTCCATGTATTACTGATATCTTATGATGTTTCTTTTTCTGTGTGACTTACTTCAGTTAGAATCATCATACCTGAATCCACTCATTGTGCTGCTAAGGGCCTGATGACACAGATTTCATTGCTGAGTGATATTGCTTTGTAAGTAAATACCACAACTTCTTTATCCATTTTTCACTTTCTGCGATGTTGAACTTGTACTGTAAACGAGGTTCTTGTAAACAGAGCCGTTCCAAACTTTGGGGTGGCTGTGTCTTTTTGATTTTAATTTCCCTAAGCTATAGGACCATAAGTGGAAGTGCCCTAGGTTCTGTTGCTTTGTTTTTTAGATGCTTCAGGAAACACCATACACTTCTCCCGAGTGGTTGTTGGCAATTTACATCCCGCCCATCAGCATAACAAGGCTCCCAGTTCTCCATGGCCTGTCCTGCCTTTCTGGATTTTACACTTTTTTCAGATGGCCCTTTTGACCGGGGGGAAGTGAGACTTCATTGTAGTGCAGATTTCCTTTGCAAGCTTGCTTGGTTGGCCAAAAAGGGCGTATGCGTTTTTTCCTGAATATATTCAGGAAAAAACGCATACGCCCTTTTTGGCCAAGTGCATCATTGTGGACGTTCTGCCTCTTTTCCTATGCTTTCAATGCAATTCCAGTCTACCTCCTGAAATCGGTTTCCTGCAATTCTGCCCCGCTTTCAAGTCCTCTTGGCAGCCTTACTTCAGTCTATTTTTGGACGATAGCTGTCATTTATAACTCTGCAGGTTTGTGAATTACAGTGCCCCTGAGCTCCTTTCTTCAACTCGCTTTCTTGTGAGCTGGCCGCAACACCGCAGGATGGCTTCAGGCCCTAATCTGGTTCCGGCACGGCATGCTGAGTCTTTGGTTAATTCCTCTTCCTGGTGGGAAATGAGAGTTAAATTTGCCCGTCCAGATACCTCCAGCTAGTCTCTCATTGGTTCTCGCTATTCCTGTTCATCTTCCGCAGAAATTGCAAACTGGGCCAAACAGGAGGTTAAAGACACTGACTCTCCAAGTCGGGAGAGTGTTAGTAAAGCGTCTGGAATGTTGCACCCGAGTACCAGGGTACGAAAACTGAGACATATTTGAACACGTCTCCCGATCACATGGTTGATCATACTCTGGGTTCCACATGCATGTTTTAGCTGAAGGAAGAATACCTAAAACCTGGGTAGTTGAAACCCGTGGAATGGGTACCATGCAATATGACTTCAAAGGGTCTTCATTTGCTCACCGAACCTCTCCAATCCTATCACTGCTGCGTTTATGCCCCTGTACACATGCTTGATTCTCTTTCGGAGACATAGCAATCCATAGGTTTTAAGATACTTACTAGTCAGGTACATTCTTAGGCGTTTAATATGCGGTGTTGAGTCCATTTCGTTGAGCAAGGAGTAGCTCTTGTCTATTCCATATTTGGCTTAAGGAACTTTATCTGTGCTCATTTCAATCTCTGGTTTTATGCAGCACCCCAACTCACCTTTCCCCTTAAGCAAGCATAAGTTGGTTTTCTAAATTTGAGAACCTGTTCTGTTTTGGAATTCAGTTCCTGTGTAGCCAAGATTACATTCCGTGTATTAGTGATATCTTATGATGTTTCTTTTTCTGTGTGACTTATTTCAGTTAGAATCATCGTACCTGAATCTACTCATTATGCTGCTACGGGCCTGATGACATAGATTTCATTGCTGAGTGATACTGCATTGTACGTAAGTACCACAAGTTCTTTATCCATTTTTCACTTTCTGCAATGTTGAACTTGTACTGTAAACGAGGTTCTTGTAAACAGAGCCGTTCCAAACTTTGGGGTGGCTGTGTCTTTTTGATTTTAATTTCCCTAAGCTATAGAACCATAAGTGGAAGTGCCCTAGGCTCTGTTGCTTTGTTTTTTAGATGTTTCAGGAAACACCATACACTTCTCCCAAGTGTCTGTTGGCAATTTACATCCCGCCCATCAGCATAACAAGGCTCCCAGTTCTCAATGGCCTGTTGCCTTTCTGGATTTTACACTTTTTTCAGATGGCCCTTTTGACCGGGGGGAAGTGAGACTTCATTGTAGTGCAGATTTCCTTTGCAAGCTTGCTTGGTTGGCCAAAAAGGGCGTATGCGTTTTTTCCTGAATATATTCAGGAAAAAACGCATACGCCCTTTTTGGCCAAGTGCATCATTGTGGACGTTCTGCCTCTTTTCCTATGCTTTCAATGCAATTCCAGTCAACCTCCTGAAATCGGTATCCTGCAATTCTGCCCCGCTTTCAAGTCCTCTTGGCAGCCTTACTTCAGTCTATTTTTGGACGATGGCTGTCATTTATAACTCTGCAGGTTTGTGAATTACAGTGCCCCTGAGCTCCTTTCTTCAACTCGCTTTCTTGTGACCTGGCCGCAACACCGCAGGATTGCTTCAGGCCCTAATCTGGTTCCGGCCCTGCATGCTGAGCCTTTGGTTAATTCCTCTTCCTGGTGGGAAATGAGAGTTAAATTTGCCCGTCCAGACACCTCCAGCTAGCCTCTCATTGGTTCTCGCTATTCCTGTTCATCTTCCGCAGAAATTGCAAACTGGGCCAAACAGGAGGTTAAAGGGACTGACTCTCCAAGTGGGGAGAGTGTTAGTAAAGCGTCTGGAATGTTGCACCCGAGTACCAGGGGAGGAAAACTGAGACATATTTGAACACGTCTCCCGATCACATGGTTGATCATACTCTAGGTTCCACATGCATGTTTTAGCTGAAGGAAGAATACCTTAAACCTGGAGAGTTGAGACCCGTGTAATGGGTACCATGCAATATGACTTCAAAGGGTCTTCATTTGCTCACCGAACCTCTCCAATCCTATCACTGCTGCGTTTATGCCCCTGTACACATGCTTGATTCTCTTTCGGAGACATAGCAATCCATAGGTTTTAAGATACTTACTAGTCAGGTACATTCTTAGGCGTTTAATATGCGATGTTGAGTCCATTTCGTTGAGCAAGGAGTAGCTCTTGTCTATTCCATATTTGACTTAAGGAACTTTATCTGTGCTCATTTCAATCTCTGGTTTTATGCAGCACCCCAACTCACCTTTACCCTTAAGCAAGCATAAGTTGGTTTTCTAAATTTGAGACCCTGTTCTGTTCTGTAACTCAGTTCCTGTGTAGCCAAGTTTACATTCCGTGTATTACTGATATCTTATGATGTTTCTTTTTCTGTGTGACTTACTTCAGTTAGAATCATCATACCTGAATCCACTCACTGTGCTGCTAAGGGCCTGATGACACAGATTTCATTGCTGAGTGATATTGCTTTGTAAGTAAATACCACAACTTCTTTATCCATTTTTCACTTTCTGCGATGTTGAACTTGTACTGTAAACGAGGTTCTTGTAAACAGAGGCGTCCCAAACTTTGGGGTGGCTGTGTCTTTTTGATTTTAATTTCCCTAAGCTATAGGACCATAAGTGGAAGTGCCCTAGGCTCTGTTGCTTTGTTTTTTAGATGTTTCAGGAAACACCATACACTTCTCCCGAGTGTCTGTTGGCAATTTACATCCCGCCCATCAGCATAACAAGGCTCCCAGTTCTCCATGACCTGTCCTGCCTTTCTGGATTTTACACTTTTTTCAGATGGCCCTTTTGACCGGGGGGAAGTGAGACTTCATTGTAGTGCAGATTTCCTTTGCAAACTTGCTTGGTTGGCCAAAAAGGGCGTATGCATTTTTTCCTGAATATATTCAGGAAAAAACGCATACGCCCTTTTTGGCCAAGTGCATCATTGTGGACGTTCTGCCTCTTTTCCTATGCTTTCAATGCAATTCCAGTCTACCTCCTGAAATCGGTTTCCTGCAATTCTGCCCTTCTTTCAAGTCCTCTTGGCAGCCTTACTTCAGTCTATTTTTGGACGATAGCTGTCATTTATAACTCTGCGAGTTTGTGAATTACAGTGCCCCTGAGCTCCTTTCTTCAACTCGCTTTCTTGTGACCTGGCCGCAACACCGCAGGATGGCTTCAGGCCCTAATCTGGTTCCGGCCCGGCATGCTGAGTCTTTGGTTAATTCCTCTTCCTGGTGGGAAATGAGAGTTAAATTTGCTCGTCCAGACACCTCCAGCTAGCCTCTCATTGGTTCTCGCTATTCCTGTTCATCTTCCGCAGAAATTGCAAACTGGGCCAAACAGGAGGTTAAAGGGACTGACTCTCCAAGTGGGGAGAGTGTTAGTAAAGCGTCTGGAATGTTGCACCCGAGTACCAGGGGAGGAAAACTGAGACATATTTGAACACGTCTCCCGATCACATGGTTGATCATACTCTAGGTTCCACATGCATGTTTTAGCTGAAGGAAGAATACCTTAAACCTGGGTAGTTGAAACCCGTGGAATGGGTACCATGCAATATGACTTCAAAGGGTCTTCATTTGCTCACCGAACCTCTCCAATCCTATCACTGCTGCGTTTATGCCCCTGTACACATGCTTGATTCTCTTACGGAGACATAGCAATCCATAGGGTTTAAGATACTTACTAGTCAGGTACATTCTTAGGCGTTTAATATGCGGTGTTGAGTCCATTTCGTTGAGCAAGGAGTAGCTCTTGTCTATTCCATTTTGACTTAAGGAACTTTATCTGTGCTCATTTCAATCTCTGGTTTTATGCAGCACCCCAACTCACCTTTACCCTTAAGCAAGCATAAGTTGGTTTTCTAAATTTGAGACCCTGTTCTGTTTTGGAATTCAGTTCCTGTGTAGCCAAGTTTACATTCCGTGTATTAGTGATATCTTATGATGTTTCTTTTTCTGTGTGACTTACTTCAGTTAGAATCATCGTACCTGAATCTACTCATCATGCTGCTATGGGCCTGATGACATAGATTTCATTGCTGAGTGATACTGCATTGTACGTAAGTACCACAAGTTCTTTATCCATTTTTCACTTTCTGTGATATTGAACTTGTACTGTAAACAAGGTTCTTGTAAACAGAGGCGTCCCAAACTTTGGGGTGGCTGTGTCTTTTTGATTTTAATTTCCCTAAGCTATAGGACCATAAGTGGAAGTGCCCTAGGCTCTGTTGCTTTGTTTTTTAGATGTTTCAGGAAACACCATACACTTCTCCCGAGTGGTTGTTGGCAATTTACATCCCGCCCATCGGCATAACAAGGCTCCCAGTTCTCCATGGCCTGTCCTGCCTTTCTGGATTTTACACTTTTTTCAGATGGCCCTTTTGACCGGGGGGAAGTGAGACTTCATTGTAGTGCAGATTTCCTTTGCAAGCTTGCTTGGTTGGCCAAAAAGGGCGTATGCGTTTTTTCCTGAATATATTCAGGAAAAAACGCATATGCCCTTTTTGGCCAAGTGCATCATTGTGGACGTTCTGCCTCTTTTCCTATGCTTTCAATGCAATTCCAGTCTACCTCCTGAAATCGGTTTCCTGCAATTCTGCCCCGCTTTCAAGTCCTCTTGGCAGCCTTACTTCAGTCTATTTTTGGACGATAGCTGTCATTTATAACTCTGCAGGTTTGTGAATTACAGTGCCCCTGAGCTCCTTTCTTCAACTCGCTTTCTTGTGAGCTGGCCGCAACACCGCAGGATGGCTTCAGGCCCTAATCTGGTTCTGGCACGGCACGCTGAGCCTTTGGTTAATTCCTCTTCCTGGTGGGAAATGAGAGTTAAATTTGCCCGTCCAGACACCTCCAGCTAGTCTCTCATTGGTTCTCGCTATTCCTGTTCATCTTCCGCAGAAATTGCAAACTGGGCCAAACAGGAGGTTAAAGACACTGACTCTCCAAGTCGGGAGAGTGTTAGTAAAGCGTCTGGAATGTTGCACCCGAGTACCAGGGTACGAAAACTGAGACATATTTGAACACGTCTCCCGATCACATGGTTGATCATACTCTGGGTTCCACATGCATGTTTTAGCTGAAGGAAGAATACCTAAAACCTGGGTAGTTGAAACCCGTGGAATGGGTACCATGCAATATGACTTCAAAGGGTCTTCATTTGCTCACCGAACCTCTCCAATCCTATCACTGCTGCGTTTATGCCCCTGTACACATGCTTGATTCTCTTTCGGAGACATAGCAATCCATAGGTTTTAAGATACTTACTAGTCAGGTACATTCTTAGGCGTTTAATATGCGGTGTTGAGTCCATTTCGTTGAGCAAGGAGTAGCTCTTGTCTATTCCATATTTGGCTTAAGGAACTTTATCTGTGCTCATTTCAATCTCTGGTTTTATGCAGCACCCCAACTCACCTTTCCCCTTAAGCAAGCATAAGTTGGTTTTCTAAATTTGAGAACCTGTTCTGTTTTGTAATTCAGTTCCTGTGTAGCCAAGTTTACATTCCGTGTATTAGTGATATCTTATGATGTTTCTTTTTCTGTGTGACTTATTTCAGTTAGAATCATCGTACCTGAATCTACTCATTATGCTGCTACGGGCCTGATGACATAGATTTCATTGCTGAGTGATACTGCATTGTACGTAAGTACCACAAGTTCTTTATCCATTTTTCACTTTCTGCGATGTTGAACTTGTACTGTAAACGAGGTTCTTGTAAACAGAGCCGTTCCAAACTTTGGGGTGGCTGTGTCTTTTTGATTTTAATTTCCCTAAGCTATAGGACCATAAGTGGAAGTGCCCTAGGCTCTGTTGCTTTGTTTTTTAGATGTTTCAGGAAACACCATACACTTCTCCCGAGTGTCTGTTGGCAATTTACATCCCGCCCATCAGCATAACAAGGCTCCCAGTTCTCCATGGCCTGTCCTGCCTTTCTGGATTTTACACTTTTTTCAGATGGCCCTTTTGACCGGGGGGAAGTGAGACTTCATTGTAGTGCAGATTTCCTTTGCAAGCTTGCTTGGTTGGCCAAAAAGGGCGTATGCGTTTTTTCCTGAATATATTCAGGAAAAAACGCATACGCCCTTTTTGGCCAAGTGCATCATTGTGGACGTTCTGCCTCTTTTCCTATGCTTTCAATGCAATTCCAGTCTACCTCCTGAAATCGGTTTCCTGCAATTCTGCCCCGCTTTCAAGTCCTCTTGGCAGCCTTAGTTCAGTCTATTTTTGGACGATAGCTGTCATTTATAACTCTGCAGGTTTGTGAATTACAGTGCCCCTGAGCTCCTTTCTTCAACTCGCTTTCTTTTGAGCTGGCCGCAACACCGCAGGATGGCTTCAGGCCCTAATCTGGTTCCGGTATGGCACGCTGAGCCTTTGGTTATTTCCTCTTCCTGGTGGGAAATGAGAGTTAAATTTGCCCGTCCAGACACCTCCCGCTAGCCTCTCATTGGTTCTCGCTATTCCTGTTCATCTTCCGCAGAAATTGCAAACTGGGCCAAACAGGAGGTTAAAGGCGCTGACTCTCCAAGTGGGGAGAGTGTTAGTAAAGCGTCTGGAATGTTGCACCCGAGTACCAGGGGAGGAAAACTCAGACATATTTGAAAACGTCTCCCGTTCACATGGTTGATCATACTTGGGTTCCACATGCATGTTTTAGCTGAAGGAAGAATACCTTAAACCTGGAGAGTTGAGACCCGTGGAATGGGTACCATGCAATATGACTTCAAAGGGTCTTCATTTGCTCACCGAACCTCTCCAATCCTATCACTGCTGCGTTTATGCCCCTGTACACATGCTTGATTCTCTTTTGGAGACATAGCAATCCATAGGTTTTACGATACTTACTAGTCAGGTACATTCTTAGGCGTTTAATATGCGGTGTTGAGTCCATTTCGTTGAGCAACGAGTAGCTCTTATCTATTCCATATTTGACTTAAGGAACTTTATCTGTGCTCATTTCAATGTCTGGTTTTATGCAGCACCCCAACTCACCTTTACCCTTAAGCAAGCATAAGTTGGTTTTCGAAATTTGAGACCCTGTTCTGTTCTGTAATTCAGTTCCTGTGTAGCCAAGTTTACATTCCGTGTATTAGTGATATCTTATGATGTTTCTTTTTCTGTGTGACTTATTTCAGTTAGAATCATCATACCTGAATCCACTCATTGTGATGCTAAGGGCCTGATGACATAGATTTCATTGCTGAGTGATATTGCTTTGTAAGTAAATACCACAACTTCTTTATCCATTTTTCACTTTCTGCGATGTTGAACTTGTACTGTAAACGAGGTTCTTGTAAACAGAGGCGTCCCAAACTTTGGGGTGGCTGTGTCTTTCTGATTTTAATTTCCCTAAGCTATAGGACCATAAGTGGCAGTGCCCTAGGTTCTGTTGCTTTGTGTTTTAGATGTTTCAGGAAACACCATACACTTCTCCCGAGTGTCTGTTGGCAATTTACATCCCGCCCATCAGCATAACAAGGCTCCCAGTTCTCCATGGCCTGTCCTGCCTTTCTGGATTTTACACTTTTTTCAGATGGCCCTTTTGACCGGGGGGAAGTGAGACTTCATTGTAGTGCAGATTTCCTTTGCAAACTTGCTTGGTTGGCCAAAAAGGGCGTATGCATTTTTTCCTGAATATATTCAGGAAAAAACGCATACGCCCTTTTTGGCCAAGTGCATCATTGTGGACGTTCTGCCTCTTTTCCTATGCTTTCAATGCAATTCCAGTCTACCTCCTGAAATCGGTTTCCTGCAATTCTGCCCTGCTTTCAAGTCCTCTTGGCAGCCTTACTTCAGTCTATTTTTGGACGATAGCTGTCATTTATAACTCTGCGGGTTTGTGAATTACAGTGCCCCTGAGCTCCTTTCTTCAACTCGCTTTCTTGTGACCTGGCCGCAACACCGCAGGATGGCTTCAGGCCCTAATCTGGTTCCGGCCCGGCATGCTGAGTCTTTGGTTAATTCCTCTTCCTGGTGGGAAATGAGAGTTAAATTTGCCCGTCCAGACACCTCCAGCTAGCCTCTCATTGGTTCTCGCTATTCCTGTTCATCTTCCGCAGAAATTGCAAACTGGGCCAAACAGGAGGTTAAAGGGTCTGACTCTCCAAGTGGGGAGAGTGTTAGTAAAGCGTCTGGAATGTTGCACCCGAGTACCAGGGGAGGAAAACTGAGACATATTTGAACACGTCTCCCAATCACATGGTTGATCATACTCTAGGTTCCACATGCATGTTTTAGCTGAAGGAAGAATACCTAAAACCTGGGTAGTTGAAACCCGTGGAATGGGTACCATGCAATATGACTTCAAAGGGTCTTCATTTGCTCACCGAACCTCTCCAATCCTATCACTGCTGCGTTTATGCCCCTGTACACATGCTTGATTCTCTTTCGGAGACATAGCAATCCATAGGTTTTAAGATACTTACTAGTCAGGTACATTCTTAGGCGTTTAATATGCGGTGTTGAGTCCATTTCGTTGAGCAAGGAGTAGCTCTCGTCTATTCCATATTTGGCTTAAGGAACTTTATCTGTGCTCATTTCAATCTCTGGTTTTATGCAGCACCCCAACTCACCTTTCCCCTTAAGCAAGCATAAGTTGGTTTTCTAAATTTGAGAACCTGTTCTGTTTTGGAATTCAGTTCCTGTGTAGCCAAGTTTACATTCCGTGTATTAGTGATATCTTATGATGTTTCTTTTTCTGTGTGACTTATTTCAGTTAGAATCATCGTACCTGAATCTATTCATTATGCTGCTACGGGCCTGATGACATAGATTTCATTGCTGAGTGATACTGCATTGTACGTAAGTACCACAAGTTCTTTATCCATTTTTCACTTTCTGCGATGTTGAACTTGTACTGTAAACGAGGTTCTTGTAAACAGAGCCGTTCCAAACTTTGGGGTGGCTGTGTCTTTTTGATTTTAATTTCCCTAAGCTATAGGACCATAAGTGGAAGTGCCCTAGGCTCTGTTGCTTTGTTTTTTAGATGTTTCAGGAAACACCATACACTTCTCCCGAGTGTCTGTTGGCAATTTACATCCCGCCCATCAGCATAACAAGGCTCCCAGTTCTCCATGGCCTGTTGCCTTTCTGGATTTTACACTTTTTTCAGATGGCCCTTTTGACCGGGGGGAAGTGAGACTTCATTGTAGTGCAGATTTCCTTTGCAAGCTTGCTTGGTTGGCCAAAAAGGGCGTATGCGTTTTTTCCTGAATATATTCAGGAAAAAACGCATACGCCCTTTTTGGCCAAGTGCATCATTGTGGACGTTCTGCCTCTTTTCCTATGCTTTCAATGCAATTCCAGTCTACCTCCTGAAATCGGTTTCCTGCAATTCTGCCCCGCTTTCAAGTCCTCTTGGCAGCCTTACTTCAGTCTATTTTTGGACGATAGCTGTCATTTATAACTCTGCAGGTTTGTGAATTACAGTGCCCCTGAGCTCCTTTCTTCAACTCGCTTTCTTGTGAGCTGGCCGCAACACCGCAGGATGGCTTCAGGCCCTAATCTTGTTCCAGCACGGCAAGCTGAGCCTTTGGTTAATACCTCTTCCTGGTGGGAAATGAGAGTTAAATTTGCCCGTCCAGACACCTCCAGCTAGTCTCTCATTGGTTCTCGCTATTCCTGTTCATCTTCCGCAGAAATTGCAAACTGGGCCAAACAGGAGGTTAAAGGGACTGACTCTCCAAGTCGGGAGAGTGTTAGTAAAGCGTCTGGAATGTTGCACCCGAGTACCAGGGGAGGAAAAATGAGACATATTTGAACACGTCTCCCGTTCACATGGTTGATCATACTCTGGGTTCCACATGCATGTTTTAGCTGAAGGAAGAATACCTAAAATCTGGGTAGTTGAAACCCGTGGAATGGGTACCATGCAATATGACTTCAAAGGGTCTTCATTTGCTCACCGAACCTCTCCAATTCTATCACTGCTGCGTTTATGCCCCTGTACACATGCTTGATTCTCTTTTGGAGACATAGCAATCCATAGGTTTTAAGATACTTACTAGTCAGGTACATTCTTAGCCGTTTAATATGCGGTGTTGAGTCCATTTCGTTGAGCAAGGAGTAGCTCTTGTCTATTCCATATTTGGCTTAAGGAACTTTATCTGTGCTCATTTCAATCTCTGGTTTTATGCAGCACCCCAACTCACCTTTCCCCTTAAGCAAGCATAAGTTGGTTTTCTAAATTTGAGACCCTGTTCTGTTCTGTAATTCAGTTCCTGTGTAGCCAAGTTTACATTCCGTGTATTACTGATATCTTATGATGTTTCTTTTCTGTGTGACTTATTTCAGTTAGAATCATCATACCTGAATCCACTCATTGTGCTGCTAAGGGCATGATGACATAGATTTCATTGCTGAGTGATATTGCTTTGTAAGTGAATACCACAACTTCTTTATCCATTTTTCACTTTCTGCGATGTTGAACTTGTACTGTAAATGAGGTTCTTGTAAACAGAGCCGTTCCAAACTTTGGGGTGGCTGTGTCTTTTTGATTTTAATTTCCCTAAGCTATAGGACCATAAGTGGAAGTGCCCTAGGCTCTGTTGCTTTGTTTTTTAGATGTTTCAGGAAACACCATACACTTCTCCCAAGTGTCTGTTGGCAATTTACATCCCGCCCATCAGCATAACAAGGCTCCCAGTTCTCAATGGCCTGTTGCCTTTCTGGATTTTACACTTTTTTCAGATGGCCCTTTTGACCGGGGGGAAGTGAGACTTCATTGTAGTGCAGATTTCCTTTGCAAGCTTGCTTGGTTGGCCAAAAAGGGCGTATGCGTTTTTTCCTGAATATATTCAGGAAAAAACGCATACGCCCTTTTTGGCCAAGTGCATCATTGTGGACGTTCTGCCTCTTTTCCTATGCTTTCAATGCAATTCCAGTCTACCTCCTGAAATCGGTTTCCTGCAATTCTGTCCCGCTTTCAAGTCCTCTTGGCAGCCTTACTTCAGTCTATTTTTGGACGATAGCTGTCATTTATAACTCTGCAGTTTTGTGAATTACAGTGCCCCTGAGCTCCTTTCTTCAACTCGCTTTCTTGTGACCTGGCCGCAACACCGCAGGATGGCTTCAGGCCCTAATCTGGTTCCGGCCCGGCATGCTGAGCCTTTGGTTAATTCCTCTTCCTGGTGGGAAATGAGAGTTAAATTTGCCCGTCCAGACACCTCCAGCTAGCCTCTCATTGGTTCTCGCTATTCCTGTTCATCTTCTGCAGAAATTGCAAACTGGGCCAAACAGGAGGTTAAAGGGACTGACTCTCCAAGTGGGGAGAGTGTTAGTAAAGCGTCTGGAATGTTGCACCCGAGTACCAGGGGAGGAAAACTGAGACATATTTGAACACGTCTCCCGATCACATGGTTGATCATACTCTAGGTTCCACATGCATGTTTTAGCTGAAGGAAGAATACCTTAAACCTGGGTAGTTGAAACCCGTGGAATGGGTACCATGCAATATGACTTCAAAGGGTCTTCATTTGCTCACCGAACCTCTCCAATCCTATCACTGCTGCGTTTATGCCCCTGTACACATGCTTGATTCTCTTTCGGAGACATAGCAATCCATAGGTTTTAAGATACTTACTAGTCAGGTACATTCTTAGGCGTTTAATATGGGGTGTTGAGTCCATTTCGTTGAGCAAGGAGTAGCTCTTGTCTATTCCATATTTGGCTTAAGGAACTTTATCTGTGCTCATTTCAATCTCTGGTTTTATGCAGCACCCCAACTCACCTTTCCCCTTAAGCAAGTATAAGTTGGTTTTCTAAATTTGAGACCCTGTTCTGTTCTGTAATTCAGTTCCTGTGTAGCCAAGTTTACATTCCGTGTATTACTGATATCTTATGATGTTTCTTTTTCTGTGTGACTTATTTCAGTTAGAATCATCATACCTGAATCCACTCATTGTGCTGCTAAGGGCCTGATGACACAGATTTCATTGCTGAGTGATATTGCTTTGTAAGTAAATACCACCACTTCTTTATCCATTTTTCACTTTCTGCGATGTTGAACTTGTACTGTAAACGAGGTTCTTGTAAACAGAGCCGTTCAAAACTTTGGGGTGGCTGTGTCTTTTTGATTTTAATTTCCCTAAGCTATAGGACCATAAGTGGAAGTGCCCTAGGTTCTGTTGCTTTGTTTTTTAGATGTTTCAGGAAACACCATACACTTCTCCCGAGTGGTTGTTGGCAATTTACATCCCGCCCATCAGCATAACAAGGCTCCCAGTTCTCCATGGCCTGTCCTGCCTTTCTGGATTTTACACTTTTTTCAGATATCCCTTTTGACCGGGGGGAAGTTAGACTTCATTGTAGTGCAGATTTCCTTTGCAAGCTTGCTTGGTTGGCCAAAAAGGGCGTATGCGTTTTTTCCTGAATATATTCAGGAAAAAACGCATACGCCCTTTTTGGCCAAGTGCATCATTGTGGACGTTCTGCCTCTTTTTCTATGCTTTCAATGCAATTCCAGTCTACCTCCTGAAATCGGTTTCCTGCAATTCTGCCCCGCTTTCAAGTCCTCTTGGCAGCCTTACTTCAGTCTATTTTTGGACGATAGCTGTCATTTATAACTCTGCAGGTTTGTGAATTACAGTGCCCCTGAGCTCCTTTCTTCAACTTGCTTTCTTGTGACCTGGCCGCAACACCGCAGGATGGCTTCAGGCCCTAATCTGGTTCCGGTACGGCACGCTGAGCCTTTGGTTATTTCCTCTTCCTGGTGGGAAATGAGAGTTAAATTTGCCCGTCCAGACACCTCCAGCTAGCCTCTCATTGGTTCTCGCTATTCCTGTTCATCTTCCGCAGAAATTGCAAACTGGGCCAAACAGGAGGTTAAAGGCGCTGACTCTCCAAGTGGGGAGAGTGTTAGTAAAGCGTCTGGAATGTTGCACCCGAGTACCAGGGGAGGAAAACTGAGACATATTTGAACACGTCTCCCGTTCACATGGTTGATCATACTTGGGTTCCACATGCATGTTTTGGCTGAAGGAAGAATACCTTAAACCTGGAGAGTTGAGACCCGTGTAATGGGTATCATGCAATATGACTTCAAAGGGTCTTCATTTGCTCACCGAACCTCTCCAATCCTATCACTGCTGCGTTTATGCCCCTGTACACATGCTTGATTCTCTTTTGGAGACATAGCAATCCATAGGTTTTCCGATACTTACTAGTCAGGTACATTCTTAGGCGTTTAATATGCGGTGTTGAGTCCATTTCGTTGAGCAAGGAGTAGCTCTTGTCTATTCCATATTTGACTTAAGGAACTTTATCTGTGCTCATTTCAATCTCTGGTTTTATGCAGCACCCCAACTCACCTTTACCCTTAAGCAAGCATAAGTTGGTTTTCTAAATTTGAGACCCTGTTCTGTTCTGTAATTCAGTTCCTGTGTAGCCAAGTTTACATTCCGTGTATTACTGATATCTTATGATGTTTCTTTTTCTGTGTGACTTATTTCAGTTAGAATCATCATACCCGAATCCATTCATTGTGGTGCTAAGGGCCTGATGACATAGATTTCATTGCTCAGTAATATTGCTTTGTAAGTAAATACCACAAGTTCTTTATCCATTTTTCACTTTCTGCGATGTTGAACTTGTACTGTAAACGAGGTTCTTGTAAACAGAGGCGTCCCAAACTTTGGGGTGGCTGTGTCTTTTTGATTTTAATTTCCCTAAGCTATAGGACCATAAGTGGCAGTGCCCTAGGCTTTGTTGCTTTGTTTTTCAGATGTTTCAGGAAACACCATACACTTCTCCCGAGTGTCTGTTGGCAATTTACATCCCGCCCATCAGCATAACAAGGCTCCCAGTTCTCCATGGCCTTTCCTGCCTTTCTGGATTTTACACTTTTTTCAGATGGCCCTTTTGACCGGGGGGAAGTGAGACTTCATTGTAGTGCAGATTTTCTTTGCAAGCTTGCTTGGTTGGCCAAAAAGGGCGTATGCGTTTTTTCCTGAATATATTCAGGAAAAAACGCATACGCCCTTTTTGGCCAAGTGCATCATTGTGGACGTTCTGCCTCTTTTCCTATGCTTTCAATGCAATTCCAGTCTACCTCCTGAAATCGGTTTCCTGGAATTCTGCCCTGCTTTCAAGTCCTCTTGGCAGCCTTACTTCAGTCTATTTTTGGACGATAGCTGTCATTTATAACTCTGCAGGTTTGTGAATTACAGTGCCCCTGAGCTCCTTTCTTCAACTCGCTTTCTTGTGACCTGGCCGCAACACCGCAGGATGGCTTCAGGCCCTAATCTGGTTCCGGCATGGCATGCTGAGCCTTTGGTTAATTCCTCTTCCTGGTGGGAAATGAGAGTTAAATTTGCCCGTCCAGACACCTCCAGCTAGTCTCTCATTGGTTCTCGCTATTCCTGTTCATCTTCCGCAGAAATTGCAAACTGGGCCAAACAGGAGGTTAAAGGGACTGACTCTCCAAGTCGGCAGAGTGTTAGTAAAGCGTCTGGATGTTGCACCCGAGTACCAGGGGAGGAAAACTGAGACATATTTGAACACGTCTCCCGATCACATGGTTGATTATACTCTAGGTTCCACATGCATGTTTTAGCTTAAGGAAGAATACCTTAAACCTGGGTAGTTGAAACCCGTGGAATGGGTACCATGCAATATGACTTCAAAGGGTCTTCATTTGCTCACCGAACCTCTCCAATCCTATCACTGCTGCGTTTATGCCCCTGTACACATGCTTGATTCTCTTTCGGAGACATAGCAATCCATAGGTTTTAAGATACTTACAAGTCAGGTACATTCTTAGGCGTTTAATATGCGGCGTTGAGTCCATTTCGTTGAGCAAGGAGTAACTCTTGTCTATTCCATATTTGGCTTAAGGAACTTTATCTGTGCTCATTTCAATCTCTGGTTTTATGCAGCACCCCAACTCACCTTTCCCCTTAAGCAAGCATAAGTTGGTTTTCTAAATTTGAGACCCTGTTCTGTTCTGTAATTCAGTTCCTGTGTAGCCAAGTTTACATTCCGTGTATTACTGATATCTTATGATGTTTCTTTTTCTGTGTGACTTATTTCAGTTAGAATCATCGTACCTGAATCCACTCACTATGCTGCTACGGGCCTGATGACATAGATTTCATTGCTGAGTGATACTGCATTGTACGTAAGTACCACAAGTTCTTTATCCATTTTTCACTTTCTGCGATGTTGAACTTGTACTGTAAACGAGGTTCTTGTAAACAGAGGCGTCCCAAACTTTGGGGTGGCTGTGTCTTTTTGATTTTAATTTCCCTAAGCTATAGGACCATAAGTGGCAGTGCCCTAGTCTCTGTTGCTTTGTTTTTTAGATGTTTCAGGAAACACCATACACTTCTCCTGAGTGTCTGTTGGCAATTTACATCCCGCCCATCAGCATAACAAGGCTCCCAGTTCTCCATGGCCTGTCCTGCCTTTCTGGATTTTACACTTTTTTCAGATGGCCCTTTTGACCGGGGGGAAGTGAGACTTCATTGTAGTGCAGATTTCCTTTGCAAGCTTGCTTGGTTGGCCAAAAAGGGCGTATGCGTTTTTTCCTGAATATATTCAGGAAAAAACGCATACGCCCTTTTTGGCCAAGTGCATCATTGTGGACGTTCTGCCTCTTTTCCTATGCTTTCAATGCAATTCCAGTCTACCTCCTGAAATCGGTTTCCTGCAATTCTGCCCCTCTTTCAAGTCCTCTTGGCAGCCTTACTTCAGTCTATTTTTGGACGATAGCTGTCATTTATAACTCTGCAGGTTTGTGAATTACAGTGCCCCTGAGCTCCTTTCTTCAACTCGCTTTCTTGTGAGCTGGCCGCAACACCGCAGGATGGCTTCAGGCCCTAATCTGGTTCCGGTACGGCACGCTGAGCCTTTGGTTATTTCCTCTTCCTGGTGGGAAATGAGAGTTAAATTTGCCCGTCCAGACACCTCCAGCTATCCTCTCATTGGTTCTCGCTATTCCTGTTCATCTTCCGCAGAAATTGCAAACTGGGCCAAACAGGAGGTTAAAGGCGCTGACTCTCCAAGTGGGGAGAGTGTTAGTAAAGCGTCTGGAATGTTGCACCCGAGTACCAGGGGAGGAAAACTGAGACATATTTGAACACGTCTCCCGTTCACATGGTTGATCATACTTGGGTTCCACATGCATGTTTTAGCTGAAGGAAGAATACCTTAAACCTGGAGAGTTGAGACCCGTGTAATGGGTACCATGCAATATGACTTCAAAGGGTCTTCATTTGGTCACCTAACCTCTCCAATCCTATCACTGCTGCGTTTATGCCCCTGTACACATGCTTGATTCTCTTTTGGAGACATAGCACCCATAGGTTTTACGATACTTACTAGTCAGGTACATTCTTAGGCGTTTAATATGCGGTGTTGAGTCCATTTCGTTGAGCAAGGAGTAGCTCTTGTCTATTCCATATTTGACTTAAGGAACGTTATCTGTGCTCAATTCAATCTCTGGTTTTATGCAGCACCCCAACTCACCTTTACCCTTAAGCAAGCATAAGTTGGTTTTCTAAATTTGAGACCCTGTTCTGTTCTGTAATTCAGTTCCTGTGTAGCCAAGTTTACATTCCGTGTATTACTGATATCTTATGATGTTTCTTTTTCTGTGTGACTTATTTCAGTTAGAATCATCATACCTGAATCCACTCATTGTGGTGCTAAGGGTCTGATGACATAGATTTCATTGCTGAGTAATATTGCTTTGTAAGTAAATACCACAACTTCTTTATCCATTTTTCACTTTCTGCGATGTTGAACTTGTACTGTAAACGAGGTTCTTGTAAACAGAGGCGTCCCAAACTTTGGGGTGGCTGTGTCTTTTTGATTTTTATTTCCCTAAGCTATAGGACCATAAGTGGCAGTGCCCTAGGCTCTGTTGCTTTGGTTTTTAGATGTTTCAGGAAACACCATACACTTCTCCCGAGTGGCTGTTGGCAATTTACATCCCGCCCATCAGCATAACAAGGCTCCCAGTTCTCCATGGCCTGTCCTGCCTTTCTGGATTTTACACTTTTTTCAGATGGCCCTTTTGACCGGGGGGAAGTGAGACTTCATTGTAGTGCAGATTTCCTTTGCAAGCTTGCTTGGTTGGCCAAAAAGGGCGTATGCGTTTTTTCCTGAATATATTCAGGAAAAAACGCATATGCCCTTTTTGGCCAAGTGCATCATTGTGGACGTTCTGCCTCTTTTCCTATGCTTTCAATGCAATTCCAGTCTACCTCCTGAAATCGGTTTCTTGCAATTCTGCCGCGCTTTCAAGTCCTCTTGGCAGCCTTACTTCAGTCTATTTTTGGACGATAGCTGTCATTTATAACTCTGCAGGTTTGTGAATTACAGTGCCCCTGAGCTCCTTTCTTCAACTCGCTTTCTTTTGAGCTGGCCGCAACACCGCAGGATGGCTTCAGGCCCTAATCTGGTTCCGGTACGGCACGCTGAGCCTTTGGTTAATTCCCCTTCCTGGTGGGAAATGAGAGTTAAATTTGCCCGTCCAGACACCTCCAGCTAGTCTCTCATTGGTTCTCGCTATTCCTGTTCATCTTCCGCAGAAATTGCAAACTGGGCCAAACAGGAGGTTAAAGGGACTGACTCTCCAAGTCGGGAGAATGTTAGTAAAGCGTCTGGATGTTGCACCCGAGTACCAGGGGAGGAAAACTGAGACATATTTGAACACGTCTCCCGATCACATGGTTGATTATACTCTAGGTTCCACATGCATGTTTTAGCTTAAGGAAGAATACCTTAAACCTGGGTAGTTGAAACCCGTGGAATGGGTACCATGCAATATGACTTCAAAGGGTCTTCATTTGCTCACCGAACCTCTCCAATCCTATCACTGCTGCGTTTATGCCCCTGTACACATGCTTGATTCTCTTTCGGAGACATAGCAATCCATAGGTTTTAAGATACTTACTAGTCAGGTACATTCTTAGGCGTTTAATATGCGGTGTTGAGTCCATTTCGTTGAGCAAGGAGTAGCTCTTGTCTATTCCATATTTGGCTTAAGGAACTTTATCTGTGCTCATTTCAATCTCTGGTTTTATGCAGCAACCCAACTCACCTTTGCCCTTAAGCAAGCATAAGTTGGTTTTCTAAATTTGAGAACCTGTTCTGTTTTGGAATTCAGTTCCTGTGTAGCCAAGTTTACATTCCGTGTATTAGTGATATCTTATGATGTTTCTTTTTCTGTGTGACTTATTTCAGTTAGAATCATCGTACCTGAATCTACTCATTATGCTGCTACGGGCCTGATGACATAGATTTCATTGCTGAGTGATACTGCATTGTACGTAAGTACCACAAGTTCTTTATCCATTTTTCACTTTCTGCGATGTTGAACTTGTACTGTAAACGAGGTTCTTGTAAACAGAGCCGTTCCAAACTTTGGGGTGGCTGTGTCTTTTTGATTTTAATTTCCCTAAGCTATAGGACCATAAGTGGAAGTGACCTAGGCTCTGTTGCTTTGTATTTTAGATGTTTCAGGAAACACCATACACTTCTCCCAAGTGTCTGTTGGCAATTTACATCCCGCCCATCAGCATAACAAGGCTCCCAGTTCTCAATGGCCTGTTGACTTTCTGGATTTTACACTTTTTTCAGATGGCCCTTTTGACCGGGGGGAAGTGAGACTTCATTGTAGTGCAGATTTCCTTTGCAAGCTTGCTTGGTTGGCCAAAAAGGGCGTATGCGTTTTTTCCTGAATATATTCAGGAAAAAACGCATACGCCCTTTTTGGCCAAGTGCATCATTGTGGACGTTCTGCCTCTTTTCCTATGCTTTCAATGCAATTCCAGTCTACCTCCTGAAATCGGTTTCCTGCAATTCTGCCCCGCTTTCAAGTCCTCTTGGCAGCCTTACTTCAGTCTATTTTTGGACGATAGCTGTCATTTATAACTCTGCAGTTTTGTGAATTACAGTGCCCCTGAGCTCCTTTCTTCAACTCGCTTTCTTGTGACCTGGCCGCAACACCGCAGGATGGCTTCAGGCCCTAATCTGGTTCCGGCCGGGCATGCTGAGCCTTTGGTTAATTCCTCTTCCTGGTGGGAAATGAGAGTTAAATTTGCCCGTCCAGACACCTCCAGCTAGTCTCTCATTGGTTCTCGCTTTCCTGTTCATCTTCCGCAGAAATTGCAAACTGGGCCAAACAGGAGGTTAAAGGCGCTGACTCTCCAAGTGGGGAGAGTGTTAGTAAAGCGTCTGGAATGTTGCACCCGAGTACCAGCGTGCGAAAACTGAGACATATTTGAACACATCTCCCGATCACATGGTTGATCATACTCTAGGTTCCACATGCATGTTTTACCTGAAGGAAGAATACCTTCAACCTGGGTAGTTGAAACCCGTGGAATGGGTACCATGCAATATGACTTCAAAGGGTCTTCATTTGCTCACCGAACCTCTCCAATCCAATCACTGCTGCGTTTATGCCCCTGTACACATGCTTGATTCTCTTTCAGAGACATAGCAATCCATAGGTTTTAAGATACTTACAAGTCAGGTACATTCTTAGGCGTTTAATATGCGGTGTTGAGTCCATTTCGTTGAGCAAGGAGTAGCTCTTGTCTATTCCATATTTGGCTTAAGGAACTTTATCTGTGCTCATTTCAATCTCTGGTTTTATGCAGCACCCCAACTCACCTTTACCCTTAAGCAAGCATAAGTTGGTTTTCTAAATTTGAGACCCTGTTCTGTTCTGTAATTCAGTTCCTGTGTAGCCAAGTTTACATTCCGTGTATTACTGATATCTTATGATGTTTCTTTTTCTGTGTGACTTACTTCAGTTAGAATCATCATACCTGAATCCACTCATTGTGCTGCTAAGGGCCTGATGACACAGATTTCATTGCTGAGTGATATTGCTTTGTAAGTAAATACCACAACTTCTTTATCCATTTTTCACTTTCTGCGATGTTGAACTTGTACTGTAAACGAGGTTCTTGTAAACAGAGCCGTTCCAAACTTTGGGGTGGCTGTGTCTTTTTGATTTTAATTTCCCTAAGCTATAGGACCATAAGTGGAAGTGCCCTAGGTTCTGTTGCTTTGTTTTTTAGATGTTTCAGGAAACACCATACACTTCTCCCGAGTGTCTGTTGGCAATTTACATCCCGCCCATCAGCATAACAAGGCTGCCAGTTCTCCATGGCCTGTCCTGCCTTTCTGGATTTTACACTTTTTTCAGATGGCCCTTTTGACCGGGGGGAAGTGAGACTTCATTGTAGTGCAGATTTCCTTTGCAAGCTTGCTTGGTTGGCCAAAAAGGGCGTATGCGTTTTTTCCTGAATATATTCAGGAAAAAACGCATACGCCCTTTTTGGCCAAGTGCATCATTGTGGACGTTCTGCCTCTTTTCCTATGCTTTCAATGCAATTCCAGTCTACCTCCTGAAATCGGTTTCCTGCAATTCTGCCCCGCTTTCAAGTCCTCTTGGCAGCCTTACTTCAGTCTATTTTTGGACGATAGCTGTCATTTATAACTCTGCAGGTTTGTGAATTACAGTGCCCCTGAGCTCCTTTCTTCAACTCGCTTTCTTTTGAGCTGGCCGCAACACCGCAGGATGGCTTCAGGCCCTAATCTGGTTCCGGCACGGCACGCTGAGCCTTTGGTTATTTCCTCTTCCTGTTGGGAAATGAGAGTTAAATTTGCCCGTCCAGACACCTCCAGCTAGCCTCTCATTGGTTCTCGCTATTCCTGTTCATCTTCCGCAGAAATTGCAAACTGGGCCAAACAGGAGGTTAAAGGCGCTGACTCTCCAAGTGGGGAGAGTGTTAGTAAAGCGTCTGGAATGTTGCACCCGAGTACCAGGGGAGGAAAACTGAGACATATTTGAACACGTCTCCCGTTCACATGGTTGATCATACTTGGGTTCCACATGCATGTTTTAGCTGAAGGAAGAATACCTTAAACCTGGGTAGTTGAAACCTGTGGAATGGGTACCATGCAATATGACTTCAAAGGGTCTTCATTTGCTCACCGAACCTCTCCAATCCTATCACTGCTGCGTTTATGCCCCTGTACACATGCTTGATTCTCTTTTGGAGACATAGCAATGCATAGGTTTTACGATACTTACTAGTCAGGTACATTCTTAGGCGTTTAATATGCGGTGTTGAGTCCATTTCGTTGAGCAAGGAGTAGCTCTTGTCTATTCCATATTTGACTTAAGGAACTTTATCTGTGCTCATTTCAATCTCTGGTTTTATGCAGCACCCCAACTCACCTTTCCCCTTAAGCAAGCATAAGTTGGTTTTCTAAATTTGAGACCCTGTTCTGTTCTGTAATTCAGTTCCTGTGTAGCCAAGTTTACATTCCGGGTATTACTGATATCTTATGATGTTTCTTTTTCTGTGTGACTTACTTCAGTTAGAATCATCATACCTGAATCCACTCATTGTGCTGCTAAGGGCCTGATGACACAGATTTCATTGCTGAGTGATATTGCTTTGTAAGTAAATACCACAACTTCTTTATCCATTTTTCACTTTCTGCGATGTTGAACTTGTACGGTAAACGAGGTTCTTGTAAACAGAGCCGTCCCAAACTTTGGGGTGGCTGTGTCTTTTTGATTTTAATTTCCCTAAGCTATAGGACCATAAGTGGCAGTGCCCTAGGCTCTGTTGCTTTGTTTTTTAGATGTTTCAGGAAACACCATACACTTCTCCCGAGTGTCTGTTGGCAATTTACATCCCGCCCATCAGCATAACAAGGCTCCCAGTTCTCCATGGCCTGTCCTGCCTTTCTGGATTTTACACTTTTTTCAGATGGCCCTTTTGACCGGGGGGAAGTGAGACTTCATTGTAGTGCAGATTTCCTTTGCAAGCTTGCTTGGTTGGCCAAAAAGGGCGTATGCGTTTTTTCCTGAATATATTCAGGAAAAAACGCATACGCCCTTTTTGGCCAAGTGCATCATTGTGGACGTTCTGCCTCTTTTCCTATGCTTTCAATGCAATTCCAGTCTACCTCCTGAAATCGGTTTCCTGCAATTCTGCCCCGCTTTCAAGTCCTCTTGGCAGCCTTACTTCAGTCTATTTTTGGACGATAGCTGTCATTTATAACTCTGCAGCTTTGTGAATTACAGTGCCCCTGAGCTCCTTTCTTCAACTCGCTTTCTTGTGAGCTGGCCGCAACACCGCAGGATGGCTTCAGGCCCTAATCTGGTTCCGGTACGGCACGCTGAGCCTTTGGTTATTTCCTCTTCCTGGTGGGAAATGAGAGTTAAATTTGCCCGTCCAGACACCTCCAGCTAGCCTCTCATTGGTTCTCGCTATTCCTGTTCATCTTCCGCAGAAATTGCAAACTGGGCCAAACAGGAGGTTAAAGGGACTGACTCTCCAAGTGGGGAGAGTGTTAGTAAAGCGTCTGGAATGTTGCACCCGAGTACCAGGGGAGGAAAACTGAGACATATTTGAACACGTCTCCCGATCACATGGTTGATCATACTCTGGGTTCCACATGCATGTTTTAGCTGAAGGAAGAATACCTAAAATCTGCGTAGTTGAAACCCGTGGAATGGGTACCATGCAATATGACTTCAAAGGTCTTCATTTGCTCACTGAACCTCTCCAATCCTATCACTGCTGCGTTTATGCCCCTGTACACATGCTTGATTCTCTTTCGGAGACATAGCAATCCATAGGTTTTAAGATACTTACTAGTCAGGTACATTCTTAGGCGTTTAATATGCGGTGTTGAGTCCATTTCGTTGAGCAAGGAGTAGCTCTTGTCTATTCCATATTTGGCTTAAGGAACTTTATCTGTGCTCATTTCAATCTCTGGTTTTATGCAGCACCCCAACTCACCTTTCCCCTTAAGCAAGCATAAGTTGGTTTTCTAAATTTGAGACCCTGTTCTGTTCTGTAATTCAGTTCCTGTGTAGCCAAGTTTACATTCCGTGTATTACTGATATCTTATGATGTTTCTTTTTCTGTGTGACTTATTTCAGTTAGAATCATCATACCTGAATCCACTCATTGTGCTGCTAAGGGCCTGATGACACAGATTTCATTGCTGAGTGATATTGCTTTGTAAGTAAATACCACAACTTTTTTATCCATTTTTCACTTTCTGCGATGTTGAACTTGTACTGTAAACGAGGTTCTTGTAAACAGAGCCGTTCGAAACTTTGGGGTGGCTGTGTCTTTTTGATTTTAAATTCCCTAAGCTATAGGACCATAAGTGGAAGTGCCCTAGGCTCTGTTGCTTTGTTTTTTAGATGTTTCAGGAAACACCATACACTTCTCCCGAGTGTTTGTTGGCAATTTATATCCCGCCCTTCAGCATAACAAGGCTCCCAGTTCTCCATGGCCTGTCCTGCCTTTCTGGATTTTACACTTTTTTCAGATGGCCCTTTTGACCGGGGGGAAGTGAGACTTCATTGTAGTGCAGATTTCCTTTGCAAGTTTGCTTGGTTGGCCAAAAAGGGCGTATGCGTTTTTTCCTGAATATATTCAGGAAAAAACGCATACGCCCTTTTTGGCCAAGTGCATCATTGTGGACGTTCTGCCTCTTTTCCTATGCTTTCAATGCAATTCCAGTCTACCTCCTGAAATTGGTTTCCTGCAATTCTGCCCCGCTTTCAAGTCCTCTTGGCAGCCTTACTTCAGTCTATTTTTGGACGATAGCTGTCATTTATAACTCTGCAGGTTTGTGAATTACAGTGCCCCTGAGCTCCTTTCTTCAACTCGCTTTCTTGTGACCTGGCCGCAACACCGCAGGATGGCTTCAGGCCCTAATCTGGTTCCGGCACGGCACACTGAGCCTTTGGTTATTTCCTCTTCCTGGTGGGAAATGAGAGTTAAATTTGCCCGTCCAGACACCTCCAGCTAGCCTCTCATTGGTTCTCGCTATTCCTGTTCATCTTCCGCAGAAATTGCAAACTGGGCCAAACAGGAAGTTAAAGGCGCTGACTCTCCAAGTGGGGAGAGTGTTAGTAAAGCGTCTGGAATGTTGCACCCGAGTACCAGGGGAGGAAAACTGAGACATATTTGAACACGTCTCCCGTTCACATGGTTGATCATACTTGGGTTCCACATGCATGTTTTAGCTGAAGGAAGAATACCTTAAACCTGGGTAGTTGAAACCCGTGGAATGGGTACCATGCAATATGACTTCAAAGGGTCTTCATTTGCTCACCGAACCTCTCCAATCCTATCACTGCTGCGTTTATGCCCCTGTACACATGCTTGATTCTCTTTTGGAGACATAGCAATGCATAGGTTTTACGATACTTACTAGTCAGGTACATTCTTAGGCGTTTAATATGCGGTGTTGAGTCCATTTCGTTGAGCAAGGAGTAGCTCTTGTCTATTCCATATTTGACTTAAGGAACTTTATCTGTGCTCATTTCAATCTCTGGTTTTATGCAGCACCCCAACTCACCTTTACCCTTAAGCAAGCATAAGTTGGTTTTCTAAATTTGAGACCCTGTTCTGTTCTGTAATTCAGTTCCTGTGTAGCCAAGTTTACATTCCGGGTATTACTGATATCTTATGATGTTTCTTTTTCTGTGTGACTTACTTCAGTTAGAATCATCATACCTGAATCCACTCATTGTGCTGCTAAGGGCCTGATGACACAGATTTCATTGCTGAGTGATATTGCTTTGTAAGTAAATACCACAACTTCTTTATCCATTTTTCACTTTCTGCGATGTTGAACTTGTACTGTAAACGAGGTTCTTGTAAACAGAGCCGTCCCAAACTTTGGGGTGGCTGTGTCTTTTTGATTTTAATTTCCCTAAGCTATAGGACCATAAGTGGCAGTGCCCTAGGCTCTGTTGCTTTGTTTTTTAGATGTTTCAGGAAACACCATACACTTCTCCCGAGTGTCTGTTGGCAATTTACATCCCGCCCATCAGCATAACAAGGCTCCCAGTTCTCCATGGCCTGTCCTGCCTTTCTGGATTTTACACTTTTTTCAGATGGCCCTTTTGACCGGGGGGAAGTGAGACTTCATTGTAGTGCAGATTTCCTTTGCAAGCTTGCTTGGTTGGCCAAAAAGGGCGTATGCGTTTTTTCCTGAATATATTCAGGAAAAAACGCATACGCCCTTTTTGGCCAAGTGCATCATTGTGGACGTTCTGCCTCTTTTCCTATGCTTTCAATGCAATTCCAGTCTACCTCCTGAAATCGGTTTCCTGCAATTCTGCCCCGCTTTCAAGTCCTCTTGGCAGCCTTACTTCAGTCTATTTTTGGACGATAGCTGTCATTTATAACTCTGCAGGTTTGTGAATTACAGTGCCCCTGAGCTCCTTTCTTCAACTCGCTTTCTTTTGAGCTGGCCGCAACACCGCAGGATGGCTTCAGGCCCTAATCTGGTTCTGGCACGGCACGCTGAGCCTTTGGTTATTTCCTCTTCCTGGTGGGAAATGAGAGTTAAATTTGCCCGTCCAGACACCTCCAGCTAGCCTCTCATTGGTTCTCGCTATTCCTGTTCATCTTCCGCAGAAATTGCAAACTGGGCCAAACAGGAGGTTAAAGGGACTGACTCTCCAAGTGGGGAGAGTGTTAGTAAAGCGTCTGGAATGTTGCACCCGAGTACCAGGGGAGGAAAACTGAGACATATTTGAACACGTCTCCCGATCACATGGTTGATCATACTCTGGGTTCCACATGCATGTTTTAGCTGAAGGAAGAATACCTAAAATCTGCGTAGTTGAAACCCGTGGAATGGGTACCATGCAATATGACTTCAAAGGTCTTCATTTGCTCACTGAACCTCTCCAATCCTATCACTGCTGCGTTAATGCCCCTGTACACATGCTTGATTCTCTTTCGGAGACATAGCAATCCATAGGTTTTAAGATACTTACTAGTCAGGTACATTCTTAGGCGTTTAATATGCGGTGTTGAGTTCATTTCGTTGAGCAAGGAGTAGCTCTTGTCTATTCCATATTTGGCTTAAGGAACTTTATCTGTGCTCATTTCAATCTCTGGTTTTATGCAGCACCCCAACTCACCTTTCCCCTTAAGCAAGCATAAGTTGGTTTTCTAAATTTGAGACCCTGTTCTGTTCTGTAATTCAGTTCCTGTGTAGCCAAGTTTACATTCCGTGTATTACTGATATCTTATGATGTTTCTTTTTCTGTGTGACTTATTTCAGTTAGAATCATCATACCTGAATCCACTCATTGTGCTGCTAAGGGCCTGATGACACAGATTTCATTGCTGAGTGATATTGCTTTGTAAGTAAATACCACAACTTTTTTATCCATTTTTCACTTTCTGCGATGTTGAACTTGTACTGTAAACGAGGTTCTTGTAAACAGAGCCGTTCGAAACTTTGGGGTGGCTGTGTCTTTTTGATTTTAAATTCCCTAAGCTATAGGACCATAAGTGGAAGTGCCCTAGGCTCTGTTACTTTGTTTTTTAGATGTTTCAGGAAACACCATACACTTCTCCCGAGTGTTTGTTGGCAATTTATATCCCGCCCTTCAGCATAACAAGGCTCCCAGTTCTCCATGGCCTGTCCTGCCTTTCTGGATTTTACACTTTTTTCAGATGGCCCTTTTGACCGGGGGGAAGTGAGACTTCATTGTAGTGCAGATTTCCTTTGCAAGTTTGCTTGGTTGGCCAAAAAGGGCGTATGCGTTTTTTCCTGAATATATTCAGGAAAAAACGCATACGCCCTTTTTGGCCAAGTGCATCATTGTGGACGTTCTGCCTCTTTTCCTATGCTTTCAATGCAATTCCAGTCTACCTCCTGAAATCGGTTTCCTGCAATTCTGCCCCGCTTTCAAGTCCTCTTGGCAGCCTTACTTCAGTCTATTTTTGGACGATAGCTGTCATTTATAACTCTGCAGTTTTGTGAATTACAGTGCCCCTGAGCTCCTTTCTTCAACTCGCTTTCTTGTGACCTGGCCGCAACACCGCAGGATGGCTTCAGGCCCTAATCTGTTTCCGGCCGGGCATGCTGAGCCTTTGGTTAATTCCTCTTCCTGGTGGGAAATGAGAGTTAAATTTGCCCGTCCAGACACCTCCAGCTAGTCTCTCATTGGTTCTCGCTTTCCTGTTCATCTTCCGCAGAAATTGCAAACTGGGCCAAACAGGAGGTTAAAGGCGCTGACTCTCCAAGTGGGGAGAGTGTTAGTAAAGCGTCTGGAATGTTGCACCCGAGTACCAGCGTACGAAAACTGAGACATATTTGAACACATCTCCCGATCACATGGTTGATCATACTCTAGGTTCCACATGCATGTTTTAGCTGAAGGAAGAATACCTTCAACCTGGGTAGTTGAAACCCGTGGAATGGGTACCATGCAATATGACTTCAAAGGGTCTTCATTTGCTCACCGAACCTCTACAATCCAATCACTGCTGCGTTTATGCCCCTGTACACATGCTTGATTCTCTTTCGGAGACATAGCAATCCATAGGTTTTAAGATACTTACAAGTCAGGTACATTCTTAGGCGTTTAATATGCGGTGTTGAGTCCATTTCGTTGAGCAAGGAGTAGCTCTTGTCTATTCCATATTTGGCTTAAGGAACTTTATCTGTGCTCATTTCAATCTCTGGTTTTATGCAGCACCCCAACTCACCTTTACCCTTAAGCAAGCATAAGTTGGTTTTCTAAATTTGAGACCCTGTTCTGTTCTGTAATTCAGTTCCTGTGTAGCCAAGTTTACATTCCGTGTATTACTGATATCTTATGATGTTTCTTTTTCTGTGTGACTTACTTCAGTTAGAATCATCATACCTGAATCCACTCATTGTGCTGCTAAGGGCCTGATGACACAGATTTCATTGCTGAGTGATATTGCTTTGTAAGTAAATACCACAACTTCTTTATCCATTTTTCACTTTCTGCGATGTTGAACTTGTACTGTAAACGAGGTTCTTGTAAACAGAGCCGTTCCAAACTTTGGGGTGGCTGTGTCTTTTTGATTTTAATTTCCCTAAGCTATAGGACCATAAGTGGAAGTGCCCTAGGTTCTGTTGCTTTGTTTTTTAGATGTTTCAGGAAACACCATACACTTCTCCCGAGTGTTTGTTGGCAATTTATATCCCGCCCTTCAGCATAACAAGGCTCCCAGTTCTCCATGGCCTGTCCTGCCTTTCTGGATTTTACACTTTTTTCAGATGGCCCTTTTGACCGGGGGGAAGTGAGACTTCATTGTAGTGCAGATTTCCTTTGCAAGTTTGCTTGGTTGGCCAAAAAGGGCGTATGCGTTTTTTCCTGAATATATTCAGGAAAAAACGCATACGCCCTTTTTGGCCAAGTGCATCATTTGGACGTTCTGCCTCTTTTCCTATGCTTTCAATGCAATTCCAGTCTACCTCCTGAAATTGGTTTCCTGCAATTCTGCCCCGCTTTCAAGTCCTCTTGGCAGCCTTACTTCAGTCTATTTTCGGACGATAGCTGTCATTTATAACTCTGCAGCTTTGTGAATTACAGTGCCCCTGAGCTCCTTTCTTCAACTCGCTTTCTTGTGACCTGGCCGCAACACCTCAGGATGGCTTCAGGCCCTAATCTGGTTCCGGCATGGCACACTGAGCCTTTGGTTATTTCCTCTTCCTGGTGGGAAATGAGAGTTAAATTTGCCCGTCCAGACACCTCCAGCTAGCCTCTCATTGGTTCTCGCTATTCCTGTTCATCTTCCGCAGAAATTGCAAACTGGGCCAAACAGGAGGTTAAAGGCGCTGACTCTCCAAGTGGGGAGAGTGTTAGTAAAGCGTCTGGAATGTTGCACCCGAGTACCAGGGGAGGAAAACTGAGACATATTTGAACACGTCTCCCGTTCACATGGTTGATCATACTTGGGTTCCACATGCATGTTTTAGCTGAAGGAAGAATACCTTAAATCTGGGTAGTTGAAACCCGTGGAATGGGTACCATGCAATATGACTTCAAAGGGTCTTCATTTGCTCACCGAACCTCTCCAATCCTATCACTGCTGCGTTTATGCCCCTGTACACATGCTTGATTCTCTTTTGGAGACATAGCAATGCATAGGTTTTACGATACTTACTAGTCAGGTACATTCTTAGGCGTTTAATATGCGGTGTTGAGTCCATTTCGTTGAGCAAGGAGTAGCTCTTGTCTATTCCATATTTGGCTTAAGGAACTTTATCTGTGCTCATTTCAATCTCTGGTTTTATGCAGCACCCCAACTCACCTTTCCCCTTAAGCAAGCATAAGTTGGTTTTCTAAATTTGAGACCCTGTTCTGTTCTGTAATTCAGTTCCTGTGTAGCCAAGTTTACATTCCGTGTATTACTGATATCTTATGATGTTTCTTTTTCTGTGTGACTTATTTCAGTTAGAATCATCATACCTGAATCCACTCATTGTGCTGCTAAGGGCCTGATGACACAGATTTCATTGCTGAGTGATATTGCTTTGTAAGTAAATACCACAACTTTTTTATCCATTTTTCACTTTCTGCGATGTTGAACTTGTACTGTAAACGAGGTTCTTGTAAACAGAGCTGTTCGAAACTTTGGGGTGGCTGTGTCTTTTTGATTTTAAATTCCCTAAGCTATAGGACCATAAGTGGAAGTGCCCTAGGCTCTGTTGCTTTGTTTTTTAGATGTTTCAGGAAACACCATACACTTCTCCCGAGTGTTTGTTGGCAATTTATATCCCGCCCTTCAGCATAACAAGGCTCCCAGTTCTCCATGGCCTGTCCTGCCTTTCTGGATTTTACACTTTTTTCAGATGGCCCTTTTGACCGGGGGGAAGTGAGACTTCATTGTAGTGCAGATTTCCTTTGCAAGTTTGCTTGGTTGGCCAAAAAGGGCGTATGCGTTTTTTCCTGAATATATTCAGGAAAAAACGCATACGCCCTTTTTGGCCAAGTGCATCATTGTGGACGTTCTGCCTCTTTTCCTATGCTTTCAATGCAATTCCAGTCTACCTCCTGAAATTGGTTTCCTGCAATTCTGCCCCGCTTTCAAGTCCTCTTGGCAGCCTTACTTCAGTCTATTTTTGGACGATAGCTGTCATTTATAACTCTGCAGGTTTGTGAATTACAGTGCCCCTGAGCTCCTTTCTTCAACTCGCTTTCTTGTGACCTGGCCGCAACACCGCAGGATGGCTTCAGGCCCTAATCTAGTTCCGGCACGGCACACTGAGCCTTTGGTTATTTCCTCTTCCTGGTGGGAAATGAGAGTTAAATTTGCCCGTCCAGACACCTCCAGCTAGCCTCTCATTGGTTCTCGCTATTCTTGTTCATCTTCCGCAGAAATTGCAAACTGGGACAAACAGGTGGTTAAAGGCGCTGACTTTCCAAGTGGGGAGAGTGTTAGTTAAGCGTCTGGAATGTTGCACCCGAGTACCAGGGGAGGAAAACTGAGACATATTTGAACACGTCTCCCGTTCACATGGTTGAGCATACTTGGGTTCCACATGCATGTTTTAGCTGAAGGAAGAATACCTAAAACCTGGGTAGTTGAAACCCGTGGAATGGGTACCATGCAATATGACTTCAAAGGGTCTTCATTTGCTCACCGAACCTCTCCAATCCTATCACTGCTTCGTTTATGCCCCTGTTCACATGCTTGATTCTCTTTCGGAGACATAGCAATCCATAGGTTTTAAGATACTTACTAGTCAGGTACATTCTTAGGCGTTTAATATGCGGTGTTGAGTCCATTTCGTTGAGCAAGGAGTAGCTCTTGTCTATTCCATATTTGGCTTAAGGAACTTTATCTGTGCTCATTTCAATCTCTGGTTTTATGCAGCACCCCAACTCACCTTTACCCTTAAGCAAGCATAAGTTGGTTTTCTAAATTTGAGACCCTGTTCTGTTCTGTAATTCAGTTCCTGTGTAGCCAAGTTTCCATTCCGTGTATTACTGATATCTTATGATGTTTCTTTTTCTGTGTGACTTATTTCAGTTAGAATCATCGTACCTGAATCCACTCATTGTGCTGCTAAGGGCCTGATGACATAGATTTCATTGCTGAGTGATACTGCATTGTACGTAAGTACCACAAGTTCTTTATCCATTTCTCACTTTCTGTGATATTGAAATTGTACGGTAAACGAGGTTCTTGTGAACGGAGGCGTCCCAAATTTTGGGGTGGCTGTGTCTTTTTAATTTTAATTTCCCTAAGCTATAGGACCATAAGTGGAAGTGCCCTAGGCTCTGTTGCTTTGTTTTTTAGATGTTTCAGGAAACACCATACACTTCTCCTGAGTGTCTGTTGGCAATTTACATCCCGCCCATCAGCATAACAAGGCTCCCAGTTCTCAATGGCCTGTTGCCTTTCTGGATTTTACACTTTTTTCAGATGGCCCTTTTGACCGGGGGGAAGTGAGACTTCATTGTAGTGCAGATTTCCTTTGCAAGCTTGCTTGGTTGGCCAAAAAGGGCGTATGCGTTTTTTCCTGAATATATTCAGGAAAAAACGCATACGCCGTTTTTGGCCAAGTGCATCATTGTGGACGTTCTGCCTCTTTTCCTATGCTTTCAATGCAATTCCAGTCTACCTCCTGAAATCGGTTTCCTGCAATTCTGCCCCGCTTTCAAGTCCTCTTGGCAGCCTTACTTCAGTCTATTTTTGGACGATAGCTGTCATTTATAACTCTGCAGGTTTGTGAATTACAGTGCCCCTGAGCTCCTTTCTTCAACTCGCTTTCTTTTGAGCTGGCCGCAACACCGCAGGATGGCTTCAGGCCCTAATCTTGTTCCGGCCCGGCACGCTGAGCCTTTTGTTAATTCCTCTTCCTGGTGGGAAATGAGAGTTAAATTTGCCCGTCCAGACACCTCTAGCTAGCCTCTCATTGGTTCTCGCTATTCCTGTTCATCTTCCACAGAAATTGCAAACTGGGCCAAACAGGAGGTTAAAGGGACTGACTCTCCAAGTCGGGAGAGTGTTAGTAAAGCGTCTGGAATGTTGCACCCGAGTACCAGGGGAGGAAAACTGAGACATATTTGAATACGTCTCCCGTTCACATGGTTGATCATACTCTGGGTTCCACATGCATGTTTTAGCTGAAGGAAGAATACCTTAAACCTGGAGAGTTGAGACCCGTGTAATGTGTACCATGCAATATGACTTCAAAGGGTCTTCATATGCTCACCGAACCTCTCCAGTCCTATCACTGCTGCGTTTATGCCCCTGTACACATGCTTGATTCTCTTTCGGAGACATAGCAATCCATAGGTTTTAAGATACTTACTAGTCAGGTACATTCTTAGGCGTTTAATATGGGGTGTTGAGTCCATTTCGTTGAGCAAGGAGTAGCTCTTGTCTATTCCATATTTGGCTTAAGGAACTTTATCTGTGCTCATTTCAATCTCTGGTTTTATGCAGCACCCCAACTCACCTTTCCCCTTAAGCAAGCATAAGTTGGTTTTCTAAATTTGAGACCCTGTTCTGTTCTGTAATTCAGTTCCTGTGTAGCCAAGTTTACATTCCGTGTATTACTGATATCTTATGATGTTTCCTTTTCTGTGTGACTTATTTCAGTTAGAATCATCATACCTGAATCCACTCATTGTGCTGCTAAGGGCCTGATGACACAGATTTCATTGCTGTGTGATGTTGCTTTGTAAGTAAATACCACAACTTCTTTATCCATTTTTCACTTTCTGCGATGTTGAACTTGTACTGTAAACGAGGTTCTTGTAAACAGAGCTGATCCAAACTTTGGGGTGGCTGTGTCTTTTTGATTTTAATTTCCCTAAGCTATAGGACCATAAGTGGAAGTGCCCTAGGCTCTGTTGCTTCGTTTTTTAGATGTTTCAGGAAACACCATACACTTCTCCTGAGTGTCTGTTGGCAATTTACATCCCGCCCATCAGCATAACAAGGCTCCCAGTTCTCAATGGCCTGTTGTCTTTCTGGATTTTACACTTTTTTCAGATGGCCCTTTTGACCGGGGGGAAGTGAGACTTCAGTGTAGTGCAGATTTCCTTTGCAAGCTTGCTTGGTTGGCCAAAAAGGGCGTATGCGTTTTTTCCTGAATATATTCAGGAAAAAACGCATACGCCCTTTTTGGCCAAGTGCATCATTGTGGACGTTCTGCCTCTTTTCCTATGCTTTCAATGCAATTCCAGTCTACCTCCTGAAATTGGTTTCCTGCAATTCTGCCCCGCTTTCAAGTCCTCTTGGCAGCCTTACTTCAGTCTATTTTTGGACGATAGCTGTCATTTATAACTCTGCAGGTTTGTGAATTACAGTGCCCCTGAGCTCCTTTCTTCAACTCGCTTTCTTTTGACCTGGCCGCAACACCGCAGGATGGCTTCAGGCCCTAATCTAGTTCCGGCACGGCACACTGAGCCTTTGGTTATTTCCTCTTCCTGGTGGGAAATGAGAGTTAAATTTGCCCGTCCAGACACCTCCAGCTAGCCTCTCATTGGTTCTCGCTATTCTTGTTCATCTTCCGCAGAAATTGCAAACTGGGACAAACAGGTGGTTAAAGGCGCTGACTTTCCAAGTGGGGAGAGTGTTAGTTAAGCGTCTGGAATGTTGCACCCGAGTACCAGGGGAGGAAAACTGAGACATATTTGAACACGTCTCCCGTTCACATGGTTGAGCATACTTGGGTTCCACATGCATGTTTTAGCTGAAGGAAGAATACCTAAAACCTGGGTAGTTGAAACCCGTGGAATGGGTACCATGCAATATGACTTCAAAGGGTCTTCATTTGCTCACCGAACCTCTCCAATCCTATCACTGCTTCGTTTATGCCCCTGTTCACATGCTTGATTCTCTTTCGGAGACATAGCAATCCATAGGTTTTAAGATACTTACTAGTCAGGTACATTCTTAGGCGTTTAATATGCGGTGTTGAGTCCATTTCGTTGAGCAAGGAGTAGCTCTTGTCTATTCCATATTTGGCTTAAGGAACTTTATCTGTGCTCATTTCAATCTCTGGTTTTATGCAGCACCCCAACTCACCTTTACCCTTAAGCAAGCATAAGTTGGTTTTCTAAATTTGAGACCCTGTTCTGTTCTGTAATTCAGTTCCTGTGTAGCCAAGTTTCCATTCCGTGTATTACTGATATCTTATGATGTTTCTTTTTCTGTGTGACTTATTTCAGTTAGAATCATCGTACCTGAATCCACTCATTGTGCTGCTAAGGGCCTGATGACATAGATTTCATTGCTGAGTGATACTGCATTGTACGTAAGTACCACAAGTTCTTTATCCATTTTTCACTTTCTGTGATATTGAAATTGTACGGTAAACGAGGTTCTTGTGAACGGAGGCGTCCCAAATTTTGGGGTGGCTGTGTCTTTTTAATTTTAATTTCCCTAAGCTATAGGACCATAAGTGGAAGTGCCCTAGGCTCTGTTGCTTTGTTTTTTAGATGTTTCAGGAAACACCATACACTTCTCCTGAGTGTCTGTTGGCAATTTACATCCCGCCCATCAGCATAACAAGGCTCCCAGTTCTCAATGGCCTGTTGCCTTTCTGGATTTTACACTTTTTTCAGATGGCCCTTTTGACCGGGGGGAAGTGAGACTTCATTGTAGTGCAGATTTCCTTTGCAAGCTTGCTTGGTTGGCCAAAAAGGGCGTATGCGTTTTTTCCTGAATATATTCAGGAAAAAACGCATACGCCGTTTTTGGCCAAGTGCATCATTGTGGACGTTCTGCCTCTTTTCCTATGCTTTCAATGCAATTCCAGTCTACCTCCTGAAATCGGTTTCCTGCAATTCTGCCCCGCTTTCAAGTCCTCTTGGCAGCCATACTTCAGTCTATTTTTGGACGATAGCTGTCATTTATAACTCTGCAGGTTTGTGAATTACAGTGCCCCTGAGCTCCTTTCTTCAACTCGCTTTCTTTTGAGCTGGCCGCAACACCGCAGGATGGCTTCAGGCCCTAATCTTGTTCCGGCCCGGCACGCTGAGCCTTTTGTTAATTCCTCTTCCTGGTGGGAAATGAGAGTTAAATTTGCCCGTCCAGACACCTCTAGCTAGCCTCTCATTGGTTCTCGCTATTCCTGTTCATCTTCCACAGAAATTGCAAACTGGGCCAAACAGGAGGTTAAAGGGACTGACTCTCCAAGTCGGGAGAGTGTTAGTAAAGCGTCTGGAATGTTGCACCCGAGTACCAGGGGAGGAAAACTGAGACATATTTGAATACGTCTCCCGTTCACATGGTTGATCATACTCTGGGTTCCACATGCATGTTTTAGCTGAAGGAAGAATACCTTAAACCTGGAGAGTTGAGACCCGTGTAATGTGTACCATGCAATATGACTTCAAAGGGTCTTCATATGCTCACCGAACCTCTCCAGTCCTATCACTGCTGCGTTTATGCCCCTGTACACATGCTTGATTCTCTTTCGGAGACATAGCAATCCATAGGTTTTAAGATACTTACTAGTCAGGTACATTCTTAGGCGTTTAATATGGGGTGTTGAGTCCATTTCGTTGAGCAAGGAGTAGCTCTTGTCTATTCCATATTTGGCTTAAGGAACTTTATCTGTGCTCATTTCAATCTCTGGTTTTATGCAGCACCCCAACTCACCTTTCCCCTTAAGCAAGCATAAGTTGGTTTTCTAAATTTGAGACCCTGTTCTGTTCTGTAATTCAGTTCCTGTGTAGCCAAGTTTACATTCCGTGTATTACTGATATCTTATGATGTTTCCTTTTCTGTGTGACTTATTTCAGTTAGAATCATCATACCTGAATCCACTCATTGTGCTGCTAAGGGCCTGATGACACAGATTTCATTGCTGTGTGATGTTGCTTTGTAAGTAAATACCACAACTTCTTTATCCATTTTTCACTTTCTGCGATGTTGAACTTGTACTGTAAACGAGGTTCTTGTAAACAGAGCTGATCCAAACTTTGGGGTGGCTGTGTCTTTTTGATTTTAATTTCCCTAAGCTATAGGACCATAAGTGGAAGTGCCCTAGGCTCTGTTGCTTCGTTTTTTAGATGTTTCAGGAAACACCATACACTTCTCCTGAGTGTCTGTTGGCAATTTACATCCCGCCCATCAGCATAACAAGGCTCCCAGTTCTCAATGGCCTGTTGTCTTTCTGGATTTTACACTTTTTTCAGATGGCCCTTTTGACCGGGGGGAAGTGAGACTTCAGTGTAGTGCAGATTTCCTTTGCAAGCTTGCTTGGTTGGCCAAAAAGGGCGTATGCGTTTTTTCCTGAATATATTCAGGAAAAAACGCATACGCCCTTTTTGGCCAAGTGCATCATTGTGGACGTTCTGCCTCTTTTCCTATGCTTTCAATGCAATTCCAGTCTACCTCCTGAAATCGGTTTCCTGCAATTCTGCCCTGCTTTCAAGTCCTCTTGGCAGCCTTACTTCAGTCTATTTTTGGACGATAGCTGTCATTTATAACTCTGCAGGTTTGTGAATTACAGTGCCCCTGAGCTCCTTTCTTCAACTCGCTTTCTTGTGACCTGGCCGCAACACCGCAGGATGGCTTCAGGCCCTAATCTGGTTCCGGCACGGCACACTGAGCCTTTGGTTATTTCCTCTTCCTGGTGGGAAATGAGAGTTAAATTTGCCCGTCCAGACACCTCCAGCTAGCCTCTCATTGGTTCTCGCTATTCCTGTTCATCTTCCGCAGAAATTGCAAACTGGGCCAAACAGGAGGTTAAAGGCGTTGACTTTCCAAGTGGGGAGAGTGTTAGTAAAGCATCTGGAATGTTGCACCCGAGTACCAGGGGAGGAAAACTGAGACATATTTGAACACGTCTCCCGTTCACATGGTTGATCATACTTGGGTTCCACATGCATGTTTTAGCTGAAGGAAGAATACCTAAAACCTGGGTAGTTGAAACCCGTGGAATGGGTACCATGCAATATGATTTCAAAGGGTCTTCATTTGCTCACCGAACCTCTCCAATCCTATCACTGCTTCATTTATGCCCCTGTACACATGCTTGTTTCTCTTTCAGAGACATAGCAATCCATAGGTTTTAAGATACTTCCTAGTTAGGTACATTCTTAGGCGTTTAATATGCGGTGTTGAGTCGATTTCGTTGAGCAAGGAGTAGCTCTTGTCTATTCCATATTTGGCTTAAGGAACTTTATCTGTGCTCATTTCAATCTCTGGTTTTATGCAGCACCCCAACTCACCTTTACCCTTAAGCAAGCATAAGTTGGTTTTCTAAATTTGAGACCCTGTTCTGTTCTGTAATTCAGTTCCTGTGTACCGAAGTTTCCATTCCGTGTATTACTGATATCTTATGATGTTTCTTTTTCTGTGTGACTTATTTCAGTTAGAATCATCGTACCTGAATCCACTCATTGTGCTGCTAAGGGCCTGATGACATAGATTTCATTGCTGAGTGATATTGCTTTGTAAGTGAATACCACAAATTCTTTATCCATTTTTCACTTTCTGCGATGTTGAACTTGTACTGTAAACGAGGTTCTTGTAAACAGAGCCGTTCCAAACTTTGGGGTGGCTGTGTCTTTTTGATTTTAATTTCCCTAAGCTATAGGACTATAAGTGGAAGTGCCCTAGGCTCTGTTGCTTTGTTTTTTAGATGTTTCAGGAAACATCATACACTTCTCCCAAGTGGTTGTTGGCAATTTACATCCCGCCCATCAGCATAACAAGGCTCCCAGTTCTCAATGGCCTGTTGCCTTTCTGGATTTTACACTTTTTTCAGATTGCCCTTTTGACTGGGGGGAAGTGAGACTTCATTGTAGTGCAGATTTCCTTTGCAAGCTTGCTTGGTTGGCCAAAAAGGGCGTATGCGTTTTTTCCTGAATATATTCAGGAAAAAACGCATACGCCCTTTTTGGCCAAGTGCATCATTGTGGACGTTCTGCCTCTTTTCCTATGCTTTCAATGCAATTCCAGTCTACCTCCTGAAATCGGTTTCCTGCAATTCTGCCCCGCTTTCAAGTCCTCTTGGCAGCCTTACTTCAGTCTATTTTTGGACGATAGCTGTCATTTATAACTCTGCAGGTTTGTGAATTACAGTGCCCCTGAGCTCCTTTCTTCAACTCGCTTTCTTTTCAGCTGGCCGCAACGCCGCAGGATGGCTTCAGGCCCTAATCTGGTTCCGGTACGGCACGCTGAGCCTTTGGTTATTTCCTCTTCCTGGTGGGAAATGAGAGTTAAATTTGCCCGTCCAGACACCTCCAGCTAGCCTCTCATTGGTTCTCGCTATTCCTGTTCATCTTCCGCAGAAATTGCAAACTGGGCCAAACAGGACGTTAAAGGCGCTGACTCTCCAAGGGGGAGAGGGTTAGTAAAGCGTCTGGAATGTTGCACCCGAGTACCAGGGGAGGAAAACTGAGACATATTTGAACACGTCTCCCGTTCACATGGTTGATCATACTCTGGGTTCCACATGCATGTTTTAGCTGAAGGAAGAATACCTTAAACCTGGAGAGTTGAGACCCGTGTAATGGGTACCATGCAATATGACCTCAAAGGGTCTTCATTTGCTCACCGAACCTCTACAATCCTATCACTGCTGCGTTTATGCCCCTGTACACACGCTTGATTCTCTTTTGGAGACATAGCAATCCATAGGTTTTAAGATACTTACTAGTCAGGTACATTCTTAGGCATTTAATATGGGGTGTTGAGTCCATTTCGTTGAGCAAGGAGTAGCTCTTGTCTATTCCATATTTGGCTTAAGGAACTTTATCTGTGCTCATTTCAATCTCTGGTTTTATGCAGCACCCCAACTCACCTTTCCCCTTAAGCAAGCATAAGTTGGTTTTCTAAATTTGAGACCCTGTTCTGTTTTGGAATGCTGTTCCTGTGTAGCCAAGTTTACATTCCGTGTATTAGTGATATCTTATGATGTTTCTTTTTCTGTGTGACTTATTTCAGTTAGAATCATCGTACCTGAATCCACTCACTATGCTGCTACGGGCCTGATGACATAGATTTCATTGCTGAGTGATACTGCATTGTACGTAAGTACCACAAGTTCTTTATCCATTTTTCACTTTCTGCGATGTTGAACTTGTACTGTAAACGAGGTTCTTGTAAACAGAGCCGTTCCAAACTTTGGGGTGGCTGTGTCTTTTTGATTTTAATTTCCCTAAGCTATAGGACCATAAGTGGAAGTGCCCTAGGTTCTGTTGCTTTGTTTTTTAGATGTTTCAGGAAACACCATACACTTCTCCTGAGTGTCTGTTGGCAATTTACATCCCGTCCATCAGCATAACAAGGCTCCCAGTTCTCAATGGCCTGTTGCCTTTCTGGATTTTACACTTTTTTCAGATGGCCCTTTTGACCGGGGGGAAGTGAGACTTCATTGTAGTGCAGATTTCCTTTGCAAGCTTGCTTGGTTGGCCAAAAACGGCGTATGCGTTTTTTCCTGAATATATTCAGGAAAAAACGCATACGCCCTTTTTGGCCAAGTGCATCATTGTGGACGTTCTGCCTCTTTTCCTATGCTTTCAATGCAATTCCAGTCTACCTCCTGAAATCGGTTTCCTGCAATTCTGCCCCGCTTTCAAGTCCTCTTGGCAGCCTTACTTCAGTCTATTTTTGGACGATAGCTGTCATTTATAACTCTGCAGGTTTGTGAATTACAGTGCCCCTGAGCTCCTTTCTTCAACTCGCTTTCTTTTGAGCTGGCCACAACACCGCAGGATGGCTTCAGGCCCTAATCTTGTTCCGGCCCGGCACGCTGAGCCTTTTGTTAATTCCTCTTCCTGGTGGGAAATGAGAGTTAAATTTGCCCGTCCAGACACCTCTAGCTAGCCTCTCATTGGTTCTCGCTATTCCTGTTCATCTTCCACAGAAATTGCAAACTGGGCCAAACAGGAGGTTAAAGGGACTGACTCTCCAAGCCGGGAGAGTGTTAGTAAAGCGTCTGGAATGTTGCACCCGAATACCAGGGGAGGAAAACTGAGACATATTTGAATACGTCTCCCGTTCACATGGTTGATCATACTCTGGGTTCCACATGCATGTTTTAGCTGAAGGAAGAATACCTTAAACCTGGAGAGTTGAGACCCGTGTAATGTGTACCATGCAATATGACTTCAAAGGGTCTTCATATGCTCACCGAACCTCTCCAATCCTATCACTGCTGCGTTTATGCCCCTGTACACATGCTTGATTCTCTTTCGGAGACATAGCAATCCATAGGTTTTAAGATACTTACTAGTCAGGTACATTCTTAGGCGTTTAATATGGGGTGTTGAGTCCATTTCGTTGAGCAAGGCGTAGCTCTTGTCTATTCCATATTTGGCTTAAGGAACTTTATCTGTGCTCATTTCAATCTCTGGTTTTATGCAGCACCCCAACTCACCTTTCCCCTTAAGCAAGCATAAGTTGGTTTTCTAAATTTGAGACCCTGTTCTGTTCTGTAATTCAGTTCCTGTGTAGCCAAGTTTACATTCCGTGTATTACTGATATCTTATGATGTTTCCTTTTCTGTGTGACTTATTTCAGTTAGAATCATCATACCTGAATCCACTCATTGTGCTGCTAAGGGCCTGATGACACAGATTTCATTGCTGTGTGATGTTGCTTTGTAAGTAAATACCACAACTTCTTTATCCATTTTTCACTTTCTGCGATGTTGAACTTGTACTGTAAACGAGGTTCTTGTAAACAGAGCTGATCCAAACTTTGGGGTGGCTGTGTCTTTTTGATTTTAATTTCCCTAAGCTATAGGACCATAAGTGGAAGTGCCCTAGGCTCTGTTGCTTCGTTTTTTAGATGTTTCAGGAAACACCATACACTTCTCCTGAGTGTCTGTTGGCAATTTACATCCCGCCCATCAGCATAACAAGGCTCCCAGTTCTCAATGGCCTGTTGTCTTTCTGGATTTTACACTTTTTTCAGATGGCCCTTTTGACCGGGGGGAAGTGAGACTTCATTGTAGTGCAGATTTCCTTTGCAAGCTTGCTTGGTTGGCCAAAAAGGGCGTATGCGTTTTTTCCTGAATATATTCAGGAAAAAACGCATACGCCCTTTTTGGCCAAGTGCATCATTGTGGACGTTCTGCCTCTTTTCCTATGCTTTCAATGCAATTCCAGTCTACCTCCTGAAATCGGTTTCCTGCAATTCTGCCCTGCTTTCAAGTCCTCTTGGCAGCCTTACTTCAGTCTATTTTTGGACGATAGCTGTCATTTATAACTCTGCAGGTTTGTGAATTACAGTGCCCCTGAGCTCCTTTCTTCAACTCGCTTTCTTGTGACCTGGCCGCAACACCGCAGGATGGCTTCAGGCCCTAATCTGGTTCCGGCACGGCACACTGAGCCTTTGGTTATTTCCTCTTCCTGGTGGGAAATGAGAGTTAAATTTGCCCGTCCAGACACCACCAGCTAGCCTCTCATTGGTTCTCACTATTCCTGTTCATCTTCCGCAGAAATTGCAAACTGGGCCAAACAGGAGGTTAAAGGCGTTGACTCTCCAAGTGGGGAGAGTGTTAGTAAAGCGTCTGGAATGTTGCACCCGAGTACCAGGGGAGGAAAACTGAGACATATTTGAACACGTCTCCCGTTCACATGGTTGATCATACTTGGGTTCCACATGCATGTTTTAGCTGAAGGAAGAATACCTAAAACCTGGGTAGTTGAAACCCGTGGAATGGGTACCATGCAATATGATTTCAAAGGGTCTTCATTTGCTCACCGAACCTCTCCAATCCTATCACTGCTTCGTTTATGCCCCTGTACACATGCTTGTTTCTCTTTCAGAGACATAGCAATCCATAGGTTTTAAGATACTTCCTAGTCAGGTACATTCTTAGGCGTTTAATATGCGGTGTTGAGTCGATTTCGTTGAGCAAGGAGTAGCTCTTGTCTATTCCATATTTGGCTTAAGGAACTTTATCTGTGCTCATTTCAATCTCTGGTTTTATGCAGCACCCCAACTCACCTTTACCCTTAAGCAAGCATAAGTTGGTTTTCTAAATTTGAGACCCTGTTCTGTTCTGTAATTCAGTTCCTGTGTACCGAAGTTTCCATTCCTTGTATTACTGATATCTTATGATGTTTCTTTTTCTGTGTGACTTATTTCAGTTAGAATCATCGTACCTGAATCCACTCATTGTGCTGCTAAGGGCCTGATGACACAGATTTCATTGCTGAGTGATATTGCTTTGTAAGTGAATACCACAAATTCTTTATCCATTTTTCACTTTCTGCGATGTTGAACTTGTACTTTAAACGAGGTTCTTGTAAACAGAGCCGTTCCAAACTTTGGGGTGGCTGTGTCTTTTTGATTTTAATTTCCCTAAGCTATAGGACCATAAGTGGAAGTGCCCTAGGCTCTGTTGCTTTGTTTTTTAGATGTTTCAGGAAACATCATACACTTCTCCCAAGTGGTTGTTGGCAATTTACATCCCGCCCATCAGCATAACAAGGCTCCCAGTTCTCAATGGCCTGTTGCCTTTCTGGATTTTACACTTTTTTCAGATTGCCCTTTTGACTGGGGGGAAGTGAGACTTCATTGTAGTGCAGATTTCCTTTGCAAGCTTGCTTGGTTGGCCAAAAAGGGCGTATGCGTTTTTTCCTGAATATATTCAGGAAAAAACGCATACGCCCTTTTTGGCCAAGTGCATCATTGTGGACGTTCTGCCTCTTTTCCTATGCTTTCAATGCAATTCCAGTCTACCTCCTGAAATCGGTTTCCTGCAATTCTGCCCCGCTTTCAAGTCCTCTTGGCAGCCTTACTTCAGTCTATTTTTGGACGATAGCTGTCATTTATAACTCTGCAGGTTTGTGAATTACAGTGCCCCTGAGCTCCTTTCTTCAACTCGCTTTCTTTTGAGCTGGCCGCAACACCGCAGGATGGCTTCAGGCCCTAATCTGGTTCCGGCACGGCACACTGAGCCTTTGGTTATTTCCTCTTCCTGGTGGGAAATGAGAGTTAAATTTGCCCGTCCAGACACCTCCAGCTAGCCTCTCATTGGTTCTCGCTATTCCTGTTCATCTTCCGCAGAAATTGCAAACTGGGCCAAACAGGAGGTTAAAGGCGTTGACTTTCCAAGTGGGGAGAGTGTTAGTAAAGCGTCTGGAATGTTGCACCCGAGTACCAGGGGAGGAAAACTGAGACATATTTGAACACGTCTCCCGTTCACATGGTTGATCATACTTGGGTTCCACATGCATGTTTTAGCTGAAGGAAGAATACCTAAAACCTGGGTAGTTGAAACCCGTGGAATGGGTACCATGCAATATGATTTCAAAGGGTCTTCATTTGCTCACCGAACCTCTCCAATCCTATCACTGCTTCGTTTATGCCCCTGTACACATGCTTGTTTCTCTTTCAGAGACATAGCAATCCATAGGTTTTAAGATACTTCCTAGTCAGGTACATTCTTAGGCGTTTAATATGCGGTGTTGAGTCGATTTCGTTGAGCAAGGAGTAGCTCTTGTCTATTCCATATTTGGCTTAAGGAACTTTATCTGTGCTCATTTCAATCTCTGGTTTTATGCAGCACCCCAACTCACCTTTACCCTTAAGCAAGCATAAGTTGGTTTTCTAAATTTGAGACCCTGTTCTGTTCTGTAATTCAGTTCCTGTGTACCGAAGTTTCCATTCCGTGTATTACTGATATCTTATGATGTTTCTTTTTCTGTGTGACTTATTTCAGTTAGAATCATCGTACCTGAATCCACTCATTGTGCTGCTAAGGGCCTGATGACATAGATTTCATTGCTGAGTGATATTGCTTTGTAAGTGAATACCACAAATTCTTTATCCATTTTTCACTTTCTGCGATGTTGAACTTGTACTTTAAACGAGGTTCTTGTAAACAGAGCCATTCCAAACTTTGGGGTGGCTGTGTCTTTTTGATTTTAATTTCCCTAAGCTATAGGACCATAAGTGGAAGTGCCCTAGGCTCTGTTGCTTTGTTTTTTAGATGTTTCAGGAAACATCATACACTTCTCCCAAGTGGTTGTTGGCAATTTACATCCCGCCCATCAGCATAACAAGGCTCCCAGTTCTCAATGGCCTGTTGCCTTTCTGGATTTTACACTTTTTTCAGATTGCCCTTTTGACTGGGGGGAAGTGAGACTTCATTGTAGTGCAGATTTCCTTTGCAAGCTTGCTTGGTTGGCCAAAAAGGGCGTATGCGTTTTTTCCTGAATATATTCAGGAAAAAACGCATACGCCCTTTTTGGCCAAGTGCATCATTGTGGACGTTCTGCCTCTTTTCCTATGCTTTCAATGCAATTCCAGTCTACCTCCTGAAATCGGTTTCCTGCAATTCTGCCCCGCTTTCAAGTCCTCTTGGCAGCCTTACTTCAATCTATTTTTGGACGATAGCTGTCATTTATAACTCTGCAGGTTTGTGAATTACAGTGCCCCTGAGCTCCTTTCTTCAACTCGCTTTCTTGTGACCTGGCCGCAACACCGCAGGATGGCTTCAGGCCCTAATCTGGTTCCGGCACGGCACACTGAGCCTTTCGTTAATTCCTCTTCCTGGTGGGAAATGAGAGTTAAATTTGCCCGTCCAGACACCTCCAGCAAGTCTCTCATTGGTTCTCGCTATTCCTGTTCATCTTCCGCAGAAATTACAAACTGGGCCAAACAGGAGGTTAAAGGCGCTGACTCTCCAAGTGGGGAGAGTGTTAGTAAAGCGTCTGGAATGTTGCACCCGAGTACCAGGGGAGGAAAACTGAGACATATTTGAACACGTCTCCCGTTCACATGGTTGATCATACTTGGGTTCCACATGCATGTTTTAGCTGAAGGAAGAATACCTTAAACCTGGAGAGTTGAGACCCGTGTAATGGGTACCATGCAATATGACTTCAAAGGGTCTTCATTTGCTCACCGAACCTCTCCAATCCTATCACTGCTGCGTTTATGCCCCTGTACACACGCTTGATTCTCTTTTGGAGACATAGCAATCCATAGGTTTTAAGATACTTACTAGTCAGGTACATTCTTAGGCGTTTAATATGCGGTGTTGAGTCCATTTCGTTGAGCAAGGAGTAGCTCTTGTCTATTCCATATTTGGCTTAAGGAACTTTATCTGTGCTCATTTCAATCTCTGGTTTTATGCAGCACCCCAACTCACCTTTCCCCTTAAGCAAGCATAAGTTGGTTTTCTAAATTTGAGACCCTGTTCTGTTTTGGAATGCTGTTCCTGTGTAGCCAAGTTTACATTCCGTGTATTAGTGATATCTTATGATGTTTCTTTTTCTGTGTGACTTATTTCAGTTAGAATCATCGTACCTGAATCCACTCACTATGCTGCTACGGGCCTGATGACATAGATTTCATTGCTGAGTGATACTGCATTGTACGTAAGTACCACAAGTTCTTTATCCATTTTTCACTTTCTGCGATGTTGAACTTGTACTGTAAACGAGGTTCTTGTAAACAGAGCCGTTCCAAACTTTGGGGTGGCTGTGTCTTTTTGATTTTAATTTCCCTAAGCTATAGGACCATAAGTGGAAGTGCCCTAGGTTCTGTTGCTTTGTTTTTTAGATGTTTCAGGAAACACCATACACTTCTCCTGAGTGTCTGTTGGCAATTTACATCCCGCCCATCAGCATAACAAGGCTCCCAGTTCTCAATGGCCTGTTGCCTTTCTGGATTTTACACTTTTTTCAGATGGCCCTTTTGACCGGGGGGAAGTGAGACTTCATTGTAGTGCAGATTTCCTTTGCAAGCTTGCTTGGTTGGCCAAAAAGGGCGTATGCGTTTTTTCCTGAATATATTCAGGAAAAAACGCATACGCCCTTTTTGGCCAAGTGCATCATTGTGGACGTTCTGCCTCTTTTCCTATGCTTTCAATGCAATTCCAGTCTACCTCCTGAAATCGGTTTCCTGCAATTCTGCCCCGCTTTCAAGTCCTCTTGGCAGCCTTACTTCAGTCTATTTTTGGACGATAGCTGTCATTTATAACTCTGCAGGTTTGTGAATTACAGTGCCCCTGAGCTCCTTTCTTCAACTCGCTTTCTTTTGAGCTGGCCACAACACCGCAGGATGGCTTCAGGCCCTAATCTTGTTCCGGCCCGGCACGCTGAGCCTTTTGTTAATTCCTCTTCCTGGTGGGAAATGAGAGTTAAATTTGCCCGTCCAGACACCTCTAGCTAGCCTCTCATTGGTTCTCGCTATTCCTGTTCATCTTCCACAGAAATTGCAAACTGGGCCAAACAGGAGGTTAAAGGGACTGACTCTCCAAGCCGGGAGAGTGTTAGTAAAGCGTCTGGAATGTTGCACCCGAATACCAGGGGAGGAAAACTGAGACATATTTGAATACGTCTCCCGTTCACATGGTTGATCATACTCTGGGTTCCACATGCATGTTTTAGCTGAAGGAAGAATACCTTAAACCTGGAGAGTTGAGACCCGTGTAATGTGTACCATGCAATATGACTTCAAAGGGTCTTCATATGCTCACCGAACCTCTCCAATCCTATCACTGCTGCGTTTATGCCCCTGTACACATGCTTGATTCTCTTTCGGAGACATAGCAATCCATAGGTTTTAAGATACTTACTAGTCAGGTACATTCTTAGGCGTTTAATATGGGGTGTTGAGTCCATTTCGTTGAGCAAGGCGTAGCTCTTGTCTATTCCATATTTGGCTTAAGGAACTTTATCTGTGCTCATTTCAATCTCTGGTTTTATGCAGCACCCCAACTCACCTTTCCCCTTAAGCAAGCATAAGTTGGTTTTCTAAATTTGAGACCCTGTTCTGTTCTGTAATTCAGTTCCTGTGTAGCCAAGTTTACATTCCGTGTATTACTGATATCTTATGATGTTTCCTTTTCTGTGTGACTTATTTCAGTTAGAATCATCATACCTGAATCCACTCATTGTGCTGCTAAGGGCCTGATGACACAGATTTCATTGCTGTGTGATGTTGCTTTGTAAGTAAATACCACAACTTCTTTATCCATTTTTCACTTTCTGCGATGTTGAACTTGTACTGTAAACGAGGTTCTTGTAAACAGAGCTGATCCAAACTTTGGGGTGGCTGTGTCTTTTTGATTTTAATTTCCCTAAGCTATAGGACCATAAGTGGAAGTGCCCTAGGCTCTGTTGCTTCGTTTTTTAGATGTTTCAGGAAACACCATACACTTCTCCTGAGTGTCTGTTGGCAATTTACATCCCGCCCATCAGCATAACAAGGCTCCCAGTTCTCAATGGCCTGTTGTCTTTCTGGATTTTACACTTTTTTCAGATGGCCCTTTTGACCGGGGGGAAGTGAGACTTCATTGTAGTGCAGATTTCCTTTGCAAGCTTGCTTGGTTGGCCAAAAAGGGCGTATGCGTTTTTTCCTGAATATATTCAGGAAAAAACGCATACGCCCTTTTTGGCCAAGTGCATCATTGTGGACGTTCTGCCTCTTTTCCTATGCTTTCAATGCAATTCCAGTCTACCTCCTGAAATCGGTTTCCTGCAATTCTGCCCTGCTTTCAAGTCCTCTTGGCAGCCTTACTTCAGTCTATTTTTGGACGATAGCTGTCATTTATAACTCTGCAGGTTTGTGAATTACAGTGCCCCTGAGCTCCTTTCTTCAACTCGCTTTCTTGTGACCTGGCCGCAACACCGCAGGATGGCTTCAGGCCCTAATCTGGTTCCGGCACGGCACACTGAGCCTTTGGTTATTTCCTCTTCCTGGTGGGAAATGAGAGTTAAATTTGCCCGTCCAGACACCTCCAGCTAGCCTCTCATTGGTTCTCACTATTCCTGTTCATCTTCCGCAGAAATTGCAAACTGGGCCAAACAGGAGGTTAAAGGCGTTGACTTTCCAAGTGGGGAGAGTGTTAGTAAAGCGTCTGGAATGTTGCACCCGAGTACCAGGGGAGGAAAACTGAGACATATTTGAACACGTCTCCCGTTCACATGGTTGATCATACTTGGGTTCCACATGCATGTTTTAGCTGAAGGAAGAATACCTAAAACCTGGGTAGTTGAAACCCGTGGAATGGGTACCATGCAATATGATTTCAAAGGGTCTTCATTTGCTCACCGAACCTCTCCAATCCTATCACTGCTTCGTTTATGCCCCTGTACACATGCTTGTTTCTCTTTCAGAGACATAGCAATCCATAGGTTTTAAGATACTTCCTAGTCAGGTACATTCTTAGGCGTTTAATATGCGGTGTTGAGTCGATTTCGTTGAGCAAGGAGTAGCTCTTGTCTATTCCATATTTGGCTTAAGGAACTTTATCTGTGCTCATTTCAATCTCTGGTTTTATGCAGCACCCCAACTCACCTTTACCCTTAAGCAAGCATAAGTTGGTTTTCTAAATTTGAGACCCTGTTCTGTTCTGTAATTCAGTTCCTGTGTACCGAAGTTTCCATTCCTTGTATTACTGATATCTTATGATGTTTCTTTTTCTGTGTGACTTATTTCAGTTAGAATCATCGTACCTGAATCCACTCATTGTGCTGCTAAGGGCCTGATGACATAGATTTCATTGCTGAGTGATATTGCTTTGTAAGTGAATACCACAAATTCTTTATCCATTTTTCACTTTCTGCGATGTTGAACTTGTACTTTAAACGAGGTTCTTGTAAACAGAGCCGTTCCAAACTTTGGGGTGGCTGTGTCTTTTTGATTTTAATTTCCCTAAGCTATAGGACCATAAGTGGAACTGCCCTAGGCTCTGTTGCTTTGTTTTTTAGATGTTTCAGGAAACATCATACACTTCTCCCAAGTGGTTGTTGGCAATTTACATCCCGCCCATCAGCATAACAAGGCTCCCAGTTCTCAATGGCCTGTTGCCTTTCTGGATTTTACACTTTTTTCAGATTGCCCTTTTGACTGGGGGGAAGTGAGACTTCATTGTAGTGCAGATTTCCTTTGCAAGCTTGCTTGGTTGGCCAAAAAGGGCGTATGCGTTTTTTCCTGAATATATTCAGGAAAAAACGCATACGCCCTTTTTGGCCAAGTGCATCATTGTGGACGTTCTGCCTCTTTTCCTATGCTTTCAATGCAATTCCAGTCTACCTCCTGAAATCGGTTTCCTGCAATTCTGCCCCGCTTTCAAGTCCTCTTGGCAGCCTTACTTCAGTCTATTTTTGGACGATAGCTGTCATTTATAACTCTGCAGGTTTGTGAATTACAGTGCCCCTGAGCTCCTTTCTTCAACTCGCTTTCTTGTGACCTGGCCGCAACACCGCAGGATGGCTTCAGGCCCTAATCTGGTTCCGGCACGGCACACTGAGCCTTTGGTTATTTCCTCTTCCTGGTGGGAAATGAGAGTTAAATTTGCCCGTCCAGACACCTCCAGCTAGCCTCTCATTGGTTCTCGCTATTCCTGTTCATCTTCCGCAGAAATTGCAAACTGGGCCAAACAGGAGGTTAAAGGCGTTGACTTTCCAAGTGGGGAGAGTGTTAGTAAAGCGTCTGGAATGTTGCACCCGAGTACCAGGGGAGGAAAACTGAGACATATTTGAACACGTCTCCCGTTCACATGGTTGATCATACTTGGGTTCCACATGCATGTTTTAGCTGAAGGAAGAATACCTAAAACCTGGGTAGTTGAAACCCGTGGAATGGGTACCATGCAATATGATTTCAAAGGGTCTTCATTTGCTCACCGAACCTCTCCAATCCTATCACTGCTTCGTTTATGCCCCTGTACACATGCTTGTTTCTCTTTCAGAGACATAGCAATCCATAGGTTTTAAGATACTTCCTAGTCAGGTACATTCTTAGGCGTTTAATATGCGGTGTTGAGTCGATTTCGTTGAGCAAGGAGTAGCTCTTGTCTATTCCATATTTGGCTTAAGGAACTTTATCTGTGCTCATTTCAATCTCTGGTTTTATGCAGCACCCCAACTCACCTTTACCCTTAAGCAAGCATAAGTTGGTTTTCTAAATTTGAGACCCTGTTCTGTTCTGTAATTCAGTTCCTGTGTACCGAAGTTTCCATTCCGTGTATTACTGATATCTTATGATGTTTCTTTTTCTGTGTGACTTATTTCAGTTAGAATCATCGTACCTGAATCCACTCATTGTGCTGCTAAGGGCCTGATGACATAGATTTCATTGCTGAGTGATATTGCTTTGTAAGTGAATACCACAAATTCTTTATCCATTTTTCACTTTCTGCGATGTTGAACTTGTACTTTAAACGAGGTTCTTGTAAACAGAGCCGTTCCAAACTTTGGGGTGGCTGTGTCTTTTTGATTTTAATTTCCCTAAGCTATAGGACCATAAGTGGAAGTGCCCTAGGCTCTGTTGCTTTGTTTTTTAGATGTTTCAGGAAACATCATACACTTCTCCCAAGTGGTTGTTGGCAATTTACATCCCGCCCATCAGCATAACAAGGCTCCCAGTTCTCAATGGCCTGTTGCCTTTCTGGATTTTACACTTTTTTCAGATTGCCCTTTTGACTGGGGGGAAGTGAGACTTCATTGTAGTGCAGATTTCCTTTGCAAGCTTGCTTGGTTGGCCAAAAAGGGCGTATGCGTTTTTTCCTGAATATATTCAGGAAAAAACGCATACGCCCTTTTTGGCCAAGTGCATCATTGTGGACGTTCTGCCTCTTTTCCTATGCTTTCAATGCAATTCCAGTCTACCTCCTGAAATCGGTTTCCTGCAATTCTGCCCCGCTTTCAAGTCCTCTTGGCAGCCTTACTTCAGTCTATTTTTGGACGATAGCTGTCATTTATAACTCTGCAGGTTTGTGAATTACAGTGCCCCTGAGCTCCTTTCTTCAACTCGCTTTCTTTTGAGCTGGCCGCAACACCGCAGGATGGCTTCAGGCCCTAATCTGGTTCCGGCACGGCACACTGAGCCTTTGGTTATTTCCTCTTCCTGGTGGGAAATGAGAGTTAAATTTGCCCGTCCAGACACCTCCAGCTAGCCTCTCATTGGTTCTCGCTATTCCTGTTCATCTTCCGCAGAAATTGCAAACTGGGCCAAACAGGAGGTTAAAGGCGTTGACTTTCCAAGTGGGGAGAGTGTTAGTAAAGCGTCTGGAATGTTGCACCCGAGTACCAGGGGAGGAAAACTGAGACATATTTGAACACGTCTCCCGTTCACATGGTTGATCATACTTGGGTTCCACATGCATGTTTTAGCTGAAGGAAGAATACCTAAAACCTGGGTAGTTGAAACCCGTGGAATGGGTACCATGCAATATGATTTCAAAGGGTCTTCATTTGCTCACCGAACCTCTCCAATCCTATCACTGCTTCGTTTATGCCCCTGTACACATGCTTGTTTCTCTTTCAGAGACATAGCAATCCATAGGTTTTAAGATACTTCCTAGTCAGGTACATTCTTAGGCGTTTAATATGCGGTGTTGAGTCGATTTCGTTGAGCAAGGAGTAGCTCTTGTCTATTCCATATTTGGCTTAAGGAACTTTATCTGTGCTCATTTCAATCTCTGGTTTTATGCAGCACCCCAACTCACCTTTACCCTTAAGCAAGCATAAGTTGGTTTTCTAAATTTGAGACCCTGTTCTGTTCTGTAATTCAGTTCCTGTGTACCGAAGTTTCCATTCCGTGTATTACTGATATCTTATGATGTTTCTTTTTCTGTGTGACTTATTTCAGTTAGAATCATCGTACCTGAATCCACTCATTGTGCTGCTAAGGGCCTGATGACATAGATTTCATTGCTGAGTGATATTGCTTTGTAAGTGAATACCACAAATTCTTTATCCATTTTTCACTTTCTGCGATGTTGAACTTGTACTTTAAACGAGGTTCTTGTAAACAGAGCCGTTCCAAACTTTGGGGTGGCTGTGTCTTTTTGATTTTAATTTCCCTAAGCTATAGGACCATAAGTGGAAGTGCCCTAGGCTCTGTTGCTTTGTTTTTTAGATGTTTCAGGAAACATCATACACTTCTCCCAAGTGGTTGTTGGCAATTTACATCCCGCCCATCAGCATAACAAGGCTCCCAGTTCTCAATGGCCTGTTGCCTTTCTGGATTTTACACTTTTTTCAGATTGCCCTTTTGACTGGGGGGAAGTGAGACTTCATTGTAGTGCAGATTTCCTTTGCAAGCTTGCTTGGTTGGCCAAAAAGGGCGTATGCGTTTTTTCCTGAATATATTCAGGAAAAAACGCATACGCCCTTTTTGGCCAAGTGCATCATTGTGGACGTTCTGCCTCTTTTCCTATGCTTTCAATGCAATTCCAGTCTACCTCCTGAAATCGGTTTCCTGCAATTCTGCCCCGCTTTCAAGTCCTCTTGGCAGCCTTACTTCAGTCTATTTTTGGACGATAGCTGTCATTTATAACTCTGCAGGTTTGTGAATTACAGTGCCCCTGAGCTCCTTTCTTCAACTCGCTTTCTTTTGAGCTGGCCGCAACACCGCAGGATGGCTTCAGGCCCTAATCTGGTTCCGGCACGGCACACTGAGCCTTTGGTTATTTCCTCTTCCTGGTGGGAAATGAGAGTTAAATTTGCCCGTCCAGACACCTCCAGCTAGCCTCTCATTGGTTCTCGCTATTCCTGTTCATCTTCCGCAGAAATTGCAAACTGGGCCAAACAGGAGGTTAAAGGCGTTGACTTTCCAAGTGGGGAGAGTGTTAGTAAAGCGTCTGGAATGTTGCACCCGAGTACCAGGGGAGGAAAACTGAGACATATTTGAACACGTCTCCCGTTCACATGGTTGATCATACTTGGGTTCCACATGCATGTTTTAGCTGAAGGAAGAATACCTAAAACCTGGGTAGTTGAAACCCGTGGAATGGGTACCATGCAATATGATTTCAAAGGGTCTTCATTTGCTCACCGAACCTCTCCAATCCTATCACTGCTTCGTTTATGCCCCTGTACACATGCTTGTTTCTCTTTCAGAGACATAGCAATCCATAGGTTTTAAGATACTTCCTAGTCAGGTACATTCTTAGGCGTTTAATATGCGGTGTTGAGTCGATTTCGTTGAGCAAGGAGTAGCTCTTGTCTATTCCATATTTGGCTTAAGGAACTTTATCTGTGCTCATTTCAATCTCTGGTTTTATGCAGCACCCCAACTCACCTTTACCCTTAAGCAAGCATAAGTTGGTTTTCTAAATTTGAGACCCTGTTCTGTTCTGTAATTCAGTTCCTGTGTACCGAAGTTTCCATTCCGTGTATTACTGATATCTTATGATGTTTCTTTTTCTGTGTGACTTATTTCAGTTAGAATCATCGTACCTGAATCCACTCATTGTGCTGCTAAGGGCCTGATGACATAGATTTCATTGCTGAGTGATATTGCTTTGTAAGTGAATACCACAAATTCTTTATCCATTTTTCACTTTCTGCGATGTTGAACTTGTACTTTAAACGAGGTTCTTGTAAACAGAGCCGTTCCAAACTTTGGGGTGGCTGTGTCTTTTTGATTTTAATTTCCCTAAGCTATAGGACCATAAGTGGAAGTGCCCTAGGCTCTGTTGCTTTGTTTTTTAGATGTTTCAGGAAACATCATACACTTCTCCCAAGTGGTTGTTGGCAATTTACATCCCGCCCATCAGCATAACAAGGCTCCCAGTTCTCAATGGCCTGTTGCCTTTCTGGATTTTACACTTTTTTCAGATTGCCCTTTTGACTGGGGGGAAGTGAGACTTCATTGTAGTGCAGATTTCCTTTGCAAGCTTGCTTGGTTGGCCAAAAAGGGCGTATGCGTTTTTTCCTGAATATATTCAGGAAAAAACGCATACGCCCTTTTTGGCCAAGTGCATCATTGTGGACGTTCTGCCTCTTTTCCTATGCTTTCAATGCAATTCCAGTCTACCTCCTGAAATCGGTTTCCTGCAATTCTGCCCCGCTTTCAAGTCCTCTTGGCAGCCTTACTTCAATCTATTTTTGGACGATAGCTGTCATTTATAACTCTGCAGGTTTGTGAATTACAGTGCCCCTGAGCTCCTTTCTTCAACTCGCTTTCTTGTGACCTGGCCGCAACACCGCAGGATGGCTTCAGGCCCTAATCTGGTTCCGGCACGGCACACTGAGCCTTTCGTTAATTCCTCTTCCTGGTGGGAAATGAGAGTTAAATTTGCCCGTCCAGACACCTCCAGCAAGTCTCTCATTGGTTCTCGCTATTCCTGTTCATCTTCCGCAGAAATTACAAACTGGGCCAAACAGGAGGTTAAAGGCGCTGACTCTCCAAGTGGGGAGAGTGTTAGTAAAGCGTCTGGAATGTTGCACCCGAGTACCAGGGGAGGAAAACTGAGACATATTTGAACACGTCTCCCGTTCACATGGTTGATCATACTTGGGTTCCACATGCATGTTTTAGCTGAAGGAAGAATACCTTAAACCTGGAGAGTTGAGACCCGTGTAATGGGTACCATGCAATATGACTTCAAAGGGTCTTCATTTGCTCACCGAACCTCTCCAATCCTATCACTGCTGCGTTTATGCCCCTGTACACACGCTTGATTCTCTTTTGGAGACATAGCAATCCATAGGTTTTAAGATACTTACTAGTCAGGTACATTCTTAGGCGTTTAATATGGGGTGTTGAGTCCATTTCGTTGAGCAAGGAGTAGCCTTTGTCTATTCCATATTTGGCTTAAGGAACTTTATCTGTGCTCATTTCAATCTCTGGTTTTATGCAGCACCCCAACTCACCTTTCCCCTTAAGCAAGCATAAGTTGGTTTTCTAAATTTGAGACCCTGTTCTGTTCTGTAATTCAGTTCCTGTGTAGCCAAGTTTACATTCCGTGTATTAGTGATATCTTATGATGTTTCTTTTTCTGTGTGACTTATTTCAGTTAGAATCATCGTACCTGAATCCACTCATTATGCTGCTACGGGCCTGATGACATAGATTTCATTGCTGAGTGATACTGCATTGTACGTATGTACCACAAGTTCTTTATCCATTTTTCACTTTCTGTGATATTGAACTTGTACGGTAAACGAGGTTCTTGTAAACGGAGGTTTCCCAAACTTTGCGGTGGCTGTGTCTTTTTGATTTTAATTTCCCTAAGCTATAGGACCATAAGTGGAAGTGCCCTAGGCTCTGTTGCTTCGTTTTTTAGATGTTTCAGGAAACACCATACACTTCTCCTGAGTGTCTGTTGGCAATTTACATCCCGCCCATCAGCATAACAAGGCTCCCAGTTCTCCATGGCCTGTCCTGCCTTTCTGGATTTTACACTTTTTTCAGATGGCCCTTTTGACCGGGGGGAAGTGAGACTTCATTGTAGTGCAGATTTCCTTTGCAAGCTTGCTTGGTTGGCCAAAAAGGGCGTATGCGTTTTTTCCTGAATATATTCAGGAAAAAACGCATACGCCCTTTTTGGCCAAGTGCATCATTGTGGACGTTCTGCCTCTTTTCCTATGCTTTCAATGCAATTCCAGTCTACCTCCTGAAATCGGTTTCCTGCAATTCTGCCCCGCTTTCAAGTCCTCTTGGCAGCCTTACTTCAGTCTATTTTTGGACGATAGCTGTCATTTATAACTCTACAGGGTTGTGAATTACAGTGACCCTGAGCTCCTTTCTTCAACTCGCTTTCTTGTGACCTGGCCGCAACACCGCAGGATGGCTTCAGGCCCTAATCTGGTTCCGGCACGGAACGCTGAGCCTTTGGTTAATTCCTCTTCCTGGTGGGAAATGAGAGTTAAATTTGCCCGTCCAGACACCTCCAGGTAGTCTCTCATTGGTTCTCGTTATTCCTGTTCATCTTCCGCAGAAATTGCAAACTGGGCCAAACAGGAGGTTAAAGGGACTGACTCTCCAAGTGGGGAGAGTGTTAGTAAAGCGTCTGGAATGTTGCACCCGAGTACCAGGGTACGAAAACTGAGACATATTTGAACACATCTCCCGATCACATGGTTGATCATACTCTAGGTTCCACATGCATGTTTTAGCTGAAGGAACAATACCTTACACCTGGGTAGTTGAAACCCGTGGAATGGGTACCATGCAATATGACTTCAAAGGGTCTTCATTTGCTCACGAACCTCTCCAATCCTATCACTGCTGCATTTATGCCCCTGTACACATGCTTGATTCTCTTTCGGAGACATAGCAATCCATAGGTTTTAAGATACTTACTAGTCAGGTACATTCTTAGGTGTTTAATATGCGGTGTTGAGTCCATTTTGTTGAGCAAGGAGTAGCTCTTGTCTATTCCATATTTGGCTTAAGGAACTTTATCTGTGCTCATTTCAATCTCTGGTTTTATGCAGCACCCCAACTCACCTTTCCCCTTAAGCAAGCATAAGTTGGTTTTCTAAATTTGAGACCCTGTTCTGTTCTGTAATTCAGTTCCTGTGTAGCCAAGTTTACATTCCGTGTATTACTGATATCTTATGATGTTTCTTTTTCTGTGTGACTTATTTCAGTTAGAATCATCATACCTGAATCCACTCATTGTGCTGCTAAGGGCCTGATGACACAGATTTCATTGCTGAGTGATATTGCTTTGTAAGTAAATACCACAACTTCTTTATCCATTTTTCACTTTCTGCGATGTTGAACTTGTACTGTAAACGAGGTTCTTGTAAACAGAGCCGTTCCAAACTTTGGGGTGGCTGTGTCTTTTTGATTTTAATTTCCCTAAGCTATAGGACCATAAGTGGAAGTGCCCTAGGTTCTGTTGCTTTGTTTTTTAGTTATTTCAGGAAACACCATACACTTCTCCCAAGTGGTTCTTGGCAATTTACATCCCGCCCATCAGCATAACAAGGCTCCCAGTTCTCCATGGCCTGTCCTGCCTTTCTGGATTTTACACTTTTTTCAGATGGCCCTTTTGACCGGGGGGAAGTGAGACTTCATTGTAGTGCAGATTTCCTTTGCAAGCTTGCTTGGTTGGCCAAAAAGGGCGTATGCGTTTTTTCCTGAATATATTCAGGAAAAAACGCATACGCCCTTTTTGGCCAAGTGCATCATTGTGGACGTTCTGCCTCTTTTCCTATGCTTTCAATGCAATTCCAGTCTACCTCCTGAAATCGGTTTCCTGCAATTCTGCCCCGCTTTCAAGTCCTCTTGGCAGCCTTACTTCAGTCTATTTTTGGACGATAGCTGTCATTTATAACTCTGCAGGTTTGTGAATTACAGTGCCCCTGAGCTCCTTTCTTCAACTCGCTTTCTTGTGACCTGGCCGCAACACCGCAGGATGGCTTCAGGCCCTAATCTGGTTCCGGGCCGGCATGCTGAGCCTTTGGTTAATTCCTCTTCCTGGTGGGAAATGAGAGTTAAATTTGCCCGTCCAGACACCTCCAGCTAGCCTCTCATTGGTTCTCGCTATTCCTGTTCATCTTCCGCAGAAATTGCAAACTGGGCCAAACAGGAGGTTAAAGGGACTAACTCTCCAAGTGGGGAGAGTGTTAGTAAAGTGTCTGGAATGTTGCAACCGAGTACCAGGGGAGGAAAACTGAGACATGTTTGAACACGTCTCCCGATCACATGGTTGATCATACTCTAGGTTCCACATGCATGTTTTAGCTGAAGGAAGAATACCTTAAACCTGGGTAGTTGCAACCCGTGGAATGGGTACCATGCAATATGACTTCAAAGGGTCTTCATTTGCTCACCGAACCTCTCCAATCCTATCACTGCTGCGTTTATGCCCCTGTACACATGCTTGATTCTCTTTCGGAGACATAGCAATCCATAGGTTTTAAGATACTTACAAGTCAGTTACATTCTTAGGCGTTTAATATGCGGTGTTGAGTCCATTTCGTTGAGCAAGGAGTAGCTCTTGTCTATTCCATATTTGGCTTAAGGAACTTTATCTGTGCTCATTTCAATCTCTGGTTTTACGCAGCACCTCAACTCACCTTTACCCTTAAGCAAGCATAAGTTGTTTTTCTAAATTTGAGACCCTGTTCTGTTCTGTAATTCAGTTCCTGTGTAGCCTAGTTTCCATTCCGTGTATTACTGATATCTCATGATGTTTCTTTTTCTGTGTGACTTATTTCAGTTAGAATCATCATACATGAATCCACTCATTGTGCTGCTAAGGGCCTGATGACACAGATTTCATTGCTGAGTGATATTGCTTTGTAAGTAAATACCACAACTTCTTTATCCATTTTTCACTTTCTGCGATGTTGAACTTGTACTGTAAACGAGGTTGTTGTAAACAGAGCCGTTCCAAACTTTGGGGTGGCTGTGTCTTTTTGATTTTAATTTCCCTAAGCTATAGGACCATAAGTGGAAGTGCCCTAGGTTCTGTTGCTTTGTTTTTTAGATGTTTCAGGAAACACCATACACTTCTCCCGAGTGTCTGTTGGCAATTTACATCCCGCCCATCAGCATAACAAGGCTCCAAGTTCTCCATGGCCTGTCCTGCCTTTCTGGATTTTACACTTTTTTCAGATGGCCCTTTTGACCGGGGGGAAGTGAGACTTCATTGTAGTGCAGATTTCCTTTGCAAGCTTGCTTGGTTGGCCAAAAAGGGCGTATGCGTTTTTTCCTGAATATATTCAGGAAAAAACGCATACGCCCTTTTTGGCCAAGTGCATCATTGTGGACGGTCTGCCTCTTTTCCTATGCTTTCAATGCAATTCCAGTCTACCTCCTGAAATCGGTTTCCTGCAATTCTGCCCCGCTTTCAAGTCCTCTTGGCAGCCTTACTTCAGTATATTTTTGGACGATAGCTGTCATTTATGACTCTGCAGGTTTGTGAATTACAGTACCCCTGAGCACCTTTCCTCAACTCGCTTTCTTTTGAGCTGGCCGCAACACCGCAGGATGGCTTCAGGCCCTAATCTGGTTCCAGCACGGCACGCTGAGCCTTTGGTTATTTCCTCTTCCTGGTGGGAAATGAGAGTTAAATTTGCCCGTCCAGACACCTCCAGCTAGTCTCTCATTGGTTCTCGCTATTCCTGTTCATCTTCCGCAGAAATTGCAAACTGGGCCAAACAGGAGGTTAAAGGGACTGACTCTCCAAGCCGGGAGAGTGTTAGTAAAGCGTCTGGAATGTTGCACCCGAGTACCAGGGGAGGAAAACTGAGACATATTTGAATACGTCTCCCGTTCACATGGTTGATCATACTCTGGGTTCCACATGCATGTTTTAGCTGAAGGAAGAATACCTTAAACCTGGAGAGTTGAGACCCGTGTAATGTGTACCATGCAATATGACTTCAAAGGGTCTTCATATGCTCACCGAACCTCTCCAATCCTATCACTGCTGCGTTTATGCCCCTGTACACATGCTTGATTCTCTTTCGGAGACATAGCAATCCATAGGTTTTAAGATACTTACTAGTCAGGTACATTCTTAGGCGTTTAATATGGGGTGTTGAGTCCATTTCGTTGAGCAAGGCGTAGCTCTTGTCTATTCCATATTTGGCTTAAGGAACTTTATCTGTGCTCATTTCAATCTCTGGTTTTATGCAGCACCCCAACTCACCTTTCCCCTTAAGCAAGCATAAGTTGGTTTTCTAAATTTGAGACCCTGTTCTGTTCTGTAATTCAGTTCCTGTGTAGCCAAGTTTACATTCCGTGTATTACTGATATCTTATGATGTTTCCTTTTCTGTGTGACTTACTTCAGTTAGAATCATCATACCTGAATCCACTCATTGTGCTGCTAAGGGCCTGATGACACAGATTTCATTGCTGTGTGATGTTGCTTTGTAAGTAAATACCACAACTTCTTTATCCATTTTTCACTTTCTGCGATGTTGAACTTGTACTGTAAACGAGGTTCTTGTAAACAGAGCTGATCCAAACTTTGGGGTGGCTGTGTCTTTTTGATTTTAATTTCCCTAAGCTATAGGACCATAAGTGGAAGTGCCCTAGGCTCTGTTGCTTCGTTTTTTAGATGTTTCAGGAAACACCATACACTTCTCCTGAGTGTCTGTTGGCAATTTACATCCCGCCCATCAGCATAACAAGGCTCCCAGTTCTCAATGGCCTGTTGTCTTTCTGGATTTTACACTTTTTTCAGATGGCCCTTTTGACCGGGGGGAAGTGAGACTTCATTGTAGTGCAGATTTCCTTTGCAAGCTTGCTTGGTTGGCCAAAAAGGGCGTATGCGTTTTTTCCTGAATATATTCAGGAAAAAACGCATACGCCCTTTTTGGCCAAGTGCATCATTGTGGACGTTCTGCCTCTTTTCCTATGCTTTCAATGCAATTCCAGTCTACCTCCTGAAATCGGTTTCCTGCAATTCTGCCCTGCTTTCAAGTCCTCTTGGCAGCCTTACTTCAGTCTATTTTTGGACGATAGCTGTCATTTATAACTCTGCAGGTTTGTGAATTACAGTGCCCCTGAGCTCCTTTCTTCAACTCGCTTTCTTGTGACCTGGCCGCAACACCGCAGGATGGCTTCAGGCCCTAATCTGGTTCCGGCACGGCACACTGAGCCTTTGGTTATTTCCTCTTCCTGGTGGGAAATGAGAGTTAAATTTGCCCGTCCAGACACCTCCAGCTAGCCTCTCATTGGTTCTCGCTATTCCTGTTCATCTTCCGCAGAAATTGCAAACTGGGCCAAACAGCAGGTTAAAGGCGTTGACTTTCCAAGTGGGGAGAGTGTTAGTAAAGCATCTGGAATGTTGCACCCGAGTACCAGGGGAGGAAAACTGAGACATATTTGAACACGTCTCCCGTTCACATGGTTGATCATACTTGGGTTCCACATGCATGTTTTAGCTGAAGGAAGAATACCTAAAACCTGGGTAGTTGAAACCCGTGGAATGGGTACCATGCAATATGATTTCAAAGGGTCTTCATTTGCTCACCGAACCTCTCCAATCCTATCACTGCTTCGTTTATGCCCCTGTACACATGCTTGTTTCTCTTTCAGAGACATAGCAATCCATAGGTTTTAAGATACTTCCTAGTCAGGTACATTCTTAGGCGTTTAATATGCGGTGTTGAGTCGATTTCGTTGAGCAAGGAGTAGCTCTTGTCTATTCCATATTTGGCTTAAGGAACTTTATCTGTGCTCATTTCAATCTCTGGTTTTATGCAGCACCCCAACTCACCTTTACCCTTAAGCAAGCATAAGTTGGTTTTCTAAATTTGAGACCCTGTTCTGTTCTGTAATTCAGTTCCTGTGTACCGAAGTTTCCATTCCGTGTATTACTGATATCTTATGATGTTTCTTTTTCTGTGTGACTTATTTCAGTTAGAATCATCGTACCTGAATCCACTCATTGTGCTGCTAAGGGCCTGATGACATAGATTTCATTGCTGAGTGATATTGTTTTGTAAGTGAATACCACAAATTCTTTATCCATTTTTCACTTTCTGCGATGTTGAACTTGTACTTTAAACGAGGTTCTTGTAAACAGAGCCGTTCCAAACTTTGGGGTGGCTGTGTCTTTTTGATTTTAATTTCCCTAAGCTATAGGACCATAAGTGGAAGTGCCCTAGGCTCTGTTGCTTTGTTTTTTAGATGTTTCAGGAAACATCATACACTTCTCCCAAGTGGTTGTTGGCAATTTACATCCCGCCCATCAGCATAACAAGGCTCCCAGTTCTCCATGGCCTGTCCTGCCTTTCTGGATTTTACACTTTTTTCAGATTGCCCTTTTGACTGGGGGGAAGTGAGACTTCATTGTAGTGCAGATTTCCTTTGCAAGCTTGCTTGGTTGGCCAAAAAGGGCGTATGCGTTTTTTCCTGAATATATTCAGGAAAAAACGCATACGCCCTTTTTGGCCAAGTGCATCATTGTGGACGTTCTGCCTCTTTTCCTATGCTTTCAATGCAATTCCAGTCTACCTCCTGAAATCGGTTTCCTGCAATTCTGCCCCGCTTTCAAGTCCTCTTGGCAGCCTTACTTCAGTCTATTTTTGGACGATAGCTGTCATTTATAACTCTGCAGGTTTGTGAATTACAGTGCCCCTGAGCTCCTTTCTTCAACTCGCTTTCTTGTGACCTGGCCGCAACACCGCAGGATGGCTTCAGGCCCTAATCTGGTTCCGGTACGGCACGCTGAGCCTTTGGTTATTTCCTCTTCCTGGTGGGAAATGAGAGTTAAATTTGCCCGTCCAGACACCTCCAGCTAGCCTCTCATTGGTTCTCGCTATTCCTGTTCATCTTCCGCAGAAATTGCAAACTGGGCCAAACAGGACGTTAAAGGCGCTGACTCTCCAAGGGGGAGAGTGTTAGTAAAGCGTCTGGAATGTTGCACCCGAGTACCAGGGGAGGAAAACTGAGACATATTTGAACACGTCTCCCGTTCACATGGTTGATCATACTCTGGGTTCCACATGCATGTTTTAGCTGAAGGAAGAATACCTTAAACCTGGTGAGTTGAGACCCGTGTAATGGGTACCATGCAATATGACCTCAAAGGGTCTTCATTTCCTCACCGAACCTCTCCAATCCTATCACTGCTGCGTTTATGCCCCTGTACACACGCTTGATTCTCTTTTGGAGACATAGCAATCCATAGGTTTTAAGATACTTACTAGTCAGGTACATTCTTAGGCGTTTAATATGGGGTGTTGAGTCCATTTCGTTGAGCAAGGAGTAGCTCTTGTCTATTCCATATTTGGCTTAAGGAACTTTATCTGTGCTCATTTCAATCTCTGGTTTTATGCAGCACCCCAACTCACCTTTCCCCTTAAGCAAGCATAAGTTGGTTTTCTAAATTTGAGACCCTGTTCTGTTTTGGAATGCTGTTCCTGTGTAGCCAAGTTTACATTCCGTGTATTAGTGATATCTTATGATGTTTCTTTTTCTGTGTGACTTATTTCAGTTAGAATCATCGTACCTGAATCCACTCACTATGCTGCTACGGGCCTGATGACATAGATTTCATTGCTGAGTGATACTGCATTGTACGTAAGTACGACAAGTTCTTTATCCATTTTTCACTTTCTGCGATGTTGAACTTGTACTGTAAACAAGGTTCTTGTAAACAGAGCCGTTCCAAACTTTCGGGTGGCTGTGTCTTTTTGATTTTAATTTCCCTAAGCTATAGGACCATAAGTGGCAGTGCCCTAGGCTCTGTTGCTTTGTTTTTTAGATGTTTCAGGAAATACCATACACTTCTCCTGAGTGTCTGTTGGCAATTTACATCCCGCCCATCAGCATAACAAGGCTCCCAGTTCTCCATGGCCTGTCCTGCCTTTCTGGATTTTACACTTTTTTCAGATGGCCCTTTTGACCGGGGGGAAGTGAGACTTCATTGTAGTGCAGATTTCCTTTGCAAGCTTGCTTGGTTGGCCAAAAAGGGCGTATGCGTTTTTTCCTGAATATATTCAGGAAAAAACGCATACGCCCTTTTTGGCCAAGTGCATCATTGTGGACGTTCTGCCTCTTTTCCTATGCTTTCAATGCAATTCCAGTCTACCTCCTGAAATCGGTTTCCTGCAATTCTGCCCCGCTTTCAAGTCCTCTTGGCAGCCTTACTTCAGTATATTTTTGGACGATAGCTGTCATTTATAACTCTGCAGGGTTGTGAATTACAGTGACCCTGAGCTCCTTTCTTCAACTCGCTTTCTTGTGACCTGGCCGCAACACCGCAGGATGGCTTCAGGCCCTAATCTGGTTCCGGCACGGAACGCTGAGCCTTTGGTTAATTCCTCTTCCTGGTGGGAAATGAGAGTTAAATTTGCCCGTCCAGACACCTCCAGGTAGTCTCTCATTGGTTCTCGCTATTCCTGTTCATCTTCCGCAGAAATTGCAAACTGGGCCAAACAGGAGGTTAAAGGGACTGACTCTCCAAGTGGGGAGAGTGTTAGTAAAGCGTCTGGAATGTTGCACCCGAGTACCAGGGTACGAAAACTGAGACATATTTGAACACATCTCCCGATCACATGGTTGATCATACTCTAGGTTCCACATGCATGTTTTAGCTGAAGGAACAATACCTTACACCTGGGTAGTTGAAACCCGTGGAATGGGTACCATGCAATATGACTTCAAAGGGTCTTCATTTGCTCACGAACCTCTCCAATCCTATCACTGCTGCATTTATGCCCCTGTACACATGCTTGATTCTCTTTCGGAGACATAGCAATCCATAGGTTTTAAGATACTTACTAGTCAGGTACATTCTTAGGTGTTTAATATGCGGTGTTGAGTCCATTTCGTTGAGCAAGGAGTAGCTCTTGTCTATTCCATATTTGGCTTAAGGAACTTTATCTGTGCTCATTTCAATCTCTGGTTTTATGCAGCACCCCAACTCACCTTTCCCCTTAAGCAAGCATAAGTTGGTTTTCTAAATTTGAGACCCTGTTCTGTTCTGTAATTCAGTTCCTGTGTAGCCAAGTTTACATTCCGTGTATTACTGATATCTTATGATGTTTCTTTTTCTGTGTGACTTATTTCAGTTAGAATCATCATACCTGAATCCACTCATTGTGATGCTAAGGGCCTGATGACACAGATTTCATTGCTGAGTGATATTGCTTTGTAAGTAAATACCACAACTTCTTTATCCATTTTTCACTTTCTGCGATGTTGAACTTGTACTGTAAACGAGGTTCTTGTAAACAGAGCCGTTCCAAACTTTGGGGTGGCTGTGTCTTTTTGATTTTAATTTCCCTAAGCTATAGGACCATAAGTGGAAGTGCCCTAGGTTCTGTTGCTTTGTTTTTTAGTTATTTCAGGAAACACCATACACTTCTCCCAAGTGGTTCTTGGCAATTTACATCCCGCCCATCAGCATAACAAGGCTCCCAGTTCTCCATGGCCTGTCCTGCCTTTCTAGATTTTACACTTTTTTCAGATGGCCCTTTTGACCGGGGGGAAGTGAGACTTCATTGTAGTGCAGATTTCCTTTGCAAGCTTGCTTGGTTGGCCAAAAAGGGCGTATGCGTTTTTTCCTGAATATATTCAGGAAAAAACGCATACGCCCTTTTTGGCCAAGTGCATCATTGTGGACGTTCTGCCTCTTTTCCTATGCTTTCAATGCAATTCCAGTCTACCTCCTGAAATCGGTTTCCTGCAATTCTGCCCCGCTTTCAAGTCCTCTTGGCAGCCTTACTTCAGTCTATTTTTGGACGATAGCTGTCATTTATAACTCTGCAGGTTTGTGAATTACAGTGCCCCTGAGCTCCTTTCTTCAACTCGCTTTCTTGTGACCTGGCCGCAACACCGCAGGATGGCTTCAGGCCCTAATCTGGTTCCGGCCCGGCATGCTGAGCCTTTGGTTAATTCCTCTTCCTGGTGGGAAATGAGAGTTAAATTTGCCCGTCCAGACACCTCCAGCTAGCCTCTCATTGGTTCTCGCTATTCCTGTTCATCTTCCGCAGAAATTGCAAACTGGGCCAAACAGGAGGTTAAAGGGACTGACTCTCCAAGTGGGGAGAGTGTTAGTAAAGTGTCTGGAATGTTGCAACCGAGTACCAGGGGAGGAAAACTGAGACATATTTGAACACGTCTCCCGATCACATGGTTGATCATACTCTAGGTTCCACATGCATGTTTTAGCTGAAGGAAGAATACCTTAAACCTGGGTAGTTGAAACCCGTGGAATGGGTACCATGCAATATGACTTCAAAGGGTCTTCATTTGCTCACCGAACCTCTCCAATCCTATCACTGCTGCGTTTATGCCCCTGTACACATGCTTGATTCTCTTTCGGAGACATAGCAATCCATAGGTTTTAAGATACTTACAAGTCAGTTACATTCTTAGGCGTTTAATATGCGGTGTTGAGTCCATTTCGTTGAGCAAGGAGTAGCTCTTGTCTATTCCATATTTGGCTTAAGGAACTTTATCTGTGCTCATTTCAATCTCTGGTTTTACGCAGCACCTCAACTCACCTTTACCCTTAAGCAAGCATAAGTTGTTTTTCTAAATTTGAGACCCTGTTCTGTTCTGTAATTCAGTTCCTGTGTAGCCAAGTTTCCATTCCGTGTATTACTGATATCTCATGATGTTTCTTTTTCTGTGTGACTTATTTCAGTTAGAATCATCATACCTGAATCCACTCATTGTGCTGCTAAGGGCCTGATGACACAGATTTCATTGCTGAGTGATATTGCTTTGTAAGTAAATACCACAACTTCTTTATCCATTTTTCACTTTCTGCGATGTTGAACTTGTACTGTAAACGAGGTTCTTGTAAACAGAGCCGTTCCAAACTTTGGGGTGGCTGTGTCTTTTTGATTTTAATTTCCCTAAGCTATAGGACCATAAGTGGAAGTGCCCTAGGTTCTGTTGCTTTGTTTTTTAGATGTTTCAGGAAACACCATACACTTCTCCCGAATGGTTGTTGGCAATTTACATCCCGCCCATCAGCATAACAAGGCTCCCAGTTCTCAATGGCCTGTTGCCTTTCTGGATTTTACACTTTTTTCAGATGGCCCTTTTGACTGGGGGGAAGTGAGACTTCATTGTAGTGCAGATTTCCTTTGCAAGCTTGCTTGGTTGGCCAAAAAGGGCGTATGCGTTTTTTCCTGAATATATTCAGGAAAAAACGCATACGCCCTTTTTGGCCAAGTGCATCATTGTGGACGTTCTGCCTCTTTTCCTATGCTTTCAATGCAATTCCAGTCTACCTCCTGAAATCGGTTTCCTGCAATTCTGCCCCGCTTTCAAGTCCTCTTGGCAGCCTTACTTCAGTCTATTTTTGGACGATAGCTGTCATTTATAACTCTGCAGGTTTGTGAATTACAGTGCCCCTGAGCTCCTTTCTTCAACTCGCTTTCTTGTGACCTGGCCGCAACACCGCAGGATGGCTTCAGGCCCTAATCTGGTTCCGGCCCGGCATGCTGAGCCTTTGGTTAATTCCTCTTCCTGGTGGGAAATGAGAGTTAAATTTGCCCGTCCAGACACCTCCAGCTAGCCTCTCATTGGTTCTCGCTATTCCTGTTCATCTTCCGCAGAAATTGCAAACTGGGCCAAACAGGAGGTTAAAGGGACTGACTCTCCAAGTGGGGAGAGTGTTAGTAAAGTGTCTGGAATGTTGCAACCGAGTACCAGGGGAGGAAAACTGAGACATATTTGAACACGTCTCCCGATCACATGGTTGATCATACTCTAGGTTCCACATGCATGTTTTAGCTGAAGGAAGAATACCTTAAACCTGGGTAGTTGAAACCCGTGGAATGGGTACCATGCAATATGACTTCAAAGGGTCTTCATTTGCTCACCGAACCTCTCCAATCCTATCACTGCTGCGTTTATGCCCCTGTACACATGCTTGATTCTCTTTCGGAGACATAGCAATCCATAGGTTTTAAGATACTTACAAGTCAGTTACATTCTTAGGCGTTTAATATGCGGTGTTGAGTCCATTTCGTTGAGCAAGGAGTAGCTCTTGTCTATTCCATATTTGGCTTAAGGAACTTTATCTGTGCTCATTTCAATCTCTGGTTTTACGCAGCACCTCAACTCACCTTTACCCTTAAGCAAGCATAAGTTGTTTTTCTAAATTTGAGACCCTGTTCTGTTCTGTAATTCAGTTCCTGTGTAGCCAAGTTTCCATTCTGTGTATTACTGATATCTCATGATGTTTCTTTTTCTGTGTGACTTATTTCAGTTAGAATCATCATACCTGAATCCACTCATTGTGCTGCTAAGGGCCTGATGACACAGATTTCATTGCTGAGTGATATTGCTTTGTAAGTAAATACCACAACTTCTTTATCCATTTTTCACTTTCTGCGATGTTGAACTTGTACTGTAAACGAGGTTCTTGTAAACAGAGCCGTTCCAAACTTTGGGGTGGCTGTGTCTTTTTGATTTTAATTTCCCTAAGCTATAGGACCATAAGTGGAAGTGCCCTAGGTTCTGTTGCTTTGTTTTTTAGATGTTTCAGGAAACACCATACACTTCTCCCGAATGGTTGTTGGCAATTTACATCCCGCCCATCAGCATAACAAGGCTCCCAGTTCTCCATGGCCTGTCCTGCCTTTCTGGATTTTACACTTTTTTCAGATGGCCCTTTTGACCGGGGGGAAGTGAGACTTCATTGTAGTGCAGATTTCCTTTGCAAGCTTGCTTGGTTGGCCAAAAAGGGCGTATGCGTTTTTTCCTGAATATATTCAGGAAAAAACGCATACGCCCTTTTTGGCCAAGTGCATCATTTGGACGTTCTGCCTCTTTTCCTATGCTTTCAATGCAATTCCAGTCTACCTCCTGAAATCGGTTTCCTGCAATTCTGCCCCGCTTTCAAGTCCTCTTGGCAGCCTTACTTCAGTCTATTTTTGGATGATAGCTGTCATTTATAACTCTGCAGGTTTGTGAATTACAGTGCCCCTGAGCTCCTTTCTTCAACTCGCTTTCTTGTGACCTGGCCGCAACACCGCAGGATGGCTTCAGGCCCTAATCTAGTTCCGGTACGGCACGCTGAGCCTTTGGTTATTTCCTCTTCCTGGTGGGAAATGAGAGTTAAATTTGCCCGTCCAGACACCTCCAGCTAGCCTCTCATTTGTTCTCGCTATTCCTGTTCATCTTCCGCAGAAATTGCAAACTGGGCCAAACAGGAGGTTAAAGGCGCTGACTCTCCAAGTGGGGAGAGTGTTAGTAAAGCGTCTGGAATGTTGCACCCGAGTACCAGGGGAGGAAAACTGAGACATATTTGAACACGTCTCCCGTTCACATGGTTGATCATACTTGGGTTCCACATGCATGTTTTAGCTGAAGGAAGAATACCTTAAACCTGGAGAGTTGAGACCCGTGTAATGGGTACCATGCAATATGACTTCAAAGGGTCTTCATTTGCTCACCGAACCTCTCCAATCCTATCACTGCTGCGTTTATGCCCCTGTTCACATGCTTTATTCTCTTTTGGAGACATAGCAATCCATAGGTTTTACGATACTTACTAGTCAGGTACATTCTTAGGCGTTTAATATGCGGTGTTGAGTCCATTTCGTTGAGCAAGGAGTAGCTCTTGTCTATTCCATATTTGACTTAAGGAACTTTATCTGTGCTCATTTCAATCTCTGGTTTTATGCAGCACCCCAACTCACCTTTACCCTTAAGCAAGCATAAGTTGGTTTTCTAAATTTGAGACCCTGTTCTGTTCTGTAATTCAGTTCCTGTGTAGCCAAGTTTACATTCCGTGTATTACTGATATCTTATGATGTTTCTTTTTCTGTGTGACTTATTTCAGTTAGAATCATCATACCTGAATCCACTCATTGTGATGCTAAGGGCCTGATGACATAGATTTCATTGCTGAGTGATATTGCTTTGTAAGGAAATATCACAATTTCTTTATCCATTTTTCACTTTCTGCGATGTTGAACTTGTACTGTAAACGAGGTTCTTGTAAACAGAGGCGTCCCAAACTTTGGGGTGGCTGTGTCTTTTTGATTTTAATTTCCCTAAGCTATAGGACCATAAGTGGCAGTGCCCTAGGCTCTGTTGCTTTGTTTTTTAGATGTTTCAGGAAACACCATACACTTCTCCCGAGTGGTTGTTGGCAATTTACATCCCGCCCATCAGCATAACAAGGCTCCCAGTTCTCCATGGCCTGTCCTGCCTTTCTGGATTTTACACTTTTTTCAGATGGCCCTTTTGACCAGGGGGAAGTGAGACTTCATTGTAGTGCAGAATTCCTTTGCAAGCTTGCTTGGTTGGCCAAAAAGGGCGTATGCGTTTTTTCCTGAATATATTCAGGAAAAAACGCATACGCCCTTTTTGGCCAAGTGCATCATTGTGGACGTTCTGCCTCTTTTCCTATGCTTTCAATGCAATTCCAGTCTACCTCCTGAAATCGGTTTCCTGCAATTCTGCCCCGCTTTCAAGTCCTCTTGGCAGCCTTACTTCAGTCTATTTTTGGACGATAGCTGTCATTTATAACTCTGCAGGTTTGTGAATTACAGTGCCCCTGAGCTCCTTTCTTCAACTCGCTTTCTTGTGACCTGGCCGCAACACCGCAGGATGGCTTCAGGCCCTAATCTGGTTCCGGTACGGCACGCTGAGCCTTTGGTTATTTCCTCTTCCTGGTGGGAAATGAGAGTTAAATTTGCCCGTCCAGACACCTCCAGCTAGCCTCTCATTGGTTCTCGCTATTCCTGTTCATCTTCCGCAGAAATTGCAAACTGGGCCAAACAGGAGGTTAAAGGCGCTGACTCTCCAAGTGTGGAGAGTGTTAGTAAAGCGTCTGGAATGTTGCACCCGAGTACCAGGGGAGGAAAACTGAGACATATTTGAACACGTCTCCCGTTCACATGGTTGATCATACTTGGGTTCCACATGCATGTTTTAGCTGAAGGAAGAATACCTTAAACCTGGAGAGTTGAGACCCGTGTAATGGGTACCATGCAATATGACTTCAAAGGGTCTTCATTTGCTCACCGAACCTCTCCAATCCTATCACTGCTGCGTTTATGCCCCTGTACACATGCTTGATTCTCTTTTGGAGACATAGCAATCCATAGGTTTTACGATACTTACTAGTCAGGTACATTCTTAGGCGTTTAATATGCGGTGTTGAGTCCATTTCGTTGAGCAAGGAGTAGCTCTTGTCTATTCCATATTTGGCTTAAGGAACTTTATCTGTGCTCATTTCAATCTCTGGTTTTATGCAGCACCCCAACTCACCTTTACCCTTAAGCAAGCATAAGTTGGTTTTCTAAATTTGAGACCCTGTTCTGTTCTGTAATTCAGTTCCTGTGTAGCCAAGTTTACATTCCGTGTATTACTGATATCTTATGATGTTTCTTTTTCTGTGTGACTTATTTCAGTTAGAATCATCATACCTGAATCCACTCATTGTGATGCTAAGGGCCTGATGACATAGATTTCATTGCTGAGTGATATTGCTTTGTAAGTAAATACCACAACTTCTTTATCCATTTTTCACTTTCTGCGATGTTGAACTTGTACTGTAAACGAGGTTCTTGTAAACAGAGGCGTCCCAAACTTTGGGGTGGCTGTGTCTTTTTGATTTTAATTTCCCTAAGCTATAGGACCATAAGTGGCAGTGCCCTAGGCTCTGTTGCTTTGTTTTTTAGATGTTTCAGGAAACACCATACACTTCTCCGGAGTGGTTGTTGGCAATTTACATCCCGCCCATCAGCATAACAAGGCTCCCAGTTCTCCATGGCCTGTCCTGCCTTTCTGGATTTTACACTTTTTTCAGATGGCCCTTTTGACCGGGGGGAAGTGAGACTTCATTGTAGTGCAGATTTCCTTTGCAAGCTTGCTTGGTTGGCCAAAAAGGGCGTATGCGTTTTTTCCTGAATATATTCAGGAAAAAACGCATACGCCCTTTTTGGCCAAGTGCATCATTGTGGACGTTCTGCCTCTTTTCCTATGCTTTCAATGCAATTCCAGTCTACCTCCTGAAATCGGTTTCCTGCAATTCTGCCCCGCTTTCAAGTCCTCTTGGCAGCCTTACTTCAGTCTATTTTTGGACGATAGCTGTCATTTATAACTCTGCAGGTTTGTGAATTACAGTGCCCCTGAGCTCCTTTCTTCAACTCGTTTTCTTGTGACCTGGCCGCAACACCGCAGGATGGCTTCAGGCCCTAATCTGGTTCCGGTACGGCACGCTGAGCCTTTGGTTATTTCCTCTTCCTGGTGGGAAATGAGAGTTAAATTTGCCCGTCCAGACACCTCCAGCTAGCCTCTCATTGGTTCTCGCTATTCCTGTTCATCTTCCGCAGAAATTGCAAACTGGGCCAAACAGGAGGTTAAAGGCGCTGACTCTCCAAGTGGGGAGAGTGTTAGTAAAGCGTCTGGAATGTTGCACCCGAGTACCAGGGGAGGAAAACTGAGACATATTTGAACACGTCTCCCGTTCACATGGTTGATCATACTTGGGTTCCACATGCATGTTTTAGCTGAAGGAAGAATACCTTAAACCTGGAGAGTTGAGACCCGTGTAATGGGTACCATGTAATATGACTTCAAAGGGTCTTCATTTGCTCACCGAACCTCTCCAATCCTATCACTGCTGCGTTTATGCCCCTGTACACATGCTTGATTCTCTTTTGGAGACATAGCAATCCGTAGGTTTTACGATACTTACTAGTCAGGTACATTCTTAGGCGTTTAATATGCGGTGTTGAGTCCATTTCGTTGAGCAAGGAGTAGCTCTTGTCTATTCCATATTTGACTTAAGGAACTTTATCTGTGCTCATTTCAATCTCTGGTTTTATGCAGCACCCCAACTCACCTTTACCCTTAAGCAAGCATAAGTTGGTTTTCTAAATTTGAGACCCTGTTCTGTTCTGTAATTCAGTTCCTGTGTAGCCAAGTTTACATTCCGGGTATTACTGATATCTTATGATGTTTCTTTTTCTGTGTGACTTATTTCAGTTAGAATCATCATACCTGAATCCACTCATTGTGATGCTAAGGGCCTGATGACATAGATTTCATTGCTGAGTGATATTGCTTTGTAAGTAAATACCACAACTTCTTTATCCATTTTTCACTTTCTGCGATGTTGAACTTGTACTGTAAACGAGGTTCTTGTAAACAGAGGCGTCCCAAACTTTGGGGTGGCTGTGTCTTTTTGATTTTAATTTCCCTAAGCTATAGGACCATAAGTGGCAGTGCCCTAGGCTCTGTTGCTTTGTTTTTTAGATGTTTCAGGAAACACCATACACTTCTCCGGAGTGGTTGTTGGCAATTTACATCCCGCCCATCAGCATAACAAGGCTCCCAGTTCTCCATGGCCTGTCCTGCCTTTCTGGATTTTACACTTTTTTCAGATGGCCCTTTTGACCGGGGGGAAGTGAGACTTCATTGTAGTGCAGATTTCCTTTGCAAGCTTGCTTGGTTGGCCAAAAAGGGCGTATGCGTTTTTTCCTGAATATATTCAGGAAAAAACGCATACGCCCTTTTTGGCCAAGTGCATCATTGTGGACGTTCTGCCTCTTTTCCTATGCTTTCAATGCAATTCCAGTCTACCTCCTGAAATCGGTTTCCTGCAATTCTGCCCCGCTTTCAAGTCCTCTTGGCAGCCTTACTTCAGTCTATTTTTGGACGATAGCTGTCATTTATAACTCTGCAGGTTTGTGAATTACAGTGCCCCTGAGCTCCTTTCTTCAACTCGTTTTCTTGTGACCTGGCCGTAACACCGCAGGATGGCTTCAGGCCCTAATCTGGTTCCGGTACGGCACGCTGAGCCTTTGGTTATTTCCTCTTCCTGGTGGGAAATGAGAGTTAAATTTGCCCGTCCAGACACCTCCAGCTAGCCTCTCATTGGTTCTCGCTATTCCTGTTCATCTTCCGCAGAAATTGCAAACTGGGCCAAACAGGAGGTTAAAGGCGCTGACTCTCCAAGTGGGGAGAGTGTTAGTAAAGCGTCTGGAATGTTGCACCCGAGTACCAGGGGAGGAAAACTGAGACATATTTGAACACGTCTCCCGTTCACATGGTTGATCATACTTGGGTTCCACATGCATGTTTTAGCTGAAGGAAGAATACCTTAAACCTGGAGAGTTGAGACCCGTGTAATGGGTACCATGTAATATGACTTCAAAGGGTCTTCATTTGCTCACCGAACCTCTCCAATCCTATCACTGCTGCGTTTATGCCCCTGTACACATGCTTGATTCTCTTTTGGAGACATAGCAATCCGTAGGTTTTACGATACTTACTAGTCAGGTACATTCTTAGGCGTTTAATATGCGGTGTTGAGTCCATTTCGTTGAGCAAGGAGTAGCTCTTGTCTATTCCATATTTGACTTAAGGAACTTTATCTGTGCTCATTTCAATCTCTGGTTTTATGCAGCACCCCAACTCACCTTTACCCTTAAGCAAGCATAAGTTGGTTTTCTAAATTTGAGACCCTGTTCTGTTCTGTAATTCAGTTCCTGTGTAGCCAAGTTTACATTCCGTGTATTACTGATATCTTATGATGTTTCTTTTTCTGTGTGACTTATTTCAGTTAGAATCATCATACCTGAATCCACTCATTGTGATGCTAAGGGCCTGATGACATAGATTTCATTGCTGAGTGATATTGCTTTGTAAGTAAATACCACAACTTCTTTATCCATTTTTCACTTTCTGCGATGTTGAACTTGTACTGTAAACGAGGTTCTTGTAAACAGAGGCGTCCCAAACTTTGGGGTGGCTGTGTCTTTTTGATTTTAATTTCCCTAAGCTATAGGACCATAAGTGGCAGTGCCCTAGGCTCTGTTGCTTTGTTTTTTAGATGTTTCAGGAAACACCATACACTTCTCCGGAGTGGTTGTTGGCAATTTACATCCCGCCCATCAGCATAACAAGGCTCCCAGTTCTCCATGGCCTGTCCTGCCTTTCTGGATTTTACACTTTTTTCAGATGGCCCTTTTGACCGGGGGGAAGTGAGACTTCATTGTAGTGCAGATTTCCTTTGCAAGCTTGCTTGGTTGGCCAAAAAGGTCGTATGCGTTTTTTCCTGAATATATTCAGGAAAAAACGCATACGCCCTTTTTGGCCAAGTGCATCATTGTGGACGTTCTGCCTCTTTTCCTATGCTTTCAATGCAATTCCAGTCTACCTCCTGAAATCGGTTTCCTGCAATTCTGCCCCGCTTTCAAGTCCTCTTGGCAGCCTTACTTCAGTCTATTTTTGGACGATAGCTGTCATTTATAACTCTGCAGGTTTGTGAATTACAGTGCCCCTGAGCTCCTTTCTTCAACTCGTTTTCTTGTGACCTGGCCGCAACACCGCAGGATGGCTTCAGGCCCTAATCTGGTTCCGGTACGGCACGCTGAGCCTTTGGTTATTTCCTCTTCCTGGTGGGAAATGAGAGTTAAATTTGCCCGTCCAGACACCTCCAGCTAGCCTCTCATTGGTTCTCGCTATTCCTGTTCATCTTCCGCAGAAATTGCAAACTGGGCCAAACAGGAGGTTAAAGGCGCTGACTCTCCAAGTGGGGAGAGTGTTAGTAAAGCGTCTGGAATGTTGCACCCGAGTACCAGGGGAGGAAAACTGAGACATATTTGAACACGTCTCCCGTTCACATGGTTGATCATACTTGGGTTCCACATGCATGTTTTAGCTGAAGGAAGAATACCTTAAACCTGGAGAGTTGAGACCCGTGGAATGGGTACCATGTAATATGACTTCAAAGGGTCTTCATTTGCTCACCGAACCTCTCCAATCCTATCACTGCTGCGTTTATGCCCCTGTACACATGCTTGATTCTCTTTTGGAGACATAGCAATCCGTAGGTTTTACGATACTTACTAGTCAGGTACATTCTTAGGCGTTTAATATGCGGTGTTGAGTCCATTTCGTTGAGCAAGGAGTAGCTCTTGTCTATTCCATATTTGACTTAAGGAACTTTATCTGTGCTCATTTCAATCTCTGGTTTTATGCAGCACCCCAACTCACCTTTACCCTTAAGCAAGCATAAGTTGGTTTTCTAAATTTGAGACCCTGTTCTGTTCTGTAATTCAGTTCCTGTGTAGCCAAGTTTACATTCCGTGTATTACTGATATCTTATGATGTTTCTTTTTCTGTGTGACTTATTTCAGTTAGAATCATCATACCTGAATCCACTCATTGTGATGCTAAGGGCCTGATGACATAGATTTCATTGCTGAGTGATATTGCTTTGTAAGTAAATACCACAACTTCTTTATCCATTTTTCACTTTCTGCGATGTTGAACTTGTACTGTAAACGAGGTTCTTGTAAACAGAGGCGTCCCAAACTTTGGGGTGGCTGTGTCTTTTTGATTTTAATTTCCCTAAGCTATAGGACCATAAGTGGCAGTGCCCTAGGCTCTGTTGCTTTGTTTTTTAGATGTTTCAGGAAACACCATACACTTCTCCGGAGTGGTTGTTGGCAATTTACATCCCGCCCATCAGCATAACAAGGCTCCCAGTTCTCCATGGCCTGTCCTGCCTTTCTGGATTTTACACTTTTTTCAGATGGCCCTTTTGACCGGGGGGAAGTGAGACTTCATTGTAGTGCAGATTTCCTTTGCAAGCTTGCTTGGTTGGCCAAAAAGGGCGTATGCGTTTTTTCCTGAATATATTCAGGAAAAAACGCATACGCCCTTTTTGGCCAAGTGCATCATTGTGGACGTTCTGCCTCTTTTCCTATGCTTTCAATGCAATTCCAGTCTACCTCCTGAAATCGGTTTCCTGCAATTCTGCCCCGCTTTCAAGTCCTCTTGGCAGCCTTACTTCAGTCTATTTTTGGACGATAGCTGTCATTTATAACTCTGCAGGTTTGTGAATTACAGTGCCCCTGAGCTCCTTTCTTCAACTCGTTTTCTTGTGACCTGGCCGCTACACCGCAGGATGGCTTCAGGCCCTAATCTGGTTCCGGTACGGCACGCTGAGCCTTTGGTTATTTCCTCTTCCTGGTGGGAAATGAGAGTTAAATTTGCCCGTCCAGACACCTCCAGCTAGCCTCTCATTGGTTCTCGCTATTCCTGTTCATCTTCCGCAGAAATTGCAAACTGGGCCAAACAGGAGGTTAAAGGCGCTGACTCTCCAAGTGGGGAGAGTGTTAGTAAAGCGTCTGGAATGTTGCACCCGAGTACCAGGGGAGGAAAACTGAGACATATTTGAACACGTCTCCCGTTCACATGGTTGATCATACTTGGGTTCCACATGCATGTTTTAGCTGAAGGAAGAATACCTTAAACCTGGAGAGTTGAGACCCGTGTAATGGGTACCATGTAATATGACTTCAAAGGGTCTTCATTTGCTCACCGAACCTCTCCAATCCTATCACTGCTGCGTTTATGCCCCTGTACACATGCTTGATTCTCTTTTGGAGACATAGCAATCCGTAGGTTTTACGATACTTACTAGTCAGGTACATTCTTAGGCGTTTAATATGCGGTGTTGAGTCCATTTCGTTGAGCAAGGAGTAGCTCTTGTCTATTCCATATTTGACTTAAGGAACTTTATCTGTGCTCATTTCAATCTCTGGTTTTATGCAGCACCCCAACTCACCTTTACCCTTAAGCAAGCATAAGTTGGTTTTCTAAATTTGAGACCCTGTTCTGTTCTGTAATTCAGTTCCTGTGTAGCCAAGTTTACATTCCGGGTATTACTGATATCTTATGATGTTTCTTTTTCTGTGTGACTTATTTCAGTTAGAATCATCATACCTGAATCCACTCATTGTGATGCTAAGGGCCTGATGACATAGATTTCATTGCTGAGTGATATTGCTTTGTAAGTAAATACCACAACTTCTTTATCCATTTTTCACTTTCTGCGATGTTGAACTTGTACTGTAAACGAGGTTCTTGTAAACAGAGGCGTCCCAAACTTTGGGGTGGCTGTGTCTTTTTGATTTTAATTTCCCTAAGCTATAGGACCATAAGTGGCAGTGCCCTAGGCTCTGTTGCTTTGTTTTTTAGATGTTTCAGGAAACACCATACACTTCTCCGGAGTGGTTGTTGGCAATTTACATCCCGCCCATCAGCATAACAAGGCTCCCAGTTCTCCATGGCCTGTCCTGCCTTTCTGGATTTTACACTTTTTTCAGATGGCCCTTTTGACCGGGGGGAAGTGAGACTTCATTGTAGTGCAGATTTCCTTTGCAAGCTTGCTTGGTTGGCCAAAAAGGGCGTATGCGTTTTTTCCTGAATATATTCAGGAAAAAACGCATACGCCCTTTTTGGCCAAGTGCATCATTGTGGACGTTCTGCCTCTTTTCCTATGCTTTCAATGCAATTCCAGTCTACCTCCTGAAATCGGTTTCCTGCAATTCTGCCCCGCTTTCAAGTCCTCTTGGCAGCCTTACTTCAGTCTATTTTTGGACGATAGCTGTCATTTATAACTCTGCAGGTTTGTGAATTACAGTGCCCCTGAGCTCCTTTCTTCAACTCGTTTTCTTGTGACCTGGCCGTAACACCGCAGGATGGCTTCAGGCCCTAATCTGGTTCCGGTACGGCACGCTGAGCCTTTGGTTATTTCCTCTTCCTGGTGGGAAATGAGAGTTAAATTTGCCCGTCCAGACACCTCCAGCTAGCCTCTCATTGGTTCTCGCTATTCCTGTTCATCTTCCGCAGAAATTGCAAACTGGGCCAAACAGGAGGTTAAAGGCGCTGACTCTCCAAGTGGGGAGAGTGTTAGTAAAGCGTCTGGAATGTTGCACCCGAGTACCAGGGGAGGAAAACTGAGACATATTTGAACACGTCTCCCGTTCACATGGTTGATCATACTTGGGTTCCACATGCATGTTTTAGCTGAAGGAAGAATACCTTAAACCTGGAGAGTTGAGACCCGTGTAATGGGTACCATGTAATATGACTTCAAAGGGTCTTCATTTGCTCACCGAACCTCTCCAATCCTATCACTGCTGCGTTTATGCCCCTGTACACATGCTTGATTCTCTTTTGGAGACATAGCAATCCGTAGGTTTTACGATACTTACTAGTCAGGTACATTCTTAGGCGTTTAATATGCGGTGTTGAGTCCATTTCGTTGAGCAAGGAGTAGCTCTTGTCTATTCCATATTTGACTTAAGGAACTTTATCTGTGCTCATTTCAATCTCTGGTTTTATGCAGCACCCCAACTCACCTTTACCCTTAAGCAAGCATAAGTTGGTTTTCTAAATTTGAGACCCTGTTCTGTTCTGTAATTCAGTTCCTGTGTAGCCAAGTTTACATTCCGTGTATTACTGATATCTTATGATGTTTCTTTTTCTGTGTGACTTATTTCAGTTAGAATCATCATACCTGAATCCACTCATTGTGATGCTAAGGGCCTGATGACATAGATTTCATTGCTGAGTGATATTGCTTTGTAAGTAAATACCACAACTTCTTTATCCATTTTTCACTTTCTGCGATGTTGAACTTGTACTGTAAACGAGGTTCTTGTAAACAGAGGCGTCCCAAACTTTGGGGTGGCTGTGTCTTTTTGATTTTAATTTCCCTAAGCTATAGGACCATAAGTGGCAGTGCCCTAGGCTCTGTTGCTTTGTTTTTTAGATGTTTCAGGAAACACCATACACTTCTCCGGAGTGGTTGTTGGCAATTTACATCCCGCCCATCAGCATAACAAGGCTCCCAGTTCTCCATGGCCTGTCCTGCCTTTCTGGATTTTACACTTTTTTCAGATGGCCCTTTTGACCGGGGGGAAGTGAGACTTCATTGTAGTGCAGATTTCCTTTGCAAGCTTGCTTGGTTGGCCAAAAAGGGCGTATGCGTTTTTTCCTGAATATATTCAGGAAAAAACGCATACGCCCTTTTTGGCCAAGTGCATCATTGTGGACGTTCTGCCTCTTTTCCTATGCTTTCAATGCAATTCCAGTCTACCTCCTGAAATCGGTTTCCTGCAATTCTGCCCCGCTTTCAAGTCCTCTTGGCAGCCTTACTTCAGTCTATTTTTGGACGATAGCTGTCATTTATAACTCTGCAGGTTTGTGAATTACAGTGCCCCTGAGCTCCTTTCTTCAACTCGTTTTCTTGTGACCTGGCCGCAACACCGCAGGATGGCTTCAGGCCCTAATCTGGTTCCGGTACGGCACGCTGAGCCTTTGGTTATTTCCTCTTCCTGGTGGGAAATGAGAGTTAAATTTGCCCGTCCAGACACCTCCAGCTAGCCTCTCATTGGTTCTCGCTATTCCTGTTCATCTTCCGCAGAAATTGCAAACTGGGCCAAACAGGAGGTTAAAGGCGCTGACTCTCCAAGTGGGGAGAGTGTTAGTAAAGCGTCTGGAATGTTGCACCCGAGTACCAGGGGAGGAAAACTGAGACATATTTGAACACGTCTCCCGTTCACATGGTTGATCATACTTGGGTTCCACATGCATGTTTTAGCTGAAGGAAGAATACCTTAAACCTGGAGAGTTGAGACCCGTGGAATGGGTACCATGTAATATGACTTCAAAGGGTCTTCATTTGCTCACCGAACCTCTCCAATCCTATCACTGCTGCGTTTATGCCCCTGTACACATGCTTGATTCTCTTTTGGAGACATAGCAATCCGTAGGTTTTACGATACTTACTAGTCAGGTACATTCTTAGGCGTTTAATATGCGGTGTTGAGTCCATTTCGTTGAGCAAGGAGTAGCTCTTGTCTATTCCATATTTGACTTAAGGAACTTTATCTGTGCTCATTTCAATCTCTGGTTTTATGCAGCACCCCAACTCACCTTTACCCTTAAGCAAGCATAAGTTGGTTTTCTAAATTTGAGACCCTGTTCTGTTCTGTAATTCAGTTCCTGTGTAGCCAAGTTTACATTCCGGGTATTACTGATATCTTATGATGTTTCTTTTTCTGTGTGACTTATTTCAGTTAGAATCATCATACCTGAATCCACTCATTGTGATGCTAAGGGCCTGATGACATAGATTTCATTGCTGAGTGATATTGCTTTGTAAGTAAATACCACAACTTCTTTATCCATTTTTCACTTTCTGCGATGTTGAACTTGTACTGTAAACGAGGTTCTTGTAAACAGAGGCGTCCCAAACTTTGGGGTGGCTGTGTCTTTTTGATTTTAATTTCCCTAAGCTATAGGACCATAAGTGGCAGTGCCCTAGGCTCTGTTGCTTTGTTTTTTAGATGTTTCAGGAAACACCATACACTTCTCCGGAGTGGTTGTTGGCAATTTACATCCCGCCCATCAGCATAACAAGGCTCCCAGTTCTCCATGGCCTGTCCTGCCTTTCTGGATTTTACACTTTTTTCAGATGGCCCTTTTGACCGGGGGGAAGTGAGACTTCATTGTAGTGCAGATTTCCTTTGCAAGCTTGCTTGGTTGGCCAAAAAGGGCGTATGCGTTTTTTCCTGAATATATTCAGGAAAAAACGCATACGCCCTTTTTGGCCAAGTGCATCATTGTGGACGTTCTGCCTCTTTTCCTATGCTTTCAATGCAATTCCAGTCTACCTCCTGAAATCGGTTTCCTGCAATTCTGCCCCGCTTTCAAGTCCTCTTGGCAGCCTTACTTCAGTCTATTTTTGGACGATAGCTGTCATTTATAACTCTGCAGGTTTGTGAATTACAGTGCCCCTGAGCTCCTTTCTTCAACTCGTTTTCTTGTGACCTGGCCGTAACACCGCAGGATGGCTTCAGGCCCTAATCTGGTTCCGGTACGGCACGCTGAGCCTTTGGTTAATTCCTCTTCCTGGTGGGAAATGAGAGTTAAATTTGCCCGTCCAGACACCTCCAGCTAGCCTCTCATTGGTTCTCGCTATTCCTGTTCATCTTCCACAGAAATTGCAAACTGGGCCAAACAGGAGGTTAAAGGCGCTGACTCTCCAAGTGGGGAGAGTGTTAGTAAAGCGTCTGGAATGTTGCACCCGAGTACCAGGGGAGGAAAACTGAGACATTATTTGAACACGTCTCCCGTTCACATGGTTGATCATACTTGGGTTCCACATGCATGTTTTAGCTGAAGGAAGAATACCTTAAACCTGGAGAGTTGAGACCCGTGGAATGGGTACCATGTAATATGACTTCAAAGGGTCTTCATTTGCTCACCGAACCTCTCCAATCCTATCACTGCTGCGTTTATGCCCCTGTACACATGCTTGATTCTCTTTTGGAGACATAGCAATCCGTAGGTTTTACGATACTTACTAGTCAGGTACATTCTTAGGCGTTTAATATGCGGTGTTGAGTCCATTTCGTTGAGCAAGGAGTAGCTCTTGTCTATTCCATATTTGACTTAAGGAACTTTATCTGTGCTCATTTCAATCTCTGGTTTTATGCAGCACCCCAACTCACCTTTACCCTTAAGCAAGCATAAGTTGCTTTTCTAAATTTGAGACCCTGTTCTGTTCTGTAATTCAGTTCCTGTGTAGCCAAGTTTACATTCCGTGTATTACTGATATCTTATGATGTTTCTTTTTCTGTGTGACTTATTTCAGTTAGAATCATCATACCTGAATCCACTCATTGTGATGCTAAGTGCCTGATGACATAGATTTCATTGCTGAGTGATATTGCTTTGTAAGTAAATACCACAACTTCTTTATCCATTTTTCACTTTCTGCGATGTTGAACTTGTACTGTAAACGAGGTTCTTGTAAACAGAGGCGTCCCAAACTTTGGGGTGGCTGTGTCTTTTTGATTTTAATTTCCCTAAGCTATAGGACCATAAGTGGCAGTGCCCTAGGCTCTGTTGCTTTGTTTTTTAGATGTTTCAGGAAACACCATACACTTCTCCGGAGTGGTTGTTGGCAATTTACATCCCGCCCATCAGCATAACAAGGCTCCCAGTTCTCCATGGCCTGTCCTGCCTTTCTGGATTTTACACTTTTTTCAGATGGCCCTTTTGACCGGGGGGAAGTGAGACTTCATTGTAGTGCAGATTTCCTTTGCAAGCTTGCTTGGTTGGCCAAAAAGGGCGTATGCGTTTTTTCCTGAATATATTCAGGAAAAAACGCATACGCCCTTTTTGGCCAAGTGCATCATTGTGGACGTTCTGCCTCTTTTCCTATGCTTTCAATGCAATTCCAGTCTACCTCCTGAAATCGGTTTCCTGCAATTCTGCCCCGCTTTCAAGTCCTCTTGGCAGCCTTACTTCAGTCTATTTTTGGACGATAGCTGTCATTTATAACTCTGCAGGTTTGTGAATTACAGTGCCCCTGAGCTCCTTTCTTCAATTCGTTTTCTTGTGACCTGGCCGCAACACCGCAGGATGGCTTCAGGCCCTAATCTGGTTCCGGTACGGCACGCTGAGCCTTTGGTTATTTCCTCTTCCTGGTGGGAAATGAGAGTTAAATTTGCCCGTCCAGACACATCCAGCTAGCCTCTCATTGGTTCTCGCTATTCCTGTTCATCTTCCGCAGAAATTGCAAACTGGGCCAAACAGGAGGTTAAAGGCGCTGACTCTCCAAGTGGGGAGAGTGTTAGTAAAGCGTCTGGAATGTTGCACCCGAGTACCAGGGGAGGAAAACTGAGACATATTTGAACACGTCTCCCGTTCACATGGTTGATCATACTTGGGTTCCACATGCATGTTTTAGCTGAAGGAAGAATACCTTAAACCTGGAGAGTTGAGACCCGTGTAATGGGTACCATGTAATATGACTTCAAAGGGTCTTCATTTGCTCACCGAACCTCTCCAATCCTATCACTGCTGCGTTTATGCCCCTGTACACATGCTTGATTCTCTTTTGGAGACATAGCAATCCGTAGGTTTTACGATACTTACTAGTCAGGTACATTCTTAGGCGTTTAATATGCGGTGTTGAGTCCATTTCGTTGAGCAAGGAGTAGCTCTTGTCTATTCCATATTTGACTTAAGGAACTTTATCTGTGCTCATTTCAATCTCTGGTTTTATGCAGCACCCCAACTCACCTTTACCCTTAAGCAAGCATAAGTTGGTTTTCTAAATTTGAGACCCTGTTCTGTTCTGTAATTCAGTTCCTGTGTAGCCAAGTTTACATTCCGGGTATTACTGATATCTTATGATGTTTCTTTTTCTGTGTGACTTATTTCAGTTAGAATCATCATACCTGAATCCACTCATTGTGATGCTAAGGGCCTGATGACATAGATTTCATTGCTGAGTGATATTGCTTTGTAAGTAAATACCACAACTTCTTTATCCATTTTTCACTTTCTGCGATGTTGAACTTGTACTGTAAACGAGGTTCTTGTAAACAGAGGCGTCCCAAACTTTGGGGTGGCTGTGTCTTTTTGATTTTAATTTCCCTAAGCTATAGGACCATAAGTGGCAGTGCCCTAGGCTCTGTTGCTTTGTTTTTTAGATGTTTCAGGAAACACCATACACTTCTCCAGAGTGGTTGTTGGCAATTTACATCCCGCCCATCAGCATAACAAGGCTCCCAGTTCTCCATGGCCTGTCCTGCCTTTCTGGATTTTACACTTTTTTCAGATGGCCCTTTTGACCGGGGGGAAGTGAGACTTCATTGTAGTGCAGATTTCCTTTGCAAGCTTGCTTGGTTGGCCAAAAAGGGCGTATGCGTTTTTTCCTGAATATATTCAGGAAAAAACGCATACGCCCTTTTTGGCCAAGTGCATCATTGTGGACGTTCTGCCTCTTTTCCTATGCTTTCAATGCAATTCCAGTCTACCTCCTGAAATCGGTTTCCTGCAATTCTGCCCCGCTTTCAAGTCCTCTTGGCAGCCTTACTTCAGTCTATTTTTGGACGATAGCTGTCATTTATAACTCTGCAGGTTTGTGAATTACAGTGCCCCTGAGCTCCTTTCTTCAACTCGTTTTCTTGTGACCTGGCCGCAACACCGCAGGATGGCTTCAGGCCCTAATCTGGTTCCGGTACGGCACGCTGAGCCTTTGGTTATTTCCTCTTCCTGGTGGGAAATGAGAGTTAAATTTGCCCGTCCAGACACCTCCAGCTAGCCTCTCATTGGTTCTCGCTATTCCTGTTCATCTTCCGCAGAAATTGCAAACTGGGCCAAACAGGAGGTTAAAGGCGCTGACTCTCCAAGTGGGGAGAGTGTTAGTAAAGCGTCTGGAATGTTGCACCCGAGTACCAGGGGAGGAAAACTGAGACATATTTGAACACGTCTCCCGTTCACATGGTTGATCATACTTGGGTTCCACATGCATGTTTTAGCTGAAGGAAGAATACCTTAAACCTGGAGAGTTGAGACCCGTGTAATGGGTACCATGTAATATGACTTCAAAGGGTCTTCATTTGCTCACCGAACCTCTCCAATCCTATCACTGCTGCGTTTATGCCCCTGTACACATGCTTGATTCTCTTTTGGAGACATAGCAATCCGTAGGTTTTACGATACTTACTAGTCAGGTACATTCTTAGGCGTTTAATATGCGGTGTTGAGTCCATTTCGTTGAGCAAGGAGTAGCTCTTGTCTATTCCATATTTGACTTAAGGAACTTTATCTGTGCTCATTTCAATCTCTGGTTTATGCAGCACCCCAACTCACCTTTACCCTTAAGCAAGCATAAGTTGGTTTTCTAAATTTGAGACCCTGTTCTGTTCTGTAATTCAGTTCCTGTGTAGCCAAGTTTACATTCCGTGTATTACTGATATCTTATGATGTTTCTTTTTCTGTGTGACTTACTTCAGTTAGAATCATCAAACCTGAATCCACTCATTGTGCTGCTAAGGGCCTGATGACACAGATTTCATTGCTGAGTGATATTGCTTTGTAAGTAAATACCACAACTTCTTTATCCATTTTTCACTTTCTGCGATGTTGAACTTGTACTGTAAACGAGGTTCTTGTAAAAAGAGGCGTCCCAAACTTCGGGGTGGCTGTGTCTTTTTGATTTTAATTTCCCTAAGCTATAGGACCATAAGTGGAAGTGCCCTAGGTTCTGTTGCTTTGTTTTTTAGATGTTTCAGGAAACACCATACACTTCTCCCGAGTGGTTGTTGGCAATTTACATCCCGCCCATCAGCATAACATGGCTCCCAGTTCTCCATGGCCTGTCCTGCCTTTCTGGATTTTACACTTTTTTCAGATGGCCCTTTTGACCGGGGGGAAGTGAGACTTCATTGTAGTGCAGATTTCCTTTGCAAGCTTGCTTGGTTGGCCAAAAAGGGCGTATGCGTTTTTTCCTGAATATATTCAGGAAAAAACGCATACGCCCTTTTTGGCCAAGTGCATCATTGTGGACGTTCTGCCTCTTTTCCTATGCTTTCAATGCAATTCCAGTCTACCTCCTGAAATCGGTTTCCTGCAATTCTGCCCCGCTTTCAAGTCCTCTTGGCAGCCTTACTTCAGTCTATTTTTGGACGATAGCTGTCATTTATAACTCTGCAGGTTTGTGAATTACAGTGCCCCTGAGCTCCTTTCTTCAACTCGCTTTCTTGTGACCTGGCCGCAACACCGCAGGATGGCTTCAGGCCCTAATCTGGTTCCGGTACGGCACGCTGAGCCTTTGGTTATTTCCTCTTCCTGGTGGGAAATGAGAGTTAAATTTGCCCGTCCAGACACCTCCAGCTAGCCTCTCATTGGTTCTCGCTATTCCTGTTTATCTTCCGCAGAAATTGCAAACTGGGCCAAACAGGAGGTTAAAGGCGCTGACTCTCCAAGTGGGGAGAGTGTTAGTAAAGCGTCTGGAATGTTGCACCCGAGTACCAGGGGAGGAAAACTGAGACATATTTGAACACGTCTCCCGTTCACATGGTTGATCATACTTGGGTTCCACATGCATGTTTTAGCTGAAGGAAGAATACCTTAAACCTGGAGAGTTGAGACCCGTGTAATGGGTACCATGCAATATGACTTCAAAGGGTCTTCATTTGCTCACCGAACCTATCCAATCCTATCACTGCTGCGTTTATGCCCCTGTACACATGCTTGATTCTCTTTTGGAGACATAGCAATCCATAGGTTTTACGATACTTACTAGTCAGGTACATTCTTAGGCGTTTAATATGTGGTGTTGAGTCCATTTCGTTGAGCAAGGAGTAGCTCTTCTCTATTCCATATTTGACTTAAGGAACTTTATCTGTGCTCATTTCAATCTCTGGTTTTATGCAGCACCCCAACTCACCTTTACCCTTAAGCAAGCATAAGTTGGTTTTCTAAATTTGAGACCCTGTTCTGTTCTGTAATTCAGTTTCTGTGTAGCCAAGTTTACATTCCGTGTATTACTGATATCTTATGATGTTTCTTTTTCTGTGTGACTTATTTCAGTTAGAATCATCATACCTGAATCCACTCATTGTGATGCTACGGGCCTGATGACATAGATTTCATTGCTGAGTGATATTGTTTTGTAAGTAAATACCACAACATCTTTATCCATTTTTCACTTTCTGCGATGTTGAACTTGTACTGTAAATGAGGTTCTTGTAAACAGAGGCGTCCCAAACTTTGGGGTGGCTGTGTCTTTTTGATTTTAATTTCCCTAAGCTATAGGACCATAAGTGGCAGTGCCCTAGGCTCTGTTGCTTTGTTTTTTAGATGTTTCAGGAAACACCATACACTTCTCCTGAGTGTCTGTTGGCAATTTACATCCCGCCCATCAGCATAACAAGGCTCCCAGTTCTCCATGGCCTGTCCTGCGTTTCTGGATTTTACCCTTTTTTCAGATGGCCCTTTTGACTGGGGGGAAGTGAGACTTCATTGTAGTGCAGATTTCCTTTGCAAGCTTGCTTGGTTGGCCAAAAAGGGCGTATGCGTTTTTTCCTGAATATATTCAGGAAAAAACGCATACGCCCTTTTTGGCCAAGTGCATCATTGTGGACGTTCTGCCTCTTTTCCTATGCTTTCAATGCAATTCCAGTCTACCTCCTGAAATCGGTTTCCTGCAATGCTGCCCCGCTTTCAAGTCCTCTTGGCAGCCTTACTTCAGTATATTTTTGGACGATAGCTGTCATTTATAACTCTGCAGGTTTGTGAATTACAGTGCCCCTGAGCTCCTTTCTTCAACTCGTTTTCTTGTGAGCTGGCTGCAACACCGCTGGATGGCTACAAGCCCTAATCTGGTTCCAGCCCGGCATGCTGACCCTTTGGTTATTTCCTCTTTCTGGTGGGAAATGAGAGTTAAATTTGCCCGTCCAGACACCTCCAGCTAGTCTCTCATTGGTTCTCCCTATTCCTGTTCATCTTCCGCAGAAATTGCAAACGGGGCCAAACAGGAGGTTAAAGGTGCTGACTCTCCAAGTGGGGAGAGTGTTAGTAAAGCGTCTGGAATGTTGCACCCGAGTACCAGGGGAGGAAAACTGAGACATATTTAAACACGTCTCCCGTTCACACGGTTGATCATACTCTGGGTTCCACATGCATGTTTTAGCTGAAGGAAGAATACCTTAAACGTGGAGAGTTGAGACCCGTGTAATGGGTACCATGCAATATGACTTCAAAGGGTCTTCATTTGCTCACCAAACCTCTCCAATCCTATCACTGCTGCGTTTATGCCCCTGTACACACGCTTGATTCTCTTTTGGAGACATAGCAATCCATAGGTTTTAAGATACTTACTAGTCAGGTACATTCTTAGGCGTTTAATATGGGGTGTTGAGTCCATTTCGTTGAGCAAGGAGTAGCTCTTGTCTATTCCATATTTGGCTTAAGGAACTTTCTCTGTGCTCATTTCAATCTCTGGTTTTATGCAGCACCCCAACTCACCTTCCCCCTTAAGCAAGCATAAGTTGGTTTTCTAAACTTGAGACACTGTTCTGTTTTGTAATTCAGTTCATGTGTAGCCAAGTTCACATTCTCTGTATTAGTGATACCTTATGATGTTTCTTTTCTGTGTGACTTATTTCAGTTCGAATCATCATACCTGAATCCACTCATTATGCTGCTACGGGCCTGATGACATAGATTTCATTGCTGAGTGATATTGCATTGTACGTAAGTACCACAAGTTCTTTATCCATTTTTCACTTTCTGCGATATTGAACTTGTACTGTAAACGAGGTTCTTGTAAACAGAGCCGTCCCAAACTTTGGGGTGGCTGTGTCTTTTTGATTTTAATTTCCCTAAGCTATAGGACCATAAGTGGAAGTGCCCTAGGCTCTGTTGCTTTGTTTTTTAGATGTTTCAGGAAACACCATACACTTCTCCAGAGTGGCTGTTGGCAATTTACATCCCGCCCATCAGCATAAGAAGGCTCCCAGTTCTCCATGGCCTGTCGTGCCTTTCTGGATTTTACACTTTTTTCAGATGGCCCTTTTGACCAGGTGGAAGTGAGACTTCATTGTAGTGCAGATTTCCTTTGCAAGCTTGCTTGGTTGGCCAAAAAGGGCGTATGCGTTTTTTCCTGAATATATTCAGAAAAAAACACATACGCCGTTTTTGGCCAAGTGCATCATTGTCGAGTTTCTGACTCTTTTCCTATGCTTTCAATGCAATTCCAGTCTACCTCCTGAAATCGGTTTCCTGCAATTCTGCCTTGCATTCAATGCCTCTTCATAGCCTTACTTCTGTATATTTTTGGACGATAGCTGTCATTTATAACTCTGCAGGTTTTTGAATTGCAGTGGCCCTTAGCTCCATTTTTTAGCTCTTATTTTTGTGGTCTTGCCCCATAACCACAGGATTCCTTGAAGCCCTATTTTTCTTCTGGGGCACCTTGCTGTGCCTTTGGTTAATTCTTCTTACTGATGTGATATTAGAGTGACATGTGCCCATTGAAACCGCTACAGCTAGTTTCTCACTGGTTCCCCCTATTCCCATTCATCCTCTGCACTAACTGCAGACTGTGCGATACCAGAACTTAAAGGCATTGACTCCATGTGGGGATGTTGTTAGTAAAGTGGCTGGAATGTCGATCCGGAGCCCCAGGAGAGGAAAAATGAGGTGCGTTTTAGAAACCTTTCCCGATCATATGGTATACCAGTCGCTGGGTTTCCCAAGCATGGTTTAGCTGTAGGAAGATTCCCTTCAACCTGGAGTGTTGGGACCCTTGGACTGAGTAGCATGAAGTATTGCATTAAACTTTCGGCAGTTGCTCACCAAAGCTCACCAATCCTGTCAGCCCCAAGTGTCCAGCCTTATGTCTTATCCAGCTGTGGGTTTATATGTGGTCAATCCAGGTTGCATCACAGCCCCTGAGCGAATTTTGTAAGAATTTTTCTCTCTTTCATTGTTTCAGCGTTTTGTTTTTAAAATTTATTTCTATAATGGGGTTTAGCTCCTTTTCACTGCTGTGTTTGTGCCGCTCTGCACACACTTGATTCCCTTATGGAGATATATCAATACATGGGTTTTAAGATTCTTATTCCTCAGATATATTTCTCTGCGGTGTATAGGGTGTGTTGAGGCCTGTTCATTGAGCAAGGTGTAGATCTTGTCTAATACCTATTTGGTTTATTGAACGGTATCTGTGCTAATTTCAAACTCTGGTTTTATGCATCACCCCACCTCTCCTTTCCCCTTAAGCTGACATAAGTGTGTTTTCTAAATGTGAGACACTGTTCTGTTCTGTAATTCATTTCTTGTGCAGCCATATTTACCCTCCCTCTATAAGTGATATCTTATGATATGTTTCTTTTTCTGTTTGACTTATTTCAAGTAGTATTATCGGACCTAAATCCACTCTTTATCCTTCTACTAGCCTTATTACATTGATTTCATGGTGAAGAGATATTCCATTGTACATAAGTACCACATCTTCTTTATCCATTGTTCTCTTTCCTGGGATATTTAAGGTGTACTGAAGTTGAGGTTCTTGTAAACAGAGTAGCCCTAAACTGTGGTGTGCTTGTGTCTTGTTGATTTTTAGACTTCCCTAGATATACTCCCATGATTGGAAGTGTCCTATGCTCTGTAGCTCTGTTTTTTAGATGATTTAGGAACCACCATACACTTCTCCAGAGTGGCTCTCGGCAGTTCACACACTGCCCATCAGCGTATAAAGGCTCCCTGTTCTCCATGGCCTGTCCTGCATTTCTGGTTTTTACAATTTTTTAGGATGGCCCTTTTGACCGGTGGGAAGTGAGACTTCTTTGTTGTGCACATTTGCATTGCTTGCTTGCTTCGTTGCCCATAAAGTGCGTATGCGTTTTTTCCTGGATATAATCAGGAAAAAACGCATACGCCCTTTTGGGCCAACTGCATCATTGTCGAAATTCTGCCGCTTTTCATGTGCGTTAAAGACGAGTCCAATCTATCTCTTGAAATCTGTTTCTTGCAATTCTGTCTTGCATTCAGATCCTCTTCTTTGCCTTACCTCAACATATTTTTGGATGTTAGTTTTCATTTATAACTCTGCAGGTTTGTGAATTGCAGTGACCCTGAGCTCCATTTTTTAAGTTGCTCTTTTGTGAGCTGGCCTCAAACCCGCAGGATTGCTTCAGGCCCTATTTTGGCTCCGGCGAGGCAGGCTGAGCCTTTCTTTAATTCTTACTCTTAATGGGAAATTAGAGTGATATGTGCCCGTCCAAACCCCTACAACTCTTCTCTCATTGGTTCCCCCTCTTCCCGTTCATCCTCCTCACAATTTGCAAAATGTGTGAAACAGAAGTTTAAATGTGCTGATTCTCCAAGTGGGGAGATTCTAAGTAGCGTGGCTGGAATGGTGAACAGGAGCACCAGGAGAGGATAAATGAGGTGCATTTTAGACACATCTCCCGATCACATGGTGTACAGTCCTCTGGGTTTTCCATGCATGTTTTAGCTGTAGGAAGATCCCTTGAACCTGCAGATTTGGGACCCATTGAATGGGTACCAGGTAGTATTACTTTAAAGGGTGTGCATTTCCTCACCCAACCTCACATTTCTCTTAGCGCAAACAGTTTCCAGCCTTATGTCTCATCCTGCTGTGGGTCTAGATGTGTTCAATCCATGTTGCATCACCGTCCCTGAGGAAAAGTTGTAAGAGGTTTTCTCTGTCTCTCTGTCGTTTATTTTTTTCAATTTATTACTATATTGGTTACAGCTGATTTTCAAAGCTCTGTTTCTTGCTGCTGTACATCCACTTGATTCGCGTACAGAGAGACATCAATAAATTCTTTTTCAGATTCTTACCAGTCGTATATATTCTTTTCCGGTGACTTGAGTGTGCTGAGTGCAGTTCTTTTAGCTACCATGTAGGCCTTGTTGATTATCAGTTTGGTATTTGGAATGGTATCTTTGCTAATTTCAACCTCCTGGATGATGCCTCACCCCTCCCCACCTTTCCCGTTTAGCAGCCTTATGCGTGTTTTCTACATATTTGACTATGTTTTTGTTTTGTAATTTATTTCATGTGTAGCCATTTTGGATTCCACCTTTAAGTGATATCTTATGATATGTGTCTTTTTCTTTTTGAATTCTGCCACTTAGAATGATCATACGTAACTCCTCCGGAGTTGTTACAACTGGCCATATTTCATTGATTTCCAGGCTGAATAATATTCCACTCTACCTAAGTACCACATCTCTATCCATTTTTTCCCTCCAGAGACATTTAAGTTATATCCTAGTCGAGGATCTTTTAAACAGAGAGGGGGTAAACATTGGGGTGCCTGTGTCCTCTCGATTTTTGTTTTTCCCAAGATATACGCCCATGAGTGCAAGTGCCCTATGCTCTGTAGCTCATTTTTTAGATGCTTTAGTAAACACAATACACTTCTCCAGAATGGCCGTTGGCAATATACATTTCCACTATAAGTCTCACAGGGCTCCCTCTTCTCGTTGCCCTGTCCTGCATTTCTGTTGTTTACGCTTTATGAGGATGGCTCTTCTGACTGATGCGAAGTGATATCTTTTGTAGTATTGACTTCCAGTGCCCACCTGTTTGGTTGGCTAAAAAAGTGTATGCCCTTTTCTTGAATATATACAGAAAAGAACGCATACACCCTTTTTGGCCAACTGCAATGTTGGCAATGTTGGCAATGTTCAGCTCCTTTTCTTGTGCTTAATGGCGAGTCCTTTCTACCTCCTCAAATCCCTTTCCTGCCATTCTCCCTTGCTTACAAGTCCTTTTCTCTGACTTTCCTCAAGACATTTTTCAGTGATGGATATTTTCAACTCTGCAGTTTTGTGAATTTTACTGCCCCTGAGTTCCATTGTTCAACTCGTGTTTATGGGAACTGGCCACAAAGCAGCGGGATTTCCTCAAGCCCTATACTGTTTCCATGGGCAACCCTAGCCTTTGGTCAATTCGTCTTCCTGATTGGAAATTAGAGTGACATGTGCCTGTCTGAACACCTAGGACTTGTCTCTCATTGTTCCTCATCCTTCCGCTTCATCCTCTGGACAAATTCCAAACTGTACGCAACAGGATGTTGACAGTGCTGACATCTCCAAGTGGGGAGACTGTTAGTAAAGACGCTGGAGGGGTGAACCCGAGCACCAGGAGATGAGGAGATGAGATGCCTTTTCCAAACTCTTCCCGATCAGACGGTATACCACCCTCTGGGTGTGACAGACATGTTTTAGCAGTAGGAAGAGTCCCATTCATGTAAGGAGAACACCAGGGCTTTTTCAAAATCAGTGTCTCCCCGAAACCCAAACTGGGGAAGTTTTTAAGCTACGGCTACACATATGTTCATTAAGGGCCTTGGGAAGTAGGCAGAGTCCAAACTTTAGATGATTGAAGTCTTCAGGGTCAGAAGCACTCACCACCAGCTTCCCTTAGGCTACACTTTAACTGTCATTGATAGATGATGTCAATAAAAATATCTATTCTTTTTCAGATTATTTCCCCTTATAGGTTATTGCAAAATGTTGAGTGTAGTTCCCTGTGCTATACAGTAGTTCCTTGTTGATGATCTATTTTATACATAGCAGTGTGTATGTGTTCATTCCAAACTGTTAATTTATCCCTCCTCCCACCTTTCCCCTTTGGTAATAATAAATTATAAGATTTTATACTTCTCAGAAATGGGGGAGCTGAAAGAGAGGTATCATTTTCAATGGAAAAGCATTTAAAACAAGATTGAAGGTTTAACCAAGATTATTAGCTGTACATCCTTGGAAAGAAATCACTTCGTTTCTCTAATATTGACCTGACAAATAAGACAAACCTTTTCACTGAACTTGCTTATAAAAAGTGATGGAAATATCAAATGGAAGTGTTAAAAACATCTTATTTTACCCGAGCCTTATACACTGTTCTATGTTAACTACAGTTTGGCTCACACATCTGTTCATTGAGGTTACAATAGTCTCAATTTCTGTTACTGATCCTCCAGAGTGGACCCCAACAAGTGTCCCCCTGCCCAGTGTCATTGGGGCCAACAGATCGAGACTGAGTTTGGTTCACAAGCAAAGGAAACTTTATATTTTGATCAGAGAATGGAGAGGTGAGAGCATGCACTACCCCGTGGGCTGTGGGCTGGGCTGCTGTGTAGAGATCCTGTCAGAGTCAGTGGGAGGGAGGGAGGCGGCGGAGCTCTCGAGGGCCGGGTTGGCTGTAGCTCAGGCTCTATATCGTGGAGTCTGCACTGGGCCCCAGGAGCTGAGGTGTTGACCCAGCCATTCTGCACTAGGAAATCTGGTCTGAAGTGCCGGGTGTGGAACCTCTGCATGCGGGACCCTAGGAGCACGTGAAATTAGACAAAGCACAAAGGATAAAAAAGGTTAGACTTGACTTTATTGCCCAGATTCTATTTTTATCTCCCAGGGATTTTTAATGGGCTTTGCTGGGGACAAACCCCTCCTCTGCCTTTTGTCCCGTTCCTCATTCTTGGAGTGCTGAGGGTGCAGACCCTTCTTCTGTAACTGCTGAGTGCTGAGTTGGGAGCCCTCATACCCTGGGGCGAGGGTCAGAGCTTCTCCCCAGCAGCCTCCCGGTGACGTTGATTGTCCCCAGGACCCCTGCCTCCCTGCTCGTCCACCTGAGCACCAGCATTGGAAGTGTTATAGATTCTAATGACCTTTAAGGGTCCAGGAAAGAGATGTGCAGAGACGCTGTGGGGGCCGGTTTCACCCCGCCCCACATTTGTTCGGCCACCTTAGGCTGACCGTCTCTGCCAGCCTAGATGCTCTGACCAGTAGTCTGCGCTTTCTTCAATTAGGCCCCTGAATTAACGTACAAACAGCACCAGGTGTCAGAGCCCTGCCCGCTCAACTCCCAGACAGTCCAGGGTCAGTGGTGACCAAGGACCATGATGGCTACTGAGTCAACAGCCTTTTGAAGTAAACAGGAGTCCAGCCGGTCTTACTGGCCACCATCATCACGGTGTCTGTAGGCTTTTCTATGGTGACAGTGTGGTATACTGTTCCCCCGCCAAGATTATTAGCTCCCCTCTGGGTGCAGTAAGTCCTGCAAGCAGTAGTCTACTCTTTTGGGACACACTCTTGTTGTTTTATGAGAGAAACTCCAGGTCAAGTGATGTTCACACGAGTCGTCATGGTGCCCTGTTGCCCCCGGTTATCTCTCTGGATGTTGGAGTTGGAGGGCCTCCTCACTCGAGGTCGGTGTGCCCACGGAGCGAACCCTGCAACTTCAGGGCATGGTTGGTGGTTAGGATCACCACGTGGGGTCCTTTTCCCTTAGGAGGGAGGTGGCCTTTTGGGCTGCTGATTTCCAGGTTTTTAGATACCGCCAGTATCTTGGCCAGATGTGGCAGTGGGCCAAGCCCCTTAGTGACCGTAGTTTATCCTACCTGGATGGCATTCTTGCATTGTTCCATTTCAAGCGGTCCCAGTTTTTGCACTAATTCTCCAATGGCGATTCACCTTTCACCGGGAATGTAAAGGTCAAAGGGTTTAGCTAAATTAGGGAGTTCCAGGGCAAGGGTCTGAATTGACTGCTCTTTCCATTCTTGAAAGGCCACTTCTGGATTCTATTCAAAAGGATCATCATCTTTTCCTTTCAGTGTTTCATATAGAGGCCCAGCTAGTAGACTGTAGTTAGGGATCCAGAAGCAGCAAACCCTGGCCTCCCCAGGAACCCCTAAGCTGTCTTCTAGTTTTAGAAAGGGGTAAGGCTGAAAATGGTTTCTTCCCTTTCCTGGGATGGGCTTCTCTGACCTTCTGTGAGAATGAAGCCCAGGCAGGTCACCGCAGTCTGTGATATTTGAGCTTTTTCTTGGACAACTTCTATCCTTTATTGGCTTGGTAGTTCAGAGGCCTCCTTAGTAGGGCTGGTGATCAGAATGTCGTCTGCATATTGAAGGAGGGTTTCCTTTTCCAGAGGTAGAACTTTTAGGTCTTTAGCTAAGCTTTCCCCAAAGATGGTGTGGGAATTTTTGCACCCTTGGGGCCAGACGGCCCGGAAGTATTGTTTTAGTTGTATGTGGAGTCCTGCCACTCACAAGCCAAAATTTCTTGTGACTCTGGGACTAATGGAATACAAAAGAAGGCATCATTGAAGACTAATACAGAATACCATGTCCTGGTGGTTGGTAGAATGACCAGCAGGGTGTAGGAATTAGGAGCAACTGGAGGTATATCCTCGGTGGCTTCACTGACTGTCCTGACATCCTTTACCAGGTCCCCAGCAGCCCATGGGGCTCTCGTGGTCAGACCAATCCCAGAATATGGAGCTCACCTGGGCAGGTACCCCACCCCCACCCCAGCCCACGGGGCTCTCGTGGTCAGGCCCCTCCCAGGATACAGAGCTACCCTTGCAGGTACCGTGGCAGGGCTGGGCACACAGGAACCGTGCACATAGCCCTCATTGCAGAGCACCCCCAGCTCACCTGTCGCTCAGAGCTGACACAGAGCACCTCAGAGCAGGACTTGAACTAACAAACAGCAGCTGCGACAGGTCTGTGACCCTGGGCATCACTCCGTGAGGCCTCCCTCCACCTGGTCTTCCAGAGACTTCCACTGCACCCGGGGCACCAGGCCTCTGTCTCCAACCACCACCCACCCCTCCTCTGCCTGACTCCTGGGTTCCTCTCATTAGGAGAGGGTTTTCTTGAAGTTGTCTCCCACTCATGGGCCAGATAAAATGATTAGAAAACAAGCCAAAGCTGCAGCCCCTTGTCTAGCCTGACTCTCAGGAGCCCACACCTGTTCCTTGGACCTGGCCGGTTCAGCAAGTTCCATTTTCTGCAACTGTGAGCCCCTGAGGGGTGATGATTGGCTGACCTGGGCAGCCTTACCGTGCCGGCCAGCCCTCCCCAGGTGTGCCTGGGTTGAGATCAATATAAATACCACTCCAGGCAGCAAGAGCCCCTGCAGCCGTGCCTGATGCCATTTTCTCTGCCCTGTCAGCAGTCTCGGGGCTGGGCTGGTGGGAGGGGGTGAGAGGCCACGGCTTTGTGGGTGGCCCAGTGTGAGTGGGGCTCTGCTGGACTTTCTGCAGCAGTTGCCAGGCTGCCACCTGCTAAAGAAGAGGATGTGTCACCCATACCTGCTGCTGGAATTTCTCCCTGGGCAGAGGTGAGGAAGGAAAAAAGCAGTGGGGGCAGGGACAGGACGGGTATCTCAGGCAGGGAAATGGAAATCTTCCAGAAGAGCACCCAGGGCCAGGACCATCCTGGCTGGCCTGCAGGCACCAAGTCGGCCGGCATGCTGTCACTCGTGTGGCTCTATGGCCCTTCCTCTAGGCTTTCAAGTCCTTGTATATATTCAGGTGTTTTACCTGGGACGGGTGGGAATAGTTCAGCAGCAACTGGCCTGGGGCTCAGCTCACGTTTACTCACAGATGCCTCGGCACGGTGCCACAGCTTTGCAATGAGGACGCTTGTTGCGTGGGGGCTGCTGGCTGAATGGGAGACGATTCCCCACCACTGACCAACTTCAGAATTGTTTACAACTGGAGCAAGTGCCCTGATACGGTTTTCCTCTGTGTAACGGGTGGGTTCTGTGTTTTTTTTCTCTTTTTCGTTTTTGGTTCAAGGTAGATTTTATTCCTCTTTTTTGTATTTACAGATATAAGCATGGAAATAATTTATTCATATAAATACATGTATGTGCAGGGAATAATTGTTTTTTCTGTTTTATGTTTTAAATTTTACTTCTTTTTAATTTTGAATTTTATTTTATATTTTTATACAGCAGGTTCTTATTGGTTATCTATTTTATACATATAAATGTATACATGCCAATCCCAGTCTCTCAACCCCTCCCACCACCACCCCCCCAACAGCTTTCCCCCCTTGTTGTCCATACGTTTGTTGTCTACATCTGTTGCTCTATTTATGCCTTGCAAAATGGTTAATCTGTACAGTTTTTCTAGGTTCCACATATATGCATGAATATACAAGATTTGTTTTTCTCTTTCTGACTTACTTCACTCTGTATGACAGTCTCTAGATCCATCGACGTCTCTACAAATGACCCAATTTCATTCCTTTTCATGGCTTAGTAATATTCCATTTTATATATGTACCACAGCTTTATGCATTCGTCTGTCTGTGGGCATTTAGGTTGCTTCCATTACCTCGATATTGTAAATAGTGATGCAATGAACATTGCGGTGAATGACTCTTTTTGATTTATGGTTTTGTCTGGGTATATGTCCAGTACTGGGATTGCTGTATCATATGGTAATTCTATTGTTAGTTTCTTAAGAAATTCCATATTGTTCTCCATAATGACTGTATCAATTTATATTCCCAACAATAGTGGAAGAGGGTTCCTTTTCTCCACACCCTTTCCAGCATTTTTTGTTTGTAGATTTTCAATGATGCCTATTCTACCAGGTGTGAGGTGATACCTCATTGTTGAATCCATTTCGTTGAGCAAGGGGTAGCTCTTGTCTATTACATATTTGGCTTATGGAACGGTATCTGTGCTAATTTCAAACTCTGCTTTTATGCAGCACCCCAACTCACCTTCCCCTTAAGCAGGCATAAGTTGGTTTTCTAAACTTGAGACCCTGTTCTGTTTTGTAATTCAGTTCATGTGTAGCCAAGTTCACATTCCGTGTATTAGTGATACCTTATGATGTTTCTTTTTCTGTGTGACTTATTTCACTTAGAATCATCGTGCCTCAATGCACTCATTATGCTGGTACGGGCCTGGTGACATAGATTTCATTGCTGAGTGGTATTCTGTTGTACAGAAGTACCGCAACTTCGTTATCCATTATTTGCTCTCTGGGATATTTAACTTGTGCCGTAGAAGAGATTCCTGTAAAAAGAGCCGTCCCAAATTTTGGGGTTGCTGTGTCTTTTTGATATTAATTTCCCTAAGCTATAGGACCATAAGTGGAAGTGCCCTAGGCTCTGTTGCTTTGTTTTTTAGATGTTTCAGGAAACACCATACACTTCTCCCGAGTGTCTGTTGGCAATTTACATCCCGCCCATCAGCATAACAAGGCTCCCAGTTCTCCATGGCCTGTCCTGCCTTTCTGGATTTTACACTTTATTCTGATGGCCCTTTTGACCGGGGGGAAGTGAGACTTCATTGTAGTGCAGATTTCCTTTGCAAGCTTGCTTGGTTGGCCAAAAAGGGCGTATGCGTTTTTTCCTGAATATATTCAGGAAAAAACGCATATGCCCTTTTGGCAAAGTGCATCATTGTGGACGTTCTGCCTCTTTTCCTACGCTTTCAATGCAATTCCAGTCTACCTCCTGAAATCGGTATCCTGCAATTCTGCCCCGCTTTCAAGTCCTCTTGGAAGCCTTACTTCAGTATATTTTTGGACGATAGCTGTCATTTATAACTCTGCAGGTTTGTGAATTACAGAGACCCTGAGCTCCTTTCTTCAACTCGCTTTCTTTTGAGCTGGCCGCAACACCGCAGGATGGCTTCAGGCCCTAATCTGGTTCCGGCACGGCACGCTGAGCCTTTGGTTATTTCCTCTTCCTGGTGGGAAATGAGAGTTAAATTTGCCCGTCCAGACACCTCCAGCTAGTCTCTCATTGGTTCTCCCTATTCCTGTTCATCTTCCGCAGAAATTGCAAACTGGGCCAAACAGGAGGTTAAAGGCGCTGACTCTTCAAGTGGGGAGAGTGTTAGTAAAGGGTCTGGAATGTTGCACCCGAGTACCAGGGGAGGAAAACTGAGACATATTTGAACACGTCTCCCGTTCACACGGATGATCATACTCGGGGTTCCACATGCATGTTTTAGCTGAAGGAAGAATACCTTAAACCTGGGTAGTTGAAACCCGTGGAATGGGTACCATGCAATATGACTTCTAAGGGTCTTCATTTGCTCACCGAACCTCTCCAATCCTATCACTGCTGCGTTTATGCCCCTGTACACACGCTTGATTCTCTTTCGGAGACATAGCAATCCATAGGTTTTAAGATACTTACTAGTCAGTTACATTCTTAGGCGTTTAATATGGGGTGTTGAGTCCATTTCGTTGAGCAAGGAGTAGCTCTTGTCTATTCCATATTTGGCTTAAGGAACTTTATCTGTGCTCATTTCAATCTCTGGTTTTATGCAGCACCCCAACTCACCTTCCCCCTTAAGCAAGCGTAAGTGGGTTTTCTAAACTTGAGACACTGTTCTGTTTTGTAATTCAGTTCATGTGTAGCCAAGTTCACATTCTCTGTATTAGTGATACCTTATGATGTTTCTTTTCTGTGTGACTTATTTCAGTTCGAATCATCATACCTGAATCCACTCATTATGCTGCTACGGGCCTGATGACATAGATTTCATTGCTGAGTGATATTGCATTGTACGTAAGTACCACAAGTTCTTTATCCATTTTTCACTTTCTGCGATATTGAACTTGTACCGTAAACGAGGTTCTTGTAAACAGAGGCATCCCAAACTTTGGGGTGGCTGTGTCTTTTTGATTTTAATTTCCCTAAGCTATAGGACCATAAGTGGAAGTGCCCTAGGCTCTGTTGCTTTGTTTTTTAGATGTTTCAGGAAACACCATACACTTCTCCAGAATGGCTGTTGGCAATTTACATCCCGCCCATCAGCATAAGAAGGCTCCCAGTTCTCCATGGCCTGTCGTGCCTTTCTGGATTTTACACTTTTTTCAGATGGCCCTTTTGACCGGGGGGAAGTGAGACTTCATTGTAGTGCAGATTTCCTTTGCAAGCTTGCTTGGTTGGCCAAAAAGGGCGTATGCGTTTTTTCCTGAATATATTCAGGAAAAAACGCATACGCCCTTTTTGGCCAAGTGCATCATTGTCGAGTTTCTGACTCTCTTCCTATGCTTTCAATGCAATTCCAGTCTACCTCCTGAAATCGGTTTCCTGCAATTCTGCCTTGCTTTCAATGCCTCTTCATAGCCTTACTTCTGTATATTTTTGGACGATAGCTGTCATTTATAACTCTGCAGGTTTTTGAATTGCAGTGGCCCTTAGCTCCATTTTTTAGCTCTTATTTTTGTGGTCTTGCCCCATAACCACAGGATTCCTTGAAGCCCTATTTTTCTTCTGGGGCACCTTGCTGTGCCTTTGGTTAATTCTTCTTACTGATGTGATATTAGAGTGACATGTGCCCATTGAAACCGCTACAGCTAGTTTCTCACTGGTTCCCCCTATTCCCATTCATCCTCTGCACTAACTGCAGACTGTGCGATACCAGAACTTAAAGGCATTGACTCCATGTTGGGATGTTGTTAGTAAAGTGGCTGGAATGTCGATCCGGAGCCCCAGGAGAGGAAAAATGAGGTGCGTTTTAGAAACCTTTCCCGATCATATGGTATACCAGTTGCTGGGTTTCCCAAGCATGGTTTAGCTGTAGGAAGATTCCCTTCAACCTGGAGTGTTGGGACCCTTGGACTGAGTAGCATGAAGTATTGCATTAAACTTTCGGCAGTTGCTCACCAAAGCTCACCAATCCTGTCAGCCCCAAGTGTCCAGCCTTATGTCTTATCCAGCTGTGGGTTTATATGTGGTCAATCCAGGTTGCATCACAGCCCCTGAGCGAATTTTGTAAGAATTTTTCTCTCTTTCATTGTTTCAGCGTTTTGTTTTTAAAATTTATTTCTATAATGGGGTTTAGCTCCTTTTCACTGCTGTGTTTGTGCCGCTCTGCACACACTTGATTCCCTTATGGAGATATATCAATACATGGGTTTTAAGATTCTTATTCCTCAGATATATTTCTCTGCGGTGTATAGGGTGTGTTGAGGCCTGTTCATTGAGCAAGGTGTAGATCTTGTCTAATACCTATTTGGTTTATTGAACGGTATCTGTGCTAATTTCAAACTCTGGTTTTATGCATCACCCCACCTCTCCTTTCCCCTTAAGCTGACATAAGTGTGTTTTCTAAATGTGAGACACTGTTCTGTTCTGTAATTCATTTCTTGTGCAGCCATATTTACCCTCCCTCTATAAGTGATATCTTATGATATGTTTCTTTTTCTGTTTGACTTATTTCAAGTAGTATTATCGGACCTAAATCCACTCTTTATCCTTCTACTAGCCTTATTACATTGATTTCATGGTGAAGAGATATTCCATTGTACATAAGTACCACATCTTCTTTATCCATTGTTCTCTTTCCTGGGATATTTAAGGTGTACTGAAGTTGAGGTTCTTGTAAACAGAGTAGCCCTAAACTGTGGTGTGCTTGTGTCTTGTTGATTTTTAGACTTCCCTAGATATACTCCCATGATTGGAAGTGTCCTATGCTCTGTAGCTCTGTTTTTTAGATGATTTAGGAACCACCATACACTTCTCCAGAGTGGCTCTCGGCAGTTCACACACTGCCCATCAGCGTATAAAGGCTCCCTGTTCTCCATGGCCTGTCCTGCATTTCTGGTTTTTACAATTTTTTAGGATGGCCCTTTTGACCGGTGGGAAGTGAGACTTCTTTGTTGTGCACATTTGCATTGCTTGCTTGCTTCGTTGCCCATAAAGTGCGTATGCGTTTTTTCCTGGATATAATCAGGAAAAAACGCATACGCCCTTTTGGGCCAACTGCATCATTGTCGAAATTCTGCCGCTTTTCATGTGCGTTAAAGACGAGTCCAATCTATCTCTTGAAATCTGTTTCTTGCAATTCTGTCTTGCATTCAGATCCTCTTCTTTGCCTTACCTCAACATATTTTTGGACGTTAGTTTTCATTTATAACTCTGCAGGTTTGTGAATTGCAGTGACCCTGAGCTCCATTTTTTAAGTTGCTCTTTTGTGAGCTGGCCTCAAACCCGCAGGATTGCTTCAGGCCCTATTTTGGCTCCGGCGAGGCAGGCTGAGCCTTTCTTTAATTCTTACTCTTAATGGGAAATTAGAGTGATATGTGCCCGTCCAAACCCCTACAACTCTTCTCTCATTGGTTCCCCCTCTTCCCGTTCATCCTCCTCACAATTTGCAAAATGTGTGAAACAGAAGTTTAAATGTGCTGATTCTCCAAGTGGGGAGATTCTAAGTAGCGTGGCTGGAATGGTGAACAGGAGCACCAGGAGAGGATAAATGAGGTGCATTTTAGACACATCTCCCGATCACATGGTGTACAGTCCTCTGGGTTTTCCATGCATGTTTTAGCTGTAGGAAGATCCCTTGAACCTGCAGATTTGGGACCCATTGAATGGGTACCAGGTAGTATTACTTTAAAGGGTGTGCATTTCCTCACCCAACCTCACATTTCTCTTAGCGCAAACAGTTTCCAGCCTTATGTCTCATCCTGCTGTGGGTCTAGATGTGTTCAATCCATGTTGCATCACCGTCCCTGAGGAAAAGTTGTAAGAGGTTTTCTCTGTCTCTCTGTCGTTTATTTTTTTCAATTTATTACTATATTGGTTACAGCTGATTTTCAAAGCTCTGTTTCTTGCTGCTGTACATCCACTTGATTCGCGTACAGAGAGACATCAATAAATTCTTTTTCAGATTCTTACCAGTCGTATATATTCTTTTCCGGTGACTTGAGTGTGCTGAGTGCAGTTCTTTTAGCTACCGTGTAGGCCTTGTTGATTATCAGTTTGGTATTTGGAATGGTATCTTTGCTAATTTCAACCTCCTGGATGATGCCTCACCCCTCCCCACCTTTCCCGTTTAGCAGCCTTATGCGTGTTTTCTACATATTTGACTATGTTTTTGTTTTGTAATTTATTTCATGTGTAGCCATTTTGGATTCCACCTTTAAGTGATATCTTATGATATGTGTCTTTTTCTTTTTGAATTCTGCCACTTAGAATGATCATACGTAACTCCTCCGGAGTTGTTACAACTGGCCATATTTCATTGATTTCCAGGCTGAATAATATTCCACTCTACCTAAGTACCACATCTCTATCCATTTTTTCCCTCCAGAGACATTTAAGTTATATCCTAGTCGAGGATCTTTTAAACAGAGAGGGGGTAAACATTGGGGTGCCTGTGTCCTCTCGATTTTTGTTTTTCCCAAGATATACGCCCATGAGTGCAAGTGCCCTATGCTCTGTAGCTCATTTTTTAGATGCTTTAGTAAACACAATACACTTCTCCAGAATGGCCGTTGGCAATATACATTTCCACTATAAGTCTCACAGGGCTCCCTCTTCTCGTTGCCCTGTCCTGCATTTCTGTTGTTTACGCTTTATGAGGATGGCTCTTCTGACTGATGCGAAGTGATATCTTTTGTAGTATTGACTTCCAGTGCCCACCTGTTTGGTTGGCTAAAAAAGTGTATGCCCTTTTCTTGAATATATACAGAAAAGAACGCATACACCCTTTTTGGCCAACTGCAATGTTGGCAATGTTGGCAATGTTCAGCTCCTTTTCTTGTGCTTAATGGCGAGTCCTTTCTACCTCCTCAAATCCCTTTCCTGCCATTCTCCCTTGCTTACAAGTCCTTTTCTCTGACTTTCCTCAAGACATTTTTCAGTGATGGATATTTTCAACTCTGCAGTTTTGTGAATTTTACTGCCCCTGAGTTCCATTGTTCAACTCGTGTTTATGGGAACTGGCCACAAAGCAGCGGGATTTCCTCAAGCCCTATACTGTTTCCATGGGCAACCCTAGCCTTTGGTCAATTCGTCTTCCTGATTGGAAATTAGAGTGACATGTGCCTGTCTGAACACCTAGGACTTGTCTCTCATTGTTCCTCATCCTTCCGCTTCATCCTCTGGACAAATTCCAAACTGTACGCAACAGGATGTTGACAGTGCTGACATCTCCAAGTGGGGAGACTGTTAGTAAAGACGCTGGAGGGGTGAACCCGAGCACCAGGAGATGAGGAGATGAGATGCCTTTTCCAAACTCTTCCCGATCAGACGGTATACCATCCTCTGGGTGTGACAGACATGTTTTAGCAGTAGGAAGAGTCCCATTCATGTAAGGAGAACACCAGGGCTTTTTCAAAATCAGTGTCTCCCCGAAACCCAAACTGGGGAAGTTTTTAAGCTACGGCTACACATATGTTCATTAAGGGCCTTGGGAAGTAGGCAGAGTCCAAACTTTAGATGATTGAAGTCTTCAGGGTCAGAAGCACTCACCACCAGCTTCCCTTAGGCTACACTTTAACTGTCATTGATAGATGATGTCAATAAAAATATCTATTCTTTTTCAGATTATTTCCCCTTATAGGTTATTGCAAAATGTTGAGTGTAGTTCCCTGTGCTATACAGTAGTTCCTTGTTGATGATCTATTTTATACATAGCAGTGTGTATGTGTTCATTCCAAACTGTTAATTTATCCCTCCTCCCACCTTTCCCCTTTGGTAATAATAAATTATAAGATTTTATACTTCTCAGAAATGGGGGAGCTGAAAGAGAGGTATCATTTTCAATGGAAAAGCATTTAAAACAAGATTGAAGGTTTAACCAAGATTATTAGCTGTACATCCTTGGAAAGAAATCACTTCGTTTCTCTAATATTGACCTGACAAATAAGACAAACCTTTTCACTGAACTTGCTTATAAAAAGTGATGGAAATATCAAATGGAAGTGTTAAAAACATCTTATTTTACCCGAGCCTTATACACTGTTCTATGTTAACTACAGTTTAGCTCACACATCTGTTCATTGAGGTTACAATAGTCTCAATTTCTGTTACTGATCCTCCAGAGTGGACCCCAACAAGTGTCCCCCTGCCCAGTGTCATTGGGGCCAACAGATCGAGACTGAGTTTGGTTCACAAGCAAAGGAAACTTTATATTTTGATCAGAGAATGGAGAGGTGAGAGCATGCACTACCCCGTGGGCTGTGGGCTGGGCTGCTGTGTAGAGATCCTGTCAGAGTCAGTGGGAGGGAGGGAGGCGGCGGAGCTCTCGAGGGCCGGGTTGGCTGTAGCTCAGGCTCTATATCGTGGAGTCTGCACTGGGCCCCAGGAGCTGAGGTGTCGACCCAGCCATTCTGCACTAGGAAATCTGGTCTGAAGTGCCGGGTGTGGAACCTCTGCATGCGGGACCCTAGGAGCACGTGAAATTAGACAAAGCACAAAGGATAAAAAAGGTTAGACTTGACTTTATTGCCCAGATTCTATTTTTATCTCCCAGGGATTTTTAATGGGCTTTGCTGGGGACAAACCCCTCCTCTGCCTTTTGTCCCGTTCCTCATTCTTGGAGTGCTGAGGGTGCAGACCCTTCTTCTGTAACTGCTGAGTGCTGAGTTGGGAGCCCTCATACCCTGGGGCGAGGGTCAGAGCTTCTCCCCAGCAGCCTCCCGGTGACGTTGATTGTCCCCAGGACCCCTGCCTCCCTGCTCGTCCACCTGAGCACCAGCATTGGAAGTGTTATAGATTCTAATGACCTTTAAGGGTCCAGGAAAGAGATGTGCAGAGACGCTGTGGGGGCCGGTTTCACCCCGCCCCACATTTGTTCGGCCACCTTAGGCTGACCGTCTCTGCCAGCCTAGATGCTCTGACCAGTAGTCTGCGCTTTCTTCAGTTAGGCCCCTGAATTAACGTACAAACAGCACCAGGTGTCAGAGCCCTGCCCGCTCAACTCCCAGACAGTCCAGGGTCAGTGGTGACCAAGGACCATGATGGCTACTGAGTCAACAGCCTTTTGAAGTAAACAGGAGTCCAGCCGGTCTTATTGGCCACCATCATCACGGTGTCTGTAGGCTTTTCTATGGTGACAGTGTGGTATACTGTTCCCCCGCCAAGATTATTAGCTCCCCTCTGGGTGCAGTAAGTCCTGCAAGCAGTAGTCTACTCTTTTGGGACACACTCTTGTTGTTTTATGAGAGAAACTCCAGGTCAAGTGATGTTCACACGAGTCGTCATGGTGCCCTGTTGCCCCCGGTTATCTCTCTGGATGTTGGAGTTGGAGGGCCTCCTCACTCGAGGTCGGTGTGCCCACGGAGCGAACCCTGCAACTTCAGGGCATGGTTGGTGGTTAGGATCACCACGTGGGGTCCTTTTCCCTTAGGAGGGAGGTGGCCTTTTGGGCTGCTGATTTCCAGGTTTTTAGATACCGCCAGTATCTTGGCCAGATGTGGCAGTGGGCCAAGCCCCTTAGTGACCGTAGTTTATCCTACCTGGATGGCATTCTTGCATTGTTCCATTTCAAGCGGTCCCAGTTTTTGCACTAATTCTCCAATGGCGATTCACCTTTCACCGGGAATGTAAAGGTCAAAGGGTTTAGCTAAATTAGGGAGTTCCAGGGCAAGGGTCTGAATTGACTGCTCTTTCCATTCTTGAAAGGCCACTTCTGGATTCTATTCAAAAGGATCATCATCTTTTCCTTTCAGTGTTTCATATAGAGGCCCAGCTAGTAGACTGTAGTTAGGGATCCAGAAGCAGCAAACCCTGGCCTCCCCAGGAACCCCTAAGCTGTCTTCTAGTTTTAGAAAGGGGTAAGGCTGAAAATGGTTTCTTCCCTTTCCTGGGATGGGCTTCTCTGACCTTCTGTGAGAATGAAGCCCAGGCAGGTCACCGCAGTCTGTGATATTTGAGCTTTTTCTTGGACAACTTCTATCCTTTATTGGCTTGGTAGTTCAGAGGCCTCCTTAGTAGGGCTGGTGATCAGAATGTCGTCTGCATATTGAAGGAGGGTTTCCTTTTCCAGAGGTAGAACTTTTAGGTCTTTAGCTAAGCTTTCCCCAAAGATGGTGTGGGAATTTTTGCACCCTTGGGGCCAGACGGCCCGGAAGTATTGTTTTAGTTGTATGTGGAGTCCTGCCACTCACAAGCCAAAATTTCTTGTGACTCTGGGACTAATGGAATACAAAAGAAGGCATCATTGAAGACTAATACAGAATACCATGTCCTGGTGGTTGGTAGAATGACCAGCAGGGTGTAGGAATTAGGAGCAACTGGAGGTATATCCTCGGTGGCTTCACTGACTGTCCTGACATCCTTTACCAGGTCCCCAGCAGCCCATGGGGCTCTCGTGGTCAGACCAATCCCAGAATATGGAGCTCACCTGGGCAGGTACCCCACCCCCACCCCAGTCCACGGGGCTCTCGTGGTCAGGCCCCTCCCAGGATACAGAGCTACCCTTGCAGGTACCGTGGCAGGGCTGGGCACACAGGAACCGTGCACATAGCCCTCATTGCAGAGCACCCCCAGCTCACCTGTCGCTCAGAGCTGACACAGAGCACCTCAGAGCAGGACTTGAACTAACAAACAGCAGCTGCGACAGGTCTGTGACCCTGGGCATCACTCCGTGAGGCCTCCCTCCACCTGGTCTTCCAGAGACTTCCACTGCACCCGGGGCACCAGGCCTCTGTCTCCAACCACCACCCACCCCTCCTCTGCCTGACTCCTGGGTTCCTCTCATTAGGAGAGGGTTTTCTTGAAGTTGTCTCCCACTCATGGGCCAGATAAAATGATTAGAAAACAAGCCAAAGCTGCAGCCCCTTGTCTATCCTGACTCTCAGGAGCCCACACCTGTTCCTTGGACCTGGCCGGTTCAGCAAGTTCCATTTTCTGCAACTGTGAGCCCCTGAGGGGTGATGATTGGCTGACCTGGGCAGCCTTACCGTGCCGGCCAGCCCTCCCCAGGTGTGCCTGGGTTGAGATCAATATAAATACCACTCCAGGCAGCAAGAGCCCCTGCAGCCGTGCCTGACGCCATTTTCTCTGCCCTGTCAGCAGTCTCGGGGCTGGGCTGGTGGGAGGGAGTGAGAGGCCACGGCTTTGTGGGTGGCCCAGTGTGAGTGGGGCTCTGCTGGACTTTCTGCAGCAGTTGCCAGGCTGCCACCTGCTAAAGAAGAGGATGTGTCACCCATACCTGCTGCTGGAATTTCTCCCTGGGCAGAGGTGAGGAAGGAAAAAAGCAGTGGGGGCAGGGACAGGACGGGTATCTCAGGCAGGGAAATGGAAATCTTCCAGAAGAGCACCCAGGGCCAGGACCATCCTGGCTGGCCTGCAGGCACCAAGTCGGCCGGCATGCTGTCACTCGTGTGGCTCTATGGCCCTTCCTCTAGGCTTTCAAGTCCTTGTATATATTCAGGTGTTTTACCTGGGACGGGTGGGAATAGTTCAGCAGCAACTGGCCTGGGGCTCAGCTCACGTTTACTCACAGATGCCTCGGCACGGTGCCCCAGCTTTGCAATGAGGACGCTTGTTGCGTGGGGGCTGCTGGCTGAATGGGAGACGATTCCCCACCACTGACCAACTTCAGAATTGTTTACAACTGGAGCAAGTGCCCTGATACGGTTTTCCTCTGTGTAACTGGTGGGTTCTGTGTTTTTTTTCTCTTTTTCGTTTTTGGTTCAAGGTAGATTTTATTCCTCTTTTTTGTATTTACAGATATAAGCATGGAAATAATTTATTCATATAAATACATGTATGTGCAGGGAATAATTGTTTTTTCTGTTTTCTTTTTTAAATTTTACTTCTTTTTAATTTTGAATTTTATTTTATATTTTTATACAGCAGGTTCTTATTGGTTATCTATTTTATACATATAAATGTATACATGCCAATCCCAGTCTCTCAACTCCTCCCACCACCACCCCCCCAACAGCTTTCCCCCCTTGTTGTCCATACGTTTGTTGTCTACATCTGTTGCTCTATTTATGCCTTGCAAAATGGTTAATCTGTACAGTTTTTCTAGGTTCCACATATATGCATGAATATACAAGATTTGTTTTTCTCTTTCTGACTTACTTCACTCTGTATGACAGTCTCTAGATCCATCGACGTCTCTACAAATGACCCAATTTCATTCCTTTTCATGGCTTAGTAATATTCCATTTTATATATGTACCACAGCTTTATGCATTCGTCTGTCTGTGGGCATTTAGGTTGCTTCCATTACCTCGATATTGTAAATAGTGATGCAATGAACATTGCGGTGAATGACTCTTTTTGATTTATGGTTTTGTCTGGGTATATGTCCAGTACTGGGATTGCTGTATCATATGGTAATTCTATTGTTAGTTTCTTAAGAAATTCCATATTGTTCTCCATAATGACTGTATCAATTTATATTCCCAACAATAGTGAAAGAGGGTTCCTTTTCTCCACACCCTTTCCAGCATTTTTTGTTTGTAGATTTTCAATGATACCTATTCTACCAGGTGTGAGGTGATACCTCATTGTTGAATCCATTTCGTTGAGCAAGGGGTAGCTCTTGTCTATTACATATTTGGCTTATGGAACGGTATCTGTGCTAATTTCAAACTCTGCTTTTATGCAGCACCCCAACTCACCTTCCCCCTTAAGCAGGCATAAGTTGGTTTTCTAAACTTGAGACCCTGTTCTGTTTTGTAATTCAGTTCATGGGTAGCCAAGTTCACATTCCGTGTATTAGTGATAACTTATGATGTTTCTTTTTCTGTGTGACTTATTTCACTTAGAATCATCGTGCCTCAATGCACTCATGATGCTGGTACGGGCCTGGTGACATAGATTTCATTGCTGAGTGGTATTCTGTTGTACAGAAGTACCGCAAATTCTTTATCCATTATTTGCTCTCTGGGATATTTAACTTGTGCCGTAGAAGAGATTTCTGTAAAAAGAGCCATCCCAAATTTTGGGGTTGCTGTGTCTTTTTGATATTAATTTCCCTAAGCTATAGGACCATAAGTGGAAGTGCCCTAGGCTCTGTTGCTTTGTTTTTTAGATGTTTCAGGAAACACCATACACTTCTCCCAAGTGTCTGTTGGCAATTTACATCCCGCCCATCAGCATAACAAGGCTCCCAGTTCTCCATGGCCTGTCCTGTCTTTCTGGGTTTTACACTTTTTTCAGATGGCCCTTTTGACCGGGGGGAAGTGAGACTTCATTGTAGTGCAGATTTCCTTTGCAAGCTTGCTTGGTTGGCCAAAAAGGGCGTATGCGTTTTTTCCTGAATATATTCAGGAAAAAACGCATACGCCCTTTTGGCAAAGTGCATCATTGTGGACGTTCTGCCTCTTTTCCTATGCTTTCAATGCAATTCCAGTCTACCTCCTGAAATCGGTATCCTGCAATTCTGCCCCGCTTTCAAGTCCTCTTGGCAGCCTTACTTCAGTCTATTTTTGGACGATAGCTGTCATTTATATCTCTGCAGGTTTGTGAATTACAGTGCCCCTGAGCTCCTTTCTTCAACTCGCTTTCTTTTGAGCTGGCCGCAACACCGCAGGATGGCTTCAGGCCCTAATCTGGTTCCGGCACGGCACGCTGAGCCTTTGGTTATTTCCTCTTCCTGGTGGGAAATGAGAGTTAAATTTGCCCGTCCAGACACCTCCAGCTAGTCTCTCATTGGTTCTCCCTATTCCTGTTCATCTTCCGCAGAAATTGCAAACTGGGCCAAACAGGAGGTTAAATGCGCTGACTCTCCAAGTCGGGAGAGTGTTAGTAAAGGGTCTGGAATGTTGCACCCTAGTACCAGGGGAGGAAAACTGAGACATATTTGAACACGTCTCCCGTTCACACGGTTGATCATACTCGGGGTTCCACATGCATGTTTTAGCTGAAGGAAGAATACCTTAAACCTGGAGAGTTGAGACCCGTGTAATGGGTACCATGCAATATGACTTCAAAGGGTCTTCATTTGCTCACCGAACCTCTCCAATCCTATCACTGCTGCGTTCATGCCCCTGTACACATGCTTGATTCTCTTTCGGAGACATAGCAATCCATAGGTTTTAAGATACTTACTAGTCAGGTACATTCTTAGGCGTTTAATATGCAGTGTTGAGTCCATTTCATTGAGCAAGGAGTAGCTCTTGTCTATTCCATATTTGGCTTAAGGAACTTTATCTGTGCTCATTTCAATCTCTGGTTTTATGCAGCACCCCAACTCACCTTTACCCTTAAGCAAGTATAAGTTGGTTTTCTAAATTTGAGACCCTGTTCTGTTTTGGAATGCAGTTCCTGTATAGCCAAGTTTACATTCCGTGTATTACTGATATCTTATGATGTTTCTTTTTCTGTGTGACTTATTTCAGTTAGAATCATCATACCTGAATCCACTCATTGTGCTGCTAAGGGCCTGATGACACAGATTTCATTGCTGAGTGATATTGCTTTGTAAGTAAATACCACAACTTCTTTATCCATTTTTCACTTTCTGCGATGTTGAACTTGTACTGTAAACGAGGTTCTTGTAAACAGAGCCGTTCCAAACTTTGGGGTGGCTGTGTCATTTTGATTTTAATTTCCCTAAGCTATAGGACCATAAGTGGAAGTGCCCTAGGCTCTGTTGCTTTGTTTTTTAGATGTTTCAGGAAACACCATACACTTCTCCCCAGTGGTTGTTGACAATTTACATCCCGCCCATCAGCATAACAAGGCTCCCAGTTCTCCATGGCCTGTCCTGCCTTTCTGGATTTTACACTTTTTTCAGATGGCCCTTTTGACCGGGGGGAAGTGAGACTTCATTGTAGTGCAGATTTCCTTTGCAAGCTTGCTTGGTTGGCCAAAAAGGGCGTATGCGTTTTTTCCTGAATATATTCAGGAAAAAACGCATACGCCCTTTTTGGCCAAGTGCATCATTGTGGACGTTCTGCCTCTTTTCCTATGCTTTCAATGCAATTCCAGTCTACCTCCTGAAATCGGTTTCCTGCAATTCTGCCCCGCTTTCAAGTCCTCTTGGCAGCCTTACTTCAGTCTATTTTTACGATAGCTGTCATTTATAACTCTGCAGGTTTGTGAATTACAGTGCCCCTGAGCTCCTTTCTTCAACTTGCTTTCTTGTGACCTGGCCGCAACACCGCAGGATGTCTTCAGGCCCTAATCTGGTTCTGGCACGGCACGCTGAGCCTTTGGTTAATTCCTCTTCCTGGTGGGAAATGAGAGTTAAATTTGCCCATCCAGACACCTCCAGCTAGTCTCTCATTGATTCTCGCTATTCCTGTTCATCTTCCGCAGAAATTGCAAACTGGGCCAAACAGGAGGTTAAAGGGACTGACTCTCCAAGTGGGGAGAGTGTTAGTAAGCGTCTGGAATGTTGCACCCGAGTACCAGGGTACGAAAACTGAGACATATTTGAACACGTCTCCCGATCACATGGTTGATCATACTCTAGGTTCCACATGCATGTTTTAGCTGAAGGAAGAATACCTTAAACCTGGGTAGTTGAAACCCGTGGAATGGGTACCATGCAATATGACTTCAAAGGGTCTTCATTTGCTCACGAACCTCTCCAATCCTATCACTGCTGCGTTTATGCCCCTGTACACATGCTTGATTGTCTTTCGGAGACATAGCAATCCATAGGTTTTAAGATACTTACTAGTCAGGTACATTCTTAGGCGTTTAATATGCGGTGTTGAGTCCATTTCGTTGAGCAAGGAGTAGCTCTTGTCTATTCCATATTTGGCTTAAGGAACTTTATCTGTGCTCATTTCAATCTCTGGTTTTATGCAGCACCCCAACTCACCTTTCCCCTTAAGCAAGCATAAGTTGGTTTTCGAAATTTGAGACCCTGTTCTGTTCTGTAATTCAGTTCCTGTGTAGCCAAGTTTACATTCCGTGTATTACTGATATCTTATGATGTTTCTTTTTCTGTGTGACTTATTTCAGTTAGAATCATCATACCTGAATCCACTCATTGTGCTGCTAAGGGCCTGATGATATAGATTTCATTGCTGCGTGATATTGCTTTGTAAGTAAATACCACAACTTCTTTATCCATTTTTCACTTTCTGTGATATTGAACTTGTACTGTAAACGAAGTTCTTGTAAACAGAGGCGTCCCAAACTTTGGGGTGGCTGTGTCTTTTTGATTTTAATTTCCGTAAGCTATAGGACCATAAGTGGCAGTGCCCTAGGCTCTGTTGCTTTGTTTTTTAGATGTTTCAGGAAACACCATACACTTCTCCCGAGTGGTTGTTGGCAATTTACATCCCACCCATCAGCATAACAAGGCTCCCAGTTCTCCATGGCCTGTCCTGCCTTTCTGGATTTTACACTTTTTTCAGAATGCCCTTTTAACCAGGGAGAAGTGAGACTTCATTGTAGTGCAGATTTCCTTTGCAAGTTTGCTTGGTTGGCCAAAAAGGGCGTATGCGTTTTTTCCTGAATATATTCAGGAAAAAACGCATACGCCCTTTTTGGCCAAGTGCATCATTGTGGACGTTCTGCCTCTCTTCCTATGCTTTCAATGCAATTCCAGTCTACCTCCTGAAATCGGTTTCCTGCAATTCTGCCCCGCTTTCAAGTCCTCTTGGCAGGCTTACTTCAGTCTATTTTTGGACGATAGCTGTCATTTATAACTCTGCAGGTTTGTGAATTACAGTGCCCCTGAGCTCCTTTCTTCAACTTGCTTTCTTGTGACCTGGCCGCAACACCGCAGGATGTCTTCAGGCCCTAATCTGGTTCTGGCATGGCACGCTGAGCCTTTGGTTAATTCCTCTTCCTGGTGGGAAATGAGATTTAAATTTGCCCATCCAGACACCTCCAGCTAGTCTCTCATTGATTCTCGCTATTCCTGTTCATCTTCCGCAGAAATTGCAAACTGGACCAAACAGGAGGTTAAAGGGACTGACTCTCCAAGTGGGGAGAGTGTTACTAAGCATCTGGAATGTTGCACCGGAGTACCAGGGGAGGAAAACTGAGACATATTTGAACACGTCTCCCGTTCACATGGTTGATCATACTTGGGTTCCACATGGATGTTTTAGCTGAAGGAAGAATACCTTAAACCTGGAGAGTTAAGACCCGTGTAATGGGTACCATGCAATATGACTTCAAAGGTCTTCATTTGCTCACTGAACCTCTCCAATCCTATCACTGCTGCGTTTATGCCCCTGTACACATGCTTGATTCTCTTTCAGAGACATAGCAATCTATAGGTTTTAAGATACTTACTAGTCAGGTACATTCTTAGGCGTTTAATATGCGGTGTTGAGTCGATTTCGTTGAGCAAGGAGTAGCTCTTGTCTATTCCATATTTGGCTTAAGGAACTTTATCTGTGCTCATTTCAATCTCTGGTTTTATGCAGCACCCCAACTCACCTTTCCCCTTAAGCAAGCATAAGTTGGTTTTCTAAATTTGAGACCCTGTTCTGTTCTGTAATTCAGTTCCTGTGTAGCCAAGTTTACATTCCGTGTATTACTGATATCTTATGATGTTTCTTTTTCTGTGTGACTTATTTCAGTTAGAATCATCATACCTGAATCCACTCATTGTGCTACTAAGGGCCTGATGACACAGATTTCATTGCTGAGTGATATTGCTTTGTAAGTAAATACCACAACTTTTTTATCCATTTTTCACTTTCTGCGATGTTGAACTTGTACTGTAAACGAGGTTCTTGTAAACAGAGCCGTTCCAAACTTTGGGGTGGCTGTGTCTTTTTGATTTTAAATTCCCTAAGCTATAGGACCATAAGTGGAAGTGCCCTAGGCTCTGTTGCTTTGTTTTTTAGATGTTTCAGGAAACACCATACACTTCTCCCGAGTGGTTGTTGGCAATTTACCTCCCGCCCTTCAGCATAACAAGGCTCCCAGTTCTCCATGGCCTGTCCTGCCTTTCTGGATTTTACACTTTTTTCAGATGGCCCTTTTGACCGGGGGGAAGTGAGACTTCATTGTAGTGCAGATTTCCTTTGCAAGCTTGCTTGGTTGGCCAAAAAGGGCGTATGCGTTTTTTCCTGAATATATTCAGGAAAAAACGCATACGCCCTTTTTGGCCAAGTGCATCATTGTGGACGTTCTGCCTCTTTTCCTATGCTTTCAATGCAATTCCAGTCTACCTCCTGAAATCGGTTTCCTGCAATTCTGCCCCGCTTTCAAGTCCTCTTGGCAGCCTTACTTCAGTCTATTTTTGGACGATAGCTGTCATTTATAACTCTGCAGGTTTGTGAATTACAGTGCCCCTGAGCTCCGTTCTTCAACTCGGTTTCTTTTGAGCTGGCCGCAACACCGCAGGATGGCTTCAGGCCCTAATCTCGTTCCGGCACGGCACGCTGAGCCTTTGGTTATTTCCTCTTCCTGGTGGGAAATGAGAGTTAAATTTGCCCGTCCAGACACCTCCAGCTAGCCTCTCATTGGTTCTCGCTATTCCTGTTCATCTTCCGCAGAAATTGCAAACTGGGTGAAACAGGAGGTTAAAGGCGCTGACTCTCCAAGTGGGGAGAGTGTCAGTAAAGCGTCTGGAATGTTGCACCCGAGTACCAGGGGAGGAAAACTGAGACATATTTGAACACGTCTCCCGTTCACATGGTTGATCATACTTGGGTTCCACATGCATGTTTTAGCTGAAGGAAGAATACCTTAAACCTGGAGAGTTGAGACCCATGTAATGGGTACCATGCAATATGACTTCAAAGGGTCTTCATTTGCTCACCGAACCTCTCCAATCCTATCACTGCTGCGTTTATGCCCCTGTACACATGCTTGATTCTCTTTCGGAGACATAGCAATCCATAGGTTTTAAGATACTTACTAGTCAGGTACATTCTTAGGCGTTTAATATGCGGTGTTGAGTCCATTTCGTTGAGCAAGGAGTAGCTCTTGTCTATTCCATATTTGACTTAAGGAACTTTATCTGTGCTCATTTCAATCTCTGGTTTTATGCAGCACCCCAACTCACCTTTCCCCTTAAGCAAGCATAAGTTGGTTTTCTAAATTTGAGACCCTGTTCTGTTCTGTAATTCAGTTCCTGTGTAGCCAAGTTTACATTCCGTGTATTACTGATATCTTATGATGTTTCTTTTTCTGTGTGACTTACTTCAGTTAGAATCATCATACCTGAATCCACTCATTGTGCTGCTAAGGGCCTGATGACACAGATTTCATTGCTGAGTGATATTGCTTTGTAAGTAAATACCACAACTTCTTTATCCATTTTTCACTTTCTGCGATGTTGAACTTGTACTGTAAACGAGGTTCTTGTAAACAGAGCCGTTCCAAACTTTGGGGTGGCTGTGTCTTTTTGATTTTAATTTCCCTAAGCTATAGGACCATAAGTGGAAGTGCCCTAGGTTCTGTTGCTTTGTTTTTTAGATGTTTCAGGAAACACCATACACTTCTCCCGAGTGGTTGTTGGCAATTTACATCCCGCCCATCAGCATAACAAGGCTCCCAGTTCTCCATGGCCTGTCCTGCCTTTCTGGATTTTACACTTTTTTCAGATGGCCCTTTTGACCGGGGGGAAGTGAGACTTCATTGTAGTGCAGATTTCCTTTGCAAGCTTGCTTGGTTGGCCAAAAAGGGCTTATGCGTTTTTTCCTGAATATATTAAGGAAAAAACGCATACGCCCTTTTCGGCCAAGTGCATCATTGTGGACGTTCGGCCTCTTTTCCTATGCTTTCAATGCAATTCCAGTCTACCTCCTGAAATCGGTTTCCTGCAATTCTGCCCCGCTTTCAAGTCCTCTTGGCAGCCTTACTTCAGTCTATTTTTGGACGATAGCTGTCATTTATAACTCTGCAGGTTTGTGAATTACAGTGCCCCTGAGCTCCTTTCTTCAACTCGCTTTCTTGTGAGCTGGCCGCAACACCGCAGGATGGCTTCAGGCCCTAATCTGGTTCCGGCACGGCACACTGAGCCTTTGGTTATTTCCTCTTCCTGGTGGGAAATGAGAGTTAAATTTGCCCGTCCAGACACCTGCAGCTAGCCTCTCATTGGTTCTCGCTATTCCTGTTCATCTTCCGCAGAAATTGCAAACTGGGCCAAACAGGAGGTTAAAGGGACTGACTCTCCAAGTGGGGAGAGTGTTAGTAAAGCGTCTGGAATGTTGCACCCGAGTACCAGGGGAGGAAAACTGAGACATATTTGAACACGTCTCCCGTTCACATGGTTTATCATACTTGGGTTCCACATGCATGTTTTAGCTGAAGGAAGAATACCTAAAACCTGGGTAGTTGAAACCCGTGGAATGGGTACCATGCAATATGACTTCAAAGGGTCTTCATTTGCTCACCGAACCTCTCCAATCCTATCACTGCTGCGTTTATGCCCCTGTACACATGCTTGATTCTCTTTCGGAGACATAGCAATCCATAGGTTTTAAGATACTTACTAGTCAGGTACATTCTTAGGCGTTTAATATGGGGTGTTGAGTCCATTTCGTTGAGCAAGGAGTAGCTCTTGTCTATTCCATATTTGGCTTAAGGAACTTTATCTGTGCTCATTTCAATCTCTGGTTTTATGCAGCACCCCAACTCACCTTTCCCCTTAAGCAAGCATAAGTTGGTTTTCTAAATTTGAGACCCTGTTCTGTTCTGTAATTCAGTTCCTGTGTAGCCAAGTTTACATTCCGTGTATTACTGATATCTTATGATGTTTCTTTTTCTGTGTGACTTATTTCAGTTAGAATCATCATACCTGAATCCACTCATTGTGATGCTAAGGGCCTGATGACACAGATTTCATTGCTGAGTGATATTGCTTTGTAAGTAAATACCACAACTTTTTTATCCATTTTTCACTTTCTGCGATGTTGAACTTGTACTGTAAACGAGGTTCTTGTAAACAGAGCCGTTCCAAACTTTGGGGTGGCTGTGTCTTTTTGATTTGAAATTCCCTAAGCTATAGGACCATAAGTGGAAGTGCCCTAGGCTCTGTTGCTTTGTTTTTTAGATGTTTCAGGAAACACCATACACTTCTCCCGAGTAGTTGTTGGCAATTTACATCCCGCCCTTCAGCATAACAAGGCTCCCAGTTCTCCATGGCCTGTCCTGCCTTTCTGGATTTTACACTTTTTTCAGATGGCCCTTTTGACCGGGGGGAAGTGAGACTTCATTGTAGTGCAGATTTCCTTTGCAAGCTTGCTTGGTTGGCCAAAAAGGGCGTATGCGTTTTTTCCTGAATATATTCAGGAATAAACGCATACGCCCTTTTTGGCCAAGTGCATCATTGTGGACGTTCTGCCTCTTTTCCTATGCTTTCAATGCAATTCCAGTCTACCTCCTGAAATCGGTTTCCTGCAATTCTGCCCCGCTTTCAAGTCCTCTTGGCAGCCTTACTTCAGTCTATTTTTGGACGATAGCTGTCATTTATAACTCTGCAGGTTTGTGAATTACAGTGACCCTGAGCTCCTTTCTTCAACTCGGTTTCTTTTGAGCTGGCCGCAACACCGCAGGATGGCTTCAGGCCCTAATCTGGTTCCGGCACGGCACGCTGAGCCTTTGGTTATTTCCTCTTCCTGGTGGGAAATGAGAGTTAAATTTGCCCGTCCAGACACCTCCAGCTAGCCTCTCATTGGTTCTCGCTATTCCTGTTCATCTTCCGCAGAAATTGCAAACTGGGCGAAACAGGAGGTTAAAGGCGCTGACTCTCCAAGTGCGGAGAGTGTTAGTAAAGCATCCGGAATGTTGCACCCGAGTACCAGGGGAGGAAAACTGAGACATATTTGAACACGTCTCCCGTTCACATGGTTGATCATACTTGGGTTCCACATGCATGTTTTAGCTGAAGGAAGAATACCTTAAACCTGGAGAGTTGAGACCCATGTAATGGGTACCATGCAATATGACTTCAAAGGGTCTTCATTTGCTCACCGAACCTCTCCAATCCTATCACTGCTGCGTTTATGCCCCTGTACACATGCTTGATTCTCTTTTGGAGACATAGCAATCCATAGGTTTTAAGATACTTACAAGTCAGGTACATTCTTAGGCGTTTAATATGCGGTGTTGAGTCCATTTCGTTGAGCAAGGAGTAGCTCTTGTCTATTCCATATTTGGCTTAAGGAACTTTATCTGTGCTCATTTCAATCTCTGGTTTTATGCAGCACCCCAACTCACCTTTACCCTTAAGCAAGCATAAGTTGGTTTTCTAAATTTGAGACCCTGTTCTGTTCTGTAATTCAGTTCCTGTGTAGCCAAGTTTACATTCCGTGTATTACTGATATCTTATGATGTTTCTTTTTCTGTGTGACTTATTTCAGTTAGAATCATCAAACCTGAATCCACTCATTGTGCTGCTAAGGGCCTGATGACACAGATTTCATTGCTGAGTGATACTGCATTGTAAGTAAATACCACAAGTTCTTTATCCATTTTTCACTTTGTGCGATGTTGAACTTGTACTGTAAACGAGGTTCTTGTAAACAGAGGCGTCCCAAACTTTGGGGTGGCTGTGTCTTTTTGATTTTAATTTCCCTAAGCTATAGGACCATAAGTGGAAGTGCCCTAGGTTCTGTTGCTTTGTTTTTTAGATGTTTCAGGAAACACCATACACTTCTCCCGAGTGGTTGTTGGCAATTTACATCCCGCCCATCAGCATAACAAGGCTCCCAGTTCTCCATGGCCTGTCCTGCCTTTCTGGATTTTACACTTTTTTCAGATGGCCCTTTTGACCGGGGGGAAATGAGACTTCATTGTAGTGCAGATTTCCTTTGCAAGCTTGCTTGGTTGGCCAAAAAGGGCGTATGCGTTTTTTCCTGAATATATTCAGGAAAAAACGCATACGCCCTTTTTGGCCAAGTGCATCATTGTGGACGTTCTGCCTCTTTTCCTATGCTTTCAATGCAATTCCAGTCTACCTCCTGAAATCGGTTTCCTGCAATTCTGCCCCGCTTTTAAGTCCTCTTGGCAGCCTTACTTCAGTCTATTTTTGGACGATAGCTGTCATTTATAACTCTGCAGGTTTGTGAATTACAGTGCCCCTGAGCTCCTTTCTTCAACTCGCCTTCTTTGAGCTGGCCGCAACACCGCAGGATGGCTTCAGGCCCTAATCTGGTTCCGGCACGGCACGCTGAGCCTTTGGTTAATTCCTCTTCCTGGTGGGAAATGAGAGTTAAATTTGCCCGTCCAGACACCTCCAGCTAGTCTCTCATTGGTTCTCGCTATTCCTGTTCATCTTCCGCAGAAATTGCAAACTGGGCCAATCAGGAGGTTAAAGACACTGACCCTCCAAGTCGGGAGAGTGTTAGTAAAGCGTCTGGAATGTTGCACCCGAGTACCAGGGTACGAAAACTGAGACATATTTGAACACGTCTCCCGATCACATGGTTGATCATACTCTGGGTTCCACATGCATGTTTTAGCTGAAGGAAGAATACCTAAAACCTGGGTAGTTGAAACCCGTGGAATGGGTACCATGCAATATGACTTCAAAGGGTCTTCATTTGCTCACCGAACCTCTCCAATCCTATCACTGCTGCGTTTATGCCCCTGTACAAATGCTTGATTCTCTTTCGGAGACATAGCAATCCATAGGTTTTAAGATACTTACTAGTCAGGTACATTCTTAGGCGTTTAATATGCGGTGTTGAGTCCATTTCGTTGAGCAAGGAGTAGCTCTTGTCTATTCCATATTTGGCTTAAGGAACTTTATCTGTGCTCATTTCAATCTCTGGTTTTATGCAGCACCCCAACTCACCTTTCCCCTTAAGCAAGCATAAGTTGGTTTTCGAAATTTGAGACCCTGTTCTGTTTTGGAATTCAGTTCCTGTGTAGCCAAGTTTACATTCCGTGTATTAGTGATAACTTATGATGTTTCTTTTTCTGTGTGACTTATTTCAGTTAGAATCATCGTACCTGAATCTACTCATTATGCTGCTACGGCCCTGATGACATAGATTTCATTGCTGAGTGATACTGCATTGTACGTAAGTACCACAAGTTGTTTATCCATTTTTCACTTTCTGCGATGTTGAACTTGTACTGTAAACGAGGTTCTTGTAAACAGAGCCGTTCCAAACTTTGGGGTGGCTGTGTCTTTTTGATTTTAATTTCCCTAAGCTATAGGACCATAAGTGGAAGTGCCCTAGGCTCTGTTGCTTTGTTTTTTAGATGTTTCAGGAAACACCATACACTTCTCCCGAGTGTCTGTTGGCAATTTACATCCCGCCCATCAGCATAACAATGCTCCCAGTTCTCCATGGCCTGTTGCCTTTCTGGATTTTACACTTTTTTCAGATGGCCCTTTTGACCGGGGGGAAGTGAGACTTCATTGTAGTGCAGATTTCCTTTGCAAGCTTGCTTGGTTGGCCAAAAAGGGCGTATGCGTTTTTTCCTGAATATATTCAGGAAAAAACGCATACGCCCTTTTTGGCCAAGTGCATCATTGTGGACGTTCTGCCTCTTTTCCTATGCTTTCAATGCAATTCCAGTCTACCTCCTGAAATCGGTTTCCTGCAATTCTGCCCCGCTTTCAAGTCCTCTTGGCAGCCTTACTTCAGTCTATTTTTGGACGATAGCTGTCATTTATAACTCTGCAGGTTTGTGAATTACAGTGCCCCTGAGCTCCTTTCTTCAACTCGCTTTCTTGTGAGCTGGCCGCAACACCGCAGGATGGCTTCAGGCCCTAATCTGGTTCCGGCATGGCACGCTGAGCCTTTGGTTATTTCCTCTTCCTGGTGGGAAATGAGAGTTAAATTTGCCCGTCCAGACACCTCCAGCTAGTCTCTCATTGGTTCTCGCTATTCCTGTTCATCTTCCGCAGAAATTGCAAACCGTGCCAAACAGGAGGTTAAAGACACTGACTCTCCAAGTCGGGAGAGTGTTAGTAAAGCGTCTGGAATGTTGCACCCGAGTACCAGGGTACGAAAACTGAGACATATTTGAACACGTCTCCCGATCACATGGTTGATCATACTCTGGGTTCCACATGCATATTTTAGCTGAAGGAAGAATACCTAAAACCTGGGTAGTTGAAACCCTTGGAATGGGTACCATGGAATATGACTTCAAAGGGTCTTCATTTGCTCACCGAACCTCTCCAATCCTATCACTGCTGCGTTTATGCCCCTGTACACATGCTTGATTCTCTTTCGGAGACATAGCAATCCATAGGTTTTAAGATACTTACTAGTCAGGTACATTCTTAGGCGTTTAATATGCGGTGTTGAGTCCATTTCGTTGAGCAAGGAGTAGCTCTTGTCTATTCCATATTTGGCTTAAGGAACTTTATCTGTGCTCATTTCAATCTCTGGTTTTATGCAGCAACCCAACTCACCTTTCCCCTTAAGCAAGCATAAGTTGGTTTTCTAAATTTGAGAACCTGTTCTGTTTTGGAATTCAGTTCCTGTGTAGCCAAGTTTACATTCCGTGTATTAGTGATATCTTATGATGTTTCTTTTTCTGTGTGACTTATTTCAGTTAGAATCATCGTACCTGAATCTACTCATTATGCTGCTACGGGCCTGATGACATAGATTTCATTGCTGAGTGATACTGCATTGTACGTAAGTACCACAAGTTCTTTATCCATTTTTCACTTTCTGCGATGTTGAACTTGTACTGTAAACGAGGTTCTTGTAAACAGAGCCGTTCCAAACTTTGGGGTGGCTGTGTCTTTTTGATTTTAATTTCCCTAAGCTATAGGACCAGAAGTGGAAGTGCCCTAGGCTCTGTTGCTTTGTTTTTTAGATGTTTCAGGAAACACCATACACTTCTCCCGAGTGTCTGTTGGCAATTTACATCCCGCCCATCAGCATAACAAGGCTCCCAGTTCTCCATGGCCTGTTGCCTTTCTGGATTTTACACTTTTTTCAGATGAGCCTTTTGACCGGGGGGAAGTGAGACTTCATTGTAGTGCAGATTTCCTTTGCAAGCTTGCTTGGTTGGCCAAAAAGGGCGTATGCGTTTTTTCCTGAATATATTCAGGAAAAAACGCATACGCCCTTTTTGGCCAAGTGCATCATTGTGGACGTTCTGCCTCTTTTCCTATGCTTTCAATGCAATTCCAGTCTACCTCCTGAAATCGGTTTCCTGCAATTCTTCCCCGCTTTCAAGTCCTCTTGGCAGCCTTACTTCAGTCTATTTTTGGACGATAGCTGTCATTTATAACTCTGCAGGTTTGTGAATTACAGTGCCCCTGAGCTCCTTTCTTCAACTCACTTTCTTTTGAGCTGGCCGCAACACCGCAGGATGTCTTCAGGCCCTAATCTGGTTCCAGCACGGCACGCTGAGCCTTTGGTTAATTCCTCTTCCTGGTGGGAAATGAGAGTTAAATTTGCCCGTCCAGACACCTCCAGCTAGTCTCTCATTGGTTCTCGCTATTCCTGTTCATCTTCCACAGAAATTGCAAACCGGGCCAAACAGGAGGTTAAAGGCGCTGACTCTCCAAGTGGGGAGAGTGTTAGTAAAGCGTCTGTAATGTTGCACCCGAGTACCAGGGGAGGAAAACTGAGACATATTTGAACACGTCTCCCGTTCACATGGTTGATCATACTTGGGTTCCACATGCATGTTTTAGCTGAAGGAAGAATACCTTAAACCTGGAGAGTTAAGACCCGTGTAATGGGTACCATGCAATATGACTTCAAAGGGTCTTCATTTGCTCACCGAACCTCTCCAATCCTATCACTGCTGCGTTTATGCCCCTGTACACATGCTTGATTCTCTTTCGGAGACATAGCAATCCATAGGTTTTAAGATACTTACTAGTCAGGTACATTCTTAGGCGTTTAATATGCGATGTTGAGTCCATTTCGTTGAGCAAGGAGTAGCTCTTGTCTATTCCATATTTGACTTAAGGAACTTTATCTGTGCTCATTTCAATCTCTGGTTTTATGCAGCACCCCAACTCACCTTTACCCTTAAGCAAGCATAAGTTGGTTTTCTAAATTTGAGACCCTGTTCTGTTCTGTAATTCAGTTCCTGTGTAGCCAAGTTTACATTCCGTGTATTACTGATATCTTATGATGTTTCTTTTTCTGTGTGACTTACTTCAGTTAGAATCATCATACCTGAATCCACTCATTGTGCTGCTAAGGGCCTGATGACACAGATTTCATTGCTGAGTGATATTGCTTTGTAAGTAAATACCACAACTTCTTTATCCATTTTTCACTTTCTGCGATGTTGAACTTGTACTGTAAACGAGGTTCTTGTAAACAGAGCCGTTCCAAACTTTGGGGTGGCTGTGTCTTTTTGATTTTAATTTCCCTAGACTATAGGACCATAAGTGGCAGTGCCCTAGGTTCTGTTGCTTTGTTTTTTAGATGTTTCAGGAAACACCATACACTTCTACCGAGTGGTTGTTGGCAATTTACATCCCGCCCATCAGCATAACAAGGCTCCCAGTTCTCCATGGCCTGTCCTGCCTTTCTGGATTTTACACTTTTTTCAGATGGCCCTTTTGACCGGGGGGAAGTGAGACTTCATTGTAGTGCAGATTTCCTTTGCAAGCTTGCTTGGTTGGCCAAAAAGGGCGTATGCGTTTTTTCCTGAATATATTCAGGAAAAAACGCATACGCCCTTTTTGGCCAAGTGCATCATTGTGGACGTTCTGCCTCTTTTCCTATGCTTTCAATGCAATTCCAGTCTACCTCCTGAAATCGGTTTCCTGCAATTCTGCCCCGCTTTCAAGTCCTCTTGGCAGCCTTACTTCAGTCTATTTTTGGACGATAGCTGTCATTTATAACTCTGCAGGTTTGTGAATTACAGTGCCCCTGAGCTCCTTTCTTCAACTCGGTTTCTTTTGAGCTGGCCGCAACACCGCAGGATGGCTTCAGGCCCTAATCTGGTTCCGGCACGGCACACTGAGCCTTTGGTTATTTCCTCTTCCTGGTGGGAAATGAGAGTTAAATTTGCCCGTCCAGACACCTCCAGCTAGCCTCTCATTGGTTCTCGCTATTCCTGTTCATCTTCTGCAGAAATTGCAAACTGGGCCAAACAGGAGGTTAAAGGCGCTGACTCTCCAAGTGGGGAGAGTGTTAGTAAAGCGTCTGGAATGTTGCACCCGAGTACCAGGGGAGGAAAACTGAGACATATTTGAACACGTCTCCCGTTCACATGGTTGATCATACTTGGGTTCCACATGCATGTTTTAGCTGAAGGAAGAATACCTTAAACCTGGAGAGTTGAGACCCGTGGAATGGGTACCATGCAATATGACTTCAAAGGGTCTTCATTTGCTCACCGAACCTCTCCAATCCTATCACTGCTGTGTTTATGCCCCTGTACACATGCTTGATTCTCTTTCGGAGACATAGCAATCCATAGGTTTTACGATACTTACTAGTCAGGTACATTCTTAGGCGTTTAATATGCGGTGTTGAGTCCATTTCGTTGAGCAAGGAGTAGCTCTTGTCTATTCCATATTTGACTTAAGGAACTTTATCTGTGCTCATTTCAATCTCTGGTTTTATGCAGCACCCCAACTCACCTTTACCCTTAAGCAAGCATAAGTTGCTTTTCTAAATTTGAGACCATGTTCTGTTCTGTAATTCAGTTCCTGTGTAGCCAAGTTTACATTCCGTGTATTACTGATATCTTATGATGTTTCTTTTTCTGTGTGACTTATTTCAGTTAGAATCATCATACCTGAATCCACTCATTGTGATGCTAAGGGCCTGATGACATAGATTTCATTGCTGAATGATATTGCTTTGTAAGTAAATACCACAACTTCTTTATCCATTTTTCACTTTCTGCGATGTTGAACTTGTACTGTAAACGAGGTTCTTGAAAACAGAGTCGTCCCAAACTTTGGGGTGGCTGTGTCTTTTTGATTTTAATTTCCCTAAGCTATAGGACCATAAGTGGCAGTGCCCTAGGCTCTGCTGCTTTGTTTTTTAGATGTTTCAGGAAACACCATACACTTCTCCCAAGTGTCTGTTGGCAATTTACATCCCGCCCATCAGCATAACAAGGCTCCCAGTTCTCCATGGCCTGTCCTGCCTTTCTGGATTTTACACTTTTTTCAGATGGCCCTTTTGACCGGGGGGAAGTGAGACTTCATTGTAGTGCAGATTTCCTTTGCAAGCTTGCTTGATTGGCCAAAAAGGGCGTATGCGTTTTTTCCTGAATATATTCAGGAAAAAACGCATACGCCCTTTTTGGCCAAGTGCATCATTGTGGACGTTCTGCCTCTTTTCCTATGCTTTCAATGCAATTCCAGTCTACCTCCTGAAATCGGTTTCCTGCAATTCTGCCCCGCTTTCAAGTCCTCTTGGCAGCCTTACTTCAGTCTATTTTTGGACGATAGCTGTCATTTATAACTCTGCAGGTTTGTGAATTACAGTGCCCCTGAGCTCCTTTCTTCAACTCGCTTTCTTGTGAGCTGGCCGCAACACCGCAGGATGGCTTCAGGCCCTAATCTGGTTCCGGCACGGCACGCTGAGCCTTTGGTTAATTCCTCTTCCTGGTGGGAAATGAGAGTTAAATTTGCCCGTCCAGACACCTCCAGCTAGTCTCTCATTGGTTCTCGCTATTCCTGTTCATCTTCCGCAGAAATTGCAAACTGGGCCAAACAGGAGGTTAAAGACACTGACTCTCCAAGTTGGGAGAGTGTTAGTAAAGCGTCTGGAATGTTGCACCCGAGTACCAGGGTACGAAAACTGAGACATATTTGAACACGTCTCCCGATCACATGGTTGATCATACTCTGGGTTCCACATGCATGTTTTAGCTGAAGGAAGAATACCTAAAACCTGGGTATTTGAAACCCGTGGAATGGGTACCATGCAATATGACTTCAAAGGGTCTTCATTTGCTCACCGAACCTCTCCAATCCTATCACTGCTGCGTTTATGCCCCTGTACACATGCTTGATTCTCTTTCAGAGACATAGCAATCCATAGGTTTTAAGATACTTACTAGTCAGGTACATTCTTAGGCGTTTAATATGCGGTGTTGAGTCCATTTCGTTGAGCAAGGAGTAGCTCTTGTCTATTCCATATTTGGCTTAAGGAACTTTATCTGTGCTCATTTCAATCTCTGGTTTTATGCAGCACCCCAACTCACCTTTCCCCTTAAGCAAGCATAAGTTGTTTTTCTAAATTTGAGACCCTGTTCTGTTCTGTAATTCAGTTCCTGTGTAGCCAAGTTTACATTCCGTGTATTACTGATATCTTATGATGTTTCTTTTTCTGTGTGACTTATTTCAGTTAGAATCATCATACCTGAATCCACTCATTGTGCTGCTAAGGGCCTGATGACACAGGTTTCATTGCTGAGTGATATTGCTTTGTAAGTAAATACCACAACTTCTTTATCCATTTTTCACTTTCTGCGATGTTGAACTTGTACTGTAAACGAGGTTCTTGTAAACAGAGGCGTCCCAAACTTTGGGGTGGCTGTGTCTTTTTGATTTTAATTTCCCTAAGCTATAGGACCATAAGTGGCAGTGCCCTAGGCTCTGTTGCTTTGTTTTTTAGATATTTCAGGAAACACCATAACACTTCTCCCGAGTGTCTGTTGGCAATTTACATCCCGCCCATCAGCATAACAAGGCTCCCAGTTCTCCATGGCCTGTCCTGCCTTTCTGGATTTTACACTTTTTTCAGATGGCTCTTTTGACCGGGGGGAAGTGAGACTTCATTGTAGTGCAGATTTCCTTTGCAAGCTTGCTTGGTTGGCCAAAAAGGGCGTATGCGTTTTTTCCTGAATATATTCAGGAAAAAACGCATACGCCCTTTTTGGCCAAGTGCATCATTGTGGACGTTCTGCCTCTTTTCCTATGCTTTCAATGCAATTCCAGTCTACCTCCTGAAATTGGTTTCCTGCAATTCTGCCCCGCTTTCAAGTCCTCTTGGCAGCCTTACTTCAGTCTATTTTTGGACGATAGCTGTCATTTATAACTCTGCAGGTTTGTGAATTACAGTGCCCCTGAGCTCCTTTCTTCAACTCGCTTTCTTGTGACCTGGCCGCAACACCGCAGGATGGCTTCAGGCCCTAATCTGGTTCCGGCCCGGCATGCTGATCCTTTGGTTAATTCCTCTTCCTGGTGGGAAATGAGAGTTAAATTTGACCGTCCAGACACCTCCAGCTAGCCTCTCATTGGTTCTCGCTATTCCTGTTCATCTTCCGCAGAAATTGCAAACTGGGCCAAACAGGAGGTTAAAGGGACTGACTCTCCAAGTGGGGAGAGTGTTAGTAAAGCGTCTGGAATGTTGCACCCGAGTACAAGGGGAGGAAAACTGAGACATATTTGAACACGTCTCCCGATCACATGGTTGATCATACTCTAGGTTCCACATGCATGTTTTAGCTGAAGGAAGAATACCTAAAACCTGGGTATTTGAAACCCGTGGAATGGGTACCATGCAATATGATTTCAAAGGGTCTTCATTTGCTCACCGAACCTCTCCAATCCTATCACTGCTGCGTTTATGCCCCTGTACACATGCTTGATTCTCTTTCAGAGACATAGCAATCCATAGGTTTTAAGATACTTACTAGTCAGGTACATTCTTAGGCGTTTAATATGCGGTGTTGAGTCCATTTCGTTGAGCAAGGAGTAGCTCTTGTCTATTCCATATTTGACTTAAGGAACTTTATCTGTGCTCATTTCAATCTCTGGTTTTATGCAGCACCCCAACTCACCTTTACCCTTAAGCAAGCATAAGTTGGTTTTCTAAATTTGAGACCCTGTTCTGTTCTGTAATTCAGTTCCTGTGTAGCCAAGTTTACATTCCGTGTATTACTGATATCTTATGATGTTTCTTTTTCTGTGTGACTTATTTCAGTTAGAATCATCATACCTGAATCCACTCATTGTGCTGCTAAGGGCCTGATGACACAGATTTCATTGCTGAGTGATATTGCTTTGTAAGTAAATACCACAACTTCTTTATCCATTTTTCACTTTCTGCGATGTTGAACTTGTACTGTAAACGAGGTTCTTGTAAACAGAGGCGTCCCACACTTTGGGGTGGCTGTGTCTTTTTGATTTTAATTTCCCTAAGCTATAGGACCATAAGTGGAAGTGCCCTAGGCTCTGTTGCTTTGTTTTTTAGATATTTCAGGAAACACCATAACACTTCTCCCGAGTGGTTATTGGCAATTTACATCCCGCCCATCAGCATAACAAGGCTCCCAGTTCTCCATGGCCTGTCCTGCCTTTCTGGATTTTACACTTTTTTCAGATGGCTCTTTTGACCGGGGGGAAGTGAGACTTCATTGTAGTGCAGATTTCCTTTGCAAGCTTGCTTGGTTGGCCAAAAAGGGCGTATGCGTTTTTTCCTGAATATATTCAGGAAAAAACGCATACGCCCTTTTTGGCCAAGTGCATCATTGTGGACGTTCGGCCTCTTTTCCTATGCTTTCAATGCAATTCCAGTCTACCTCCTGAAATCGGTTTCCTGCAATTCTGCCCCGCTTTCAAGTCCTCTTGGCAGCCTTACTTCAGTCTATTTTTGGACGATAGCTGTCATTTATAACTCTGCAGGTTTGTAAATTACAGTGCCCCTGAGCTCCTTTCTTCAACTCGCTTTCTTGTGACCTGGCGGCAACACCGCAGGATGGCTTCAGGCCCTAATCTGGTTCCGGCCCTGCATGCTGAGCCTTTGGTTAATTCCTCTTCCTGGTGGGAAATGAGAGTTAAATTTGCCCGTCCAGACACCTCCAGCTAGCCTCTCATTGATTCTCGCTATTCCTGTTCATCTTCCGCAGAAATTGCAAACTGGGCCAAACAGGAGGTTAAAGGGACTGACTCTCCAAGTGGGGAGAGTGTTAGTAAAGCGTCTGGAATGTTGCACCCGAGTACCAGGGGAGGAAAACTGAGACATATTTGAACACGTCTCCCGATCACATGGTTGATCATACTCTAGGTTCCACATGCATGTTTTAGCTGAAGGAAGAATACCTTAAACCTGGGTAGTTGAAACCCGTGGAATGGGTACCATGCAATATGACTTCAAAGGGTCTTCATTTGCTCACCGAACCTCTCCAATCCTATCACTGCTGCGTTTATGCCCCTGTACACATGCTTGATTCTCTTTCGGAGACATAGCAATCCATAGGTTTTACGATACTTACTAGTCAGGTACATTCTTAGGCGTTTAATATGGGGTGTTGAGTCCATTTCGTTGAGCAAGGAGTAGCTCTTGTCTATTCCATATTTGGCTTAAGGAACTTTATCTGTGCTCATTTCAATCTCTGGTTTTATGCAGCACCCCAACTCACCTTTCCCTTTAAGCAAGCATAAGTTGGTTTTCTAAATTTGAGACCCTGTTCTGTTTTGGAATGCAGTTCCTGTGTAGCCAAGTTTACATTCCGTGTATTAGTGATATCTTATGATGTTTCTTTTTCTGTGTGACTTATTTCAGTTAGAATCATCGTACCTGAATCCACTCATTATGCTGATACGGGCCTGATGACATAGATTTCATTGCTGAGTGATACTGCATTGTACGTAAGTACCACAAGTTCTTTATCCATTTTTCACTTTCTGTGATATTGAACTTGTACGGTAAACGAGGTTCTTGTAAACGGAGGCGTCCCAAACTTTGGGGTGGCTGTGTCTTTTTTATTTTAATTTCCCTAAGCTATAGGACCATAAGTGGAAGTGCCCTAGGCTCTGTTGCTTTGTTTTTTAGATGTTTCAGGAAACACCATACACTTCTCCCTAGTGGTTGTTGGCAATTTACATCCCGCCCATCAGCATAACAAGGCTCCCAGTTCTCCATGGCCTGTCCTGCCTTTCTGGATTTTACACTTTTTTCAGATGGCCCTTTTGACCGGGGGGAAGTGAGACTTCATTGTAGTGCAGATTTCCTTTGCAAGCTTGCTTGGTTGGCCAAAAAGGGCGTATGCGTTTTTTCCTGAATATATTCAGGAAAAAACGCATACGCCCTTTTTGGCCAAGTGCATCATTGTGGACGTTCTGCCTCTTTTCCTATGCTTTCAGTGCAATTCCAGTCTACCTCCTGAAATCGGTTTACTGCAATTCTGCCCCGCTTTCAAGTCCTCTTGGCAGCCTTACTTCAGTCTATTTTTGGACGATAGCTGTCATTTATAACTCTGCAGGTTTGTGAATTACAGTGCCCCTGAGCTCCTTTGTTCAACTCGCTTTCTTTTGAGCTGGCCGCAACACCGCAGGATGGCTTCAGGCCCTAATCTGGTTCCGGTACGGCATGCTGAGCCTTTGGTTATTTCCTCTTCCTGGTGGGAAATGAGAGTTAAATTTGCCCGTCCAGACACCTCCAGCTAGCCTCTCATTGGTTCTCGCTATTCCTGTTCATCTTCCGCAGAAATTGCAAACTGGGCCAAACAGGAGGTTAAAGGCGATGACTCTCCAAGTGGGGAGAGTGTTAGTAAAGCGTCTGGAATGTTGCACCCGAGTACCAGGGGAGGAAAACTGAGACATATTTGAACACGTCTCCCGTTCACATGGTTGATCATACTTGGGTTCCACATGCATGTTTTAGCTGAAGGAAGAATACCTTAAACCTGGAGAGTTGAGACCCGTGGAATGGGTACCATGCAATATGACTTCAAAGGGTCTTCATTTGCTCACCGAACCTCTCCAATCCTATCACTGCTGCGTTTATGCCCCTGTACACATGCTTGATTCTCTTTCGGAGACATAGCAATCCATAGGTTTTAAGATACTTACTAGTCAGGTACATTCTTAGGCGTTTAATATGCGGTGTTGAGTCCATTTCGTTGAGCAAGGAGTAGCTCTTGTCTATTCCATATTTGACTTAAGGAACTTTATCTGTGCTCATTTCAATCTCTGGTTTTATGCAGCACCCCAACTCACCTTTACCCTTAAGCAAGCATAAGTTGGTTTTCTAAATTTGAGACCCTGTTCTGTTCTGTAATTCAGTTCCTGTGTAGCCAAGTTTACATTCCGTGTATTACTGATATCTTATGATGTTTCTTTTTCTGTGTGACTTATTTCAGTTAGAATCATCATACCTGAATCCACTCATTGTGATGCTAAGGGCCTGATGACATAGATTTCATTGCTGAGTGATATTGCTTTGTAAGTAAATACCACAACTTCTTTATCCATTTTTCACTTTCTGCGATGTTGAACTTGTACTGTAAACGAGGTTCTTGTAAACAGAGCCTTCCCAAACTTTGGGGTGGCTGTGTCTTTTTGATTTTAATTTCCCTAAGCAATAGGACCATAAGTGGCAGTGCCCTAGGCTCTGTTGCTTTGTTTTTTAGATGTTTCAGGAAACACCATACACTTCTCCCGAGTGTCTGTTGGCAATTTACAACCCGCCCATCAGCATAACAAGGCCCCCAGTTCTCCATGGCCTGTCCTGCCTTTCTGGATTTTACACTTTTTTCAGATGGCCCTTTTGACCGGGGGGAAGTGAGACTTCATTGTAGTGCAGATTTCCTTTGCAAGCTTGCTTGGTTGGCCAAAAAGGGCGTATGCATTTTTTCCTGAATATATTCAGGAAAAAACGCATACGCCCTTTTTGGCCAAGTGCATCATTGTGGACGTTCTGCCTCTTTTCCTATGCTTTCAATGCAATTCCAGTCTACCTCCTGAAATCGGTTTCCTGCAATTCTGCCCCACTTTCAAGTCCTCTTGGCAGCCTTACTTCAGTGTATTTTTGGACGATAGCTGTCATTTATAACTCTGCAGGTTTGTGAATTACAGTGCCCCTGAGCTCCTTTCTTCAACTCGCTTTCTTTTGAGCTGGCCGCAACACCGCAGGATGGCTTCAGGCCCTAAACTGGTTCCGGTACGGCACGCTGAGCCTTTGGTTATTTCCTCTTCCTGGTGGGAAATGAGAGTTAAATTTGCCCGTCCAGACACCTCCAGCTAGCCTCTCATTGGTTCTCGCTATTCCTGTTCATCTTCTGCAGAAATTGCAAACTGGGCCAAACAGGAGGTTAAAGGCGCTGACTCTCCAAGTGGGGAGAGTGTTAGTAAAGCGTCTGGAATGTTGCACCCGAGTACCAGGGGAGGAAAACTGAGACATATTTGAACACGTCTCCCGTTCACATGGTTGATCATACTTGGGTTCCACATGCATGTTTTAGCTGAAGGAAGAATACCTTAAACCTGGAGAGTTGAGACCCGTGTAATGGGTACCATGCAATATGACTTCAAAGGGTCTTCATTTGCTCACCGAACCTCTCCAATCCTATCACTGCTGCGTTTATGCCCCTGTACACATGCTTGATTCTCTTTCGGAGACATAGCAATCCATAGGTTTTAAGATACTTACTAGTCAGGTACATTCTTAGGCGTTTAATATGCGGTGTTGAGTCCATTTCGTTGAGCAAGGAGTAGCTCTTGTCTATTCCATATTTGGCTTAAGGAACTTTATCTGTGCTCATTTCAATCTCTGGTTTTATGCAGCACCCCAACTCACCTTTACCCTTAAGCAAGAATAAGTTGGTTTTCTAAATTTGAGACCCTGTTCTGTTCTGTAATTCAGTTCCTGTGTAGCCAAGTTTACATTCCGTGTATTACTGATATCTTATGATGTTTCTTTTTCTGTGTGACTTATTTCAGTTAGAATCATCATACCTGAATCCACTCATTGTGCTGCTAAGGGCCTGATGACACAGATTTCATTGCTGAGTGATATTGCTTTGTAAGTAAATACCACAACTTCTTTATCCATTTTTCACTTTCTGCGATGTTGAACTTGTACTGTAAACGAGGTTCTTGTAAACAGAGCTGTTCGAAACTTTGGGGTGGCTGTGTCTTTTTGATTTTAATTTCCCTAAGCTATAGGACCATAAGTGGAAGTGCCCTAGGCTCTGTTGCTTTGTTTTTTAGATGTTTCAGGAAACACCATACACTTCTCCTGAGTGTCTGTTGGCAATTTACATCCCGCCCATCAGCATAACAAGGCTCCCAGTTCTCCATGGCCTGTCCTGCCTTTCTGGATTTTACACTTTTTTCAGATGGCCCTTTTGAGCGGGGGGAAGTGAGACTTCATTGTAGTGCAGATTTCCTTTGCAAGCTTGCTTGGTTGGCCAAAAAGGGCGTATGCGTTTTTTCCTGAATATATTCAGGAAAAAACGCATACGCCCTTTTTGGCCAAGTGCATCATTGTGGACGTTCTGCCTCTTTTCCTATGCTTTCAGTGCAATTCCAGTCTACCTCCTGAAATCGGTTTCCTGCAATTCTGCCCCGCTTTCAAGTCCTCTTGGCAGCCTTACTTCAGTCTATTTTTGGACGATAGCTGTCATTTATAACTCTGCAGGTTTGTGAATTACAGTGCCCCTGAGCTCCTTTATTCAACTCGCTTTCTTGTGAGCTGGCCGCAACACCGCAGGATGGCTTCAGGCCCTAATCTGGTTCCGGTACGGCACGCTGAGCCTTTGGTTATTTCCTCTTCCTGGTGGGAAATGAGAGTTAAATTTGCCCGTCCAGACACCTCCAGCTAGCCTCTCATTGGTTCTCGCTATTCCTGTTCATCTTCCGCAGAAATTGCAAACTGGGCCAAACAGAGGTTAAAGGGACTGACTCTCCAAGTGGGGAGAGTGTTAGTAAAGCGTCTCGAATGTTGCACCCGAGTACCAGGGTACGAAAACTGAGACATATTTGAACACGTCTCCCGATCACATGGTTGATCATACTCTAGGTTCCACATGCATGTTTTAGCTGAAGGAAGAATACCTTAAACCTGGGTAGTTGAAACCCGTGGAATGGGTACCATGCAATATGACTTCAAAGGGTCTTCATTTGCTCACCGAACCTCTCCAATCCTATCACTGCTGCGTTTATGCCCCTGTACACATGCTTGATTCTCTTTCGGAGACATAGCAATCCATAGGTTTTAAGATACTTACTAGTCAGGTACATTCTTAGGCGTTTAATATGGGGTGTTGAGTCCATTTCGTTGAGCAAGGAGTAGCTCTTGTCTATTCCATATTTGGCTTAAGGAACTTTATCTGTGCTCATTTCAATCTCTGGTTTTATGCAGCACCCCAACTCACCTTTCCCTTTAAGCAAGCATAAGTTGGTTTTCTAAATTTGAGACCCTGTTCTGTTTTGGAATGCAGTTCCTGTGTAGCCAAGTTTACATTCCGTGTATTAGTGATATCTTATGATGTTTCTTTTTCTGTGTGACTTATTTCAGTTAGAATCATCGTACCTGAATCCACTCATTATGCTGCTACGGGCCTGATGACATAGATTTCATTGCTGAGTGATACTGCATTGTACGTAAGTACCACAAGTTCTTTATCCATTTTTCACTTTCTGTGATATTGAACTTGTACGGTAAACGAGGTTCTTGTAAACGGAGGCGTCCCAAACTTTGGGGTGGCTGTGTCTTTTTTATTTTAATTTCCCTAAGCTATAGGACCATAAGTGGAAGTGCCCTAGGCTCTGTTGCTTTGTTTTTTAGATGTTTCAGGAAACACCATACACTTCTCCCTAGTGGTTGTTGGCAATTTACATCCCGCCCATCAGCATAACAAGGCTCCCAGTTCTCCATGGCCTGTCCTGCCTTTCTGGATTTTACACTTTTTTCAGATGGCCCTTTTGACCGGGGGGAAGTGAGACTTCATTGTAGTGCAGATTTCTTTTGCAAGCTTGCTTGGTTGGCCAAAAAGGGCGTATGCGTTTTTTCCTGAATATATTCAGGAAAAAACGCATACGCCCTTTTTGGCCAAGTGCATCATTGTGGACGTTCTGCCTCTTTTCCTATGCTTTCAATGCAATTCCAGTCTACCTCCTGAAATCGGTTTCCTGCAATTCTGCCCCGCTTTCAAGTCCTCTTGGCAGCCTTACTTCAGTATATTTTTGGACGATAGCTGTCATTTATAACTCTGCAGGTTTGTGAATTACAGTGCCCCTGAGCTCCTTTGTTCAACTCGCTTTCTTTTGAGCTGGCCGCAACACCGCAGGATGGCTTCAGGCCCTAATCTGGTTCCGGTACGGCACGCTGAGCCTTTGGTTATTTCCTCTTCCTGGTGGGAAATGAGAGTTAAATTTGCCCGTCCAGACACCTCCAGCTAGCCTCTCATTGGTTCTCGCTATTCCTGTTCATCTTCTGCAGAAATTGCAAACTGGGCCAAACAGGAGGTTAAAGGCGCTGACTCTCCAAGTGGGGAGAGTGTTAGTAAAGCGTCTGGAATGTTGCACCCGAGTACCAGGGGAGGAAAACTGAGACATATTTGAACACGTCTCCCGTTCACATGGTTGATCATACTTGGGTTCCACATGCATGTTTTAGCTGAAGGAAGAATACCTTAAACCTGGAGAGTTGAGACCCGTGTAATGGGTACCATGCAATATGACTTCAAAGGGTCTTCATTTGCTCACCGAGCCTCTCCAATCCTATCACTGCAGCGTTTATGCCCCTGTACACATGCTTGATTCTCTTTCGGAGACATAGCAATCCATAGGTTTTAAGATACTTACTAGTCAGGTACATTCTTAGGCGTTTAATATGCGGTGTTGAGTCCATTTCGTTGAGCAAGGAGTAGCTCTTGTCTATTCCATATTTGGCTTAAGGAACTTTATCTGTGCTCATTTCAATCTCTGGTTTTATGCAGCACCCCAACTCACCTTTACCCTTAAGCAAGAATAAGTTGGTTTTCTAAATTTGAGACCCTGTTCTGTTCTGTAATTCAGTTCCTGTGTAGCCAAGTTTACATTCCGTGTATTACTGATATCTTATGATGTTTCTTTTTCTGTGTGACTTATTTCAGTTAGAATCATCATACCTGAATCCACTCATTGTGCTGCTAAGGGCCTGATGACACAGATTTCATTGCTGAGTGATATTGCTTTGTAAGTAAATACCACAACTTCTTTATCCATTTTTCACTTTCTGCAATGTTGAACTTGTACTGTAAACGAGGTTCTTGTAAACAGAGCCGTTCCAAACTTTGGGGTGGCTGTGTCTTTTTGATTTTAATTTCCCTAAGCTATAGGACCATAAGTGGAAGTGCCCTAGGCTCTGTTGCTTTGTTTTTTTAAATGTTTCAGGAAACACCATACACTTCTCCCGAGTGTCTGTTGGCAATTTACATCCCGCCCATCAGCATAACAAGGCTCCCAGTTCTCCATGGCCTGTCCTGCCTTTCTGGATTTTACACTTTTTTCAGATGGCCCTTTTGACCGGGGGGAAGTGAGACTTCATTGTAGTGCAGATTTCCTTTGCAAGCTTGCTTGGTTGGCCAAAAAGGGCGTATGCGTTTTTTCCTGAATATATTCAGGAAAAAACGCATACGCCCTTTTTGGCCAAGTGCATCATTGTGGACGTTCTGCCTCTTTTCCTATGCTTTCAGTGCAATTCCAGTCTACCTCCTGAAATCGGTTTCCTGCAATTCTGCCCCGCTTTCAAGTCCTCTTGGCAGCCTTACTTCAGTCTATTTTTGGACGATAGCTGTCATTTATAACTCTGCAGGTTTGTGAATTACAGTGCCCCTGAGCTCCTTTCTTCAACTCGCTTTCTTTTGAGCTGGCCGCAACACCGCAGGATGGCTTCAGGCCCTAATCTGGTTCCGGTACGGCACGCTGAGCCTTTGGTTATTTCCTCTTCCTGGTGGGAAATGAGAGTTAAATTTGCCCGTCCAGACACCTCCAGCTAGCCTCTCATTGGTTCTCGCTATTCCTGTTCATCTTCCGCAGAAATTGCAAACTGGGCCAAACAGGAGGTTAAAGGCGCTGACTCTCCAAGTGGGGAGAGTGTTAGTAAAGCGTCTGGAATGTTGCACCCGAGTACCAGGGGAGGAAAACTGAGACATATTTGAACACGTCTCCCGTTCACATGGTTGATCATACTTGGGTTCCACATGCATGTTTTAGCTGAAGGAAGAATACCTTAAACCTGGAGAGTTGAGACCCGTGGAATGGGTACCATGCAATATGACTTCAAAGGGTCTTCATTTGCTCACCGAACCTCTCCAATCCTATCACTGCTGCGTTTATGCCCCTGTACACATGCTTGATTCTCTTTCGGAGACATAGCAATCCATAGGTTTTAAGATACTTACTAGTCAGGTACATTCTTAGGCGTTTAATATGCGGTGTTGAGTCCATTTCGTTGAGCAAGGAGTAGCTCTTGTCTATTCCATATTTGACTTAAGGAACTTTATCTGTGCTCATTTCAATCTCTGGTTTTATGCAGCACCCCAACTCACCTTTACCCTTAAGCAAGCATAAGTTGGTTTTCTAAATTTGAGACCCTGTTCTGTTCTGTAATTCAGTTCCTGTGTAGCCAAGTTTACATTCCGTGTATTACTGATATCTTATGATGTTTCTTTTTCTGTGTGACTTATTTCAGTTAGAATCATCATACCTGAATCCACTCATTGTGATGCTAAGGGCCTGATGACATAGATTTCATTGCTGAGTGATATTGCTTTGTAAGTAAATACCACAACTTCTTTATCCATTTTTCACTTTCTGCGATGTTGAACTTGTACTGTAAACGAGGTTCTTGTAAACAGAGCCTTCCCAAACTTTGGGGTGGCTGTGTCTTTTTGATTTTAATTTCCCTAAGCAATAGGACCATAAGTGGCAGTGCCCTAGGCTCTGTTGCTTTGTTTTTTAGATATTTCAGGAAACACCATACACTTCTCCCGAGTGTCTGTTGGCAATTTACAACCCGCCCATCAGCATAACAAGGCTCCCAGTTCTCCATGGCCTGTCCTGCCTTTCTGGATTTTACACTTTTTTCAGATGGCCCTTTTGACCGGGGGGAAGTGAGACTTCATTGTAGTGCAGATTTCCTTTGCAAGCTTGCTTGGTTGGCCAAAAAGGGCGTATGCATTTTTTCCTGAATATATTCAGGAAAAAACGCATACGCCCTTTTTGGCCAAGTGCATCATTGTGGACGTTCTGCCTCTTTTCCTATGCTTTCAATGCAATTCCAGTCTACCTCCTGAAATCGGTTTCCTGCAATTCTGCCCCACTTTCAAGTCCTCTTGGCAGCCTTACTTCAGTGTATTTTTGGACGATAGCTGTCATTTATAACTCTGCAGGTTTGTGAATTACAGTGCCCCTGAGCTCCTTTCTTCAACTCGCTTTCTTTTGAGCTGGCCGCAACACCGCAGGATGGCTTCAGGCCCTAATCTGGTTCCGGTACGGCACGCTGAGCCTTTGGTTATTTCCTCTTCCTGGTGGGAAATGAGAGTTAAATTTGCCCGTCCAGACACCTCCAGCTAGCCTCTCATTGGTTCTCGCTATTCCTGTTCATCTTCTGCAGAAATTGCAAACTGGGCCAAACAGGAGGTTAAAGGCGCTGACTCTCCAAGTGGGGAGAGTGTTAGTAAAGCGTCTGGAATGTTGCACCCGAGTACCAGGGGAGGAAAACTGAGACATATTTGAACACGTCTCCCGTTCACATGGTTGATCATACTTGGGTTCCACATGCATGTTTTAGCTGAAGGAAGAATACCTTAAACCTGGAGAGTTGAGACCCGTGTAATGGGTACCATGCAATATGACTTCAAAGGGTCTTCATTTGCTCACCGAACCTCTCCAATCCTATCACTGCTGCGTTTATGCCCCTGTACACATGCTTGATTCTCTTTAGGAGACATAGCAATCCATAGGTTTTAAGATACTTACTAGTCAGGTACATTCTTAGGCGTTTAATATGCGGTGTTGAGTCCATTTCGTTGAGCAAGGAGTAGCTCTTGTCTATTCCATATTTGGCTTAAGGAACTTTATCTGTGCTCATTTCAATCTCTGGTTTTATGCAGCACCCCAACTCACCTTTACCCTTAAGCAAGAATAAGTTGGTTTTCTAAATTTGAGACCCTGTTCTGTTCTGTAATTCAGTTCCTGTGTAGCCAAGTTTCCATTCCGTGTATTACTGATATCTTATGATGTTTCTTTTTCTGTGTGACTTATTTCAGTTAGAATCATCATACCTGAATCCACTCATTGTGCTGCTAAGGGCCTGATGACACAGATTTCATTGCTGAGTGATATTGCTTTGTAAGTGAATACCACAACTTCTTTATCCATTTTTCACTTTCTGCGATGTTGAACTTGTACTGTAAACGAGGTTCTTGTAAACAGAGCCGTTCCAAACTTTGGGGTGGCTGTGTCTTTTTGATTTTAATTTCCCTAAGCTATAGGACCATAAGTGGAAGTGCCCTAGGTTCTGTTGCTTTGTTTTTTAGATGTTTCAGGAAACACCATACACTTCTCCCGAGTGGTTGTTGGCAATTTACATCCCGCCCATCAGCATAACAAGGCTCCCAGTTCTCCATGGCCTGTCCTGCCTTTCTGGATTTTACACTTTTTTCAGATGGCCCTTTTGACCGGGGGGAAGTGAGACTTCATTGTAGTGCAGATTTCCTTTGCAAGCTTGCTTGGTTGGCCAAAAAGGGCGTATGCGTTTTTTCCTGAATATATTCAGGAAAAAACGCATACGCCCTTTTTGGCCAAGTGCATCATTGTGGACGTTCTGCCTCTTTTCCTATGCTTTCAATGCAATTCCAGTCTACCTCCTGAAATCGGTTTCCTGCAATTCTGCCCCGCTTTCAAGTCCTCTTGGCAGCCTTACTTCAGTGTATTTTTGGACGATAGCTGTCATTTATAACTCTGCAGGTTTGTGAATTATAGTGCCCCTGAGCTCCTTTATTCAACTCGCTTTCTTGTGAGCTGGCCGCAACACCGCAGGATGGCTTCAGGCCCTAATCTGGTTCCGGTACGGCACGCTGAGCCTTTGGTTATTTCCTCTTCCTGGTGGGAAATGAGAGTTAAATTTGCCCGTCCAGACACCTCCAGCTAGCCTCTCATTGGTTCTCGCTATTCCTGTTCATCTTCCGCAGAAATTGCAAACTGGGCCAAACAGGAAGTTAAAGGGACTGACTCTCCAAGTGGGGAGAGTGTTAGTAAAGCGTCTGGAATGTTGCACCCGAGTACCAGGGGAGGAAAACTGAGACATATTTGAACACGTCTCCTGATCACATGGTTGATCCTACTCTGGGTTCCACATGCATATTTTAGCTGAAGGAAGAATACCTAAAACCTGGGTAGTTGAAACCCGTGGAATGAGTACCATGCAATATGACTTCAAAGGGTCTTCATTTGCTCACCGAACCTCTCCAATCCTATCACTGCTGCGTTTATGCCCCTGTACACATGCTTGATTCTCTTTCGGAGACATAGCAATCCATAGGTTTTAAGATATTACTAGTCAGGTACATTCTTAGGCGTTTAATATGGGGTGTTGAGTCCATTTCGTTGAGCAAGGAGTAGCTCTTGTCTATTCCATATTTGGCTTAAGGAACTTTATCTGTGCTCATTTCAATCTCTGGTTTTATGCAGCACCCCAACTCACCTTTCCCCTTAAGCAAGCATAAGTTGGTTTTCTAAATTTGAGAACCTGTTCTGTTTTGGAATGCAGTTCCTGTGTAGCCAAGTTTACATTCCGTGTATTAGTGATATCTTATGATGTTTCTTTTTCTGTGTGACTTATTTCAGTTAGAATCATCATACCTGAATCCACTCATTATGCTGCTACGGGCCTGATGACATAGATTTCATTGCTGAGTGATACTGCATTGTACGTAAGTACCACAAGTTCTTTATCCATTTTTCACTTTCTGTGATATTGAACTTGTACGGTAAACGAGGTTCTTGTAAACGGAGGCGTCCCAAACTTTGGGGTGGCTGTGTCTTTTTGATTTTAATTTCCCTAAGCTATAGGACCATAAGTGGAAGTGCCCTAGGCTCTGTTGCTTTGATTTTTAGATGTTTCAGGAAACACCATACACTTCTCCCGAGTGGTTGTTGGCAATTTACATCCCGCCCATCAGCATAACAAGGCTCCCAGTTCTCCATGGCCTGTCCTGCCTTTCTGGATTTTACACTTTTTTCAGATGGCCCTTTTGACCGGGGGGAAGTGAGACTTCATTGTAGTGCACATTTCCTTTGCAAGCTTGCTTGGTTGGCCAAAAAGGGTGTATGCGTTTTTTCCTGAATATATTCAGGAAAAAACGCATACGCCCTTTTTGGCCAAGTGCATCATTGTGGACGTTCTGCCTCTTTTCCTATGCTTTCAATGCAATTCCAGTCTACCTCCTGAAATCGGTTTCCTGCAATTCTGCCCCGCTTTCAAGTCCTCTTGGCAGCCTTACTTCAGTCTATTTTTGGACGATAGCTGTCATTTATAAGTCTGCAGGTTTGTGAATTACAGTGCCCCTGAGCTCCTTTCTTCAACTTGCTTTCTTGTGACCTGGCCGCAACACCGCAGGATGGCTTCAGGCCCTAATCTGGTTCCGGCACGGCACGCTGAGCCTTTGGTTATTTCCTCTTCCTGGTGGGAAATGAGAGTTAAATTTGCCCGTCCAGACACCTCCAGCTAGTCTCTCATTGGTTCTCGCTATTCCTGTTCATCTTCCGCAGAAATTGCAAACTGGGCCAAACAGGAGGTTAAAGGCGCTGACTCTCCAAGTGGGGAGAGTGTTAGTAAAGCGTCTGGAATGTTGCACCCGAGTACCAGGGGAGGAAAACTGAGACATATTTGAACACGTCTCCCGTTCACATGGTTGATCATACTTGGGTTCCACATGCATGTTTTAGCTGAAGGAAGAATACCTTAAACCTGGAGAGTTGAGACCCGTGTAATGGGTACCATGCAATATGACTTCAAAGGGTCTTCATTTGCTCACCGAACCTCTCCAATCCTATCACTGCTGCGTTTATGCCCCTGTACACATGCTTGATTCTCTTTCGGAGACATAGCAATCCATAGGTTTTAAGATACTTACTAGTCAGGTACATTCTTAGGCGTTTAATATGCGGTGTTGAGTCGATTTCGTTGAGCAAGGAGTAGCTCTTGTCTATTCCATATTTGGCTTAAGGAACTTTATCTGTGCTCATTTCAATCTCTGGTTTTATGCAGCACCCCAACTCACCTTTACCCTTAAGCAAGAATAAGTTGGTTTTCTAAATTTGAGACCCTGTTCTCTTCTGTAATTCAGTTCCTGTGTAGCCAAGTTTACATTCCGTGTATTACTGATATCTTATGATGTTTCTTTTTCTGTGTGACTTATTTCAGTTAGAATCATCATACCTGAATCCACTCATTGTGCTGCTAAGGGCCTGATGACACAGATTTCATTGCTGAGTGATATTGCTTTGTAAGTAAATACCACAACTTCTTTATCCATTTTTCACTTTCTGCGATGTTGAACTTGTACTGTAAACGAGGTTCTTGTAAACAGAGCCGTTCCAAACTTTGGGGTGGCTGTGTCTTTTTGATTTAATTTCCCTAAGCTATAGGACCATAAGTGGAAGTGCCCTAGGCTCTGTTGCTTTGTTTTTTAGATGTTTCAGGAAACACCATACACTTCTCCCGAGTGTCTGTTGGCAATTTACATCCCGCCCATCAGCATAACAAGGCTCCCAGTTCTCCATGGCCTGTCCTGCCTTTCTGGATTTTACACTTTTTTCAGATGGCCCTTTTGACCGGGGGGAAGTGAGACTTCATTGTAGTGCAGATTTCCTTTGCAAGCTTGCTTGGTTGGCCAAAAAGGGCGTATGCGTTTTTTCCTGAATATATTCAGGAAAAAACGCATACGCCCTTTTTGGCCAAGTGCATCATTGTGGACGTTCTGCCTCTTTTCCTATGCTTTCAATGCAATTCCAGTCTACCTCCTGAAATCGGTTTCCTGCAATTCTGCCCCGCTTTCAAGTCCTCTTGGCAGCCTTACTTCAGTCTATTTTTGGACGATAGCTGTCATTTATAACTCTGCAGGTTTGTGAATTACAGTGCCCCTGAGCTCCTTTCTTCAACTCGCTTTCTTTTGAGCTGGCGGCAACACCGCAGGATGGCTTCAGGCCCTAATCTGGTTCCGGTACGGCACGCTGAGCCTTTGGTTATTTCCTCTTCCTGGTGGGAAATGAGAGTTAAATTTGCCCGTCCAGACACCTCCAGCTAGCCTCTCATTGGTTCTCGCTATTCCTGTTCATCTTCCGCAGAAATTGCAAACTGGGCCAAACAGGAGGTTAAAGGCGCTGACTCTCCAAGTGGGGAGAGTGTTAGTAAAGCGTCTGGAATGTTGCACCCGAGTACCAGGGGAGGAAAACTGAGACATATTTGAACACGTCTCCCGTTCACATGGTTGATCATACTTGGGTTCCACATGCATGTTTTAGCTGAAGGAAGAATACCTTAAACCTGGAGAGTTGAGACCCGTGGAATGGGTACCATGCAATATGACTTCAAAGGGTCTTCATTTGCTCACCGAACCTCTCCAATCCTATCACTGCTGCGTTTATGCCCCTGTACACATGCTTGATTCTCTTTCGGAGACATAGCAATCCATAGGTTTTAAGATACTTACTAGTCAGGTACATTCTTAGGCGTTTAATATGCGGTGTTGAGTCCATTTCGTTGAGCAAGGAGTAGCTCTTGTCTATTCCATATTTGACTTAAGGAACTTTATCTGTGCTCATTTCAATCTCTGGTTTTATGCAGCACCCCAACTCACCTTTACCCTTAAGCAAGCATAAGTTGGTTTTCTAAATTTGAGACCCTGTTCTGTTCTGTAATTCAGTTCCTGTGTAGCCAAGTTTACATTCCGTGTATTACTGATATCTTATGATGTTTCTTTTTCTGTGTGACTTATTTCAGTTAGAATCATCATACCTGAATCCACTCATTGTGATGCTAAGGGCCTGATGACATAGATTTCATTGCTGAGTGATATTGCTTTGTAAGTAAATACCACAACTTCTTTATCCATTTTTCACTTTCTGCGATGTTGAACTTGTACTGTAAACGAGGTTCTTGTAAACAGAGCCTTCCCAAACTTTGGGGTGGCTGTGTCTTTTTGATTTTAATTTCCCTAAGCTATAGGACCATAAGTGGAAGTGCCCTAGGCTCTGTTGCTTTGATTTTTAGATGTTTCAGGAAACACCATACACTTCTCCCGAGTGGTTGTTGGCAATTTACATCCCGCCCATCAGCATAACAAGGCTCCCAGTTTTCCATGGCCTGTCCTGCCTTTCTGGATTTTACACTTTTTTCAGATGGCCCTTTTGACCGGGGGGAAGTGAGACTTCATTGTAGTGCACATTTCCTTTGCAAGCTTGCTTGGTTGGCCAAAAAGGGTGTATGCGTTTTTTCCTGAATATATTCAGGAAAAAACGCATACGCCCTTTTTGGCCAAGTGCATCATTGTGGACGTTCTGCCTCTTTTCCTATGCTTTCAATGCAATTCCAGTCTACCTCCTGAAATCGGTTTCCTGCAATTCTGCCCCGCTTTCAAGTCCTCTTGGCAGCCTTACTTCAGTCTATTTTTGGACGATAGCTGTCATTTATAACTCTGCAGGTTTGTGAATTACAGTGCCCCTGAGCTCCTTTCTTCAACTTGCTTTCTTGTGACCTGGCCGCAACACCGCAGGATGGCTTCAGGCCCTAATCTGGTTCCGGCACGGCACGCTGAGCCTTTGGTTATTTCCTCTTCCTGGTGGGAAATGAGAGTTAAATTTGCCCGTCCAGACACCTCCAGCTAGCCTCTCATTGGTTCTCGCTATTCCTGTTCATCTTCTGCAGAAATTGCAAACTGGGCCAAACAGGAGGTTAAAGGCGCTGACTCTCCAAGTGGGGAGAGTGTTAGTAAAGCGTCTGGAATGTTGCACCCGAGTACCAGGGGAGTAAAACTGAGACATATTTGAACACGTCTCCCGTTCACATGGTTGATCATACTTGGGTTCCACATGCATGTTTTAGCTGAAGGAAGAATACCTTAAACCTGGAGAGTTGAGACCCGTGTAATGGGTACCATGCAATATGACTTCAAAGGGTCTTCATTTGCTCACCGAACCTCTCCAATCCTATCACTGCTGCGTTTATGCCCCTGTACACATGCTTGATTCTCTTTCGGAGACATAGCAATCCATAGGTTTTAAGATACTTACTAGTCAGGTACATTCTTAGGCGTTTAATATGCGGTGTTGAGTCCATTTCGTTGAGCAAGGAGTAGCTCTTGTCTATTCCATATTTGACTTAAGGAACTTTATCTGTGCTCATTTCAATCTCTGGTTTTATGCAGCACCCCAACTCACCTTTACCCTTAAGCAAGCATAAGTTGGTTTTCTAAATTTGAGACCCTGTTCTGTTCTGTAATTCAGTTCCTGTGTAGCCAAGTTTACATTCCGTGTATTACTGATATCTTATGATGTTTCTTTTTCTGTGTGACTTATTTCAGTTAGAATCATCATACCTGAATCCACTCATTGTGATGCTAAGGGCCTGATGACATAGATTTCATTGCTGAGTTATATTGCTTTGTAAGTAAATACCACAACTTCTTTATCCATTTTTCACTTTCTGCGATGTTGAACTTGTACTGTAAACGAGGTTCTTGTAAACAGAGCCTTCCCAAACTTTGGGGTGGCTGTGTCTTTTTGATTTTAATTTCCCTAAGCTATAGGACCATAAGTGGAAGTGCCATAGGCTCTGTTGCTTTGATTTTTAGATGTTTCAGGAAACACCATACACTTCTCCCGAGTGGTTGTTGGCAATTTACATCCCGCCCATCAGCATAACAAGGCTCCCAGTTCTCCATGGCCTGTCCTGCCTTTCTGGATTTTACACTTTTTTCAGATGGCCCTTTTGACCGGGGGGAAGTGAGACTTCATTGTAGTGCACATTTCCTTTGCAAGCTTGCTTGGTTGGCCAAAAAGGGTGTATGCGTTTTTTCCTGAATATATTCAGGAAAAAACGCATACGCCCTTTTTGGCCAAGTGCATCATTGTGGACGTTCTGCCTCTTTTCCTATGCTTTCAATGCAATTCCAGTCTACCTCCTGAAATCGGTTTCCTGCAATTCTGCCCCGCTTTCAAGTCCTCTTGGCAGCCTTACTTCAGTCTATTTTTGGACGATAGCTGTCATTTATAACTCTGCAGGTTTGTGAATTACAGTGCCCCTGAGCTCCTTTCTTCAACTTGCTTTCTTGTGACCTGGCCGCAACACCGCAGGATGGCTTCAGGCCCTAATCTGGTTCCGGCACGGCACGCTGAGCCTTTGGTTATTTCCTCTTCCTGGTGGGAAATGAGAGTTAAATTTGCCCGTCCAGACACCTCCAGCTAGCCTCTCATTGGTTCTCGCTATTCCTGTTCATCTTCTGCAGAAATTGCAAACTGGGCCAAACAGGAGGTTAAAGGCGCTGACTCTCCAAGTGGGGAGAGTGTTAGTAAAGCGTCTGGAATGTTGCACCCGAGTACCAGGGGAGTAAAACTGAGACATATTTGAACACGTCTCCCGTTCACATGGTTGATCATACTTGGGTTCCACATGCATGTTTTAGCTGAAGGAAGAATACCTTAAACCTGGAGAGTTGAGACCCGTGTAATGGGTACCATGCAATATGACTTCAAAGGGTCTTCATTTGCTCACCGAACCTCTCCAATCCTATCACTGCTGCGTTTATGCCCCTGTACACATGCTTGATTCTCTTTCGGAGACATAGCAATCCATAGGTTTTAAGATACTTACTAGTCAGGTACATTCTTAGGCGTTTAATATGCGGTGTTGAGTCGATTTCGTTGAGCAAGGAGTAGCTCTTGTCTATTCCATATTTGGCTTAAGGAACTTTATCTGTGCTCATTTCAATCTCTGGTTTTATGCAGCACCCCAACTCACCTTTACCCTTAAGCAAGAATAAGTTGGTTTTCTAAATTTGAGACCCTGTTCTGTTCTGTAATTCAGTTCCTGTGTAGCCAAGTTTACATTCCGTGTATTACTGATATCTTATGATGTTTCTTTTTCTGTGTGACTTATTTCAGTTAGAATCATCATACCTGAATCCACTCATTGTGCTGCTAAGGGCCTGATGACACAGATTTCATTGCTGAGTGATATTGCTTTGTAAGTAAATACCACAACTTCTTTATCCATTTTTCACTTTCTGCAATGTTGAACTTGTACTGTAAACGAGGTTCTTGTAAACAGAGCCGTTCCAAACTTTGGGGTGGCTGTGTCTTTTTGATTTTAATTTCCCTAAGCTATAGGACCATAAGTGAAAGTGCCCTAGGCTCTGTTGCTTTGTTTTTTAGATGTTTCAGGAAACACCATACACTTCTCCCGAGTGTCTGTTGGCAATTTACATCCCGCCCATCAGCATAACAAGGCTCCCAGTTCTCCATGGCCTGTCCTGCCTTTCTGGATTTTACACTTTTTTCAGATGGCCCTTTTGACCGGGGGGAAGTGAGACTTCATTGTAGTGCAGATTTCCTTTGCAAGCTTGCTTGGTTGGCCAAAAAGGGCGTATGCGTTTTTTCCTGAATATATTCAGGAAAAAACGCATACGCCCTTTTTGGCCAAGTGCATCATTGTGGACGTTCTGCCTCTTTTCCTATGCTTTCAATGCAATTCCAGTCTACCTCCTGAAATCGGTTTCCTGCAATTCTGCCCCGCTTTCAAGTCCTCTTGGCAGCCTTACTTCAGTCTATTTTTGGACGATAGCTGTCATTTATAACTCTGCAGGTTTGTGAATTACAGTGCCCCTGAGCTCCTTTCTTCAACTCGCTTTCTTTTGAGCTGGCCGCAACACCGCAGGATGGCTTCAGGCCCTAATCTGGTTCCGGTACGGCACGCTGAGCCTTTGGTTATTTCCTCTTCCTGGTGGGAAATGAGAGTTAAATTTGCCCGTCCAGACACCTCCAGCTAGCCTCTCATTGGTTCTCGCTATTCCTGTTCATCTTCCGCAGAAATTGCAAACTGGGCCAAACAGGAGGTTAAAGGCGCTGACTCTCCAAGTGGGGAGAGTGTTAGTAAAGCGTCTGGAATGTTGCACCCGAGTACCAGGGGAGGAAAACTGAGACATATTTGAACACGTCTCCCGTTCACATGGTTGATCATACTTGGGTTCCACATGCATGTTTTAGCTGAAGGAAGAATACCTTAAACCTGGAGAGTTGAGACCCGTGGAATGGGTACCATGCAATATGACTTCAAAGGGTCTTCATTTGCTCACCGAACCTCTCCAATCCTATCACTGCTGCGTTTATGCCCCTGTACACATGCTTGATTCTCTTTCGGAGACATAGCAATCCATAGGTTTTAAGATACTTACTAGTCAGGTACATTCTTAGGCGTTTAATATGCGGTGTTGAGTCCATTTCGTTGAGCAAGGAGTAGCTCTTGTCTATTCCATATTTGACTTAAGGAACTTTATCTGTGCTCATTTCAATCTCTGGTTTTATGCAGCACCCCAACTCACCTTTACCCTTAAGCAAGCATAAGTTGGTTTTCTAAATTTGAGACCCTGTTCTGTTCTGTAATTCAGTTCCTGTGTAGCCAAGTTTACATTCCGTGTATTACTGATATCTTATGATGTTTCTTTTTCTGTGTGACTTATTTCAGTTAGAATCATCATACCTGAATCCACTCATTGTGATGCTAAGGGCCTGATGACATAGATTTCATTGCTGAGTGATATTGCTTTGTAAGTAAATACCACAACTTCTTTATCCATTTTTCACTTTCTGCGATGTTGAACTTGTACTGTAAACGAGGTTCTTGTAAACAGAGCCTTCCCAAACTTTGGGGTGGCTGTGTCTTTTTGATTTTAATTTCCCTAAGCAATAGGACCATAAGTGGCAGTGCCCTAGGCTCTGTTGCTTTGTTTTTTAGATGTTTCAGGAATCACCATACACTTCTCCTGAGTGTCTGTTGGCAATTTACAACCCGCCCATCAGCATAACAAGGCTCCCAGTTCTCCATGGCCTGTCCTGCCTTTCTGGATTTTACACTTTTTTCAGATGGCCCTTTTGACCGGGGGGAAGTGAGACTTCATTGTAGTGCAGATTTCCTTTGCAAGCTTGCTTGGTTGGCCAAAAAGGGCGTATGCATTTTTTCCTGAATATATTCAGGAAAAAACGCATACGCCCTTTTTGGCCAAGTGCATCATTGTGGACGTTCTGCCTCTTTTCCTATGCTTTCAATGCAATTCCAGTCTACCTCCTGAAATCGGTTTCCTGCAATTCGGCCCCACTTTCAAGTCCTCTTGGCAGCCTTACTTCAGTGTATTTTTGGACGATAGCTGTCATTTATAACTCTGCAGGTTTGTGAATTACAGTGCCCCTGAGCTCCTTTCTTCAACTCGCTTTCTTTTGAGCTGGCCGCAACACCGCAGGATGGCTTCAGGCCCTAATCTGGTTCCGGTACGGCACGCTGAGCCTTTGGTTATTTCCTCTTCCTGGTGGGAAATGAGAGTTAAATTTGCCCGTCCAGACACCTCCAGCTAGCCTCTCATTGGTTCTCGCTATTCCTGTTCATCTTCTGCAGAAATTGCAAACTGGGCCAAACAGGAGGTTAAAGGCGCTGACTCTCCAAGTGGGGAGAGTGTTAGTAAAGCGTCTGGAATGTTGCACCCGAGTACCAGGGGAGGAAAACTGAGACATATTTGAACACGTCTCCCGTTCACATGGTTGATCATACTTGGGTTCCACATGCATGTTTTAGCTGAAGGAAGAATACCTTAAACCTGGAGAGTTGAGACCCGTGTAATGGGTACCATGCAATATGACTTCAAAGGGTCTTCATTTGCTCACCGAACCTCTCCAATCCTATCACTGCTGCGTTTATGCCCCTGTACACATGCTTGATTCTCTTTCGGAGACATAGCAATCCATAGGTTTTAAGATACTTACTAGTCAGGTACATTCTTAGGCGTTTAATATGCGGTGTTGAGTCCATTTCGTTGAGCAAGGAGTAGCTCTTGTCTATTCCATATTTGGCTTAAGGAACTTTATCTGTGCTCATTTCAATCTCTGGTTTTATGCAGCACCCCAACTCACCTTTACCCTTAAGCAAGAATAAGTTGGTTTTCTAAATTTGAGACCCTGTTCTGTTCTGTAATTCAGTTCCTGTGTAGCCAAGTTTACATTCCGTGTATTACTGATATCTTATGATGTTTCTTTTTCTGTGTGACTTATTTCAGTTAGAATCATCATACCTGAATCCACTCATTGTCATGCTAAGGGCCTGATGACACAGATTTCATTGCTGAGTGATATTGCTTTGTAAGTGAATACCACAACTTCTTTATCCATTTTTCACTTTCTGCGATGTTGAACTTGTACTGTAAACGAGGTTCTTGTAAACAGAGCCGTTCCAAACTTTGGGGTGGCTGTGTCTTTTTGATTTTAATTTCCCTAAGCTATAGGACCATAAGTGGAAGTGCCCTAGGTTCTGTTGCTTTGTTTTTTAGATGTTTCAGGAAACACCATACACTTCTCCCGAGTGGTTGTTGGCAATTTACATCCCGCCCATCAGCATAACAAGGCTCCCAGTTCTCCATGGCCTGTCCTGCCTTTCTGGATTTTACACTTTTTTCAGATGGCCCTTTTGACCGGGGGGAAGTGAGACTTCATTGTAGTGCAGATTTCCTTTGCAAGCTTGCTTGGTTGGCCAAAAAGGGCGTATGCGTTTTTTACTGAATATATTCAGGAAAAAACGCATACGCCCTTTTTGGCCAAGTGCATCATTGTGGACGTTCTGCCTCTTTTCCTATGCTTTCAATGCAATTCCAGTCTACCTCCTGAAATCGGTTTCCTGCAATTCTGCCCCGCTTTCAAGTCCTCTTGGCAGCCTTACTTCAGTCTATTTTTGGACGATAGCTGTCATTTATAACTCTGCAGGTTTGTGAATTATAGTGCCCCTGAGCTCCTTTCTTCAACTCGGTTTCTTTTGAGCTGGCCGCAACACCGCAAGATGGCTTCAGGCCCTAATCTGGTTCCGGTACGGCACGCTGAGCCTTTGGTTATTTCCTCTTCCTGGTGGGAAATGAGAGTTAAATTTGCCCGTCCAGACACCTCCAGCTAGCCTCTCATTGGTTCTCGCTATTCCTGTTCATCTTCCGCAGAAATTGCAAACTGGGCCAAACAGGAAGTTAAAGGGACTGACTCTCCAAGTGGGGAGAGTGTTAGTAAAGCGTCTGGAATGTTGCACCCGAGTACCAGGGGAGGAAAACTGAGACATATTTGAACACGTCTCCCGATCACATGGTTGATCCTACTCTGGGTTCCACATGCATATTTTAGCTGAAGGAAGAATACCTAAAACCTGGGTAGTTGAAACCCGTGGAATGAGTACCATGCAATATGACTTCAAAGGGTCTTCATTTGCTCACCGAACCTCTCCAATCCTATCACTGCTGCGTTTATGCCCCTGTACACATGCTTGATTCTCTTTCGGAGACATAGCAATCCATAGGTTTTAAGATACTTACTAGTCAGGTACATTCTTAGGCGTTTAATATGGGGTGTTGAGTCCATTTCGTTGAGCAAGGAGTAGCTCTTGTCTATTCCATATTTGGCTTAAGGAACTTTATCTGTGCTCATTTCAATCTCTGGTTTTATGCAGCACCCCAACTCACCTTTCCCCTTAAGCAAGCATAAGTTGGTTTTCTAAATTTGAGAACCTGTTCTGTTTTGGAATGCAGTTCCTGTGTAGCCAAGTTTACATTCCGTGTGTTAGTGATATCTTATGATGTTTCTTTTTCTGTGTGACTTATTTCAGTTAGAATCATCGTACCTGAATCCACTCATTATGCTGCTACGGGCCTGATGACATAGATTTCATTGCTGAGTGATACTGCATTGTACGTAAGTACCACAAGTTCTTTATCCATTTTTCACTTTCTGTGATATTGAACTTGTACGGTAAACGAGGTTCTTGTAAACGGAGGCGTCCCAAACTTTGGGGTGGCTGTGTCTTTTTAATTTTAATTTCCCTAAGCTATAGGACCATAAGTGGAAGTGCCCTAGGCTCTGTTGCTTTGATTTTTAGATGTTTCAGGAAACACCATACACTTCTCCCGAGTGGTTGTTGGCAATTTACATCCCGCCCATCAGCATAACAAGGCTCCCAGTTCTCCATGGCCTGTCCTGCCTTTCTGGATTTTACACTTTTTTCAGATGGCCCTTTTGACCGGGGGGAAGTGAGACTTCATTGTAGTGCACATTTCCTTTGCAAGCTTGCTTGGTTGGCCAAAAAGGGTGTATGCGTTTTTTCCTGAATATATTCAGGAAAAAACGCATACGCCCTTTTTGGCCAAGTGCATCATTGTGGACGTTCTGCCTCTTTTCCTATGCTTTCAATGCAATTCCAGTCTACCTCCTGAAATCGGTTTCCTGCAATTCTGCCCCGCTTTCAAGTCCTCTTGGCAGCCTTACTTCAGTCTATTTTTGGACGATAGCTGTCATTTATAAGTCTGCAGGTTTGTGAATTACAGTGCCCCTGAGCTCCTTTCTTCAACTTGCTTTCTTGTGACCTGGCCGCAACACCGCAGGATGGCTTCAGGCCCTAATCTGGTTCCGGCACGGCACGCTGAGCCTTTGGTTATTTCCTCTTCCTGGTGGGAAATGAGAGTTAAATTTGCCCGTCCAGACACCTCCAGCTAGTCTCTCATTGGTTCTCGCTATTCCTGTTCATCTTCCGCAGAAATTGCAAACTGGGCCAAACAGGAGGTTAAAGGCGCTGACTCTCCAAGTGGGGAGAGTGTTAGTAAAGCGTCTGTAATGTTGCACCCGAGTACCAGGGGAGGAAAACTGAGACATATTTGAACACATCTCCCGTTCACATGGTTGATCATACTTGGGTTCCACATGCATGTTTTAGCTGAAGGAAGAATACCTTAAACCTGGAGAGTTAAGACCCGTGTAATGGGTACCATGCAATATGACTTCAAAGGGTCTTCATTTGCTCACCGAACCTCTCCAATCCTATCACTGCTGCGTTTATGCCCCTGTACACATGCTTGATTCTCTTTCGGAGACATAGCAATCCATAGGTTTTAAGATACTTACTAGTCAGGTACATTCTTAGGCGTTTAATATGCGGTGTTGAGTCCAATTCGTTGAGCAAGGAGTAGCTCTTGTCTATTCCATATTTGACTTAAGGAACTTTATCTGTGCTCATTTCAATCTCTGGTTTTATGCAGCACCCCAACTCACCTTTACCCTTAAGCAAGCATAAGTTGGTTTTCTAAATTTGAGACCCTGTTCTGTTCTGTAATTCAGTTCCTGTGTAGCCAAGTTTACATTCCGTGTATTACTGATATCTTATGATGTTTCTTTTTCTGTGTGACTTACTTCAGTAAGAATCATCATACCTGAATCCACTCATTGTGCTGCTAAGGGCCTGATGACACAGATTTCATTGCTGAGTGATATTGCTTTGTAAGTAAATACCACAACTTCTTTATCCATTTTTCACTTTCTGCGATGTTGAACTTGTACTGTAAACGAGGTTCTTGTAAACAGAGCCGTTCCATACTTTGGGGTGGCTGTGTCTTTTTGATTTTAATTTCCCTAAGCTATAGGACCATAAGTGGAAGTGCCCTAGGTTCTGTTGCTTTGTTTTTTAGATGTTTCAGGAAACACCATACACTTCTCCCGAGTGGTTGTTGGCAATTTACATCCCGCCCATCAGCATAACAAGGCTCCCAGTTCTCCATGGCCTGTCCTGCCTTTCTGGATTTTACACTTTTTTCAGATGGCCCTTTTGACCGGGGGGAAGTGAGACTTCATTGTAGTGCACATTTCCTTTGCAAGCTTGCTTGGTTGGCCAAAAAGGGCGTATGCGTTTTTTCCTGAATATATTCAGGAAAAAACGCATACGCCCTTTTTGGCCAAGTGCATCATTGTGGACGTTCTGCCTCTTTTCCTATGCTTTCAATGCAATTCCAGTCTACCTCCTGAAATCGGTTTCCTGCAATTCTGCCCCGCTTTCAAGTCCTCTTGGCAGCCTTACTTCAGTCTATTTTTGGACGATAGCTGTCATTTATAACTCTGCAGGTTTGTGAATTACAGTGCCCCTGAGCTCCTTTCTTCAACTCGCTTTCTTTTGAGCTGGCCGCAACACCGCAGGATGTCTTCAGGCCCTAATCTGGTTCCGGCCCGGCATGCGGAGCCTTTGGTTAATTCCTCTTCCTGGTGGGAAATGAGAGTTAAATTTGCCCGTCCAGACACCTCCAGCTAGCCTCTCATTGGTTCTCACTATTCCTGTTCATCTTCCGCAGAAATTGCAAACTGGGCCAAACAGGAGGTTAAAGGCGCTGACTCTCCAAGTGGGGAGAGTGTTAGTAAAGCGTCTGGAATGTTGCACCCGAGTACCAGGGGAGGAAAACTGAGACATATTTGAACACGTCTCCCGTTCACATGGTTGATCATACTTGGGTTCCACATGCATGTTTTAGCTGAAGGAAGAATACCTTAAACCTGGAGAGTTGAGACCCGTGTAATGGGTACCATGCAATATGACTTCAAAGGGTCTTCATTTGCTCACCGAACCTCTCCAATCCTATCACTGCTGCGTTTATGCCCCCTGTACACATGCTTGATTCTCTTTCGGAGACATAGCAATCCATAGGTTTTAAGATACTTACTAGTCAGGTAAATTCTTAGGCGTTTAATATGCGGTGTTGAGTCCATTTCGTTGAGCAAGGAGTAGCTCTTGTCTATTCCATATTTGACTTAAGGAACTTTATCTGTGCTCATTTCAATCTCTGGTTTTATGCAGCACCCCAACTCACCTTTACCCTTAAGCAAGCATAAGTTGGTTTTCTAAATTTGAGACCCTGTTCTGTTCTGTAATTCAGTTCCTGTGTAGCCAAGTTTACATTCCGTGTATTACTGATATCTTATGATGTTTCTTTTTCTGTGTGACTTATTTCAGTTAGAATCATCATACCTGAATCCACTCATTGTGATGCTAAGGGCCTGTTGACATAGATTTCATTGCTGAGTGATATTGCTTTGTAAGTAAATACCACAACTTCTTTATCCATTTTTCACTTTCTGCAATGTTGAACTTGTACTGTAAACGAGGTTCTTGTAAACAGAGGCGTCCCAAACTTTGGGGTGGCTGTGTCTTTTTGATTTTAATTTCCCTAAGCTATATGACCATAAGTGGCAGTGCCCTAGGCTCTGTTGCTTTGTTTTTTAGATGTTTCAGGAAACACCATACACTTATCCCGAGTGTCTGTTGGAAATTTACATCTCGCCCATCAGCATAACAAGGCTCCCAGTTCTCCATGGCCTGTCCTGCCTTTCTGGATTTTACACTTTTTTCAGATGGCCCTTTTGACCGGGGGGAAGTGAGACTTCATTGTAGTGCAGATTTCCTTTGCAAGCTTGCTTGGTTGGCCAAAAAGGGCGTATGCGTTTTTTCCTGAATATATTCAGGAAAAAACGCATACGCCCTTTTTGGCCAAGTGCATCATTGTGGACGTTCTGCCTCTTTTCCTATGCTTTCAATGCAATTCCAGTCTACCTCCTGAAATCGGTTTCCTGCAATTCTGCCCCGCTTTCAAGTCCTCTTGGCAGCCTTACTTCAGTCTATTTTTGGACGATAGCTGTCATTTATAACTCTGCATGTTTGTGAATTACAGTGCCCCTGAGCTCCTTTCTTCAACTCGCTTTCTTTTGAGCTGGCCGCAACACCGCAGGATGGCTTCAGGCCCTAATCTGGTTCTGGCATGGCACGCTGAGCCTTTGGTTAATTCCTCTTCCTGGTAGGAAATGAGAGTTAAATTTGCCCGTCCAGACACCTCCAGCTAGTCTCCATTGGTTCTCGCTATTCCTGTTCATCTTCCGCAGAAATTGCAAACTGGGCCAAACAGGAGGTTAAAGGGACTGACTCTCCAAGTGGGGAGAGTGTTAGTAAAGCGTCTGGAATGTTGCACCCGAGTACCAGTGTACGAAAACTGAGACATATTTGAACACGTCTCCCGATCACATGGTTGATCATAGTCTAGGTTCCACATGCATGTTTTAGCTGAAGGAAGAATACCTTAAACCTGGGTAGTTGAAACCCGTGGAATGGGTACCATGCAATATGACTTCAAAGGGTCTTCATTTGCTCACCGAACCTCTCCAATCCTATCACTGCTGCGTTTATGCCCCTGTACACATGCTTGATTCCCTTTTGGAGACATAGCAATCCATAGGTTTTAAGATACTTACAAGTCAGGTACATTCTTAGGCGTTTAATATACGGTGTTGAGTCCATTTCGTTGAGCAAGGAGTAGCTCTTGTCTATTCCATATTTGGCTTAAGGAACTTTATCTGTGCTCATTTCAATCTCTGGTTTTATGCAGCACCCCAACTCACCTTTCCCCTTAAGCAAGCATAAGTTGGTTTTCTAAATTTGAGACCCTGTTCTGTTCTGTAATTCAGTTCCTGTGTAGCCAAGTTTACATTCCGTGTATTACTGATATCTTATGATGTTTCTTTTTCTGTGTGACTTATTTCAGTTAGAATCATCGTACCTGAATCCACTCATTATGCTGCTACGGGCCTGATGACATAGATTTCATTGCTGAGTGATACTGCATTGTACGTAAGTACCACAAGTTCTTTATCCATTTTTCACTTTCTGTGATATTGAACTTGTACGGTAAACGAGGTTCTTGTAAACGGAGGCATCCCAAACTTTGGGGTGGCTGTGTCTTTTTGATTTTAATTTCCCTAAGCTATAGGACCATAAGTGGAAGTGCCCTAGGCTCTGTTGCTTTGTTTTTTAGATGTTTCAGGAAACACCATACACTTCTCCCGAGTGTCTGTTGGCAATTTACATCCCGCCCATCAGCATAACAAGGCTCCCAGTTCTCCATGGCCTGTCCTGCCTTTCTGGATTTTACACTTTTTTCAGATGGCCCTTTTGACCGGGGGGAAGTGAGACTTCATTGTAGTGCAGATTTCCTTTGCAAGCTTGCTTGGTTGGCCAAAAAGGGCGTATGCATTTTTTCCTGAATATATTCAGGAAAAAACGCATACGCCCTTTTTGGCCAAGTGCATCATTGTGGACGTTCTGCCTCTTTTCCTATGCTTTCAATGCAATTCCAGTCTACCTCCTGAAATCGGTTTCCTGCAATTCTGCCCCGCTTTCAAGTCCTCTTGGCAGCCTTACTTCAGTCTATTTTTGGACGATAGCTGTCATTTATAACTCTGCAGGTTTGTGAATTACAGTGCCCCTGAGCTCCTTTCTTCAACTCGCTTTCTTTTGAGCTGGCCGCAACACCGCAGGATGGCTTCAGGCCCTAATCTGGTTCCGGTACGGCACGCTGAGCCTTTGGTTATTTCCTCTTCCTGGTGGGAAATGAGAGTTAAATTTGCCCGTCCAGACACCTCCAGCTAGCCTCTCATTGGTTCTCGCTATTCCTGTTCATCTTCCGCAGAAATTGCAAACTGGGCCAAACAGGAGGTTAAAGGCGCTGACTCTCCAAGTGGGGAGAGTGTTAGTAAAGCGTCTGGAATGTTGCACCCGAGTACCAGGGGAGGAAAACTGAGACATATTTGAACACGTCTCCCGTTCACATGGTTGAACATACTTGGGTTCCACATGCATGTTTTAGCTGAAGGAAGAATACCTTAAACATGGAGAGTTGAGACCCGTGTAATGGGTACCATGCAATATGACTTCAAAGGGTCTTCATTTGCTCACCGAACCTCTCCAATCCTATCACTGCTGCGTTTATGCCCCTGTACACATGCTTGATTCTCTTTCGGAGACATAGCAATCCATAGGTTTTAAGATACTTACTAGTCAGGTACATTCTTAGGCGTTTAATATGCGGTGTTGAGTCCATTTCGTTGAGCAAGGAGTAGCTCTTGTCTATTCCATATTTGACTTAAGGAACTTTATCTGTGCTCATTTCAATCTCTGGTTTTATGCAGCACCCCAACTCACCTTTACCCTTAAGCAAGCATAAGTTGGTTTTCTAAATTTGAGACCCTGTTCTGTTCTGTAATTCAGTTCCTGTGTAGCCAAGTTTACATTCCATGTATTACTGATATCTTATGATGTTTCTTTTTCTGTGTGACTTACTTCAGTTAGAATCATCATACCTGAATCCACTCATTGTGCTGCTAAGGGCCTGATGACACAGATTTCATTGCTGAGTGATATTGCTTTGTAAGTAAATACCACAACTTCTTTATCCATTTTTCACTTTCTGCGATGTTGAACTTGTACTGTAAACGAGGTTCTTGTAAACAGAGGCGTCCCAAACTTTGGGGTGGCTGTGTCTTTTTGATTTTAATTTCCCTAAGCTATAGGACCATAAGTGGCAGTGCCCTAGGCTCTGTTGCTTTGTTTTTTAGATGTTTCAGGAAACACCATACAATTCTCCCGAGTGTCTGTTGGCAATTTACATCCCGCCCATCAGTATAACAAGGCTCCCAGTTCTCCATGGCCTGTCCTGCCTTTCTGGATTTTACACTTTTTTCAGATGGCCCTTTTGACCGGGGGGAAGTGAGACTTCATTGTAGTGCAGATTTCCTTTGCAAGCTTGCTTGGTTGGCCAAAAAGGGCGTATGCGTTTTTTCCTGAATATATTCAGGAAAAAACGCATACGCCCCTTTTGGCCAAGTGCATCATTGTGGACGTTCTGCCTCTTTTCCTATGCTTTCAATGCAATTCCAGTCTACCTCCTGAAATCGGTTTCCTGCAATTCTGCCCCGCTTTCAAGTCCTCTTGGCAGCCTTACTTCAGTCTATTTTTGGACGATAGCTGTCATTTATAACTCTGCAGGTTTGTGAATTACAGTGCCCCTGAGCTCCTTTCTTCAACTCGCTTTCTTGTGACCTGGCCGCAACACCGCAGGATGGCTTCAGGCCCTAATCTGGTTCCGGCCCGGCACACTGAGCCTTTGGTTAATTCCTCTTCCTGGCGGGAAATGAGAGTTAAATTTGCCCGTCCAGACCCCGCCAGCTAGCCTCTCATTGGTTCTCACTATTCCTGTTCATCTTCCGCAGAAATTGCAAACTGGGCCAAACAGGAGGTTAAAGGGACTGACTCTCCAAGTGGGGAGAGTGTTAGTAAAGCGTCTGGAATGTTGCACCCGAGTACCAGGGGAGGAAAACTGAGACATATTTGAACACATCTCCCGATCACATGGTTGATCATACTCTAGGTTCCACATGCATGTTTTAGCTGAAGGAAGAATACCTTAAACCTGGAGAGTTGAGACCCGTGTAATGGGTACCATGCAATATTACTTCAAAGGGTCTTCATTTGCTCACCGAACCTCTCCAATCCTATCACTGCTGCGTTTATGCCCCTGTACACATGCTTGATTCTCTTTCGGAGACATAGCAATCCATAGGTTTTAAGATACTTACTAGTCAGGTACATTCTTAGGCGTTTAATATGCGATGTTGAGTCCATTTCGTTGAGCAAGGAGTAGCTCTTGTCTATTCCATATTTGACTTAAGGAACTTTATCTGTGCTCATTTCAATCTCTGGTTTTATGCAGCACCCCAACTCACCTTTACCCTTAAGCAAGCATAAGTTGGTTTTCTAAATTTGAGACCCTGTTCTGTTCTGTAATTCAGTTCCTGTGTAGCCAAGTTTACATTCCGTGTATTACTGATATCTTATGATGTTTCTTTTTCTGTGTGACTTACTTCAGTTAGAATCATCATACCTGAATCCACTCATTGTGCTGCTAAGGGCCTGATGACACAGATTTCATTGCTGAGTGATATTGCTTTGTAAGTAAATACCACAACTTCTTTATCCATTTTTCACTTTCTGCGATGTTGAACTTGTACTGTAAACGAGGTTCTTGTAAACAGAGGCGTCCCAAACTTTGGGGTGGCTGTGTCTTTTTGATTTTAATTTCCCTAAGCTATAGGACCATAAGTGGCAGTGCCCTAGGCTCTGTTGCTTTGTTTTTTAGATGTTTCAGGAAACACCATACACTTCTCCCGAGTGTCTGTTGGCAATTTACATCCCGCCCATCAGCATAACAAGGCTCCCAGTTCTCCATGGCCTGTCCTGCCTTTCTGGATTTTACACTTTTTTCAGATGGCCCTTTTGACCGGGGGGAAGTGAGACTTCATTGTAGTGCAGATTTCCTTTGCAAGCTTGCTTGGTTGGCCAAAAAGGGCGTATGCGTTTTTTCCTGAATATATTCAGGAAAAAACGCATACGCCCTTTTTGGCCAAGTGCATCATTGTGGACGTTCTGCCTCTTTTCCTATGCTTTCAATGCAATTCCAGTCTACCTCCTGAAATCGGTTTCCTGCAATTCTGCCCCGCTTTCAAGTCCTCTTGGCAGCCTTACTTCAGTCTATTTTTGGACGATAGCTGTCATTTATAACTCTGCAGGTTTGTGAATTACAGTGCCCCTGAGCTCCTTTCTTCAACTCGCTTTCTTGTGAGCTGGCCGCAACACCGCAGGATGGCTTCAGGCCCTAATCTGGTTCCGGCACGGCACGCTGAACCTTTGGTTATTTCCTCTTCCTGGTGGGAAATGAGAGTTAAATTTGCCCGTCCAGACACCTCCAGCTAGCCTCTCATTGGTTCTCGCTATTCCTGTTCATCTTCCGCAGAAATTGCAAACTGGGCCAAACAGGAGGTTAAAGGGACTGACTCTCCAAGTGGGGAGAGTGTTAGTAAAGCGTCTGGAATGTTGCACCCGAGTACCAGGGGAGGAAAACTGAGACATATTTGAACACATCTCCCGATCACATGGTTGATCATACTCTAGGTTCCACATGCATGTTTTAGCTGAAGGAAGAATACCTTAAACCTGGAGAGTTGAGACCCGTGTAATGGGTACCATGCAATATTACTTCAAAGGGTCTTCATTTGCTCACCGAACCTCTCCAATCCTATCACTGCTGCGTTTATGCCCCTGTACACATGCTTGATTCTCTTTCGGAGACATAGCAATCCATAGGTTTTAAGATACTTACTAGTCAGGTACATTCTTAGGCGTTTAATATGCGATGTTGAGTCCATTTCGTTGAGCAAGGAGTAGCTCTTGTCTATTCCATATTTGACTTAAGGAACTTTATCTGTGCTCATTTCAATCTCTGGTTTTATGCAGCACCCCAACTCACCTTTACCCTTAAGCAAGCATAAGTTGGTTTTCTAAATTTGAGACCCTGTTCTGTTCTGTAATTCAGTTCCTGTGTAGCCAAGTTTACATTCCGTGTATTACTGATATCTTATGATGTTTCTTTTTCTGTGTGACTTACTTCAGTTAGAATCATCATACCTGAATCCACTCATTGTGCTGCTAAGGGCCTGATGACACAGATTTCATTGCTGAGTGATATTGCTTTGTAAGTAAATACCACAACTTCTTTATCCATTTTTCACTTTCTGCGATGTTGAACTTGTACTGTAAACGAGGTTCTTGTAAACAGAGGCGTCCCAAACTTTGGGGTGGCTGTGTCTTTTTGATTTTAATTTCCCTAAGCTATAGGACCATAAGTGGCAGTGCCCTAGGCTCTGTTGCTTTGTTTTTTAGATGTTTCAGGAAACACCATACACTTCTCCCGAGTGTCTGTTGGCAATTTACATCCCGCCCATCAGCATAACAAGGCTCCCAGTTCTCCATGGCCTGTCCTGCCTTTCTGGATTTTACACTTTTTTCAGATGGCCCTTTTGACCGGGGGGAAGTGAGACTTCATTGTAGTGCAGATTTCCTTTGCAAGCTTGCTTGGTTGGCCAAAAAGGGCGTATGCGTTTTTTCCTGAATATATTCAGGAAAAAACGCATACGCCCTTTTTGGCCAAGTGCATCATTGTGGACGTTCTGCCTCTTTTCCTATGCTTTCAATGCAATTCCAGTCTACCTCCTGAAATCGGTTTACTGCAATTCTGCCCCGCTTTCAAGTCCTCTTGGCAGCCTTACTTCAGTCTATTTTTGGACGATAGCTGTCATTTATAACTCTGCAGGTTTGTGAATTACAGTGCCCCTGAGCTCCTTTCTTCAACTCGCTTTCTTGTGAGCTGGCCGCAACACCGCAGGATGGCTTCAGGCCCTAATCTGGTTCCGGCACGGCACGCTGAACCTTTGGTTATTTCCTCTTCCTGGTGGGAAATGAGAGTTAAATTTGCCCGTCCAGACACCTCCAGCTAGCCTCTCATTGGTTCTCGCTATTCCTGTTCATCTTCCGCAGAAATTGCAAACTGGGCCAAACAGGAGGTTAAAGGGACTGACTCTCCAAGTGGGGAGAGTGTTAGTAAAGCGTCTGGAATGTTGCACCCGAGTACCAGGGGAGGAAAACTGAGACATATTTGAACACATCTCCCGATCACATGGTTGATCATACTCTAGGTTCCACATGCATGTTTTAGCTGAAGGAAGAATACCTTAAACCTAGGTAGTTGAAACCCGTGGAATGGGTACCATGCAATATGACTTCAAAGGGTCTTCATTTGCTCACCGAACCTCTCCAATCCTATCACTGCTGCGTTTATGCCCCTGTACACATGCTTGATTCTCTTTCGGAGACATAGCAATCCATAGGTTTTAAGATACTTACTAGTCAGGTACATTCTTAGGCGTTTAATATGGGGTGTTGAGTCCATTTCGTTGAGCAAGGAGTAGCTCTTGTCTATTCCATATTTGGCTTAAGGAACTTTATCTGTGCTCATTTCAATCTCTGGTTTTATGCAGCACCCCAACTCACCTTTACCCTTAAGCAAGCATAAGTTGGTTTTCTAAATTTGAGACCCTGTTCTGTTCTGTAATTCAGTTCCTGTGTAGCCAAGTTTACATTCCGTGTATTACTGATATCTTATGATGTTTCTTTTTCTGTGTGACTTACTTCAGTTAGAATCATCATACCTGAATCCACTCATTGTGCTGCTAAGGGCCTGATGACACAGATTTCATTGCTGAGTGATATTGCTTTGTAAGTAAATACCACAACTTCTTTATCCATTTTTCACTTTCTGCGATGTTGAACTTGTACTGTAAACGAGGTTCTTGTAAACAGAGGCGTCCCAAACTTTGGGGTGGCTGTGTCTTTTTGATTTTAATTTCCCTAAGCTATAGGACCATAAGTGGCAGTGCCCTAGGCTCTGTTGCTTTGTTTTTTAGATGTTTCAGGAAACACCATACACTTCTCCCGAGTGTCTGTTGGCAATTTACATCCCGCCCATCAGCATAACAAGGCTCCCAGTTCTCCATGGCCTGTCCTGCCTTTCTGGATTTTACACTTTTTTCAGATGGCCCTTTTGACCGGGGGGAAGTGAGACTTCATTGTAGTGCAGATTTCCTTTGCAAGCTTGCTTGGTTGGCCAAAAAGGGCGTATGCGTTTTTACCTGAATATATTCAGGAAAAAACGCATACGCCCTTTTTGGCCAAGTGCATCATTGTGGACGTTCTGCCTCTTTTCCTATGCTTTCAATGCAATTCCAGTCTACCTCCTGAAATCGGTTTACTGCAATTCTGCCCCGCTTTCAAGTCCTCTTGGCAGCCTTACTTCAGTCTATTTTTGGACGATAGCTGTCATTTATAACTCTGCAGGTTTGTGAATTACAGTGCCCCTGAGCTCCTTTCTTCAACTCGCTTTCTTTTGAGCTGGCCGCAACACCGCAGGATGGCTTCAGGCCCTAATCTGGTTCTGGCATGGCACGCTGAGCCTTTGGTTAATTCCTCTTCCTGGTAGGAAATGAGAGTTAAATTTGCCCGTCCAGACACCTCCAGCTAGTCTCCATTGGTTCTCGCTATTCCTGTTCATCTTCCGCAGAAATTGCAAACTGGGCCAAACAGGAGGTTAAAGGGACTGACTCTCCAAGTGGGGAGAGTGTTAGTAAAGCGTCTGGAATGTTGCACCCGAGTACCAGTGTACGAAAACTGAGACATATTTGAACACGTCTCCCGATCACATGGTTGATCATAGTCTAGGTTCCACATGCATGTTTTAGCTGAAGGAAGAATACCTTAAACCTGGGTAGTTGAAACCCGTGGAATGGGTACCATGCAATATGACTTCAAAGGGTCTTCATTTGCTCACCGAACCTCTCCAATCCTATCACTGCTGCGTTTATGCCCCTGTACACATGCTTGATTCCCTTTTGGAGACATAGCAATCCATAGGTTTTAAGATACTTACAAGTCAGGTACATTCTTAGGCGTTTAATATACGGTGTTGAGTCCATTTCGTTGAGCAAGGAGTAGCTCTTGTCTATTCCATATTTGGCTTAAGGAACTTTATCTGTGCTCATTTCAATCTCTGGTTTTATGCAGCACCCCAACTCACCTTTCCCCTTAAGCAAGCATAAGTTGGTTTTCTAAATTTGAGACCCTGTTCTGTTCTGTAATTCAGTTCCTGTGTAGCCAAGTTTACATTCCGTGTATTACTGATATCTTATGATGTTTCTTTTTCTGTGTGACTTATTTCAGTTAGAATCATCGTACCTGAATCCACTCATTATGCTGCTACGGGCCTGATGACATAGATTTCATTGCTGAGTGATACTGCATTGTACGTAAGTACCACAAGTTCTTTATCCATTTTTCACTTTCTGTGATATTGAACTTGTACGGTAAACGAGGTTCTTGTAAACGGAGGCATCCCAAACTTTGGGGTGGCTGTGTCTTTTTGATTTTAATTTCCCTAAGCTATAGGACCATAAGTGGAAGTGCCCTAGGCTCTGTTGCTTTGTTTTTTAGATGTTTCAGGAAACACCATACACTTCTCCCGAGTGTCTGTTGGCAATTTACATCCCGCCCATCAGCATAACAAGGCTCCCAGTTCTCCATGGCCTGTCCTGCCTTTCTGGATTTTACACTTTTTTCAGATGGCCCTTTTGACCGGGGGGAAGTGAGACTTCATTGTAGTGCAGATTTCCTTTGCAAGCTTGCTTGGTTGGCCAAAAAGGGCGTATGCATTTTTTCCTGAATATATTCAGGAAAAAACGCATACGCCCTTTTTGGCCAAGTGCATCATTGTGGACGTTCTGCCTCTTTTCCTATGCTTTCAATGCAATTCCAGTCTACCTCCTGAAATCGGTTTCCTGCAATTCTGCCCCGCTTTCAAGTCCTCTTGGCAGCCTTACTTCAGTCTATTTTTGGACGATAGCTGTCATTTATAACTCTGCAGGTTTGTGAATTACAGTGCCCCTGAGCTCCTTTCTTCAACTCGCTTTCTTTTGAGCTGGCCGCAACACCGCAGGATGGCTTCAGGCCCTAATCTGGTTCCGGTACGGCACGCTGAGCCTTTGGTTATTTCCTCTTCCTGGTGGGAAATGAGAGTTAAATTTGCCCGTCCAGACACCTCCAGCTAGCCTCTCATTGGTTCTCGCTATTCCTGTTCATCTTCCGCAGAAATTGCAAACTGGGCCAAACAGGAGGTTAAAGGCGCTGACTCTCCAAGTGGGGAGAGTGTTAGTAAAGCGTCTGGAATGTTGCACCCGAGTACCAGGGGAGGAAAACTGAGACATATTTGAACACGTCTCCCGTTCACATGGTTGAACATACTTGGGTTCCACATGCATGTTTTAGCTGAAGGAAGAATACCTTAAACATGGAGAGTTGAGACCCGTGTAATGGGTACCATGCAATATGACTTCAAAGGGTCTTCTTTTGCTCACCGAACCTCTCCAATCCTATCACTGCTGCGTTTATGCCCCTGTACACATGCTTGATTCTCTTTCGGAGACATAGCAATCCATAGGTTTTAAGATACTTACTAGTCAGGTACATTCTTAGGCGTTTAATATGCGGTGTTGAGTCCATTTCGTTGAGCAAGGAGTAGCTCTTGTCTATTCCATATTTGACTTAAGGAACTTTATCTGTGCTCATTTCAATCTCTGGTTTTATGCAGCACCCCAACTCACCTTTACCCTTAAGCAAGCATAAGTTGGTTTTCTAAATTTGAGACCCTGTTCTGTTCTGTAATTCAGTTCCTGTGTAGCCAAGTTTACATTCCATGTATTACTGATATCTTATGATGTTTCTTTTTCTGTGTGACTTACTTCAGTTAGAATCATCATACCTGAATCCACTCATTGTGCTGCTAAGGGCCTGATGACACAGATTTCATTGCTGAGTGATATTGCTTTGTAAGTAAATACCACAACTTCTTTATCCATTTTTCACTTTCTGCGATGTTGAACTTGTACTGTAAACGAGGTTCTTGTAAACAGAGGCGTCCCAAACTTTGGGGTGGCTGTGTCTTTTTGATTTTAATTTCCCTAAGCTATAGGACCATAAGTGGCAGTGCCCTAGGCTCTGTTGCTTTGTTTTTTAGATGTTTCAGGAAACACCATACAATTCTCCCGAGTGTCTGTTGGCAATTTACATCCCGCCCATCAGTATAACAAGGCTCCCAGTTCTCCATGGCCTGTCCTGCCTTTCTGGATTTTACACTTTTTTCAGATGGCCCTTTTGACCGGGGGGAAGTGAGACTTCATTGTAGTGCAGATTTCCTTTGCAAGCTTGCTTGGTTGGCCAAAAAGGGCGTATGCGTTTTTTCCTGAATATATTCAGGAAAAAACGCATACGCCCCTTTTGGCCAAGTGCATCATTGTGGACGTTCTGCCTCTTTTCCTATGCTTTCAATGCAATTCCAGTCTACCTCCTGAAATCGGTTTCCTGCAATTCTGCCCCGCTTTCAAGTCCTCTTGGCAGCCTTACTTCAGTCTATTTTTGGACGATAGCTGTCATTTATAACTCTGCAGGTTTGTGAATTACAGTGCCCCTGAGCTCCTTTCTTCAACTCGCTTTCTTGTGACCTGGCCGCAACACCGCAGGATGGCTTCAGGCCCTAATCTGGTTCCGGCCCGGCACACTGAGCCTTTGGTTAATTCCTCTTCCTGGCGGGAAATGAGAGTTAAATTTGCCCGTCCAGACCCCGCCAGCTAGCCTCTCATTGGTTCTCACTATTCCTGTTCATCTTCCGCAGAAATTGCAAACTGGGCCAAACAGGAGGTTAAAGGGACTGACTCTCCAAGTGGGGAGAGTGTTAGTAAAGCGTCTGGAATGTTGCACCCGAGTACCAGGGGAGGAAAACTGAGACATATTTGAACACATCTCCCGATCACATGGTTGATCATACTCTAGGTTCCACATGCATGTTTTAGCTGAAGGAAGAATACCTTAAACCTGGAGAGTTGAGACCCGTGTAATGGGTACCATGCAATATTACTTCAAAGGGTCTTCATTTGCTCACCGAACCTCTCCAATCCTATCACTGCTGCGTTTATGCCCCTGTACACATGCTTGATTCTCTTTCGGAGACATAGCAATCCATAGGTTTTAAGATACTTACTAGTCAGGTACATTCTTAGGCGTTTAATATGCGATGTTGAGTCCATTTCGTTGAGCAAGGAGTAGCTCTTGTCTATTCCATATTTGACTTAAGGAACTTTATCTGTGCTCATTTCAATCTCTGGTTTTATGCAGCACCCCAACTCACCTTTACCCTTAAGCAAGCATAAGTTGGTTTTCTAAATTTGAGACCCTGTTCTGTTCTGTAATTCAGTTCCTGTGTAGCCAAGTTTACATTCCGTGTATTACTGATATCTTATGATGTTTCTTTTTCTGTGTGACTTACTTCAGTTAGAATCATCATACCTGAATCCACTCATTGTGCTGCTAAGGGCCTGATGACACAGATTTCATTGCTGAGTGATATTGCTTTGTAAGTAAATACCACAACTTCTTTATCCATTTTTCACTTTCTGCGATGTTGAACTTGTACTGTAAACGAGGTTCTTGTAAACAGAGGCGTCCCAAACTTTGGGGTGGCTGTGTCTTTTTGATTTTAATTTCCCTAAGCTATAGGACCATAAGTGGCAGTGCCCTAGGCTCTGTTGCTTTGTTTTTTAGATGTTTCAGGAAACACCATACACTTCTCCCGAGTGTCTGTTGGCAATTTACATCCCGCCCATCAGCATAACAAGGCTCCCAGTTCTCCATGGCCTGTCCTGCCTTTCTGGATTTTACACTTTTTTCAGATGGCCCTTTTGACCGGGGGGAAGTGAGACTTCATTGTAGTGCAGATTTCCTTTGCAAGCTTGCTTGGTTGGCCAAAAAGGGCGTATGCGTTTTTTCCTGAATATATTCAGGAAAAAACGCATACGCCCTTTTTGGCCAAGTGCATCATTGTGGACGTTCTGCCTCTTTTCCTATGCTTTCAATGCAATTCCAGTCTACCTCCTGAAATCGGTTTCCTGCAATTCTGCCCCGCTTTCAAGTCCTCTTGGCAGCCTTACTTCAGTCTATTTTTGGACGATAGCTGTCATTTATAACTCTGCAGGTTTGTGAATTACAGTGCCCCTGAGCTCCTTTCTTCAACTCGCTTTCTTGTGAGCTGGCCGCAACACCGCAGGATGGCTTCAGGCCCTAATCTGGTTCCGGCACGGCACGCTGAACCTTTGGTTATTTCCTCTTCCTGGTGGGAAATGAGAGTTAAATTTGCCCGTCCAGACACCTCCAGCTAGCCTCTCATTGGTTCTCGCTATTCCTGTTCATCTTCCGCAGAAATTGCAAACTGGGCCAAACAGGAGGTTAAAGGGACTGACTCTCCAAGTGGGGAGAGTGTTAGTAAAGCGTCTGGAATGTTGCACCCGAGTACCAGGGGAGGAAAACTGAGACATATTTGAACACATCTCCCGATCACATGGTTGATCATACTCTAGGTTCCACATGCATGTTTTAGCTGAAGGAAGAATACCTTAAACCTGGAGAGTTGAGACCCGTGTAATGGGTACCATGCAATATTACTTCAAAGGGTCTTCATTTGCTCACCGAACCTCTCCAATCCTATCACTGCTGCGTTTATGCCCCTGTACACATGCTTGATTCTCTTTCGGAGACATAGCAATCCATAGGTTTTAAGATACTTACTAGTCAGGTACATTCTTAGGCGTTTAATATGCGATGTTGAGTCCATTTCGTTGAGCAAGGAGTAGCTCTTGTCTATTCCATATTTGACTTAAGGAACTTTATCTGTGCTCATTTCAATCTCTGGTTTTATGCAGCACCCCAACTCACCTTTACCCTTAAGCAAGCATAAGTTGGTTTTCTAAATTTGAGACCCTGTTCTGTTCTGTAATTCAGTTCCTGTGTAGCCAAGTTTACATTCCGTGTATTACTGATATCTTATGATGTTTCTTTTTCTGTGTGACTTACTTCAGTTAGAATCATCATACCTGAATCCACTCATTGTGCTGCTAAGGGCCTGATGACACAGATTTCATTGCTGAGTGATATTGCTTTGTAAGTAAATACCACAACTTCTTTATCCATTTTTCACTTTCTGCGATGTTGAACTTGTACTGTAAACGAGGTTCTTGTAAACAGAGGCGTCCCAAACTTTGGGGTGGCTGTGTCTTTTTGATTTTAATTTCCCTAAGCTATAGGACCATAAGTGGCAGTGCCCTAGGCTCTGTTGCTTTGTTTTTTAGATGTTTCAGGAAACACCATACACTTCTCCCGAGTGTCTGTTGGCAATTTACATCCCGCCCATCAGCATAACAAGGCTCCCAGTTCTCCATGGCCTGTCCTGCCTTTCTGGATTTTACACTTTTTTCAGATGGCCCTTTTGACCGGGGGGAAGTGAGACTTCATTGTAGTGCAGATTTCCTTTGCAAGCTTGCTTGGTTGGCCAAAAAGGGCGTATGCGTTTTTTCCTGAATATATTCAGGAAAAAACGCATACGCCCTTTTTGGCCAAGTGCATCATTGTGGACGTTCTGCCTCTTTTCCTATGCTTTCAATGCAATTCCAGTCTACCTCCTGAAATCGGTTTACTGCAATTCTGCCCCGCTTTCAAGTCCTCTTGGCAGCCTTACTTCAGTCTATTTTTGGACGATAGCTGTCATTTATAACTCTGCAGGTTTGTGAATTACAGTGCCCCTGAGCTCCTTTCTTCAACTCGCTTTCTTGTGAGCTGGCCGCAACACCGCAGGATGGCTTCAGGCCCTAATCTGGTTCCGGCACGGCACGCTGAACCTTTGGTTATTTCCTCTTCCTGGTGGGAAATGAGAGTTAAATTTGCCCGTCCAGACACCTCCAGCTAGCCTCTCATTGGTTCTCGCTATTCCTGTTCATCTTCCGCAGAAATTGCAAACTGGGCCAAACAGGAGGTTAAAGGGACTGACTCTCCAAGTGGGGAGAGTGTTAGTAAAGCGTCTGGAATGTTGCACCCGAGTACCAGGGGAGGAAAACTGAGACATATTTGAACACATCTCCCGATCACATGGTTGATCATACTCTAGGTTCCACATGCATGTTTTAGCTGAAGGAAGAATACCTTAAACCTAGGTAGTTGAAACCCGTGGAATGGGTACCATGCAATATGACTTCAAAGGGTCTTCATTTGCTCACCGAACCTCTCCAATCCTATCACTGCTGCGTTTATGCCCCTGTACACATGCTTGATTCTCTTTCGGAGACATAGCAATCCATAGGTTTTAAGATACTTACTAGTCAGGTACATTCTTAGGCGTTTAATATGGGGTGTTGAGTCCATTTCGTTGAGCAAGGAGTAGCTCTTGTCTATTCCATATTTGGCTTAAGGAACTTTATCTGTGCTCATTTCAATCTCTGGTTTTATGCAGCACCCCAACTCACCTTTACCCTTAAGCAAGCATAAGTTGGTTTTCTAAATTTGAGACCCTGTTCTGTTCTGTAATTCAGTTCCTGTGTAGCCAAGTTTACATTCCGTGTATTACTGATATCTTATGATGTTTCTTTTTCTGTGTGACTTACTTCAGTTAGAATCATCATACCTGAATCCACTCATTGTGCTGCTAAGGGCCTGATGACACAGATTTCATTGCTGAGTGATATTGCTTTGTAAGTAAATACCACAACTTCTTTATCCATTTTTCACTTTCTGCGATGTTGAACTTGTACTGTAAACGAGGTTCTTGTAAACAGAGGCGTCCCAAACTTTGGGGTGGCTGTGTCTTTTTGATTTTAATTTCCCTAAGCTATAGGACCATAAGTGGCAGTGCCCTAGGCTCTGTTGCTTTGTTTTTTAGATGTTTCAGGAAACACCATACACTTCTCCCGAGTGTCTGTTGGCAATTTACATCCCGCCCATCAGCATAACAAGGCTCCCAGTTCTCCATGGCCTGTCCTGCCTTTCTGGATTTTACACTTTTTTCAGATGGCCCTTTTGACCGGGGGGAAGTGAGACTTCATTGTAGTGCAGATTTCCTTTGCAAGCTTGCTTGGTTGGCCAAAAAGGGCGTATGCGTTTTTACCTGAATATATTCAGGAAAAAACGCATACGCCCTTTTTGGCCAAGTGCATCATTGTGGACGTTCTGCCTCTTTTCCTATGCTTTCAATGCAATTCCAGTCTACCTCCTGAAATCGGTTTACTGCAATTCTGCCCCGCTTTCAAGTCCTCTTGGCAGCCTTACTTCAGTCTATTTTTGGACGATAGCTGTCATTTATAACTCTGCAGGTTTGTGAATTACAGTGCCCCTGAGCTCCTTTCTTCAACTCGCTTTCTTGTGAGCTGGCCGCAACACCGCAGGATGGCTTCAGGCCCTAATCTGGTTCCGGCACGGCACGCTGAACCTTTGGTTATTTCCTCTTCCTGGTGGGAAATGAGAGTTAAATTTGCCCGTCCAGACACCTCCAGCTAGCCTCTCATTGGTTCTCGCTATTCCTGTTCATCTTCCGCAGAAATTGCAAACTGGGCCAAACAGGAGGTTAAAGGGACTGACTCTCCAAGTGGGGAGAGTGTTAGTAAAGCGTCTGGAATGTTGCACCCGAGTACCAGGGGAGGAAAACTGAGACATATTTGAACACATCTCCCGATCACATGGTTGATCATACTCTAGGTTCCACATGCATGTTTTAGCTGAAGGAAGAATACCTTAAACCTAGGTAGTTGAAACCCGTGGAATGGGTACCATGCAATATGACTTCAAAGGGTCTTCATTTGCTCACCGAACCTCTCCAATCCTATCACTGCTGCGTTTATGCCCCTGTACACATGCTTGATTCTCTTTCGGAGACATAGCAATCCATAGGTTTTAAGATACTTACTAGTCAGGTACATTCTTAGGCGTTTAATATGGGGTGTTGAGTCCATTTCGTTGAGCAAGGAGTAGCTCTTGTCTATTCCATATTTGGCTTAAGGAACTTTATCTGTGCTCATTTCAATCTCTGGTTTTATGCAGCACCCCAACTCACCTTTACCCTTAAGCAAGCATAAGTTGGTTTTCTAAATTTGAGACCCTGTTCTGTTCTGTAATTCAGTTCCTGTGTAGCCAAGTTTACATTCCGTGTATTACTGATATCTTATGATGTTTCTTTTTCTGTGTGACTTACTTCAGTTAGAATCATCATACCTGAATCCACTCATTGTGCTGCTAAGGGCCTGATGACACAGATTTCATTGCTGAGTGATATTGCTTTGTAAGTAAATACCACAACTTCTTTATCCATTTTTCACTTTCTGCGATGTTGAACTTGTACTGTAAACGAGGTTCTTGTAAACAGAGGCGTCCCAAACTTTGGGGTGGCTGTGTCTTTTTGATTTTAATTTCCCTAAGCTATAGGACCATAAGTGGCAGTGCTCTAGGCTCTGTTGCTTTGTTTTTTAGATGTTTCAGGAAACACCATACACTTCTCCCGAGTGTCTGTTGGCAATTTACATCCCGCCCATCAGCATAACAAGGCTCCCAGTTCTCCATGGCCTGTCCTGCCTTTCTGGATTTTACACTTTTTTCAGATGGCCCTTTTGACCGGGGGGAAGTGAGACTTCATTGTAGTGCAGATTTCCTTTGCAAGCTTGCTTGGTTGGCCAAAAAGGGCGTATGCGTTTTTTCCTGAATATATTCAGGAAAAAACGCATACGCCCTTTTTGGCCAAGTGCATCATTGTGGACGTTCTGCCTCTTTTCCTATGCTTTCAATGCAATTCCAGTCTACCTCCTGAAATCGGTTTCCTGCAATTCTGCCCCGCTTTCGAGTCCTCTTGGCAGCCTTACTTCAGTCTATTTTTGGACGATAGCTGTCATTTATAACTCTGCAGGTTTGTGAATTACAGTGCCCCTGAGCTCCTTTCTTCAACTTGCTTTCTTGTGACCTGGCCGCAACACCGCAGGATGGCTTCAGGCCCTAATCTGGTTCCGGTACGGCTCGCTGAGCCTTTGGTTATTTCCTCTTCCTGGTGGGAAATGAGAGTTAAATTTGCCCGTCCAGACACCTCCAGCTAGTCTCTCATTGGTTCTCACTATTCCTGTTCATCTTCCGCAGAAATTGCAAACTGGGCCAAACAGGAGGTTAAAGGCGCTGACTCTCCAAGTGGGGAGAGTGTTAGTAAAGCGTCTGGAATGTTGCACCCGAGTACCAGGGGAGGAAAACTGAGACATATTTGAACACGTCTCCCGTTCACATGGTTGAACATACTTGGGTTCCACATGCATGTTTTAGCTGAAGGAAGAATACCTTAAACCTGGAGAGTTGAGACCCGTGTAATGGGTACCATGCAATATGACTTCAAAGGGTCTTCATTTGCTCACCGAACCTCTCCAATCCTATCACTGCTGCGTTTATGCCCCTGTACACATGCTTGATTCTCTTTCGGAGACATAGCAATCCATAGGTTTTAAGATACTTACTAGTCAGGTACATTCTTAGGCGTTTAATATGCGGTGTTGAGTCCATTTCGTTGAGCAAGGAGTAGCTCTTGTCTATTCCATATTTGACTTAAGGAACTTTATCTGTGCTCATTTCAATCTCTGGTTTTATGCAGCACCCCAACTCACCTTTACCCTTAAGCAAGCATAAGTTGGTTTTCTAAATTTGAGACCCTGTTCTGTTCTGTAATTCAGTTCCTGTGTAGCCAAGTTTACATTCCATGTATTACTGATATCTTATGATGTTTCTTTTTCTGTGTGACTTACTTCAGTTAGAATCATCATACCTGAATCCACTCATTGTGCTGCTAAGGGCCTGATGACACAGATTTCATTGCTGAGTGATATTGCTTTGTAAGTAAATACCACAACTTCTTTATCCATTTTTCACTTTCTGCGATGTTGAACTTGTACTGTAAACGAGGTTCTTGTAAACAGAGGCGTCCCAAACTTTGGGGTGGCTGTGTCTTTTTGATTTTAATTTCCCTAAGCTATAGGACCATAAGTGGCAGTGCCCTAGGCTCTGTTGCTTTGTTTTTTAGATGTTTCAGGAAACACCATACACTTCTCCCGAGTGTCTGTTGGCAATTTACATCCCGCCCATCAGCATAACAAGGCTCCCAGTTCTCCATGGCCTGTCCTGCCTTTCTGGATTTTACACTTTTTTCAGATGGCCCTTTTGACCGGGGGGAAGTGAGACTTCATTGTAGTGCAGATTTCCTTTGCAAGCTTGCTTGGTTGGCCAAAAAGGGCGTATGCGTTTTTTCCTGAATATATTCAGGAAAAAACGCATACGCCCTTTTTGGCCAAGTGCATCATTGTGGACGTTCTGCCTCTTTTCCTATGCTTTCAATGCAATTCCAGTCTACCTCCTGAAATCGGTTGCCTGCAATTCTGCCCCGCTTTCAAGTCCTCTTGGCAGCCTTATTTCAGTCTATTTTTGGACGATAGCTGTCATTTATAACTCTGCAGGTTTGTGAATTACAGTGCCCCTGAGCTCCTTTCTTCAACTCGCTTTCTTGTGACCTGGCCGCAACACCGCAGGATGGCTTCAGGCCCTAATCTGGTTCCGGCACGGCACACTGAGCCTTTGCTTAATTCCTCTTCCTGGCGGGAAATGAGAGTTAAATTTGCCCGTCCAGACACCTCCAGCTAGCCTCTCATTGGTTCTCGCTATTCCTGTTCATCTTCCGCAGAAATTGCAAACTGGGCCAAACAGGAGGTTAAAGGGACTGACTCTCCAAGTGGGGAGAGTGTTAGTAAAGCGTCTGGAATGTTGCACCCGAGTACCAGGGGAGGAAAACTGAGACATATTTGAACACATCTCCCGATCACATGGTTGATCATACTCTAGGTTCCACATGCATGTTTTAGCTGAAGGAAGAATACCTTAAACCTGGAGAGTTGAGACCCGTGTAATGGGTACCATGCAATATGACTTCAAAGGGTCTTCATTTGCTCACTGAACCTCTCCAATCCTATCACTGCTGCATTTATGCCCCTGTACACATGCTTGATTCTCTTTCAGAGACATAGCAATCCATAGGTTTTAAGATACTTACTAGTCAGGTACATTCTTAGGCGTTTAATATGCGGTGTTGAGTCCATTTCGTTGAGCAAGGAGTAGCTCTTGTCTATTCCATATTTGACTTAAGGAACTTTATCTGTGCTCATTTCAATCTCTGGTTTTATGCAGCACCCCAACTCACCTTTCCCCTTAAGCAAGCATAAGTTGGTTTTCTAAATTTGAGACCCTGTTCTGTTCTGTAATTCAGTTCCTGTGTAGCCAAGTTTACATTCCGTGTATTACTGATATCTTATGATGTTTCTTTTTCTGTGTGACTTACTTCAGTTAGAATCATCATACCTGAATCCACTCATTGTGCTGCTAAGGGCCTGATGACACAGATTTCATTGCTGAGTGATATTGCTTTGTAAGTAAATACCACAACTTCTTTATCCATTTTTCACTTTCTGCGATGTTGAACTTGTACTGTAAACGAGGTTCTTGTAAACAGAGGCGTCCCAAACTTTGGGGTGGCTGTGTCTTTTTGATTTTAATTTCCCTAAGCTATAGGACCATAAGTGGCAGTGCTCTAGGCTCTGTTGCTTTGTTTTTTAGATGTTTCAGGAAACACCATACACTTCTCCCGAGTGTCTGTTGGCAATTTACATCCTGCCCATCAGCATAACAAGGCTCCCAGTTCTCCATGGCCTGTCCTGCCTTTCTGGATTTTACACTTTTTTCAGATGGCCCTTTTGACCGGGGGGAAGTGAGACTTCATTGTAGTGCAGATTTCCTTTGCAAGCTTGCTTGGTTGGCCAAAAAGGGCGTATGCGTTTTTTCCTGAATATATTCAGGAAAAAACGCATACGCCCTTTTTGGCCAAGTGCATCATTGTGGACGTTCTGCCTGTTTTCCTATGCTTTCAATGCAATTCCAGTCTACCTCCTGAAATCGGTTTCCTGCAATTCTGCCCCGCTTTCAAGTCCTCTTGGCAGCCTTACTTCAGTCTATTTTTGGACGATAGCTGTCATTTATAACTCTGCAGGTTTGTGAATTACAGTGCCCCTGAGCTCCTTTCTTCAACTTGCTTTCTTGTGACCTGGCCGCAACACCGCAGGATGGCTTCAGGCCCTAATCTGGTTCCGGCACGGCTCGCTGAGCCTTTGGTTATTTCCTCTTCCTGGTGGGAAATGAGAGTTAAATTTGCCCGTCCAGACACCTCCAGCTAGTCTCTCATTGGTTCTCGCTATTCCTGTTCATCTTCCGCAGAAATTGCAAACTGGGCCAAACAGGAGGTTAAAGGCGCTGACTCTCCAAGTGGGGAGAGTGTTAGTAAAGCGTCTGGAATGTTGCACCCGAGTACCAGGGGAGGAAAACTGAGACATATTTGAACACGTCTCCCGTTCACATGGTTGAACATACTTGGGTTCCACATGCATGTTTTAGCTGAAGGAAGAATACCTTAAACCTGGAGAGTTGAGACCCGTGTAATGGGTACCATGCAATATGACTTCAAAGGGTCTTCATTTGCTCACCGAACCTCTCCAATCCTATCACTGCTGCGTTTATGCCCCTGTACACATGCTTGATTCTCTTTCGGAGACATAGCAATCCATAGGTTTTAAGATACTTACTAGTCAGGTACATTCTTAGGTGTTTAATATGCGGTATTGAGTCCATTTCGTTGAGCAAGGAGTAGCTCTTGTCTATTCCATATTTGACTTAAGGAACTTTATCTGTGCTCATTTCAATCTCTGGTTTTATGCAGCACCCCAACTCACCTTTACCCTTAAGCAAGCATAAGTTGGTTTTCTAAATTTGAGACCCTGTTCTGTTCTGTAATTCAGTTCCTGTGTAGCCAAGTTTACATTCCGTGTATTACTGATATCTTATGATGTTTCTTTTTCTGTGTGACTTACTTCAGTTAGAATCATCATACCTGAATCCACTCATTGTGCTGCTAAGGGCCTGATGACACAGATTTCATTGCTGAGTGATATTGCTTTGTAAGTAAATACCACAACTTCTTTATCCATTTTTCACTTTCTGCGATGTTGAACTTGTACTGTAAACGAGGTTCTTGTAAACAGAGGCGTCCCAAACTTTGGGGTGGCTGTGTCTTTTTGATTTTAATTTCCCTAAGCTATAGGACCATAAGTGGCAGTGCTCTAGGCTCTGTTGCTTTGTTTTTTAGATGTTTCAGGAAACACCATACACTTCTCCCGAGTGTCTGTTGGCAATTTACATCCCGCCCATCAGCATAACAAGGCTCCCAGTTCTCCATGGCCTGTCCTGCCTTTCTGGATTTTACACTTTTTTCAGATGGCCCTTTTGACCGGGGGGAAGTGAGACTTCATTGTAGTGCAGATTTCCTTTGCAAGCTTGCTTGGTTGGCCAAAAAGGGCGTATGCGTTTTTTCCTGAATATATTCAGGAAAAAACGCATACGCCCTTTTTGGCCAAGTGCATCATTGTGGACGTTCTGCCTCTTTTCCTATGCTTTCAATGCAATTCCAGTCTACCTCCTGAAATCGGTTTCCTGCAATTCTGCCCCGCTTTCAAGTCCTCTTGGCAGCCTTACTTCAGTCTATTTTTGGACGATAGCTGTCATTTATAACTCTGCAGGTTTGTGAATTACAGTGCCCCTGAGCTCCTTTCTTCAACTCGCTTTCTTGTGACCTGGCCGCAACACCACAGATGGCTTCAGGCCCTAATCTGGTTCCGGTACGGCACGCTGAGCCTTTTGTTATTTCCTCTTCCTGGTGGGAAATGAGAGTTAAATTTGCCCGTCCAGACACCTCCAGCTAGCCTCTCACTGGTTCTCGCTATTCCTGTTCATCTTCCGCAGAAATTGCAAACTGGGCCAAACAGGAGGTTAAAGGCGCTGACTCTCCAAGTGGGGAGAGTGTTAGTAAAGCGTCTGGAATGTTGCACCCGAGTACCAGGGGAGGAAAACTGAGACATATTTGAACACGTCTCCCGTTCACATGGTTGATCATACTTGGGTTCCACATGCATGTTTTAGCTGAAGGAAGAATACCTTAAACCTAGTTAGTTGAAACCCGTGGAATGGGTAGCATGCAATATGACTTCAAAGGGTCTTCATTTGCTCACCGAACCTCTCCAATCCTATCACTGCTGCGTTTATGCCCCTGTACACATGCTTGATTCTCTTTCGGAGACATAGCAATCCATAGGTTTTAAGATACTTACTAGGCAGGTACATTCTTAGGCATTTAATATGCGGTGTTGAGTCCATTTCGTTGAGCAAGGAGTAGCTCTTGTCTATTCCATATTTGACTTAAGGAACTTTATCTGTGCTCATTTCAATCTCTGGTTTTATGCAGCACCCCAACTCACCTTTACCCTTAAGCAAGCATAAGTTGGTTTTCTAAATTTGAGACCCTGTTCTGTTCTGTAATTCAGTTCCTGTGTAGCCAAGTTTACATTCCGTGTATTACTGATATCTTATGATGTTTCTTTTTCTGTGTGACGTATTTCAGTTAGAATCATCATACCTGAATCCACTCATTGTGATGCTAAGGGCCTGATGACATAGATTTCATTGCTGAGTGATATTGCTTTGTAAGTAAATACCACAACTTCTTTATCCATTTTTCACTTTCTGCGATGTTGAACTTGTACTGTAAACGAGGTTCTTGTAAACAGAGCCTTCCCAAACTTTGGGGTGGCTGTGTCTTTTTGATTTTAATTTCCCTAAGCAATAGGACCATAAGTGGCAGTGCCCTAGGCTCTGTTGCTTTGTTTTTTAGATGTTTCAGGAAACACCATACACTTCTCCCGAGTGTCTGTTGGCAATTTACAACCCGCCCATCAGCATAACAAGGCTCCCAGTTCTCCATGGCCTGTCCTGCCTTTCTGGATTTTACACTTTTTTCAGATGGCCCTTTTGACCGGGGGGAAGTGAGACTTCATTGTAGTGCAGATTTCCTTTGCAAGCTTGCTTGGTTGGCCAAAAAGGGCGTATGCGTTTTTTCCTGAATATATTCAGGAAAAAACGCATACGCCCTTTTTGGCCAAGTGCATCATTGTGGACGTTCTGCCTCTTTTCCTATGCTTTCAATGCAATTCCAGTCTACCTCCTGAAATCGGTTTCCTGCAATTCTGCCCCGCTTTCAAGTCCTCTTGGCAGCCTTACTTCAGTCTATTTTTGGACGATAGCTGTCATTTATAACTCTGCAGGTTTGTGAATTACAGTGCCCCTGAGCTCCTTTCTTCAACTCGCTTTCTTTTGAGCTGGCCGCAACACCACAGGATGGCTTCAGGCCCTAATCTGGTTCCGGTACGGCACGCTGAGCCTTTGGTTATTTTCTCTTCCTGGTGGGAAATGAGAGTTAAATTTGCCCGTCCAGACACCTCCAGCTAGCCTCTCATTGGTTCTCGCTATTCCTGTTCATCTTCCGCAGAAATTGCAAACTGGGCCAAACAGGAGGTTAAAGGCGCTGACTCTCCAAGTGGGGAGAGTGTTAGTAAAGCGTCTGGAATGTTGCACCCGAGTACCAGGGGAGGAAAACTGAGACATATTTGAACACGTCTCCCGTTCACATGGTTGATCATACTTGGGTTCCACATGCATGTTTTAGCTGAAGGAAGAATACCTTAAACCTGGAGAGTTGAGACCCGTGGAATGGGTACCATGCAATATGACTTCAAGGGGTCTTCATTTACTCACCGAACCTCTCCAATCCTATCACTGCTGCGTTTATGCCCCTGTACACATGCTTGATTCTCTTTCGGAGACATAGCAATCCATAGGTTTTACGATACTTACTAGTCAGGTACATTTTTAGGCGTTTAATATGCGGTGTTGAGTCCATTTCGTTGAGCAAGGAGTAGCTCTTGTCTATTCCATATTTGACTTAAGGAACTTTATCTGTGCTCATTTCAATCTCTGGTTTTATGCAGCACCCCAACTCACCTTTACCCTTAAGCAAGCATAAGTTGGTTTTCTAAATTTGAGACCCTGTTCTGTTCTGTAATTCAGTTCCTGTGTAGCCAAGTTTACATTCCGTGTATTACTGATATCTTATGATGTTTCTTTTTCTGTGTGACTTACTTCAGTTAGAATCATCATACCTGAATCCACTCATTGTGATGCTAAGGGCCTGATGACATAGATTTCATTGCTGAGTGATATTGCTTTGTAAGTGAATACCACAACTTCTTTATCCATTTTTCACTTTCTGCGATGTTGAACTTGTACTGTAAACGAGGTTCTTGTAAACAGAGCCTTCCCAAACTTTGGGGTGGCTGTGTCTTTTTGATTTTAATTTCCCTAAGCAATAGGACCATAAGTGGCAGTGCCCTAGGCTCTGTTGCTTTGTTTTTTAGATGTTTCAGGAAACACCGTACACTTCTCCCGAGTGGTTGTTGGCAATTTACATCCCGCCCATCAGCATAACAATGCTCCCATTTCTCCATGGCCTGTGCTGCCTTTCTGGATTTTACACTTTTTTCAGATGGCCCTTTTGACCGGGGGGAAGTGAGACTTCATTGTAGTGCAGATTTCCTTTGCAAGCTTGCTTGGTTGGCCAAAAAGGGCGTATGCGTTTTTTCCTGAATATATTCAGGAAAAAACGCATACGCCCTTTTTGGCCAAGTGCATCATTGTGGACGTTCTGCCTCTTTTCCTATGCTTTCAATGCAATTCCAGTCAACTCCTGAAATCGGTTTCCTGCAATTCTGCCCCGCTTTCAAGTCCTCTTGGCAGCCTTACTTCAGTCTATTTTTGGACGATAGCTGTCATTTATAACTCTGCAGGTTTGTGAATTACAGAGCCCCTGAGCTCCTTTCTTCAACTCGCTTTCTTTTGAGCTGGCCGCAACACCACAGGATGGCTTCAGGCCCTAATCTGGTTCCGGTACGGCACGCTGAGCCTTTGGTTATTTCCTCTTCCTGGTGGGAAATGAGAGTTAAATTTGCCCGTCCAGACACCTCCAGCTAGCCTCTCACTGGTTCTCGGTATTCCTGTTCATCTTCCGCAGAAATTGCAAACTGGGCCAAACAGGAGGTTAAAGGCGCTGACTCTCCAAGTGGGGAGAGTGTTAGTAAAGTGTCTGGAATGTTGCACCCGAGTACCAGGGGAGGAAAACTGAGACATATTTGAACACGTCTCCCGTTCACATGGTTGATCATACTTGGGTTCCACATGCATGTTTTAGCTGAAGGAAGAATACCTTAAACCTGGGTAGTTGAAACCCGTGGAATGGGTACCATGCAATATGACTTCAAAGGGTCTTCATTTGCTCACCGAACCTCTCCAATCCTATCACTGCTGCGTTTATGCCCCTGTACACATGCTTGATTCTCTTTCGGAGACATAGCAATCCATAGGTTTTACGATACTTACTAGTCAGGTACATTCTTAGGCGTTTAATATGCGGTGTTGAGTCCATTTCATTGAGCAAGGAGTAGCTCTTGTCTATTCCATATTTGACTTAAGGAACTTTATCTGTGCTCATTTCAATCTCTGGTTTTATGCAGCACCCCAACTCACCTTTACCCTTAAGCAAGCATAAGTTGGTTTTCTAAATTTGAGACCCTGTTCTGTTCTGTAATTCAGTTCCTGTGTAGCCAAGTTTACATTCCGTGTATTACTGATATCTTATGATGTTTCTTTTACTGTGTGACTTATTTCAGTTAGAATCATCATACATGAATCCACTCATTGTGATGCTAAGGGCCTGATGACATAGATTTCATTGCTGAGTGATATTGCTTTGTAAGTAAATACCACAACTTCTTTATCCATTTTTCACTTTCTGCGATGTTGAACTTGTACTGTAAACGAGGTTCTTGTAAACAGAGCCGTCCCAAACTTTGGGGTGGCTGTGTCTTTTTGATTTTAATTTCCCTAAGCAATAGGACCATAAGTGGCAGTGCCCTAGGCTCTGTTGCTTTGTTTTTTAGATGTTTCAGGAAACACCATACACTTCTCCCGAGTGTCTGTTGGCAATTTACAACCCGCCCATCAGCATAACAAGGCTCCCAGTTCTCCATGGCCTGTCCTGCCTTTCTGGATTTTACACTTTTTTCAGATGGCCCTTTTGACCGGGGGGAAGTGAGACTTCATTGTAGTGCAGATTTCCTTTGCAAGCTTGCTTGGTTGGCCAAAAAGGGCGTATGCGTTTTTTCCTGAATATATTCAGGAAAAAACACATACGCCCTTTTTGGCCAAGTGCATCATTGTGGACGTTCTGCCTCTTTTCCTATGCTTTCAATGCAATTCCAGTCTACCTCCTGAAATCGGTTTCCTGCAATTCTGCCCCGCTTTCAAGTCCTCTTGGCAGCCTTACTTCAGTCTATTTTTGGACGATAGCTGTCATTTATAACTCTGCAGGTTTGTGAATTACAGTGCCCCTGAGCTCCTTTCTTCAACTCGCTTTCTTTTGAGCTGGCCGCAACACCACAGGATGGCTTCAGGCCATAATCTGGTTCCGGTACGGCACGCTGAGCCTTTGGTTATTTCCTCTTCCTGGTGGGAAATGAGAGTTAAATTTGCCCGTCCAGACACCTCCAGCTAGCCTCTCATTGGTTCTCGCTATTCCTGTTCATCTTCCGCAGAAATTGCAAACTGGGCCAAACAGGAGGTTAAAGGCGCTGACTCTCCAAGAGGGGAGAGTGTTAGTAAAGCGTCTGGAATGTTGCACCCGAGTACCAGGGGAGGAAAACTGAGACATATTTGAACACGTCTCCCGTTCACATGGTTGATCATACTTGGGTTCCACATGCATGTTTTAGCTGAAGGAAGAATACCTTAAACCTGGAGAGTTGAGACCCGTGGAATGGGTACCATGCAATATGACTTCAAAGGGTCTTCATTTGCTCACCGAACCTCTCCAATCCTATCACTGCTGCGTTTATGCCCCTGTACACATGCTTGATTCTCTTTTGGAGACATAGCAATCCATAGGTTTTACGATACTTACTAGTCAGGTACATTTTTAGGCGTTTAATATGCGGTGTTGAGTCCATTTCGTTGAGCAAGGAGTAGCTCTTGTCTATTCCATATTTGACTTAAGGAACTTTATCTGTGCTCATTTCAATCTCTGGTTTTATGCAGCACCCCAACTCACCTTTACCCTTAAGCAAGCATAAGTTGGTTTTCTAAATTTGAGACCCTGTTCTGTTCTGTAATTCAGTTCCTGTGTAGCCAAGTTTACATTCCGTGTATTACTGATATCTTATGATGTTTCTTTTTCTGTGTGACTTATTTCAGTTAGAATCATCATACATGAATCCACTCATTGTGATGCTAAGGGCCTGATGACATAGATTTCATTGCTGAGTGATATTGCTTTGTAAGTAAATACCACAACTTCTTTATCCATTTTTCACTTTCTGCGATGTTGAACTTGTACTGTAAACGAGGTTCTTGTCAACAGAGCCGTCCCAAACTTTGGGGTGGCTGTGTCTTTTTGATTTTAATTTCCCTAAGCAATAGGACCATAATTGGCAGTGCCCTAGGCTCTGTTGCTTTGTTTTTTAGATGTTTCAGGAAACACCATACACTTCTCCCGAGTGTCTGTTGGCAATTTACAACCCGCCCATCAGCATAACAAGGCTCCCAGTTCTCCATGGCCTGTCCTGCCTTTCTGGATTTTACACTTTTTTCAGATGGCCCTTTTGACCGGGGGGAAGTGAGACTTCATTGTAGTGCAGATTTCCTTTGCAAGCTTGCTTGGTTGGCCAAAAAGGGCGTATGCGTTTTTTCCTGAATATATTCAGGAAAAAACGCATACGCCCTTTTTGGCCAAGTGCATCATTGTGGACGTTCTGCCTCTTTTCCTATGCTTTCAATGCAATTCCAGTCTACCTCCTGAAATCGGTTTCCTGCAATTCTGCCCCGCTTTCAAGTCCTCTTGGCAGCCTTACTTCAGTCTATTTTTGGACGATAGCTGTCATTTATAACTCTGCAGGTTTGTGAATTACAGTGCCCCTGAGCTCCTTTCTTCAACTCGCTTTCTTTTGAGCTGGCCGCAACACCACAGGATGGCTTCAGGCCATAATCTGGTTCCGGTACGGCACGCTGAGCCTTTGGTTATTTCCTCTTCCTGGTGGGAAATGAGAGTTAAATTTGCCCGTCCAGACACCTCCAGCTAGCCTCTCATTGGTTCTCGCTATTCCTGTTCATCTTCCGCAGAAATTGCAAACTGGGCCAAACAGGAGGTTAAAGGCGCTGACTCTCCAAGAGGGGAGAGTGTTAGTAAAGCGTCTGGAATGTTGCACCCGAGTACCAGGGGAGGAAAACTGAGACATATTTGAACACGTCTCCCGTTCACATGGTTGATCATACTTGGGTTCCACATGCATGTTTTAGCTGAAGGAAGAATACCTTAAACCTGGAGAGTTGAGACCCGTGGAATGGGTACCATGCAATATGACTTCAAAGGGTCTTCATTTGCTCACCGAACCTCTCCAATCCTATCACTGCTGCGTTTATGCCCCTGTACACATGCTTGATTCTCTTTTGGAGACATAGCAATCCATAGGTTTTACGATACTTACTAGTCAGGTACATTTTTAGGCGTTTAATATGCGGTGTTGAGTCCATTTCGTTGAGCAAGGAGTAGCTCTTGTCTATTCCATATTTGACTTAAGGAACTTTATCTGTGCTCATTTCAATCTCTGGTTTTATGCAGCACCCCAACTCACCTTTACCCTTAAGCAAGCATAAGTTGGTTTTCTAAATTTGAGACCCTGTTCTGTTCTGTAATTCAGTTCCTGTGTAGCCAAGTTTACATTCCGTGTATTACTGATATCTTATGATGTTTCTTTTTCTGTGTGACTTATTTCAGTTAGAATCATCATACCTGAATCCACTCATTGTCATGCTAAGGGCCTGATGACATAGATTTCATTGCTGAGTGATATTGCTTTGTAAGTGAATACCACAACTTCTTTATCCATTTTTCACTTTCTGCGATGTTGAACTTGTACTGTAAACGAGGTTCTTGTAAACAGAGGCGTCCCAAACTTTGGGGTGGCTGTGTCTTTTTGATTTTAATTTCCCTAAGCAATAGGACCATAAGTGGCAGTGCCCTAGGCTCTGTTGCTTTGTTTTTTAGATGTTTCAGGAAACACCATACACTTCTCCCCAGTGGTTGTTGGCAATTTACATCCCGCCCATCAGCATAACAAGGCTCCCAGTTCTCCATGGCCTGTCCTGCCTTTCTGGATTTTACACTTTTTTCAGATGGCCCTTTTGACCGGGGGGAAGTGAGACTTCATTGTAGTGCACATTTCCTTTGCAAGCTTGCTTGGTTGGCCAAAAAGGGCGTATGCGTTTTTTCCTGAATATATTCAGGAAAAAACGCATACGCCCTTTTTGGCCAAGTGCATCATTGTGGACGTTCTGCCTCTTTTCCTATGCTTTCAATGCAATTCCAGTCAACTCCTGAAATCGGTTTCCTGCAATTCTGCCCCGCTTTCAAGTCCTCTTGGCAGCCTTACTTCAGTCTATTTTTGGACGATAGCTGTCATTTATAACTCTGCAGGTTTGTGAATTACAGAGCCCCTGAGCTCCTTTCTTCAACTCGCTTTCTTTTGAGCTGGCCGCAACACCACAGGATGGCTTCAGGCCCTAATCTGGTTCCGGTACGGCACGCTGAGCCTTTGGTTATTTCCTCTTCCTGGTGGGAAATGAGAGTTAAATTTGCCCGTCCAGACACCTCCAGCTAGCCTCTCATTGGTTCTCGCTATTCCTGTTCATCTTCCGCAGAAATTGCAAACTGGGCCAAACAGGAGGTTAAAGGCGCTGACTCTCCAAGTGGGGAGAGTGTTAGTAAAGCGTCTGGAATGTTGCACCCGAGTACCAGGGGAGGAAAACTGAGACATATTTGAACACGTCTCCCGTTCACATGGTTGATCATACTTGGGTTCCACATGCATGTTTTAGCTGAAGGAAGAATACGTTAAACCTGGGTAGTTGAAACCCGTGGAATGGGTACCATGCAATATGACTTCAAAGGGTCTTCATTTGCTCACCGAACCTCTCCAATCCTATCACTGCTGCGTTTATGCCCCTGTACACATGCTTGATTCTCTTTTGGAGACATAGCAATCCATAGGTTTTAGGATACTTACTAGTCAGGTACATTCTTAGGCGTTTAATATGCGGTGTTGAGTCCATTTCGTTGAGCAAGGAGTAGCTCTTGTCTATTCCATATTTGACTTAAGGAACTTTATCTGTGCTCATTTCAATCTCTGGTTTTATGCAGCACCCCAACTCACCTTTACCCTTAAGCAAGCATAAGTTGGTTTTCTAAATTTGAGACCGTGTTCTGTTCTGTAATTCAGTTCCTGTGTAGCCAAGTTTACATTCCGTGTATTACTGATATCTTATGATGTTTCTTTTTCTGTGTGACTTATTTCAGTTAGAATCATCATACATGAATCCACTCATTGTGATGCTAAGGGCCTGATGACATAGATTTCATTGCTGAGTGATATTGCTTTGTAAGTAAATACCACAACTTCTTTATCCATTTTTCACTTTCTGCGATGTTGAACTTGTACTGTAAACGAGGTTCTTGTAAACAGAGCCGTCCCAAACATTTGGGTGGCTGTGTCTTTTTGATTTTAATTTCCCTAAGCTATAGGACGATAAGTGGAAGTGCCCTAGGCTCTGTTGCTTTGTTTTTTAGATGTTTCAGGAAACACCATACACTTCTCCCTAGTGGTTGTTGGCAATTTACATCCCGCCCATCAGCATAACAAGGCTCCCAGTTCTCCATGGCCTGTCCTGCCTTTCTGGATTTTACACTTTTTTCAGATGGCCCTTTTGACCGGGGGGAAGTGAGACTTCATTGTAGTGCAGATTTCCTTTGCAAGCTTGCTTGGTTGGCCAAAAAGGGCGTATGCGTTTTTTCCTGAATATATTCAGGAAAAAACGCATACGCCCTTTTTGGCCAAGTGCATCATTGTGGACGTTCTGCCTCTTTTCCTATGCTTTCAATGCAATTCCAGTCTACCTCCTGAAATCGGTTTCCTGCAATTCTGCCCCGCTTTCAAGTCCTCTTGGCAGCCTTACTTCAGTCTATTTTTGGACGATAGCTGTCATTTATAACTCTGCAGGTTTGTGAATTACAGTGCCCCTGAGCTCCTTTCTTCAACTCGCTTTCTTGTGACCTGGCCGCAACACCGCAGGATGGCTTCAGGCCCTAATCTGGTTCCGGCACGGCACGCTGAGCCTTTGGTTAATTCCTCTTCCTGGTGGGAAATGAGAGTTAAATTTGCCCGTCCAGACACCTCCAGCTAGTCTCTCATTGGTTCTCGCTATTCCTGTTCATCTTCCGCAGAAATTGCAAACTGGGCCAAACAGGAGGTTAAAGGGACTGATTCTCCAAGTCGGGAGAGTGTTAGTAAAGCGTCTGGAATGTTGCACCCGAGTACCAGGGGAGGAAAACTGAGACATATTTGAACACGTCTCCCGTTCACATGGTTGATCATACTTGGGTTCCACATGCATGTTTTAGCTGAAGGAAGAATGCCTTAAACCTGGAGAGTTGAGACCCGTGTAATGGGTACCATGCAATATGACTTCAAAGGGTCTTCATTTGCTCACCGAACCTCTCCAATCCTATCACTGCTGCGTTTATGCCCCTGTACACATGCTTGATTCTCTTTCGGAGACATAGCAATCCATAGGTTTTTAAGATACTTACTAGTCAGGTACATTCTTAGGCGTTTAATATGCGGTGTTGAGTCCATTTCGTTGAGCAAGGAGTAGCTCTTGTCTATTCCATATTTGACTTAAGGAACTTTATCTGTGCTCATTTCAATCTCTGGTTTTATGCAGCACCCCAACTCACCTTTCCCCTTAAGCAAGCATAAGTTGGTTTTCTAAATTTGAGACCCTGTTCTGTTCTGTAATTCAGTTCCTGTGTAGCCAAGTTTACATTCCGTGTATTACTGATATCTTATGATGTTTCTTTTTCTGTGTGACTTACTTCAGTTAGAATCATCATACCTGAATCCACTCATTGTGCTGCTAAGGGCCTGATGACACAGATTTCATTGCTGAGTGATATTGCTTTGTAAGTAAATACCACAACTTCTTTATCCATTTTTCACTTTCTGCGATGTTGAACTTGTACTGTAAACGAGGTTCTTGTAAACAGAGCCGTTCCAAACTTTGGGGTGGCTGTGTCTTTTTGATTTTAATTTCCCTAAGCTATAGGACCATAAGTGGCAGTGCCCTAGGTTCTGTTGCTTTGTTTTTTAGATGTTTCAGGAAACACCATACACTTCTCCCGAGTGGTTGCTGGCAATTTACATCCCGCCCATCAGCATAACAAGGCTCCCAGTTCTCCAAGGCCTGTCCTGCCTTTCTGGATTTTACACTTTTTTCAGATGGCCCTTTTGACCGGGGGGAAGTGAGACTTCATTGTAGTGCAGATTTCTTTTGCAAGCTTGCTTGGTTGGCCAAAAAGGGCGTATGCGTTTTTTCCTGAATATATTCAGGAAAAAACGCATACGCCCTTTTTGGCCAAGTGCATCATTGTGGACGTTCTGCCTCTTTTCCTATGCTTTCAATGCAATTCCAGTCTACCTCCTGAAATCGGTTTCCTGCAATTCTGCCCCGCTTTCAAGTCCTCTTGGCAGCCTTACTTCAGTCTATTTTTGGACAATAGCTGTCATTTATGACTCTGCAGGTTTGTGAATTACAGTGCCCCTGAGCTCCTTTGTTCAACTCGCTTTCTTTTGAGCTGGCCGCAACACCGCAGGATGGCTTCAGGCCCTAATCTGGTTCCGGTACGGCACGCTGAGCCTTTGGTTATTTCCTCTTCCTGGTGGGAAATGAGAGTTAAATTTGCCCGTCCAGACACCTGCAGCTAGCCTCTCATTGGTTCTCGCTATTCCTGTTCATCTTCCGCAGAAATTGCAAACTGGGCCAAACAGGAGGTTAAAGGCGCTGACTCTCCAAGTGGGGAGAGTGTTAGTAAAGCGTCTGGAATGTTGCACCCGAGTACCAGGGGAGGAAAACTGAGACATATTTGAACACGTCTCCCGTTCACATGGTTGATCATACTTGGGTTCCACATGCATGTTTTAGCTGAAGGAAGATTACCTAAAACCTGGGTAGTTGAAACCCGTGGAATGGGTACCATGCAATATGACTTCAAAGGGTCTTCATTTGCTCACCGAACCTCTCCAATCCTATCACTGCTGCGTTTATGCCCCTGTACACATGCTTGATTCTCTTTCGGAGACATAGCAATCCATAGGTTTTAAGATACTTACTAGTCCGGTATATTCTTAGGCGTTTAATATGCGGTGTTGAGTCCATTTCGTTGAGCAAGGAGTAGCTCTTGTCTATTCCATATTTGGCTTAAGGAACTTTATCTGTGCTCATTTCAATCTCTGGTTTTATGCAGCAACCCAACTCACCTTTCCCCTTAAGCAAGCATAAGTTGGTTTTCTAAATTTGAGAACCTGTTCTGTTTTGGAATTCAGTTCCTGTGTAGCGAAGTTTACATTCCATGTATTAGTGATATCTTATGATGTTTCTTTTTCTGTGTGACTTATTTCAGTTAGAATCATCGTACCTGAATCTACTCATTATGCTGCTACGGGCCTGATGACATAGATTTCATTGCTGAGTGATACTGCATTGTACGTAAGTACCACAAGTTCTTTATCCATTTTTCACTTTCTGCGATGTTGAACTTGTACTGTAAATGAGGTTCATGTAAACAGAGCCGTTCCAAACTTTGGGGTGGCTGTGTCTTTTTGATTTTAATTTCCCTAAGCTATAGGACCATAAGTGGAAGTGCCCTAGGCTCTGTTGCTTTGTTTTTTAGATGTTTCAGGAAACACCATACACTTCTCCCGAGTGGTTGTTGGCAATTTACATCCCGCCCATCAGCATAACAAGGCTCCCAGTTCTCCATGGCCTGTCCTGCCTTTCTGGATTTTACACTTTTTTCAGATGGCCCTTTTGACCGGGGGGAAGTGAGACTTCATTGTAGTGCAGATTTCCTTTGCAAGCTTGCTTGGTTGGCCAAAAAGGGCGTATGCGTTTTTTTCCTGAATATATTCAGGAAAAAACGCATACGCCCTTTTTGGCCAAGTGCATCATTGTGGACGTTCTGCCTCTTTTCCTATGCTTTCAATGCAATTCCAGTCTACCTCCTGAAATCGGTTTCCTGCAATTCTGCCCCGCTTTCAAGTCCTCTTGGCAGCCTTACTTCAGTCTATTTTTGGACGATAGCTGTCATTTATAACTCTGCAGGTTTGTGAATTACAGTGCCCCTGAGCTCCTTTATTCAACTCGCTTTCTTTTGAGCTGGCCGCAACACCGCAGGATGGCTTCAGGCCCTAATCTGGTTCCGGTACGGCACGCTGAGCCTTTGGTTATTTCCTCTTCCTGGTGGGAAATGAGAGTTAAATTTGCCCGTCCAGACACCTCCAGCTAGCCTCTCATTGGTTCTCGCTATTCCTGTTCATCTTCCGCAGAAATTGCAAACTGGGCCAAACAGGAGGTTAAAGGCGCTGACTCTCCAAGTCGGGAGAGTGTTAGTAAAGCGTCTGGAATGTTGCACCCGAGTACCAGGGGAGGAAAACTGAGACATATTTGAACACGTTTCCCGTTCACATGGTTGATCATACTTGGGTTCCACATGCATGTTTTAGCTGAAGGAAGAATACCTAAAACCTGGGTAGTTGAAACCCGTGGAATGGGTACCATGCAATATGACTTCAAAGGGTCTTCATTTGCTCACCGAACCTCTCCAATCCTATCACTGCTGCGTTTATGCCCCTGTACACATGCTTGATTCTCTTTCAGAGACATAGCAATCCATAGCTTTTAAGATACTTAGTAGTCAGGTACATTCTTAGGCGTTTAATATGCGGTGTTGAGTCCATTTCGTTGAGCAAGGAGTAGCTCTTGTCTATTCCATATTTGGCTTAAGGAACTTTATCTGTGCTCATTTCAATCTCTGGTTTTATGCAGCACCCCAACTCACCTTTCCCCTTAAGCAAGCATAAGTTGGTTTTCTAAATTTGAGACCCTGTTCTGTTTTGGAATTCAGTTCCTGTGTAGCCAAGTTTACATTCCGTGTATTAGTGATATCTTATGATGTTTCTTTTTCTGTGTGACTTATTTCAGTTAGAATCATCGTACCTGAATCTACTCATTATGCTGCTACGGGCCTGATGACATAGATTTCATTGCTGAGTGATACTGCATTGTACGTAAGTACCAAAAGTTCTTTATCCATTTTTCACTTTCTGCGATGTTGAACTTGTACTGTAAACGAGGTTCTTGTAAACAGAGCCGTTCCAAACTTTGGGGTGGCTGTGTCTTTTTGATTTTAATTTCCCTAAGCTATAGGACCATAAGTGGAAGTGCCCTAGGCTCTGTTGCTTTGTTTTTTAGATGTTTCAGGAAACACCATACACTTCTCCCAAGTGGTTGTTGGCAATTTATATCCCGCCCATCAGCATAACAAGGCTCCCAGTTCTCCATGGCCTGTCCTGCCTTTCTGGATTTTACACTTTTTTCAGATGGCCCTTTTGACCGGGGGGAAGTGAGACTTCATTGTAGTGCAGATTTCCTTTGCAAGCTTGCTTGGTTGGCCAAAAAGGGCGAATGCGTTTTTTCCTGAATATATTCAGGAAAAAACGCATACGCCCTTTTTGGCCAAGTGCATCATTGTGGACGTTCTGCCTCTTTTCCTATGCTTTCAATGCAATTCCAGTCTACCTCCTGAAATGGGTTTCCTGCAATTCTGCCCCGCTTTCAAGTCCTCTTGGCAGCCTTACTTCAGTCTATTTTTGGACGATAGCTGTCATTTATAACTCTGCAGGTTTGTGAATTACAGTGCCCCTGAGCTCCTTTCTTCAACTCGCTTTCTTGTGACCTGGCCGCAACACCGCAGGATGGCTTCAGGCCCTAATCTGGTTCCGGCACGGCACGCTGAGCCTTTGGTTAATTCCTCTTCCTGGTGGGAAATGAGAGTTAAATTTGCCCGTCCAGACACCTCCAGCTAGTCTCTCATTGGTTCTTGCTATTCCTGTTCATCTTCCGCAGAAATTGCAAACTGGGCCAAACAGGAGGTTAAAGGGACTAACTCTCCAAGTGGGGAGAGTGTTAGTAAAGCGTCTGGAATGTTGCACCCGAGTACCAGGGTACGAAAACTGAGACATATTTGAACACGTCTCCCGATCACATGGTTGATCATACTCTAGGTTCCACATGCATGTTTTAGCTGAAGGAAGAATACCTTAAACCTGGGTAGTTGAAACCCGTGGAATGGGTACCATGCAATATGACTTCAAAGGGTCTTCATTTGCTCACCGAACCTCTCCAATCCTATCACTGCTGCGTTTATGCCCCTGTACACATGCTTGATTCTCTTTCGGAGACATAGCAATCCATAGGTTTTAAGATTCTTACTAGTCAGGAACATTCTTAGGCGTTTAATATGGGGTGTTGAGTCCATTTCGTTGAGCAAGGAGTAGCTCTTGTCTATTCCATATTTGGCTTAAGGAACTTTATCTGTGCTCATTTCAATCTCTGGTTTTATGCAGCACCCCAACTCACCTTTCCCCTTAAGCAAGCATAAGTTGGTTTTCTAAATTTGAGACCCTGTTCTGTTCTGTAATTCAGTTCCTGTGTAGCCAAGTTTACATTCCGTGTATTACTGATATCTTATGATGTTTCTTTTTCTGTGTGACTTATTTCAGTGAGAATCATCATACCTGAATCCACTCATTGTGATGCTAAGGGCCTGATGACATAGATTTCATTGCTGAGTGATATTGCTTTGTAAGTGAATACCACAACTTCTTTATCCATTTTTCACTTTCTGCGATGTTGAACTTGTACTGTAAACGAGGTTCTTGTAAACAGAGCCTTCCCAAACTTTGGGGTGGCTGTGTCTTTTTGATTTTAATTTCCCTAAGCTATAGGACCATAAGTGGAAGTGCCCTAGGCTCTGTTGCTTTGTTTTTTAGATGTTTCAGGAAACACCATACACTTCTCCCGAGTGGTTGTTGGCAATTTACATCCCGCCCATCAGCATAACAAGGCTCCCAGTTCTCAATGGCCTGTTGCCTTTCTGGATTTTACACTTTTTTCAGATGGCCCTTTTGACCGGGGGGAAGTGAGACTTCATTGTAGTGCAGATTTCCTTTGCAAGCTTGCTTGGTTGGCCAAAAAGGGCGTATGCGTTTTTTCCTGAATATATTCAGGAAAAAACGCATACTCCCTTTTTGGCCAAGTGCATCATTGTGGACGTTCTGCCTCTTTTCCTATGCTTTCAATGCAATTCCAGTCTACCTCCTGAAATCGGTTTCCTGCAATTCTGCCCCGCTTTCAAGTCCTCTTGGCAGCCTTACTTCAGTCTATTTTTGGACGATAGCTGTCATTTATAACTCTGCAGGTTTGTGAATTACAGTGCCCCTGAGCTCCTTTCTTCAACTCGCTTTCTTGTGACCTGGCCGCAACACCGCAGGATGGCTTCAGGCCCTAATCTGGTTCTGGCCCGGCATGCTGAGCCTTTGGTTAATTCCTCTTCCTGGTGGGAAATGAGAGTTAAATTTGCCCGTCCAGACACCTCCAGCTAGTCTCTCATTGGTTCTCGCTATTCCTGTTCATCTTCCGCAGAAATTGCAAACTGGGCCAAACAGGAGGTTAAAGGCGCTGACTCTCCAAGTGGGGAGAGTGTTAGTAAAGCGTCTGGAATGTTGCACCCGAGTACCAGGGGAGGAAAACTGAGACATATTTGAACACGTCTCCCGTTCACATGGTTGATCATACTTGGGTTCCACATGCATGTTTTAGCTGAAGGAAGAATACCTTAAACCTGGAGAGTTGAGACCCATGGAATGGGTACCATGCAATATGACTTCAAAGGGTCTTCATTTGCTCACCGAACCTCTCCAATCCTATCACTGCTGCGTTTATGCCCCTGTACACACGCTTGATTCTCTTTTGGAGACATAGCAATCCATAGGTTTTAAGATACTTACTAGTCAGGTACATTCTTAGGCGTTTAATATGTGTTGTTGAGTCCATTTCGTTGAGCAAGGAGTAGCTCTTGTCTATTCCATATTTGGCTTAAGGAACTTTATCTGTGCTCATTTCAATCTCTGGTTTTATGCAGCACCCCAACTCACCTTTCCCCTTAAGCAAGCATAAGTTGGTTTTCTAAATTTGAGACCCTGTTCTGTTTTGGAATGCAGTTCCTGTGTTGCCAAGTTTACATTCCGTGTATTAGTGATATCTTATGATGTTTCTTTTTCTGTGTGACTTATTTCAGTTAGAATCATCGTACCTGAATCCACTCATTATGCTGCTACGGGCCTGATGACATAGATTTCATTGCTGAGTGATACTGCATTGTACGTAAGTACCACAAGTTCTTTATCCATTTTTCACTTTCTGTGATATTGAACTTGTATGGTGAACGAGGTTCTTGTAAACGGAGGCGTCCCAATCTTTGGGGTGGCTGTGTCTTTTTGATTGTAATTTCCCTAAGCTATAGGACCATAAGTGGCAGTGCCCTAGGCTCTGTTGCTTTGTTTTTTAGATGTTTCAGGAAACATCATACACTTCTCCCGAGTGGTTGTTGGCAATTTACATCCCGCCCATCAGCATAACAAGGCTCCCAGTTCTCCATGGCCTGTCCTGCCTTTCTGGATTTTACACTTTTTTCAGATGGCCCTTTTGACCGGGGGGAAGTGAGACTTCATTGTAGTGCAGATTTCCTTTGCAAGCTTGCTTGGTTGGCCAAAAAGGGCGTATGCGTTTTTTCCTGAATATATTCAGGAAAAAACGCATATGCCCTTTTTGGCCAAGTGCATCATTGTGGACGTTCTGCCTCTTTTCCTATGCTTTCAATGCAATTCCAGTCTACCTCCTGAAATCGGTTTCCTGCAATTCTGCCCCGCTTTCAAGTCCTCTTGGCAGCCTTACTTCAGTCTATTTTTGGACGATAGCTGTCATTTATAACTCTGCAGGTTTGTGAATTACAGTGCCCCTGAGCTCCTTTCTTCAACTTGCTTTCTTGTGACCTGGCCGCAACACCGCAGGATGGCTTCAGGCCCTAATCTGGTTCCGGCACGGCACGCTGAGCCTTTGGTTAATTCCTCTTCCTGGTGGGAAATGAGAGTTAAATTTGCCCGTCCAGACACCTCCAGCTAGTCTCTCATTGGTTCTCGCTATTCCTGTTCATCTTCCGCAGAAATTGCAAACTGGGCCAAACAGGAGGTTAAAGGGACTGACTCTCCAAGTCGGGAGAGTGTTAGTAAAGCGTCTGGAATGTTGCACCCGAGTACCAGGGGAGGAAAACTGAGACATATTTGAACACGTCTCCCGTTCACATGGTTGATCATACTTGGGTTCCACATGCATGTTTTAGCTGAAGGAAGAATACCTTAAACCTGGGTAGTTGAAACCCGTGTAATGGGTACCATGCAATATGACTTCAAAGGGTCTTCATTTGCTCACCAAACCTCTCCAATCCTATCACTGCTGCGTTTATGCCCCTGTACACATGCTTGATTCTCTTTCGGAGACATAGCAATCCATAGGTTTTAAGATACTTACTAGTCAGGTACATTCTTTGGCATTTAATATGCGGTGTTGAGTCCATTTCGTTGAGCAAGGAGTAGCTCTTGTCTATTCCATATTTGACTTAAGAAACTTTATCTGTGCTCATTTCAATCTCTGGTTTTATGCAGCACCCCAACTCACCTTTACCCTTAAGTAAGCATAAGTTGGTTTTCTAAATTTGAGACCCTGTTCTGTTCTGTAATTCAGTTCCTGTGTAACCAAGTTTACATTCCGTGTATTACTGATATCTTATGATGTTTCTTTTTCTGTGTGACTTACTTCAGTTAGAATCATCATACCTGAATCTACTCATTGTGCTGCTAAGGGCCTGATGACACAGATTTCATTGCTGAGTGATATTGCTTTGTAAGTAAATACCACAACTTCTTTATCCATTTTTCACTTTCTGCGATGTTGAACTTGTACTGTAAACGAGGTTCTTGTAAACAGAGGCGTCCCAAACTTTGGGGTGGCTGTGTCTTTTTGATTTTAATTTCCCTAAGCTATAGGACCATAAGTGGCAGTGCCCTAGGCTCTGTTGCTTTGTTTTTTAGATGTTTCAGGAAACACCATACACTTCTCACAAGTGTCTCTTGGCAATTTACATCCCGCCCATCAGCATAACAAGGCTCCCAGTTCTCCATGGCCTGTCCTGCCTTTCTGGATTTTACACTTTTTTCAGATGGCCCTTTTGACCGGGGGGAAGTGAGACTTCATTGTAGTGCAGATTTCCTTTGCAAGCTTGCTTGGTTGGCCAAAAAGGGCGTATGCGTTTTTTCCTGAATATATTCAGGAAAAAACGCATACGCCCTTTTTGGCCAAGTGCATCATTGTGGACGTTCTGCCTCTTTTCCTATGCTTTCAATGCAATTCCAGTCTACCTCCTGAAATCGGTTTCCTGCAATTCTGCCCCGCTTTCAAGTCCTCTTGGCAGCCTTACTTCAGTCTATTTTTGGACGATAGCTGTCATTTATAACTCTGCAGGTTTGTGAATTACAGTGCCCCTGAGCTCCTTTCTTCAACTCGGTTTCTTTTGAGCTGGCCGCAACACCGCAGGATGGCTTCAGGCCCTAATCTGGTTCCGGCATGGCACGCTGAGCCTTTGGTTATTTCCTCTTCCTGGTGGGAAATGAGAGTTAAATTTGCCCGTCCAGACACCTCCAGCTAGCCTCTCATTGGTTCTCGCTATTCCTGTTCATCTTCCGCAGAAATTGCAAACTGGGCCAAACAGGAGGTTAAAGGCGCTGACTCTCCAAGTCGGGAGAGTGTTAGTAAAGCATCTGGAATGTTGCACCCGAGTACCAGGGGAGGAAAACTGAGACATATTTGAACACGTCTCCCGTTCACATGGTTGATCATACTTGGGTTCCACATGCATGTTTTAGCTGAAGGAAGAATACCTTAAACCTGGAGAGTTGAGACCCATGTAATGGGTACCATGCAATATGACTTCAAAGGGTCTTCATTTGCTCACCGAACCTCTCCAATCCTATCACTGCTGCGTTTATGCCCCTGTACACATGCTTGATTCTCTTTTGGAGACATAGCAATCCATAGGTTTTAAGATACTTACAAGTCAGGTACATTCTTAGGCGTTTAATATGCGGTGTTGAGTCCATTTCGTTGAGCAAGGAGTAGCTCTTGTCTATTCCATATTTGGCTTAAGGAACTTTATCTGTGCTCATTTCAATCTCTGGTTTTATGCAGCACCCCAACTCACCTTTCCCCTTAAGCAAGCATAAGTTGGTTTTCTAAATTTGAGACCCTGTTCTGTTCTGTAATTCAGTTCCTGTGTAGCCAAGTTTACATTCCGTGTATTACTGATATCTTATGATGTTTCTTTTTCTGTGTGACTTATTTTAGTTAGAATCATCAAACCTGAATCCACTCATTGTGCTGCTAAGGGCCTGATGACACAGATTTCATTGCTGAGTGATATTGCTTTGTAAGTAAATACCACAACTTCTTTATCCATTTTTCTCTTTCTGCGATGTTGAACTTGTAGTGTAACCGAGGTTCTTGTAAACAGAGCCGTTCCAAACTTTGGGGTGGCGGTGTCTTTTTGATTTTAATTTCCCTAAGCTATAGGACCATAAGTGGAAGTGCCCTAGGTTCTGTTGCTTTGTTTTTTAGATGTTTCAGGAAACACCATACACATCTCCCGAGTGGTTGTTGGCAATTTACATCCCGCCCATCAGCATAACAAGGCTCCCAGTTCTCCATGGCCTGTCTTGTCTTTCTGGATTTTACACTTTTTTCAGATGGCCCTTTTGACCGGGGGGAAGTGCGACTTCATTGTAGTGCAGATTTCCTTTGCAAGCTTGCTTGGTTGGCCAAAAAGGGCGTATGCGTTTTTTCCTGAATATATTCAGGAAAAAACGCATACGCCCTTTTTGGCCAAGTGCATCATTGTGGACGTTCTGCCTCTTTTCCTATGCTTTCAATGCAATTCCAGTCTACCTCCTGAAATCGGTTTCCTGCAATTCTGCCCCGCTTTCAAGTCCTCTTGGCAGCCTTACTTCAGTCTATTTTTGGACGATAGCTGTCATTTATAACTCTGCAGGTTTGTGAATTACAGTGCCCCTGAGCTCCTTTCTTCAACTCGCTTTCTTGTGACCTGGCCGCAACACCGCAGGATGGCTTCAGGCCCTAATCTGGTTCTGGCACGGCACGCTGAGCCTTTGGTTAATTCCTCTTCCTGGTGGGAAATGAGAGTTAAATTTGCCCGTCCAGACACCTCCAGCTAGTCTCTCATTGGTTCTCGCTATTCCTGTTCATCTTCCGCAGAAATTGCAAACTGGGCCAAACAGGAGGTTAAAGGGACTGACTCTCCAAGTGGGGAGAGTGTTAGTAAAGCGTCTGGAATGTTGCACCCGAGTACCAGGGGAGGAAAACTGAGACATATTTGAACACGTCTCCCGATCACATGGTTGATCATACTCTGGGTTCCACATGCATGTTTTAGCTGAAGGAAGAATACCTAACACCTGGGTAGTTGAAACCCGTGGAATGGGTACCATGCAATATGACTTCAAAGGGTCTTCATTTGCTCACCGAACCTCTCCAATCCTATCACTGCTGCGTTTATGCCCCTGTACACATGCTTGATTCTCTTTCGGAGACATAGCAATCCATAGGTTTTAAGATACTTACTAGTCAGGTACATTCTTAGGTGTTTAATATGCGGTGTTGAGTCCATTTCGTTGAGCAAGGAGTAGCTCTTGTCTATTCCATATTTGACTTAAGGAACTTTATCTGTGCTCATTTCAATCTCTGGTTTTATGCAGCACCCCATCTCACCTTTACCCTTAAGCAAGCATAAGTTGGTTTTCTAAATTTGAGACCCTGTTCTGTTCTGTAATTCAGTTCCTGTGTAGCCAAGTTTACATTCCGTGTATTACTGATATCTTATGATGTTTCTTTTCTGTGTGACTTATTTCAGTTAGAATCATCATACCTGAATCCACTCATTGTGATGCTAAGGGCCTGATGACATAGATTTCATTGCTGAGTGATATTGCTTTGTAAGTAAATACCACAACTTCCTTATCCATTTTTCACTTTCTGCGATGTTGAACTTGTACTGTAAACGAGATTCTTGTAAACAGAGCTGTTCCAAACTTTGGGGTGGCTGTGTCTTTTTGATTTTAATTTCCCTAAGCTATAGGACCATAAGTGGAAGTGCCCTAGGCTCTGTTGCTTTGTTTTTTAGATGTTTCAGGAAACACCATACACTTCTCCCGAGTGTCTGAAGGCAATTTACATCCCGCCCATCAGCATAACAAGGCTCCCAGTTCTCCATGGCCTGTCCTGCCTTTCTGGATTTTACACTTTTTTCAAATGGCCCTTTTGACCGGGGGGAAGTGAGACTTCATTGTAGTGCAGATTTCCTTTGCAAGCTTGCTTGGTTGGCCAAAAAGGGCGTATGCGTTTTTTCCTGAATATATTCAGGAAAAAACGCATACGCCCTTTTTGGCCAAGTGCATCATTGTGGACGTTCTGCCTCTTTTCCTATGCTTTCAATGCAATTCCAGTCTACCTCCTGAAATCGGTTTCCTGCAATTCTTCCCCGCTTTCAAGTCCTCTTGGCAGCCTTACTTCAGTCTATTTTTGGACGATAGCTGTCATTTATAACTCTGCAGGTTTGTGAATTACAGTGCCCCTGAGCTCCTTTCTTCGACTCGCTTTCTTGTGACCTGGCCGCAACACCGCAGGATGGCTTCAGGCCCTAATCTGGTTCCGGCACGGCACGCTGAGCCTTTGGTTATTTCCTCTTCCTGGTCGGAAATGAGAGTTAAATTTGCCCGTCCAGACACCTCCAGCTAGTCTCTCATTGGTTCTTACTATTCCTGTTCATCTTCCGCAGAAATTGCAAACTGGGCCAAACAGGAGGTTAAAGGCGCTGACTCTCCAAGTGGGGAGAGTGTTAGTAAAGCGTCTGGAATGTTGCACCCGAGTACCAGGGGAGGAAAACTGAGACATATTTGAACACGTCTCCCGTTCACATGGTTGATCATACTTGGGTTCCACATGCATGTTTTAGCTGAAGGAAGAATACCTTAAACCTGGAGAGTTAAGACCCGTGTAATGGGTACGATGCAATATGACTTCAAAGGGTCTTCATTTGCTCACCGAACCTCTCCAGTCCTATCAATGCTGCGATTATGCCCCTGTACACATGCTTGATTCTCTTTTGGAGACATAGCAATCCATAGATTTTACGATACTTACTAGTCAGGTACATTCTTAGGCGTTTAATATGCGGTGTTGAGTCCATTTCGTTGAGCAACGAGTAGCTCTTGTCTATTCTAAATTTGACTTAAGGAAATCTATCTCTGCTCATTTCAATCTCTGGTTTTATGCAGCACCCCAACTCACCTTTACCCTTAAGCAAGCATAAGTTGGTTTTCTAAATTTGAGACACTGTTCTGTTTTGGAATTCAGTTCCTGTGTAGCCAAGTTTACATTCCGTGTATTAGTGATATATTATGATGTTTCTTTTTCTGTGTGACTTATTTCAGTTAGAATCATCGTACCTGAATCCACTCATTGTGCTGCTAAGGGCCTGATGACACAGATTTCATTGCTGAGTGATATTGCTTTGTAAGTAAATACCACAACTTCTTTATCCATTTTTCTCTTTCTGCGATGTTGAACTTGTACTGTAAACGAGGTTCTTGTAAACAGAGCCGTTCCAAACTTTGGGGTGGCTGTGTCTTTTTGATTTTAATTTCCCTAAGCTATAGGACCATAAGTGGAAGTGCCCTAGGTTCTGTTGCTTTGTTTTTTAGATGTTTCAGGAAACACCATACACTTCTCCCGAGTGGTTGTTGGCAATTTACATCCCGCCCATCAGCATAACAAGGCTCCCAGTTCTCCATGGCCTGTCTTGTCTTTCTGGATTTTACACTTTTTTCAGATGGCCCTTTTGACCGGGGGGAAGTGAGACTTCATTGTAGTGCAGATTTCCTTTGCAAGCTTGCTTGGTTGGCCAAAAAGGGCGTATGCGTTTTCTCCTGAATATATTCAGGAAAAAACGCATACGCCCTTTTTGGCCAAGTGCATCATTGTGGACGTTCTGCCTCTTTTCCTATGCTTTCAATGCAATTCCAGTCTACCTCCTGAAATCGGTTTCCTGCAATTCTGCCCCGCTTTCAAGTCCTCTTGGCAGCCTTACTTCAGTCTATTTTTGGACGATAGCTGTCATTTATAACTCTGCAGGTTTGTGAATTACAGTGCCACTTAGCTCCTTTCTTCAACTTGCTTTCTTGTGACCTGGCCGCAACACCGCAGGATGGCTTCAGGCCCTAATCTGGTTCCGGCACGGCACGCTGAGCCTTTGGCTATTTCCTCTTCCTGGTGGGAAATGAGAGTTAAATTTGCCCGTCCAGACACCTCCAGCTAGTCTCTCATTGGTTCTCGCTATTCCTGTTCATCTTCCGCAGAAATTGCAAACTGGGCCAAACAGGAGGTTAAAGGCGCTGACTCTCCAAGTGGGGAGAGTGTTAGTAAAGCATCTGGAATGTTGCACCCGAGTACCAGGGGAGGAAAACTGAGACATATTTGAACACGTCTCCCGTTCACATGGTTTATCATACTTGGGTTCCACATGCATGTTTTAGCTGAAGGAAGAATACCTTAAACCTGGAGAGTTCAGACCCGTGGAATGGGTACCATGCAATATGACTTCAAAGGGTCTTCATTTGCTCACCGAACCTCTCCAATCCTATCACTGCTGCGTTTATGCCCCTGTACACACGCTTGATTCTCTTTTGGAGACATAGCAATCCATAGGTTTTAAGATACTTACTAGTCAGGTACATTCTTAGGCGTTTAATATGGGGTGTTGAGTCCATTTCGTTGAGCAAGGAGTAGCTCTTGTCTATTCCATATTTGGCTTAAGGAACTTTATCTGTGCTCATTTCAATCTCTGGTTTTATGCAGCACCCCAACTCACCTTTACCCTTAAGCAAGCATAAGTTGGTTTTCTAAATTTCAGACCCTGTTCTGTTTTGGAATGCAGTTCCTGTGTAGCCAAGTTTACATTCCATGTATTAGTGATATCTTATGATGTTTCTTTTTCTGTGTGACTTATTTCAGTTAGAATCATCGTACCTGAATCCACTCATTATGCTGCTACGGGCCTGATGACATAGATTTCATTGCTGAGTGATACTGCATTGTACGTAAGTACCACAAGTTCTTTATCCATTTTTCACTTTCTGTGATATTGAACTTGTATGGTAAACGAGGATCTTGTAAAAGGAGGCGTCCCAAACTTTGGGGTGGCTGTGTGTTTTTGATTTTAATTTCCCTCAGCTATAGGACCATAAGTGGCAGTGCCCTAGACTCTGTTGCTTTGTTTTTTAGATGTTTCAGGAAACACCATACACTTCTCCCGAGTGGTTGTTGGCAATTTACATCCCACCCATCAGCATAACAAGGCTCCCAGTTCTCCATGGCCTGTCCTGCCTTTCTGGATTTTACACTTTTTTCAGATGGCCCTTTTGACCGGGGGGAAGTGAGACTTCATTGTAGTGCAGATTTCCTTTGCAAGCTTGCTTGGTTGGCCAAAAAGGGCGTATGCGTTTTCTCCTGAATATATTCAGGAAAAAACGCATACGCCCTTTTTGGCCAAGTGCATCATTGTGGACGTTCTGCCTCTTTTCCTATGCTTTCAATGCAATTCCAGTCTACCTCCTGAAATCGGTTTCCTGCAATTCTGCCCCGCTTTCAAGTCCTCTTGGCAGCCTTACTTCAGTCTATTTTTGGACGATAGCTGTCATTTATAACTCTGCAGGTTTGTGAATTACAGTGCCACTGAGCTCCTTTCTTCAACTTGCTTTCTTGTGACCTGGCCGCAACACCGCAGGATGGCTTCAGGCCCTAATCTGGTTCCGGCACGGCACGCTGAGCCTTTGGTTAATTCCTCTTCCTGGTGGGAAATGAGAGTTAAATTTGCCCGTCCAGACACCTCCAGCTAGTCTCTCATTGGTTCTCGCTATTCCTGTTCATCTTCCGCAGAAATTGCAAACTGGGCCAAACAGGACGTTAAAGGGACTGACTCTCCAAGTCGGGAGAGTGTTAGTAAAGCGTCTGGAATGTTGCACCCGAGTACCAGGGGAGGAAAACTGAGACATATTTGAACACGTCTCCCGTTCACATGGTTGATCATACTTGGGTTCCACATGCATGTTTTAGCTGAAGGAAGAATACCTTAAACCTGGAGAGTTCAGACCCGTGGAATGGGTACCATGCAATATGACTTCAAAGGGTCTTCATTTGCTCACCGAACCTCTCCAATCCTATCACTGCTGCGTTTATGCCCCTGTACACACGCTTGATTCTCTTTTGGAGACATAGCAATCCATAGGTTTTAAGATACTTACTAGTCAGGTACATTCTTAGGCGTTTAATATGGGGTGTTGAGTCCATTTCGTTGAGCAAGGAGTAGCTCTTGTCTATTCCATATTTGGCTTAAGGAACTTTATCTGTGCTCATTTCAATCTCTGGTTTTATGCAGCACCCCAACTCACCTTTACCCTTAAGCAAGCATAAGTTGGTTTTCTAAATTTCAGACCCTGTTCTGTTTTGGAATGCAGTTCCTGTGTAGCCAAGTTTACATTCCGTGTATTACTGATATCTTATGATGTTTCTTTTTCTGTGTGAATTATTTCAGTTAGAATCATCGTACCTGAATCCACTCATTATGCTGCTACGGGCCTGATGACATAGATTTCATTGCTGAGTGATACTGCATTGTACGTAAGTACCACAAGTTCTTTATCCATTTTTCACTTTCTGTGATATTGAACTTGTATGGTAAATGAGGTTCTTGTAAACGGAGGCGTCCCAAACATTGGGGTGGCTGTATCTTTTTGATTTTAATTTCCCTAAGCTATAGGACCATAAGTGGAAGTGCCCTAGGCTCTGTTGCTTTGTTTTTTAGATGTTTCAGGAAACACCATACACTTCTCCTGAGTGGTTGTTGGCAATTTACATCCCGCCCATCAGTATAACAAGGCTCCCAGTTCTCCATGGCCTGTCCTGCCTTTCTGGATTTTACACTTTTTTCAGATGTCCCTTTTGACCGGGGGGAAGTGAGACTACATAGTAGTGCAGATTTCCTTTGCAAGCTTGCTTGGTTGGCCAAAAAGGGCGTATGAGTTTTTTCCTGAATATATTCAGGAAGAAACGCATACGCCCTTTTTGGCCAAGTGCATCATTGTGGACGTTCTGCCTCTTTTCCTATGCTTTCAATGCAATTCCAGTCTACCGCCTGAAATCGGTTTCCTGCAATTCTGCCCCACATTCAAGTCCTCTTGGCAGCCTTACTTCAGTCTATTTTTGGATGATAGCTGTCATTTATAAGTCTGCAGGTTTGTGAATTACAGTGCCCCTGAGCTCCTTTCTTCAACTCGCTTTCTTGTGACCTGGCCGCAACACCGCAGGATGGCTTCAGGCCCTAATCTGGTTCCGGCCCGGCATGCTGAGCCTTTGGTTAATTCCTCTTCCTGGTGGGAAATGAGAGTTAAATTTGCCCGTCCAGACACCTCCAGCTAGTCTCTCATTGGTTCTCGCTATTCCTGTTCATCTTCCGCAGAAATTACAAACTGGGCCAAACAGGAGGTTAAAGGCGCTGACTCTCCAAGTGGGGAGAGTGTTAGTAAAGCGTCTGGAATGTTGCACCCGAGTACCAGGGGAGGAAAACTCAGACATATTTGAACACGTCTCCCGTTCACATGGTTGATCATACTTGGGTTCCACATGCATGTTTTAGCTGAAGGAAGAATACCTTAAACCTGGGTAGTTGAAACCCGTGTAAGGGGTACCATGCAATATGACTTCAAAGGGTCTTCATTTGCTCACCAAACCTCTCCAATCCTATCACTGCTGCGTTTATGCCCCTGTACACATGCTTGATTCTCTTTCGGAGACATAGCAATCCATAGGTTTTAAGATACTTACTAGTCAGGTACATTCTTAGGCGTTTAATATGCGGTGTTGAGTCCATTTCGTTGAGCAAGGAGTAGCTCTTGTCTATTCCATATTTGACTTAAGAAACTTTATCTGTGCTCATTTCAATCTCTGGTTTTATGCAGCACCCCAACTCACCTTTACCCTTAAGCAAGCATAAGTTGGTTTTCTAAATTTCAGACCCTGTTCTGTTCTGGAATTCAGTTCCTGTGTAACCAAGTTTACATTCCGTGTATTACTGATATCTTATGATGTTTCTTTTTCTGTGTGACTTACTTCAGTTAGAATCATCATACCTGAATCCACTCATTGTGCTGCTAAGGGCCTGATGACACAGATTTCATTGCTGAGTGATATTGCTTTGTAAGTAAATACCACAACTTCTTTATCCATTTTTCACTTTCTGCGATGTTGAACTTGTACTGTAAACGAGGTTCTTGTAAACAGAGCCGTCCCAAACTTTGGGGTGGCTGTGTCTTTTTGATTTTAATTTCCCTAAGCTATAGGACCATAAGTGGCAGTGCCCTAGGCTCTGTTGCTTTGTTTTTTAGATGTTTCAGGAAACACCATACACTTCTCCCGAGTGTCTGTTGGCAATTTACATCCCGCCCATCAGCATAACAAGGCTCCCAGTTCTCCATGGCCTGTCCTGCCTTTCTGGATTTTACACTTTTTTCAGATGGCCCTTTTGACCGGGGGGAAGTGAGACTTCATTGTAGTGCAGATTTCCTTTGCAAGCTTGCTTGGTTGGCCAAAAAGGGCGTATGCGTTTTTTCCTGAATATATTCAGGAAAAAACGCATACGCCCTTTTTGGCCAAGTGCATCATTGTGGACGTTCTGCCTCTTTTCCTATGCTTTCAATGCAATTCCAGTCTACCTCCTGAAATCGGTTTCCTGCAATTCTGCCCCGCTTTCAAGTCCTCTTGGCAGCCTTACTTCAGTCTATTTTTGGACGATAGCTGTCATTTATAACTCTGCAGGTTTGTGAATTACAGTGCCCCTGAGCTCCTTTCTTCAACTTGCTTTCTTGTGACCTGACCGCAACACCGCAGGATGGCTTCAGGCCCTAATCTGGTTCCGGCACGGCACGCTGAGCCTTTGGTTATTTCCTCTTCCTGGTGGGAAATGAGAGTTAAATTTGCCCGTCCAGACACCTCCAGCTAGTCTCTCATTGGTTCTCGCTATTCCTGTTCATCTTCCGCAGAAATTGCAAACTGGGCCAAACAGGAGGTTAAAGGGACTGACTCTCCAAGTCGGGAGAGTGTTAGTAAAGCGTCTGGAATGTTGCACCCGAGTACCAGGGGAGGAAAACTGAGACATATTTGAACACGTCTCCCGTTCACATGGTTGATCATACTTGGGTTCCACATGCATGTTTTAGCTGAAGGAAGAATACCTTAAACCTGGGTAGTTGAAACCCGTGGAATGGGTACCATGCAATATGACTTCAAAGGGTCTTCATTTGCTCACCGAACCTCTCCAATCCTATCACTGCTGCGTTTATGCCCCTGTACACATGCTTGATTCTCTTTCGGAGACATAGCAATCCATAGGTTTTAAGATACTTACTAGTCAGGTACATTCTTAGGCGTTTAATATGCGGTGTTGAGTCCATTTCGTTGAGCAAGGAGTAGCTCTTGTCTATTCCATATTTGACTTAAGGAACTTTATCTGTGCTCATTTCAATCTCTGGTTTTATGCAGCACCCCAACTCACCTTTACCCTTAAGCAAGCATAAGTTGGTTTTCTAAATTTGAGACCGTGTTCTGTTCTGTAATTCAGTTCCTGTGTAGCCAAGTTTACATTCCGTGTATTACTGATATCTTATGATGTTTCTTTTTCTGTGTGACTTACTTCAGTTAGAATCATCATACCTGAATCCACTCATTGTGCTGCTAAGGGCCTGATGACACAGATTTCATTGCTGAGTGATATTGCTTTGTAAGTAAATACCACAACTTCTTTATCCATTTTTCACTTTCTGCGATGTTGAACTTGTACTGTAAACGAGGTTCTTGTAAACAGAGCCGTTCCAAACTTTGGGGTGGCTGTGTCTTTTTGATTTTAATTTCCCTAAGCTATAGGACCATAAGTGGCAGTGCCCTAGGCTCTGTTGCTTTGTTTTTTAGATGTTTCAGGAAACACCATACACTTCTCCCAAGTGTCTCTTGGCAATTTACATCCCGCCCATCAGCATAACAAGGCTCCCAGTTCTCCATGGCCTGTCCTGCCTTTCTGGATTTTACACTTTTTTCAGATGGCCCTTTTGACCGGGGGGAAGTGAGACTTCATTGTAGTGCAGATTTCCTTTGCAAGCTTGCTTGGTTGGCCAAAAAGGGCGTATGCGTTTTTTCCTGAATATATTCAGGAAAAAACGCATACGCCCTTTTTGGCCAAGTGCATCATTGTGGACGTTCTGCCTCTTTTCCTATGCTTTCAATGCAATTCCAGTCTACCTCCTGAAATCGGTTTCCTGCAATTCTGCCCCGCTTTCAAGTCCTCTTGGCAGCCTTACTTCAGTCTATTTTTGGACGATAGCTGTCATTTATAACTCTGCAGGTTTGTGAATTACAGTGCCCCTGAGCTCCTTTCTTCAACTCGCTTTCTTGTGACCTGACCGCAACACCGCAGGATGGCTTCAGGCCCTAATCTGGTTCCGGCACGGCACGCTGAGCCTTTGGTTATTTCCTCTTCCTGGTGGGAAATGAGAGTTAAATTTGCCCGTCCAGACACCTCCAGCTAGTCTCTCATTGGTTCTCGCTATTCCTGTTCATCTTCCGCAGAAATTGCAAACTGGGCCAAACAGGAGGTTAAAGGGACTGACTCTCCAAGTGGGGAGAGTGTTAGTAAAGCGTCTGGAATGTTGCACCCGAGTACCAGGGGAGGAAAACTGAGACATATTTGAACACGTCTCCCGATCACATGGTTGATCATACTCTGGGTTCCACATGCATGTTTTAGCTGAAGGAAGAATACCTAAAACCTGGGTAGTTGAAACCCGTGGAATGGGTACCATGCAATATGACTTCAAAGGGTCTTCATTTGCTCACCGAACCTCTCCAATCCTATCACTGCTGCGTTTATGCCCCTGTACACATGCTTGATTCTCTTTCGGAGACATAGCAATCCATAGGTTTTAAGATACTTACTAGTCAGGTACATTCTTAGGCGTTTAATATGCGGTGTTGAGTCCATTTCGTTGAGCAAGGAGTAGCTCTTGTCTATTCCATATTTGACTTAAGGAACTTTATCTGTGCTCATTTCAATCTCTGGTTTTATGCAGCACCCCAACTCACCTTTACCCTTGAGCCAGCATAAGTTGGTTTTCTAAATTTGAGACCCTGTTCTGTTCTGTAATTCAGTTCCTGTGTAGCCAAGTTTACATTCCGTGTATTACTGATATCTTATGATGTTTCTTTTCTGTGTGACTTATTTCAGTTAGAATCATCATACCTGAATCCACTCATTGTGCTGCTACGGGCCTGATGACACAGATTTCATTGCTGAGTGATATTGCTTTGTAAGTAAATACCACAACTTCTTTATCCATTTTTCTCTTTCTGCGATGTTGAACTTGTACTGTAAACGAGGTTCTTGTAAACAGAGCCGTTCCAAACTTTGGGGTGGCTGTGTCTTTTTGATTTTAATTTCCCTAAGCTATAGACCATAAGTGGAAGTGCCCTAGGTTCTGTTGCTTTGTTTTTTACATGTTTCAGGAAACACCATACACTTCTCCCGAGTGGTTGTTGGCAATTTACATCCCGCCCATCAGCATAACAAGGCTCCCAGTTCTCCATGGCCTGTCTTGTCTTTCTGGATTTTACACTTTTTTCAGATGGCCCTTTTGACCGGGGGGAAGTGAGACTTCATTGTAGTGCAGATTTCCTTTGCAAGCTTGCTTGGTTGGCCAAAAAGGGCGTATGCGTTTTTTCCTGAATATATTCAGGAAAAAACGCATACGCCCTTTTTGGCCAAGTGCATCATTGTGGACGTTCTGCCTCTTTTCCTATGCTTTCAATGCAATTCCAGTCTACCTCCTGAAATCGGTTTCCTGCAATTCTGCCCCGATTTCAAGTCCTCTTGGCAGCCTTACTTCAGTCTATTTTTGGACGATAGCTGTCATTTATAAGTCTGCAGGTTTGTGAATTACAGTGCCCCTGAGCTCCTTTCTTCAACTCGCTTTCTTGTGACCTGGCCGCAACACCGCAGGATGGCTTCAGGCCCTAATCTGGTTCTGGCACGGCACGCTGAGCCTTTGTTTAATTCCTCTTCCTGGTGGGAAATGAGAGTTAAATTTGCCCGTCCAGACACCTCCAGCTAGTCTCTCATTGGTTCTCGCTATTCCTGTTCATCTTCCGCAGAAATTGCAAACTGGGCCAAACAGGAGGTTAAAGGGACTGACTCTCCAAGTCGGGAGAGTGTTAGTAAAGCGTCTGGAATGTTGCACCCGAGTACCAGGGGAGGAAAACTGAGACATATTTGAACACGTCTCCCGATCACATGGTTGATCATACTCTGGGTTCCACATGCATGTTTTAGCTGAAGGAAGAATACCTAAAACCTGGGTAGTTGAAACCCGTGGAATGGGTACCATGCAATATGACTTCAAAGGGTCTTCATTTGCTCACCGAACCTCTCCAATCCTATCACTGCTGCGTTTATGCCCCTGTACACATGCTTGATTCTCTTTCGGAGACATAGCAATCCATAGGTTTTAAGATACTTACTAGTCAGGTACATTCTTAGGCGTTTAATATGCGGTGTTGAGTCCATTTCGTTGAGCAAGGAGTAGCTCTTGTCTATTCCATATTTGACTTAAGGAACTTTATCTGTGCTCATTTCAATCTCTGGTTTTATGCAGCACCCCAACTCACCTTTACCCTTAAGCAAGCATAAGTTGGTTTTCTAAATTTGAGACCCTGTTCTGTTCTGTAATTCAGTTCCTGTGTAGCCAAGTTTACATTCCGTGTATTACTGATATCTTATGATGTTTCTTTTCTGTGTGACTTATTTCAGTTAGAATCATCATACCTGAATCCACTCATTGTGCTGCTACGGGCCTGATGACACAGATTTCATTGCTGAGTGATATTGCTTTGTAAGTAAATACCACAACTTCTTTATCCATTTTTCTCTTTCTGCGATGTTGAACTTGTACTGTAAACGAGGTTCTTGTAAACAGAGCCGTTCCAAACTTTGGGGTGGCTGTGTCTTTTTGATTTTAATTTCCCTAAGCTATAGGACCATAAGTGGAAGTGCCCTAGGTTCTGTTGCTTTGTTTTTTAGATGTTTCAGGAAACACCATACACTTCTCCCGAGTGGTTGTTGGCAATTTACATCCCGCCCATCAGCATAACAAGGCTCCCAGTTCTCCATGGCCTGTCTTGTCTTTCTGGATTTTACACTTTTTTCAGATGGCCCTTTTGAACGGGGGGAAGTGAGACTTCATTGTAGTGCAGATTTCCTTTGCAAGCTTGCTTGGTTGGCCAAAAAGGGCGTATGCGTTTTTTACTGAATATATTCAGGAAAAAACGCATACGCCCTTTTTGGCCAAGTGCATCATTGTGGACGTTCTGCCTCTTTTCCTATGCTTTCAATGCAATTCCAGTCTACCTCCTGAAATCGGTTTCCTGCAATTCTGCCCCGATTTCAAGTCCTCTTGGCAGCCTTACTTCAGTCTATTTTTGGACGATAGCTGTCATTTATAAGTCTGCAGGTTTGTGAATTACAGTGCCCCTGAGCTCCTTTCTTCAACTCGTTTTCTTGTGACCTGGCCGCAACACCGCAGGATGGCTTCAGGCCCTAATCTGGTTCTGGCACGGCACGCTGAGCCTTTGTTTAATTCCTCTTCCTGGTGGGAAATGAGAGTTAAATTTGCCCGTCCAGACACCTCCAGCTAGTCTCTCATTGGTTCTCGCTATTCCTGTTCATCTTCCGCAGAAATTGCAAACTGGGCCAAACAGGAGGTTAAAGGGACTGACTCTCCAAGTCGGGAGAGTGTTAGTAAAGCGTCTGGAATGTTGCACCCGAGTACCAGGGGAGGAAAACTGAGACATATTTGAACACGTCTCCCGATCACATGGTTGATCATACTCTAGGTTCCACATGCATGTTTTAGCTGAAGGAAGAATACCTTAAACCTGGAGAGTTGAGACCCGTGTAATGCGTACCATGCAATATGACTTCAAAGGGTCTTCATTTGCTCACCGAACCTCTCCAATGCTATCACTGCTGCGTTTATGCCCCTGTACACATGCTTGATTCTCTTTTGGAGACATAGCAATCCATAGGTTTTCCGATACTTACTAGTCAGGTACATTCTTAGGCGTTTAATATGCGGTGTTGAGTCCATTTCGATGAGCAAGGAGTAGCTCTTGTCTATTCCATATTTGACTTAAGGAACTTTATCTGTGCTCATTTCAATCTCTGGTTTTATGCAGCACCCCAACTCACCTTTACCCTTAAGCAAGCATAAGTTGGTTTTCTAAATTTGAGACCCTGTTCTGTTCTGTAATTCAGTTCCTGTGTAGCCAAGTTTACATTCCGTGTATTACTGATATCTTATGATGTTTCTTTTCTGTGTGACTTATTTCAGTTAGAATCATCATACCTGAATCCACTCATTGTGCTGCTACGGGCCTGATGACACAGATTTCATTGCTGAGTGATATTGCTTTGTAAGTAAATACCACAACTTCTTTATCCATTTTTCACTTTCTGCGATGTTGAACTTGTACTGTAAACGAGGTTCTTGTAAACAGAGCCGTTCCAAACTTTGGGGTGGCTGTGTCTTTTTGATTTTAATTTCCCTAAGCTATAGGACCATAAGTGGAAGTGCCCTAGGCTCTGTTGCTTTGTTTTTTAGATGGTTCAGGAAACACCATACACTTCTCCCGAGTGTCTGTTGGCAATTTACATCCCGCCCATCAGCATAACAAGACTCCCAGTTCTCCATGGCCTGTCCTGCCTTTCTGGATTTTACACTTTTTTCAGATGGCCCTTTTGACCGGGGGGAAGTGAGACTTCATTGTAGTGCACATTTCCTTTGCAAGCTTGCTTGGTTGGCCAAAAAGGGCGTATGCGTTTTTTCCTGAATATATTCAGGAAAAAACGCATACGCCCTTTTTGGCCAAGTGCATCATTGTGGACGTTCTGCCTCTTTTCCTATGCTTTCAATGCAATTCCAGTCTACCTCCTGAAATCGGTTTCCTGCAATTCTGCCCCGCTTTCAAGTCCTCTTGGCAGCCTTACTTCAGTCTATTTTTGGACGATAGCTGTCATTTATAACTCTGCAGGTTTGTGAATTACAGTGCCACTGAGCTCCTTTCTTCAACTTGCTTTCTTGTGACCTGGCCGCAACACCGCAGGATGGCTTCAGGCCCTAATCTGGTTCCGGCACGGCACGCTGAGCCTTTGGCTATTTCCTCTTCCTGGTGGGAAATGAGAGTTAAATTTGCCCGTCCAGACACCTCCAGCTAGTCTCTCATTGGTTCTCGCTATTCCTGTTCATCTTCCGCAGAAATTGCAAACTGGGCCAAACAGGAGGTTAAAGGCGCTGACTCTCCAAGTGGGGAGAGTGTTAGTAAAGCATCTGGAATGTTGCACCCGAGTACCAGGGGAGGAAAACTGAGACATATTTGAACACGTCTCCCGTTCACATGGTTTATCATACTTGGGTTCCACATGCATGTTTTAGCTGAAGGAAGAATACCTTAAACCTGGAGAGTTCAGACCCGTGGAATGGGTACCATGCAATATGACTTCAAAGGGTCTTCATTTGCTCACCGAACCTCTCCAATCCTATCACTGCTGCTTTTATGCCCCTGTACACACGCTTGATTCTCTTTCGGAGACATAGCAATCCATAGGTTTTACGATACTTACTAGTCAGGTACATTCTTAGGCGTTTAATATGCGGTGTTGAGTCCATTTCGTTGAGCAAGGAGTAGCTCTTGTCTATTCCATATTTGACTTAAGGAACTTTATCTGTGCTCATTTCAATCTCTGGTTTTATGCAGCACCCCAACTCACCTTTACCCTTGAGCCAGCATAAGTTGGTTTTCTAAATTTGAGACCCTGTTCTGTTCTGTAATTCAGTTCCTGTGTAGCCAAGTTTACATTCCGTGTATTACTGATATCTTATGATGTTTCTTTTTCTGTGTGACTTATTTCAGTTAGAATCATCGTACCTGAATTCACTCATTATGCTGCTACGGGCCTGATGACATAGATTTCATTGCTGAGTGATACTGCATTGTACGTAAGTACCACAAGTTCTTTATCCATTTTTCACTTTCTGTGATATTGAACTTGTATGGTAAACGAGGATCTTGTAAACGGAGGCGTCCCAAACTTTGGGGTGGCTGTGTGTTTTTGATTTTAATTTCCCTCAGCTATAGGACCATAAGTGGCAGTGCCCTAGACTCTGTTGCTTTGTTTTTTAGATGTTTCAGGAAACACCATACACTTCTCCCAAGTGGTTGCTGGCAATTTACATCCCACCCATCAGCATAACAAGGCTCCCAGTTCTCCATGGCCTGTCCTGCCTTTCTGGATTTTACACTTTTTTCAGATGGCCCTTTTGACCGGGGGGAAGTGAGACTTCATTGTAGTGCAGATTTCCTTTGCAAGCTTGCTTGGTTGGCCAAAAAGGGCGTATGCGTTTTCTCCTGAATATATTCAGGAAAAAATGCATACGCCCTTTTTGGCCAAGTGCATCATTGTGGACGTTCTGCCTCTTTTCCTATGCTTTCAATGCAATTCCAGTCTACCTCCTGAAATCGGTTTCCTGCAATTCTGCCCCGCTTTCAAGTCCTCTTGGCAGCCTTACTTCAGTCTATTTTTGGACGATAGCTGTCATTTATAACTCTGCAGGTTTGTGAATTACAGTGCCACTGAGCTCCTTTCTTCAACTTGCTTTCTTGTGACCTGGCCGCAACACCGCAGGATGGCTTCAGGCCCTAATCTGGTTCCGGCACGGCACGTTGAGCCTTTGGTTATTTCCTCTTCCTGGTGGGAAATGAGAGTTAAATTTGCCCGTCCAGACACCTCCAGCTAGTCTCTCATTGGTTCTCGCTATTCCTGTTCATCTTCCGCCGAAATTGCAAACTGGGCCAAACAGGAGGTTAAAGGCGCTGACTCTCCAAGTGGGGAGAGTGTTAGTAAAGCGTCTGGAATGTTGCACCCGAGTACCAGGGGAGGAAAACTGAGACATATTTGAACACGTCTCCCGTTCACATGGTTGATCATACTTGGGTTCCACATGCATGTTTTAGCTGAAGGAAGAATACCTTAAACCTGGAGAGTTAAGACCCGTGTAATGGGTACCATGCAATATGACTTCAAAGGGTCTTCATTTGCTCACCAAACCTCTCCAATCCTATCACTGCTGCGTTTATGCCCCTGTACACATGCTTGATTCTCTTTCGGAGACATAGCAATCCATAGGTTTTAAGATACTTACTAGTCAGGTACATTCTTAGGCGTTTAATATGCGGTGTTGAGTCCATTTCGATGAGCAAGGAGTAGCTCTTGTCTATTCCATATTTGACTTAAGGAACTTTATCTGTGCTCATTTCAATCTCTGGTTTTATGCAGCACCCCAACTCACCTTTACCCTTAAGCAAGCATAAGTTGGTTTTCTAAATTTGAGACCCTGTTCTGTTCTGTAATTCAGTTCCTGTGTAGCCAAGTTTACATTCCGTGTATTACTGATATCTTATGATGTTTCTTTTTCTGTGTGACTTACTTCAGTTAGAATCATCATACCTGAATCCACTCATTGTGCTGCTAAGGGCCTGATGACACAGATTTCATTGCTGAGTGATATTGCTTTGTAAGTAAATACCACAACTTCTTTATCCATTTTTCACTTTCTGCGATGTTGAACTTGTACTGTAAACGAGGTTCTTGTAAACAGAGGCGTCCCAAACTTTGGGGTGGCTGTGTCTTTTTGAATTTAATTTCCCTAAGCTATAGGACCATAAGTGGCACTGCCCTAGGCTCTGTTGCTTTGTTTTTTAGATGTTTCAGGAAACACCATACACTTCTCCCGAGTGTCTGTTGGCAATTTACATCCCGCCCATCAGCATAACAAGGCTCCCAGTTCTCCATGGTCTGTCCTGCCTTTCTGGATTTTACACTTTTTTCAGATGGCCCTTTTGACCGGGGGGAAGTGAGACTTCATTGTAGTGCAGATTTCCTTTGCAAGCTTGCTTGGTTGGCCAAAAAGGGCGTATGCGTTTTTTCCTGAATATATTCAGGAAAAAACGCATACGCCCTTTTTGGCCAAGTGCATCATTGTGGACGTTCTGCCTCTTTTCCTATGCTTTCAATGCAATTCCAGTCTACCTCCTGAAATCGGTTTCCTGCAATTCTGCCCCGCTTTCAAGTCCTCTTGGCAGCCTTACTTCAGTCTATTTTTGGACGATAGCTGTCATTTATAACTCTGCAGTTTTGTGAATTACAGTGCCCCTGAGCTCCTTTCTTCAACTCGCTTTCTTGTGACCTGGCCGCAACACCGCAGGATGGCTTCAGGCCCTAATCTGGTTCCGGCACGGCACGCTGAGCCTTTGGTTAATTCCTCTTCCTGGTGGGAAATGAGAGTTAAATTTGCCCGTCCAGACACCTCCAGCTAGTCTCTCATTGGTTCTCGCTATTCCTGTTCATCTTCCGCAGAAATTGCAAACTGGGCCAAACAGGAGGTTAAAGGGACTGACTCTCCAAGTCGGGAGAGTGTTAGTAAAGCGTCTGGAATGTTGCACCCGAGTACCAGGGGAGGAAAACTGAGACATATTTGAACACGTCTCCCGTTCACTTGGTTGATCATACTCTGGGTTCCACATGCATGTTTTAGCTGAAGGAAGAATACCTTAAACCTGGAGAGTTGAGACCCGTGGAATGGGTACCATGCAATATGACTTCAAAGGGTCTTCATTTGCTCACCGAACCTCTCCAATCCTATCACTGCTGCGTTTATGCCCCTGTACACACGCTTGATACTCTTTTGGAGACATAGCAATCCATAGGTTTTAAGATACTTACTAGTCAGGTACATTCTTAGGCGTTTAATATGGGGTGTTGAGTCCATTTCGTTGAGCAAGGAGTAGCTCTTGTCTAGTCCATATTTGGCTTAAGGAACTTTATCTGTACTCATTTCAATCTCTGGTTTTATGCAGCACCCCAACTCACCTTTCCCCTTTAGCAAGCATAAGTTGGTTTTCTAAATTTGAGTCCCTGTTCTGTTCTGTAATTCAGTTCCTGTGTAGCCAAGTTTACATTCCGTGTATTAGTGATATCTTATGATGTTTCTTTTTCTGTGTGACTTATTTCTCTTAGAATCATCGTACCTGCATCCACTCATTATGCTGCTACGGGCCTGATGACATAGATTTCATTGCTGAGTGATACTGCATTGTACGTAAGTACCACAAGTTCTTTATCCGTTTTTCACTTTCTGTGATATTGAACTTGTATGGTAAATGAGGTTCTTGTAAACGGAGGCGTCCCAAACTTTGGGGTGGCTGTGTCTTTTTGATTTTAATTTCCCTAAGCTATAGGACCATAAGTGGAAGTGCCCTAGGCTCTGTTGCTTTGTTTTTTAGATGTTTCAGGAAACACCATACACTTCTCCCCAGTGGTTGTTGGCAATTTACATCCCGCCCATCAGCATAACAAGGCTCCCAGTTCTCCATGGCCTGTCCTGCCTTTCTGGATTTTACACTTTTTTCAGATGGCCCTTTTGACCGGGGGGAAGTGAGACTTCATTGTAGTGCAGATTTCCTTTGCAAGCTTGCTTGGTTGGCCAAAAAGGGCGTATGCGTTTTTTCCTGAATATATTCAGGAAAAAACGCATACGCCCTTTTTGGCCAAGTGCATCATTGTGGACGTTCTGCCTCTTTTCCTATGCTTTCAATGCAATTCCAGTCTACCTCCTGAAATCGGTTTCCTGCAATTCTGCCCCGCTTTCAAGTCCTCTTGGCAGCCTTACTTCAGTCTATTTTTGGACGATAGCTGTCATTTATAACTCTGCAGGTTTGTGAATTACAGTGCCCCTGAGCTCCTTTCTTCAACTCGCTTTCTTTTGAGCTGGCCGCAACACCGCAGGATGGCTTCAGGCCCTAATCTGGTTCCGGCCCGGCATGCTGAGCCTTTGGTTAATTCCTCTTCCTGGTGGGAAATGAGAGTTAAATTTGCCCGTCCAGACACCTCCAGCTAGCCTCTCATTGGTTCTCGCTATTCCTGTTCATCTTCCGCAGAAATTGCAAACTGGGCCAAACAGGAAGTTAAAGGGACTGACTCTCCAAGTGGGGAGAGTGTTAGTAAAGCGTCTGGAATGTTGCACCCGAGTACCAGGGGAGGAAAACTGAGACATATTTGAACACGTCTCCCGATCACATGGTTGATCATACTCTGGGTTCCACATGCATATTTTAGCTGAAGGAAGAATACCTAAAACCTGGGTAGTTGAAACCCGTGGAATGGGTACCATGCAATATGACTTCAAAGGGTCTTCATTTGCTCACCGAACCTCTCCAATCCTATCACTGCTGCGTTTATGCCCCTGTACACATGCTTGATTCTCTTTCGGAGACATAGCAATCCATAGGTTTTAAGATACTTACTAGTCAGGTACATTCTTAGGCGTTTAATATGCGGTGTTGAGTCCAATTCGTTGAGCAAGGAGTAGCTCTTGTCTATTCCATATTTGACTTAAGGAACTTTATCTGTGCTCATTTCAATCTCTGGTTTTATGCAGCACCCCAACTCACCTTTCCCCTTAAGCAAGCATAAGTTGGTTTTCTAAATTTGAGACCCTGTTCTGTTCTGTAATTCAGTTCCTTTGTAGCCAAGTTTACATTCCGTGTATTACTGATATCTTATGATGTTTCTTTTTCTGTGTGACTTACTTCAGTTAGAATCATCATACCTGAATCCACTCATTGTGCTGCTAAGGGCCTGATGACACAGATTTCATTGCTGAGTGATATTGCTTTGTAAGTAAATACCACAACTTCTTTATCCATTTTTCACTTTCTGCGATGTTGAACTTGTACTGTAAACGAGGTTCTTGTAAACAGAGGCGTCCCAAACTTTGGGGTGGCTGTGTCTTTTTGATTTTAATTTCCCTAAGCTATATGACCATAAGTGGCAGTGCCCTAGGCTCTGTTGCTTTGTTTTTTAGATGTTTCAGGAAACACCATACACTTCTCCCGAGTGTCTGTTGGCAATTTACATCCCGCCCATCAGCATAACAAGGCTCTCAGTTCTCCATGGCCTGTCCTGCCTTTCTGGATTTTACACTTTTTTCAGATGGCCCTTTTGACCGGGGGGAAGTGAGACTTCATTGTAGTGCAGATTTCCTTTGCAAGCTTGCTTGGTTGGCCAAAAAGGGCGTATGCGTTTTTTCCTGAATATATTCAGGAAAAAACGCATACGCCCTTTTTGGCCAAGTGCATCATTGTGGACGTTCTGCCTCTTTTCCTATGCTTTCAATGCAATTCCAGTCTACCTCCTGAAATCGGTTTCCTGCAATTCTGCCCCGCTTTCAAGTCCTCTTGGCAGCCTTACTTCAGTCTATTTTTGGATGATAGCTGTCATTTATAACTCTGCAGGTTTGTGAATTACAGTGCCCCTGAGCTCCTTTCTTCAACTCGCTTTCTTTTGAGCTGGCCGCAACACCGCAGGATGGCTTCAGGCCCTAATCTGGTTCTGGCATGGCACGCTGAGCCTTTGGTTAATTCCTCTTCCTGGTAGGAAATGAGAGTTAAATTTGCCCGTCCAGACACCTCCAGCTAGTCTCCATTGGTTCTCGCTATTCCTGTTCATCTTCCGCAGAAATTGCAAACTGGGCCAAACAGGAGGTTAAAGGCGCTGACTCTCCAAGTGGGGAGAGTGTTAGTAAAGCGTCTGGAATGTTGCACCCGAGTACCAGGGTAGGAAAACTGAGACATATTTGAACACGTCTCCCGTTCACATGGTTGATCATACTTGGGTTCCACATGCATGTTTTAGCTGAAGGAAGAATACCTTAAACCTGGAGAGTTGAGACCCGTGTAATGGGTACCATGCAATATGACTTCAAAGGGTCTTCATTTGCTCACCGAACCTCTCCAATCCTATCACTGCTGCGTTTATGCCCCTGTACACATGCTTGATTCTCTTTCGGAGACATAGCAATCTATAGGTTTTAAGATACTTACTAGTCAGGTACATTCTTAGGTGTTTAATATGCGATGTTGAGTCCATTTCGTTGAGCAAGGAGTAGCTCTTGTCTATTCCATATTTGACTTAAGGAACTTTATCTGTGCTCATTTCAATCTCTGGTTTTATGCAGCACCCCAACTCACCTTTACCCTTAAGCAAGCATAAGTTGGTTTTCTAAATTTGAGACCCTGTTCTGTTCTGTAATTCAGTTCCTGTGTAGCCAAGTTTACATTCCATGTATTACTGATATCTTATGATGTTTCTTTTTCTGTGTGACTTACTTCAGTTAGAATCATCATACCTGAATCCACTCATTGTGCTGCTAAGGGCCTGATGACACAGATTTCATTGCTGAGTGATATTGCTTTGTAAGTAAATACCACAACTTCTTTATCCATTTTTCACTTTCTGCGATGTTGAACTTGTACTGTAAACGAGGTTCTTGTAAACAGAGGCGTCCCAAACTTTGGGGTGGCTGTGTCTTTTTGATTGTAATTTCCCTAAGCTATAGGACCATAAGTGGCAGTGCCCTAGGCTCTGTTGCTTTGTTTTTTAGATGTTTCAGGAAACACCATACACTTCTCCTGAGTGTCTGTTGGCAATTTACATCCCGCCCATCAGCATAACAAGGCTCCCAGTTCTCCATGGCCTGTCCTGCCTTTCTGGATTTTACACTTTTTTCAGATGGCCCTTTTGACCAGGGGGAAGTGAGACTTCATTGTAGTGCAGATTTCCTTTGCAAGCTTGCTTGGTTGGCCAAAAAGGGCGTATGCGTTTTTTCCTGAATATATTCAGGAAAAAACGCATATGCCCTTTTTGGCCAAGTGCATCATTGTGGACGTTCTGCCTCTTTTCCTATGCTTTCAATGCAATTCCAGTCTACCTCCTGAAATCGGTTTCCTGCAATTCTGCCCCGCTTTCAAGTCCTCTTGGCAGCCTTACTTCAGTCTATTTTTGGACGATAGCTGTCATTTATAACTCTGCAGGTTTGTGAATTACAGTGCCCCTGAGCTCCTTTCTTCAACTCGCTTTCTTGTGACCTGGCCGCAACACGGCAGGATGGCTTCAGGCCCTAATCTGGTTCCGGCACGGCACGTTGAGCCTTTGGTTATTTCCTCTTCCTGGTGGGAAATGAGAGTTAAATTTGCCCGTCCAGACACCTCCAGCTAGTCTCTCATTGGTTCTCGCTATTCCTGTTCATCTTCCGCAGCAATTGCAAACTGGGCCAAACAGGAGGTTAAAGGCGCTGACTCTCCAAGTGGGGAGAGTGTTAGTAAAGCGTCTGGAATGTTGCACCCGAGTACCAGGGGAGGAAAACTGAGACATATTTGAACACATCTCCCGTTCACATGGTTGATCATACTTGGGTTCCACATGCATGTTTTAGGTGAAGGAAGAATACCTTAAACCTGGAGAGTTGAAACCCGTGGAATGGGTACCATGCAATATGACTTCAAAGGGTCTTCATTTGCTCACCGAACCTCTCCAATCCTATCACTGCTGCGTTTATGCCCCTGTACACATGCTTGATTCTCTTTCGGAGACATAGCAATCCATAGGTTTTAAGATACTTACTAGTCAGGTACATTCTTAGGCGTTTAATATGCGGTGTTGAGTCCATTTCGTTGAGCAAGGAGTAGCTCTTGTCTATTCCATATTTGACTTAAGGAACTTTATCTGTGCTCATTTCAATCTCTGGTTTTATGCAGCACCCCAACTCACCTTTACCCTTAAGCAAGCATAAGTTGGTTTTCTAAATTTGAGTCCCTCTTCTGTTCTGTAATTCAGTTCCTGTGTAGCCAAGTTTACATTCCGTGTATTACTGATATCTTATGATGTTTCTTTTTCTGTGTGACTTACTTCAGTTAGAATCATCATACCTGAATCCACTCATTGTGATGCTAAGGGCCTGATGACACAGATTTCATTGCTGAGTGATATTGCTTTGTAAGTAAATACCACAACTTCTTTATCCATTTTTCACTTTCTGCGATGTTGAACTTGTACTGTAAACGAGGTTCTTGTAAACAGAGGCGTCCCAAACATTGGGGTGGCTGTGTCTTTTTGATTTTAATTTCCCTAAGCTATAGGACCATAAGTGGAAGTGCCCTAGGTTCTGTTGCTTTGTTTTTTACATGTTTCAGGAAACACCATACACTTCTCCCGAGTGGTTGTTGGCAATTTACATCCCGCCCGTCAGCATAACAAGGCTCCCAGTTCTCCATGGCCTGTCTTGTCTTTCTGGATTTTACACTTTTTTCACATGGCCCTTTTGACTGGGGGGAAGTGAGACTTCATTGTAGTGCAGATTTCCTTTGCAAGCTTGCTTGGTTGGCCAAAAAGGGCGTATGCGTTTTTTCCTGAATATATTCAGGAAAAAACGCATACGCCCTTTTTGGCCAAGTGCATCATTGTGGACGTTGTGCCTCTTTTCCTATGCTTTCAATGCAATTCCAGTCTACCTCCAGAAATCGGTTTCCTGCAATTCTGCCCCGCTTTCAAGTCCTCTTGGCAGCCTTACTTCAGTCTATTTTTGGACGATAGCTGTCATTTATAAGTCTGCAGGTTTGTGAATTACAGTGCCCCTGAGCTCCTTTCTTCAACTCGCTTTCTTGTGACCTGGCCGCAACACCGCAGGATGGCTTCAGGCCCTAATCTGGTTCTGGCACGGCACACTGAGCCTTTGGTTAATTCCTCTTCCTGGTGGGAAATGAGAGTTAAATTTGCCCGTCCAGACACCTCCAGCTAGTCTCTCATTGGTTCTCGCTATTCCTGTTCATCTTCCGCAGAAATTGCAAACTGGGCCAAACAGGAGGTTAAAGGGACTGACTCTCCAAGTCGGGAGAGTGTTAGTAAAGCGTCTGGAATGTTGCACCCGAGTACAAGGGTACGAAAACTGAGACATATTTGAACACGTCTCCCGATCACATGGTTGATCATACTCTAGGTTCCACATGCATGTTTTAGCTGAAGGAAGAATACATAAACCTGGAGAGTTGAGACCCGTGTAATGGGTACCATGCAATATGACTTCAAAGGGTCTTCATTTGCTCACCGAACCTCTCCAATCCTATCACTGCTGCGTTTATGCCCCTGTACACATGCTTGATTCTCTTTCGGAGACATAGCAATCCATAGGTTTTACGATACTTACTAGTCAGGTACATTCTTAGGCGTTTAATATGCGGTGTTGAGTCCATTTCGTTGAGCAAGGAGTAGCTCTTGTCTATTCCATATTTCACTTAAGGAACTTTATCTGTGCTCATTTCAATCTCTGGTTTTATGCAGCACCCCAACTCACCTTTCCCCTTAAGCAAGCATAAGTTGGTTTTCTAAATTTGAGACCCTGTTCTGTTCTGTAATTCAGTTCCTGTGTAGCCAAGTTTACATTCCGTGTATTACTGATATCTTATGATGTTTCTTTTTCTGTGTGACTTATTTCAGTTAGAATCATCATACCTGAATTCACTCATTGTGATGCTAAGGGCCTGATGACATAGATTTCATTGCTGAGTGATATTGCTTTGTAAGTAAATACCACAACTTCTTTATCCATTTTTCACTTTCTGCGATGTTGAACTTGTACTGTAAACGAGGTTCTTGTAAACAGAGGCGTCCCAAACTTTGGGGTGGCTGTGTCTTTTTGATTGTAATTTCCCTAAGCTATAGGACCATAAGTGGCAGTGCCCTAGGCTCTGTTGCTTTGTTTTTTAGATGTTTCAGGAAACACCATACACTTCTCCTGAGTGTCTGTTGGCAATTTACATCCCGCCCATCAGCATAACAAGGCTCCCAGTTCTCCATGGCCTGTCCTGCCTTTCTGGATTTTACACTTTTTTCAGATGGCCCTTTTGACCGGGGGGAAGTGAGACTTCATTGTAGTGCAGATTTCCTTTGCAAGCTTGCTTGGTTGGCCAAAAAGGGCGTATGCGTTTTTTCCTGAATATATTCAGGAAAAAACGCATATGCCCTTTTTGGCCAAGTGCATCATTGTGGACGTTCTGCCTCTTTTCCTATGCTTTCAATGCAATTCCAGTCTACCTCCTGAAATCGGTTTCCTGCAATTCTGCCCCGCTTTCAAGTCCTCTTGGCAGCCTTACTTCAGTCTATTTTTGGACGATAGCTGTCATTTATAACTCTGCAGGTTTGTGAATTACAGTGCCCCTGAGCTCCTTTCTTCAACTCACTTTTTTTTGAGCTGGCCGCAACACCGCAGGATGGCTTCAGGCCCTAATCTGGTTCCGGTACGGCACGCCCAGCCTTTGGTTATTTCCTCTTCCTGGTGGGAAATGAGAGTTAAATTTGCCCGTCCAGACACCTCCAGCTAGCCTCTCATTGGTTCTCGCTATTCCTCTTCATCTTCCGCAGAAATTGCAAACTGGGCCAAACAGGAGGTTAAAGGGACTGACTCTCCAAGTGGGGAGAGTGTTAGTAAAGCATCTGGAATGTTGCACCCGAGTACCAGGGGAGGAAAACTGAGACATATTTGAACACGTCTCCCGTTCACATGGTTGATCATACTTGGGTTCCACATGCATGTTTTAGCTGAAGGAAGAATACCTTAAACGTGGAGAGTTGAGACCCGTGTAATGGGTACCATGCAATATGACTTCAAAGGGTCTTCATTTGCTCACCGAACCTCTCCAATCCTATCACTGCTGCGTTTATGCCCCTGTACACATGCTTGATTCTCTTTCGGAGACATAGCAATCCATTGGTTTTACGATACTTACTAGTCAGGTACATTCTTAGGCGTTTAATATGCGGTGTTGAGTCCATTTCGTTGAGCAAGGAGTAGCTCTTGTCTATTCAATATTTGACTTAAGGAACTTTATCTGTGCTCATTTCAATCTCTGGTTTTATGCAGCACCCCAACTCACCTTTACCCTTGAGCAAGCATAAGTTGGTTTTCTAAATTTGAGACCCTGTTCTGTTCTGTAATTCAGTTCCTGTGTAGCCAAGTTTACATTCCGTGTATTACTGATATCTTATGATGTTTCTTTTTCTGTGTGACTTATTTCAGTTAGAATCATCATACCTGAATCCACTCATTGTGATGCTAAGGGCCTGATGACATAGATTTCATTGCTGAGTGATATTGCTTTGTAAGTAAATACCACAACTTCTTTATCCATTTTTCACTTTCTGCGATGTTGAACTTGTACTGTAAACGAGGTTCTTGTAAACAGAGCCGTTCCAAACTTTGGGGTGGCTGTGTCTTTTTGATTTTAATTTCCCTAAGCTATAGGACCATAAGTGGAAGTGCCCTAGGTTCTGTTGCTTTGTTTTTTAGATGTTTCAGGAAACACCATACACTTCTCCCGAGTGGTTGTTGGCAATTTACATCCCGCCCATCAGCATAACAAGGCTCCCAGTTCTCCATGGCCTGTCCTGCCTTTCTGGATTTTACACTTTTTTCAGATGGCCCTTTTGACCGGGGGGAAGTGAGACTTCATTGTAGTGCAGATTTCCTTTGCAAGCTTGCTTGGTTGGCCAAAAAGGGCGTATGCGTTTTTTCCTGAATATATTCAGGAAAAAACGCATACGCCCTTTTTGGCCAAGTGCATCATTGTGGACGTTCTGCCTCTTTTCCTATGCTTTCAATGCAATTCCAGTCTACCTCCTGAAATCGGTTTCCTGCAATTCTGCCCCGCTTTCAAGTCCTCTTGGCAGCCTTACTTCAGTCTATTTTTGGACGATAGCTGTCATTTATAACTCTGCAGGTTTGTGAATT